>NC_140032.1:30953641-31589058 GCF_963513975.1 Fringilla coelebs | reverse complement strand
TAAAATGGCCCTATAGTTTGAAAGATAGTCCTAATCACATGCACATTTTTATGATCACTGGATTAAAAATAATGCCAAACAAATCTAAACCTGAAGCAGCTGACTCTATGCCTATATACTGCTGAATGACTACCAAAAAAGAGAGAACAAGTTGGGTTTTATTGTAACTCACCTTTTCACAGAGACCTTTTTTGCCTCATGTTGGTATTTTTTTCCTTCCTGTATTGCAGAAATCTCATGCATAGAAACATAGTATTTGCTTTCTTTTTAGTTCTATGATTTTATTTTTACAAATAGGGTCATTCAGACTATCATTATGAATACAAATTCTTCTGAGCTCTTTGAAAAGGACAAGAATGGAGGGATATGCCAGAAATAATGAATGTCAAATGTTTCCTGTAGCTAAAATAATTCTTGGTTCCTCTGCAGTTTAAGAGTTCCAGCTTTGTAAAACTCATTCATTTCATAAACTTTTCTATGTCCAAAAATTCATCTCCAATCAGGAAGATTTCAACTTGGTTTTGTATATATGTGTATATATACTATATATCTGTACCATAGATTTGAAAATTTTTTCCCTGCTTCAAGATGTCTCCAAATTAATAGCAGATTAGGAAATACCAAATATTTTAACTTGAAAGAAAGGAAGTACTCAAAAGGAATATTGCAACATCAGTCTTGACTCCATACCAAATCAAGGCTTAAACAATTGGGCAATATATGTGAATACAGATGTATAAATGTTAATATCTAGACTGTGAAAATATACATTCAGGCAGAATTCCAGATAAACCTATTCCAAGTTTTAATACTTTATTTCTTAAATATCAAATTATATTAAGTGCCAAATATGAAATACCAAAAATCTCAAGAAATATGATTGGTTACAGTAGACATTCTGAAATACTATGAAAAAACCCCCCAAACTTTGAATATCGAGCTCCTGATGCATTCTAATTCCATTTGAACTGCAGTGTGAGATAACTTCTGCTCATCCTACTCACAATAGTAGTTCTCAGTCAGAGCCTATCCAGACAGTGCTCCTGATAAATGAAAAATCTTCAATGAGCGCTCTGTGAAATACTCCTGTTTTGCACCTAGGGCAAGTAGATATTAAAGATCAGGTGGAACATGAAGATACATTGGGAATAAAGGTGATGGCCCCTTTCTTTTTCTTTTCAAATAACCTCCCTTTATCCCAGACAAAGTTTGTCATTCCGTCTAGAGGACAAAGGAACATGGTGACACTGCCTCAAAATATCATGTCCTTTTCCCACAGTTTAACATTATTTCTTCTCTGTAAATCACATTAAAAAATTAAAAAAAACTCAAAAAAATCTTTCCTTGGCAATAGTTTTTAAAATCTTTTTATATTGATGCAAATATATATTTTGGATATTTCTTGTGAATGAAAAACCCAAGGAAAAACAAAGGAGAGTGTTATGCTCTTATAAGAATTGACCTTTTAGATACAGTAGAAAGAGAACGTGAAATTCTGTGAAGCTAAAAGAGCAAACATAAAAAATGATGGAAAGAACAAAACTAGAGAGAGCTCACAGTGGATCCAAGTGAGTAGAAACAATTTGTAAGAAATTGAGACATTGATACTAATATAAGCAAAATATGAACTCAATGCTAACAATTAAAAGCAAGCACATCATATTACAAAGCATATGGATATATGGTATAAAGGAATCTTAAAATGTCTTACCAGAAAAAAGGAGCTTAATGCTCTTAAATGTTAAAATACCTCTGGGCTTGGGGAAGGGTTAAGAGCTATTCACAAGCATTTTAAAGCACCTGGATGTGTTTGCCCAATTGATGAAAATCTTCTGTGATTTGTGTTTCTGATTTTTAATGGTCATGTTTCCCTAAATCCCCACCCTTTCTTTCCTGCCTGCTACCTTCAGCAAAATCAGTTCATTTAGAAAAAAGAGCTCTCCATTTCCCATGTACTTACTTGCCTGGTCTGTTTGGACATGCTTGCTAAACTAAAAAAGGTGAGACTTTTGACCTGTACTTTGAACTAAACGTGAGAAAGAAATTATTGGTCTCAGACAGCTGAATAGGGTAAAGGAAAGGAAAAAAAGTGCCTTACTGAAGCATGCAACAGAGAACCTCCATCTTTGGAGGGCTAATAAAACAAATACAGCCTTACACTGGACTGTGCTGTGTTGCTTCTCTATGTCTGTATTTTTTAGTTCCAGTTATGATAGCTCTATTTGCTGAGGGAAATTTATCCTCTGCTCTGCAGTCTGGAATATTGACTATCTTTGCTGCCTAAAAATGCAGAGCCAGGAATGTTGGCTCTTGTTGTGTGTATTATACTTTACAACTATACAACTCTTGTTGTGTGTCTTATACTTTACTGGAGTTCGCTAGAGAATTAAAGTGTGTCTTCCTCTTGGGGAGGATTTGGCCCCTCAGACATCCTGTTTTATTGGATTCACATGGAAGTTCCATACTTTGTAACTAAATACAAGATTTGAACAGCATATTTATAAACTTTGTTATGCCGAGATTAGCCTGGATACCATCATCCACATTTCAGTCTCCAGCAAACTTTCTTGGAGCTGAAATTCTGTAATGCTGCTTTGATGCATCCTACTCCCTTTTATCATCCTCATCCTTTTCTGGAATCATTTTTCCCTTTCTCATGCATAAATGCACACTCCCACAGACAATCACTCCTGCACCAAGAAAGCAGAAAACTGTTCTGAGTCATCTTGTTTATTGGCCTAACTGCCTATATGAGGTGAAAGTAGAAGTTGGAAGAGGCGGTGGTCTTCAAATTAGTCTAGCACTAATGTCATTTAAGCTGAAAGAAAGTGTTGAAAAATGGTCAAATAAAAGCTGGAGAAACAAACCCCTTTGACTGGAGTAATAAGTTTTTTTGTTGCTGTTGGTGGTGGGTTTTTTCTTTTATTGTATGAAGAAACTGCAATCCAGAGATTTCCTCTGAAGGAATGAACCTGCATTCAATTACAAGGTAGCAAAATAAAAATCTGGAAATAACTTCAGAAATTTCTTCAAATTGTGAGAGAAAGATCAGCCCTGTGTACAATCTTCCATACACAAGCTGCAGCTGAAGTTCCATGATTTTCTTTCAGAATGTGAATAGCTTGTTCCTATCAAATTTTCTATTTTTATATACAAAGTATTTTCATAATACAAAACAAATTGATTCGCTTAGTCTCTGTCCATGCTATAAACATACCACAAGTCATGTAACCCAAACATAAGCTGGTAAGGCAAGGTGAGAAAATATTTATAGAAAAAACGAGACAATAAACTTTCTCTAACCCAGAAATATCATTGTTATGTTCCAAAGATTTTGATTTACCTTAGGAAAAGCAGGAAATTTTCATTTGACATAGGATTATTTTTAGATAATATTGTGTATCTTGTTCAGCAAGTGCCTTGAACAGGATGGCAAATATCCATAATACAGTTTTTAGGTATGCCTTCATTCTTATTCTGTTGTGTTGTAGGTCAAAAGTTGCAGATATTAATTACTTAACTGACCTCCTAATTAACAGTAATCTCAGTGATTTCAGGTTGTTTCAGGGCAGCTGAAAAGTAGAATGTAGTGTCAGTCTGTGCAGGTGTCTGTGTGTTGCCCATGCTCTTGTGTGCAGAAAAGGGAGAAGACTCCTCTTGTCTGAAAGACTGTGCTCAGTAGGGAAGGGTATGTATATGTGCCTGTGTGACTGACAACAAGGATGGGTCAGAGCATGAGATGAAGGCCATTTAGGGTCTTCTACTCCCCTGCAGAATTATGTCTTCTTGTCTACCAGACTATTCAGTTCCATTACCCTGGCAGGACAAAACCTCTCTTTCTCTAGTTTGGACTAGCTAGATGACAGAAAAAAATGGTTGTTAATTTTTTTTCAATTATTCTCTATTTTTTTCCTCAATTATTCTTTAACTTTAGAAGAATCATGTGCTATGCAAACTATTTCCACGTTAATGAACAATCAGACTTAGGTAATATGTTGCAATTCATTTGGGGATTGCTGTAAAAATTTGAAGACAATATTAAGCTGGCCCTATTTTCATCATGACTCATAAAAAAAAAAAGGAGAAATTTCTTGGAAATTTAATAAATTGTGTTTCATTACTCTGTGGTGATATTGAAACCTTGCATTCAAATCAGTCAAAAATAAAAATACTAAAATCCACAATGGACTCTTTGTCATGTCCTTTCCCTCTTGAGCCTATGCAAGCAACCATAGAGCCATAGCATATCTCTCAAGCTGGAAGGGACCCCTAAAGATCATTGAGTCCACCTCCCTGCTACTCTCAGACCTAGCTAGGACTAAACCCTGAGACTGACAGCATCATCCAGATGCTGTTTGAATTCTGGCAGACTTGATGCTGTGACCACTCATCTAGTGAACAACCTTTTCCTTCATTCCAGTCTGAACTTTGCTGCAGCTTCATTCTTCTCCCTTGTGTCCTATTTCTGGTGGCCAGAGAGCAGAGTTCACCACCTTTCCTCCACTATCCCCCTTCAAGATGTCGCAGACTGCCCTCAGTCATCTCTTCTCCAAGCTGAACAAGACAAATTATCAGGGAATTCCATGGATTGGGCAAGAGTGGGACACACACCAAAGAGCCAGAGACTCATTGCATGTCATGTTTCCAGTGTTAGGGACCTTTTTCAAGTGTTTGCTTTCCTGAGACTTGGAAGTTTGACTATTAAGGGTATTTCTGATGGAGCACAGTATATTTTAATAAAATTGCTGACCAATCTGAATTCACTCAAATGCTACAACTATTACAGAATAGAATTCTTCAGTCCATAATGGCTTATATCAAAAACTTAAGTAAAAAAGCTCTGGCTTGTAGGGTTCTTTCTTATGTACATGAATTTGAATAGTTGTTATACATATCTCTGATTCACCCCACTTCGTTACAAGCTCCATTACATGCAGCACCTCTGGGAATAAGAGCCTTTATCAAAAATGAAAGCAAGCATAAGCCAGGATGTCCTCATAATAGTTATACTGTGTCAGAACATGCTGCTCCCTTAAAGGCTCACATTCCATTGCTTACATATTGCCATTATTGTAATTCAGCTGATATATTGCTACTGACACTGTCGTCATGGTTACCTTAATATTTTTTTTCATGCCAAATCAAATATTAACAAGGATGATTCCTTTAATTTGCTGTACAAAAAAACCAGAGGATATATATTATTAAAGTGGGGAGGGGGGGGTTAGATACTAAAAACAGAGAAGCTGCTAATTAAGTTTGCATAGTAATTTAAATACCAATTCTTAACAATTGATTAATGGAAGTAATTTATTCAAGACATTCTCAATGACCAGGCTCCAAAACTCTCCTGCAATTAAACAGTGTCAGCAGCATATACTGAATGTTCCACATCCACTCCTTTTACTGTTTCTCTACAAAAATGCACACAATTTTATTTTTCCTGCCCTGTTTTGACAAAAGCTACAAAGCTCTCCATTTCTGAGAATAATTTACAAACTGCTTCATTGTGTGAGCTCTGTATTAGCTGGAGAAAAATACCCTGTGTCCAGCTAATATCTATTTATATTGAGAAAGGGCTCCAGGATATGTTGAATAGAGACCTTTGTGGACAGCAAAATGTAAGGACAAATTCTTCAGAATTAAAGTCCTTCATCATGAAAATTGAGGCCTACATGGAAATACTTTGAACTTGAGATTTCACCCTCCTTAATCTTAAAGTTTCATACTTGAAATAGTTATGGTGGTTTTTTTGGACAAAATCTGACAATATCTGCAGTAATTGTTGCTAAGCAGAAAAGGATACGCAAGAGGCATAAACTTAGCAACAAATATGTTCTTAGATTACTTTTAGAATTTATTACAGGAATCTGTTCTAAAATTAAATATTTAAACTTGCAAATAATGTCCTTTCCCTGACTCACCTTTCTGTCTCATATGAAATCACCATGCCACTGAGGAGTTGGCTTGAACATCAGCTGTCATGTCTCCAGATGACCTTCTCATTTCTTTTTGCTTCTGTTTAAATTACAGGAGAAAAAGAGGTGTATTTAATGACTCCATTCATTCTCAAACGCCTTCCACCATTTTGCAGGGAAAATGCCATTGCAGCACACTTAAGAAATGTTCCTACTGTTCATTGAGGACTTATAAAACTGGTAATTAGATGAAGGCTAACCTCTTCAACCTTGTATTTGCAAATTTTACCCTAATTAAAAGGAAGGTAGTTTCTAGTGCCACTGTCACTTGAGATGTTGCAGTGCTTGAAGAACAGGAGTATGAACTTATCTACATTCTAATAGTAAGGTAAAGACCAGAACACTTTTTCCTGCCTCTGTACTGGAGAAAACAACTACTTGTAAGGATTCACTTAATGATCTTAAGTTTCTTAAAGTTATCTTTATTAATTTTTTTCAAGTTCAAGATTTCTTCAGAGACTAAGACAAGCAATTAATTGTGTTGTAGGTGTTTTGATACAGGCTTTTGCTTATCAGAGTAAATAAAGAATTCACAGACATCCTCCAGGACGTATAGAGGACGTATATAATCAAGCTGCAGAAGCTGATTGAATCTGTAGGATTTACTCGTGATAGGTTCCATAAAACACAGTGGTTTTCTCCTGTCAGTGTGTAAGTATAGAAATACTTCTAGAAAGTGCATGCAGGGTTTTTTTTACATGAACAATTACAGGACATTTTAAAATGTGCCAAAAGTAGGTTAAAATTCATTAGTTTTGAGATATTAACTGTAATATTGCTTTCTGTAATTTGATTTGGTATTTGTTTCTATAGGTAACTACTTAACACTTGGCTGGTTAAAACATTTATAGAAATTGCAGAAGGCTGGCTTTGCTTTCATTGTGTAGCAGCTGGTGCTAAACTGCGTCAATAGGCTTTAGACAGGAAATTTTACCAATACTAAATATTCTATTTTTTTCCCTAATATAGTTATTTCTTCCAAACAAATGATAGAAATCTGGGATTTTTTCCTTCTTCTATGCAAAACAAATTCAGAGCTATCTTTTCCTTGGAGACACTGAGAAAAAGTGGCAGATGCTGAATCTTGTCAGTTATGTTGCCCCTACAGTCACACCTTCAGGGACAGGACTGATACAATGCTCAGTGAGGCACAGATACACAGTGACATTTTTCAAAACATGTACTGACTTTTAAGGGATATTCACGTTGTCTTAAATCAACACCTGAAATTATGGGTGGTATTTTTTGCTCAGATGCAGCATTTCATGGGCAGTTACAGGGAGGAGTTTTCTTTACGTGCATTTTCCTATGTGTAGGTAATACAAAACAATATATATTTTTTATCTGTTACCGTTCAGAGAAATATAACTCTGAATATTTCATACATTTTGAAAAGAAATAGGAAAAAGGATTTTCAGAATGCATTAGGTTTCTTTCTTTTTCTTTCTGCTAGTAATCTTAGTGATCATGTCTAATAGCAATTCTGATATTCAACTTTTATTTCCTGTGTGCATCACTTGTTTCATTAAGCATAAGATGTTCATCCTGGAAAGATATGCCCAGCCTCAGGCAAAAATTTCATGTTGCTATTTTGACACAGAGGTCTTCTTAGCTATTTTAAGAAAGTGGTGTGTTCAAAAGTTGAACTTGATAATTTTCTCAACGTCGCATGTTTTTAATTAGTGGGCAAACCAATAGTGTATTTAGTCTTTTTTTAAACCTTCAAACAGTAGCCAGAGGGTCACCTTAGGCAGGTACATGTGTTAGGAGTCTGTGTCATTTTAGATGTTGTTTAGATGTTTATATGATATATCCTAAATCTACATCTATCAGCTTGTGAGTAATTTGTCACAATAACTGCAAAAACTGTGGAGTCAGTACTTTGCTCTGTGTTCAGTGGTGCAGCTTTGATCTCAAAGCAATCCACCCATCACTGCACGCCTGACTAGCTCAGTTGTACAGAGATGCTGTTATTTATGTATGAAAACTGTGTTGGCAGTCAGAGAAGACATTCATTAGAGACAGTTACATTGTTTAGTGAAGTCATGTATGTTTTCATTTACTTTTGTTTCATTTAGTCAGAAAATGACAGTGGAACTGCACTAATTCAAAATTCCATATCATCAGCCACATCTATATAATATGCATACACATATATAGATATACTTACTGGATATATATGCTGATATACTGAAAACTACATTAAAATATAATCTATTTCACAATATAGCCTATAAGAAACTATATTGATCAGCAATAAATCTTTCTTCCAACCACATTTTTGTTGCATAGGCATTGGTAGGCATGTTAGAAAATATTTTGTTGTTCTTGCATTCCTGATTGTATCTGAATCATATTGTGGCACTACAAGATTATCACTGACACCTTAAAAATACAAGCTTGGTGAAATTAAAATGATTGTAGCCTCTGCTCATTTCTCTGCAAATGTTCTTCTCTTTCAAAGACAAGTCGTAAAACAGCAGGTTGGATATGAAAGGTTCTCCTCAATGAGACTCACTCCCAGCAAATGTGCTGCAGAGTTGCCTCAATTTAATCACATTTTGGGACATGTTGAAGTTTGCATGAAGTTCCTTTGTTTCTCCGGACCTTGATCAATACAAACAGATAATCTGTACCTGAGTTTCTGCAGCCAGCTCTTGACAACTGTCTTGGGGACAATCTGGAAAGTCAAATGATTGTCTTTTACAAAGAGGGCAGTAAGGTTTCTTGATAAATTTATAATCAGTCAAGCCAATCGCCATTCATAAAATATCATGCTGCTTTTAAATTTAAAAAGTTTTTCCTGCATCTGAGACCAAGGGCATCAGGAAGAAGAAGCTCACTGGCTCTTCTAAGCTGCAGACCAATTTTAGTTTCAAATATTTTGAAATTTTCTTTACACACATTCTACATTATCTATTTTTTTGTTGTTATGACAACAGTGCAAGAATATACACTTTGGCACTTAGTCTCAGTTCAGAATAATCATTAATATGCTAATATGTCTGTTGGTTGTCAAACTTCCAAGTTAACTTTTCCTATATTTCTTCAGCAAATATAAAGTATATTTTCAAGAAAAAGAACTAAATCCTGTTATCCTACATTGAATTATTTAGGAAAAATTGTTTAAATGAGGCTTGTTTGGAGCAGTTGGTTTTCATAACAATAAGTTTTTATGATGTGGGGAAGTATTTATTCCATTAACACACATAATAGAAAACCAAAACAGTCCTTGATGACAAAAATTAACAGGATACAATTTTTTTCCATGGTCAAATAAAATGGTACAGAAAGAAAATCTTGGCTTTTCTTTTTCTTTGACTTTATAGATCTGCTTAGAATTATAAACACTAACCTACTGTTGAATATTTCTTGCATACGTTATGATTTTCCTTTCCTTTCTCAGGTCTTTTTTTTTTTGCCAGGTATACTGTACATTCTCTGAAGAGAGTAAATAGTAATTACTTCATGTAGGACACTTCTAGAAGCTGAGAAGCAGGAGATAAGTGTTGAAGATTAAGGAGGAAAAGGACAGGTAAGCAGTTTTCTTCATCTGGAAATGGCTGAATGACATGTTTCCATGAACACTATTATTTCATTTTGCATGGAATAATTCCAAGTTTGGACTTCAGGAGTTCAAAGTAGGACAAAGAATTGCACAGACTTCATAGATCTGGTCTTTTGTCAGAAAGTGCCCTAATGAAAAAGCAAATACATTGTGACTGAGGGCAGTACACAGGACAGAACCACACTTTACATATAGCTTAGAACACTTGAAAAGATGTTATTTTGCAGTAATTTGAAACTCAGGCATTTCCCCTGAAGGTTGGCTGTTCAGATTTGAGAAACTGATAGAGTAATTCATTGCCTGATTAGGTTGCTCTGTCTGCTCCAGTCTAAACACTGAAATGATAGATCCCACATTATGGACTTTATTCAGCTTTCATCCCACAGAACAGCTCTTTGGACAGGCTCCACTGTTTTTCTGTCAGGTCCCTGCTCAGGATCTTTGCCTAATGAGATCTGTGTAATACTTATGTATAATGAGGTTTTTCCTGTGGTCTTGATTTGGGCAAATATTCAAATGGAAATAGATTAAAAAAATATTTGAAGATGATATATAGTCTAAAAGGTTTTTACTTGTAGGCTTGTGAGACTGGTAAGTTAAAGGGTTTATCTTAGTCAAGTATTGGTTTGTTTGCTTTGCTTATATCTGGGGGAACGATGGGCCTGGCAGCCACACTCACTCAGAGCTGTTGATCTGAAGGTCATAGAATTTGTTTGGAGTCCTGATTCTCCATCCACTATGCACTAGCATTAATGTAAGTAGATATAGTCCAAAGTATCAAAAGAATTGCCTTATGCCTTCATTTCCTTAAGTGTTGTATATTAATGAGAAACCAAAGGGCACAGAAATTAATATTTCTAAAACACAGATGCAACAAAAACCAGGTACTTTTATCTAAAGCTTCATTCATATTTGACTAAAACTATTGATATATGTACTAGGTAGTCTATGTTCTCCCATTTCCCCAGCATTTTCCCTGAATGTAAAGGTACCTCAAACATCTTTGCTCCAGAAATTTGTAGTTATACTTACTTTTTGAATTTACCCATGTCAAGCTACCCATGTCAAGTTTCTTTCCCAAACACCAGACCTAGAAATAAAAGATCTGGGATACTGTTCTACAAGTTGAAACTAAAAAATGCAATAAATTTGCATTTAGATAAAATTTTCTGCATATGTTGAAAAATATAATCAAGCAAAGAAGCCACTTAAACAAATACAATGGAACTTCTGTTAAAAGCATATAATTGTTTACTTTATAATGGAACTTCTGTTAAAAGCATATAATTGTTTACTTTAGTTAAGGAATGTGTAGTAAGGAATGTGTATATCAATACCGCAATTAAAATTTTCATGACAATTCCTCCCTTCCCACTTTTGATAATCAAGAATATGGTGGAAATGTCATCTGAAAAAATTAAGTGTTCTAATGGGCAAATTCTGAAATTTGTGTGTGTCTGTCAATAAAGTCAAGTTATTAAAAATTAGTAATTATTAACATGACTTAAATCATCTTTTAGTAGTGAATAAATTAAGAAATCAGTTATCAGGAGATAGTGCTGAATCAAGATTACCCTAAATAATTTAGAGTCATTAAGTAGAAAAAGACACTGATGAGTATCTCCAAGGAAGGCATCATTAGCAGGTGATAAGTAGTGTGTCTATGGAAATGTAGGCTGGCATCTCCCACCCACATTACATTCCTAAAAGAAGCTTTGCCTGGAGCTACAGTCATCCTTTATCTGTATACTCTCAGAAAGCAGAATCTTTGAGCAGGCTGTCCACTTCTGGTCTTTCAGCCGTTCATTTTCTTGGTGTTTAAAAGGTATGGAGATATTGTGCAACTAACATGCCACCAATTTACAGAAGTAGTGTTTCTGTATGCCAGATACTAATTTGGTAAATTTCCAGTGTTATTGAACCTCAGATATGCTTGCATTTTAACAGAATCACAGAATTAGCTAGATTGGAAAAGACTTTTGAGATCCTTGAATTCAATCTATGACCTAACACCACCTTGTCAATGATGATGTTATGAACAATATAGCTAAAAAATTAATATTCAAAGTGCAAACTTTATTAACTGAATTTATATGTATTATTGTAGACAGAGTGATAAAAAGCCTTTGTCAAAGATAGGAGTGACTCTATATTTCGTAGTGTTTGACTTTTGAGCAATAAAATTGAGGGGAAAAGGGAAAAATTTCATAAACTCAGCAGTATCTGAGATTTATATTTCCTTACACCTGGATTGTAGATCATTTTATTGCTGGTCAGAGGTGCGACCAAGGACTGAGCTTTAACACAAAATTAATTTCATCCGAGATGCAACAATTTTGGGATAGCTTACTTTGGAGACACATTTTTAAATCTATAAATGAGAAGTCATTTCCCAATATGAGTAATATTTGAAGGCCAAACTTCTGAAGGTATTTGGATAGTTACTCAAAATGGTTGAGTGTATTTTGTAAACAACAAGAGTATAACCTCTGGTTTAAGTGGTCACACAAGACATTATGCAAAGATTTCTGGGACTCTGGATTCTGACAACTTTGAAAATCCAGACACAAATCTTATGATTGCAGTAGATGATTTCCATAAAATTAAGTAATTTCAGAAGAAATACGCCACCCTCATATCTTTATTTTTACAGTAAAATTGAAAAGATGGCTACATTTATACCTAAGGAATTTTAGGAGCCTCTAATATGTTGGTATTTTAATGTGCTTGGGAGGAAGAAAGACTAGAGAGGAATAAAATTTTGACTACCCAAATATTTGGAGCTGCATATCAGTAAAAATGTTTGCTTACCCACAAATATGCCTATGAAATATGAAGTTTTGCTTCAGCAAGCAGTCTTGAGCAATGCACATAAAATCTGAAGTGCTTAGGTACGGATATACAGATGCATCAAGGCTGAGGGACTGTGTCTCCAGGGCACAAGGGGAAATACACATCTTCTTGTTATATCTGTGCCAAAGATCCAGCATCTGCCCCCATATGACAGCAATCCCTTTGAAATAACTTTGAGCTGTCCTCACACATTAAATAGTCATTAGATGAAGTTCTTAAAAAACCGTGAGATGGAATACAGTAATAACCAGTGTCAGATTTTCATTTCTTCTTTTATGCTTCTAGGGTTTAATTTAATTTTTAGCTATGAGCAACTTGAAGATTATACCATAATTGCCCAACATCAGTTGAGTAGCTCTGTGTAGTCTTTTAAAGCAGCTGGGATTCTGAAAGGTTTGACTCTGCTTTTGACTAATATATTTGCCAGCATGAAGCTATCCAGTGGACTTAATTTTTCCCTGTTCATTTTCATAAAATTACACAAATTAAAATCATATAAAGCGAAAGAAGAAACAGGGAAAGATTTTTACGTATTTCTTTGACAAATGTACTTGCACAGAATCTTTACTGGGAATGACCAAAATTAGCAATATTCAGGTTCTCACACGTTGCTTGCAGAACAGTGACACACTTCTGAGGAGAGGTGGGCTCAGCTCTCAGTGGCTAAATGCTATGTATCTTCCTCCAGTGGTCTGGGTGTTCCAAAGTGGCCTTGTCAAGAGACTGTCTGGATTTTTGAGGCTGAATCATCTCCTCAGGGAGAAAGATGGTGGAAGACAGACCAGTATGTCAACAGGGAGGACCTCTGATCAGCTGGAGGGGCAGAAGGCAGTGACCATGTTCAGTAGATCTGCCTTATCCTGAAGGTCTGCCCTGGAATAAAAGCCCTGGCTTCATACAGGTAACTATTTTCAGATCAACATGGGTTTGCATATCTAAGACAAATGATGTTAAAGCAGAAGAGTTAAAACCTAAATTGTTGTTATGATTTTTTATGATGTTGAACATAAATATTTTAAAAATCTATGTATCATTTCTCCATGCCCATGGCAGCAGGGTTAGAAGTAGATCACCTTTAAGGTGCCTTTTAACCCAAGCCATTCTATGAGTCTATGAAATATCCCCATGTATATACTTCTTGTCAGTTTCTGCATTACGTTTAATACTTAGATATAACTGGAATATACCAAGGATATATATGTACACACCAAGGAGAGAAATTCAGACTTTGAGTGGCAACTAGATATTGGCAGAGTAAATGACAGTTTGAAAAAAGAGCTGCTTCCAGGATGAAAGAAAAGAATTGCTTTGCTTTCCTAGTAACTGTAAGGCTTTCTATGAGAGGGGGTCTCAGCTCCCTTGCTGGTCACTACTGGAGTAATCTGAATGGTCTGACCAAGTGTGGTGACAACCTCTTGGGCTGTTAGACCCAAGATTTTGCTAACATATTTAATTAGGAGACTTTTTTTATTGCCTATCTCATATCTACCTGTCTGTCAACCTCTACCTCTATATCTTTGTGCTTTTACAGTATTTTCTCCTTGGTTGTATTTTAGATCATGCTTACTTGGGCTCTCTATGCTATGAAGAAACATATTTACTGAAAAGTAATCTAACAACAATTCATTACTTGGATTAAATTTTAATTTTAATTTTAGTTTTAATTTTAATGTTAATTTTAATGTTAAATTTAAATTTATTTTTTATTTTTTATTTTTATTAAGACACGTGGCTCATAAGCAAATTTCTTATTGACAGCATGTTCATGCTGTACTGTAAATACACTGTGACCCCTCTGACAGTAAAACATTACTTGTTGGAATTTAATTTCAGGTGTTTCAAAGTGTAAATCCAAGGAAACAGAACATGCTTAAGTTAAAGGTATGGCACAGTGTATTAGCATTCACTAACACTTAGTCCTTAAAAATTTGTTGCAGTCATAGTGCAATGATTGGTGAAAAATGGGGGCCTTTAGAGGGACCAAAATGAGCCACCATGGCTAAACAGAAAGTACAGGATTACAGAGTTAAAGAATTAAAAGAACCCCTGAAACAGCTAAATTTAACCAAATGAAAAAAGCAGAAAGCATCAGGAACCATTAGAGATTAAATGTAAATATACAAAGTGTGACAGAAAGAGTTTGAAGAGTCACTTAGGAAAAGCATAAAAACCTTGTAATAAATCCCTTTTACAGATGCAGCAGAGCATGGAGCTTTCAAGAAGGCCTTTGTGGACCAAGAAAAAAAGTTCAGAGGAGCTAAGGCTATAGCAATGATACAAGATAATTTTTTTCATCCATCTATGAAGGATGTTGAGTTTGCTGGAGCTCCTGTCCATGGGTGGATGCCCCTCAAACCTAGAGCAAAGGTAGGACAAACAGGAACAGAGCAAATGGGCCATAGCAATAGGAGCAAATTGGCAGGCTGAGCTGGTTCCCAGTAAAGAATTCTACAGGATATCAAGGATCAAGCAGTCAGACCACTCATTTTGCTAAGCAATCTTTTAATTGTTCTTCAGTATCAAAAGCTTGAAATTAGGCTGAAATGTGACACCATTTTTTAAGCAGGATTCCAGAAATCTGGAGGAAGATGAACACATCTGAAGAAGTTCTGACTGATAAAATTTCAGGCAAAAGTCATTGCAGACATGACCCTAAAAAAGAACAGAAATATATGCTTGAAGGACAAAGATGCTATTCTCAGTGACTTGGGAAAAGCAGTCATGCAATTTCTAATTAAAAATGAAGTACCAAATGTACTTTTAAGGCTTGCTCTCCTAATGAAGGAATTTTTCAGTCTTGGAGCTAGTTTAAACATTAGAATACTTACATGACGCCCAGATATTGCACAGATGCTGGCCTATGACATTGATGAAAACAAAATCTATACAAGATTCTGTTTTCTAAAAGAAGGCCTATTGCATTACTTCTCCTCTTCCTGTTCCATGGATATTCATCACTAAATATCTGTGTTTGATGAAGAATTGAAATATGCTTTGTATATAGAGGTTTGTAAAATGTATACACATACCCACATGGAAAGAGTGAACTATTTCTGCAGTGGTTGCTCTACAACTGTTAAAATAAAACCATCTATTCTTTCCTTTGTGAGTTCCTTGGCTTCTGTTTTCATGGGACCAGGCTGCATATTTGTGGCTCACCACAAGGTTTTCTTTAAAGTAGCCTGAGGTGCCTATTGTTCTAATAATAGGCATAGTGGTATTTTAAGATTCATTGACTTTATGACATTTGACAGGGTGGCTCATCCAGTAGCTATAGTAGGTGAGAACAACTGAAGCCTATTCCAATTTTCATAAGTTTCCACCAAAGATGGTCTTGGAATTTCTGCTAAAGGAGAGGTGAAAATGATAAGAAAAGCTCTCCATATAATTAAGAAGAAAATTAAAGAGGAGCTAACACAGTTACTTTGATTTATTTCTTATCCTGGCCTTCGGCTGGGTTAATAATTTATATTTCTCCAAAATATGGAAGCCTCAGCTAGAAAATTTACCTTGTACTGAACAGAAAATTGAAATAAATTATATCCCTGCCCCTGAAAACTTTCCAGTATACATATGGTAGAGTTTAATCAAGCATCCCGATTTGGGTTAATTCAGATATTAAGGTGAGTGTTAGGTAACCTCAACTTAACATTAAAGCTCATCATAATGTTATACTGCATAATAACTCAATCCTTTAGCTTCCTTTTTTCATCCAATATTACATAGTTCAGGGTAAATAATTGTTCACTGAATACTTGGTTATAAAACAAGGTTAAAAAACAAGCCATTGTTCTAGAATCAGATTTTGCTTTAAGTAAATAAGCAAATAATATTATAACAGCAGAAGCCTCTTTTAATCTAGATAGTCTGGAATGAAATGCCTTCTAGACTGCAATCTTTTAGAAATTTTTAAATTCTTCAACCTACTTCTAAACCATAAACATGGTGCTAAACCATATCACGTCCAAGAGAACATCCTAATTGAAAAGGCTCGATCTATGACGTATGTTTTCCAGGCTATGAGGCCTTTCAGATTCATGGAATCATTTTGGTTGGGAAGACCTCTGACATGATCAAGTCCAAACTTTGACTGATCAGCATCTTGTCAACTAGACCACAGCACTAAGTGGCCACATCCAGCTGTTTCTTTAACACCTCCAGAGGATGACTCCACCACCTCTCCAGGCAGTCCATTTCAATGCTTAACAATTCTTTCCACGAAGGAATTCCTCCTGATGTTCAGTCTGAACACCTCCTGCTGCAGGGGGAGGCTTTGTCCTCTTGTCGTGTCACTGGTTGCCTCAAAGGAGAGACTGATCCCCATCTTGTTACAACCTCCTTTGAGACAGGTGTAGAGAGCAATAGATGAGCACCCCGAGCCTCCTCTTGCTCAGGCTGAACAACCGCAGCTCCCTCAGTTGGAATCAGGAATTTGATCAGTTGCAGCGTTCTCCTTGACTTAACTTTTTCAGTCTGAGAAACCAAGGAGTGTCCCACTGACTCTAAAACCCAATTCAACTCCAGAAACCAGTTTCAACTAGTGTAGCTGAAAAATGCTGAGCTTCAAAGAAGCTGAAATAATGTGTTGGCACTGTAGTTGAAATAATACATACTCATTTATTTAACTTAATTCTCACTTCTGTTCAAAGTTCACATCTCTGATCTGGAAAATGAAGTTAGTTAAAAAATTAGAGGAATTTTTGTAGCAAGTTACTCACCCAAGTAATTACTGTTTCCTTATCTCCTAAGGCTGCACATTGGCTCCTAAACAGTGCTTGATGGAAAGGGGGAAGAGAAAGATTTCTAACTGATAATTTGTTCAGTGAATAGATACGTCAGTTTAATACAGTCAGAAGACTGCTTCTAACTAAATCCAATATTGTTGAAAAAAAATCTCTTTTACCTAGTGATGTTCCAGCTACAGCTGGAATGTCCCCCTTACGGGACATTCTGTACCCTGCATCTTCATCTGTGGATACATTCTTCTAGATAAAAATCCCTGATGTTCTTATTGTGCTGCAAGGTTAATATTTACGAGTCTTTGAAGGATATGTTTCTAAAGGAACATATGAGAAAATGAAACTTCCTTTCTCTTATTTTTTGAAAATTGGGTTATGGATGGTGTATGAAATAGTATAGGATTAAGTTTATTGTATTTCACAGATTTATATCTTCATCTCTTATTGATTTAAACTTGATATTATTTAAATACCTAAGTGAAAACATCATGAACAAATTTATGCATGTACTTAGCCTAAGCTGAAAATCAGCTTAAATTTAAAGGTTTATAGTCATCTTCCTCAGTACAGTAAATGTTAACTTAATGCAACAAAAGTAGTGAGAGTTCTCTGACTTTTCAGTGAGGTTATACAGCCACAGAAATATGAGCTACTTTTTCCAGGAAGGAAGTTCACAACCTCACAAATTTACTGTACGTTCAAATCAGGCTATTGTCTACTTGTAGGGTCTGATATTCTGAATAAACCAGTGCTGATAAAATAATAAAAAAATTTGGTTTGGAGACAGAATTTTTTTATTTGAACAAAGAAGTAAAATTTATAACACCTTAAGACACTGGAACTTTATTCAGGGGCAACTATATTGTGTTCACACAGAAAATTCATACCATAATAATCAGGAACAAGGATGAAGAACAAAATTATCTTTAGACGATCCTAACACTGAATGTGAAATATCAGCTGAAGTTCTTAGGATAAGCTTGTGTATGCCAGCCTAAGCAGAAATTAAAGCATGTTGTCCCATGGAGAGAGCAGTTCTCCAGATTCATGACACATTGACAAGTACAGATAGGCCCCTTAGCCAGCAGCAAGATTATATTCTTGACTGCTCTGCTACATGATCACATTTATAGTCATTGCATAGACTATTTGTGTTTGCTGCTTGTAATCACTTATCTAAATTCACCTTAGTAAAACTCTATATCTATCTGAGCCGTAAATTTCTCTGAAATATTAAATTTAGCTGGTTAGGCTGCAATAATGCACGGATTGCTTTTAAATACCAGTGGGACTGCAATATTAGAAAGTATTGACAGTGAGATATGGAGCAGACCTCACTGTCTTTATTTCTTGACAGCAGAACAAGAAGAGCAGGAAGCATTCCAGGTGGCATGCTGTTTGCCCACATGGTTTACAAATTTTTCTGGAACTACAGCCAGAACCACCATTCAGAATATTGCTGTTCTGAACAATTTGCTGAAAATACAGTCACTGAGAGATAAGTGACCCCTCTTATTTTGTGGAATCATGACCATTGTGTTGGTTTGTTGCTGGTGGTGATTTTGGGTTTTTTGTTATTTTTTTCTTGATATATACTTTAAATATTAAGGCTTACTGTAATGTCTGCTTTGGTCTTTATGTTTGAGCTGATGTTGTTTAAGGATAGAACAGATGTACATATCACTGTAATAACGCAACCTACAAACATAAGCAGCAACTCTGTCTCAAAAATGCTATAATTCTTTGAACTTCAAAGCCAAGAGGCAAAGTAATATTAAATAAGTTTATTAATATGAAGCAGCACATTTTAAAATTGAACAGGTCTTTTATGGGCTATAAGAAGCACACATGAGCTTGCAGAACGATCAGATATTTTATTTATTGCTATGTTGATTTTCTATTTCAGTAGTTTGATGAATACACTTCCCATCTCCCAAATATTTTGATATATTATTTACTAGCAACTAATTTTCCCTCTAAAACTAGTCTGAATGAGAGCCAAACTCACCATCTTGCGATGTAGAACAACTAAAAGGAGTAATTCACCTTTAAAATTATAGGCTGAAATCCCAACTTCACAGGGGCCTAGTACTTAGATTACTTATCTAAGACTTAGTATTGTAACATATTCTCTTCCAAGCTACAATAATGTGAGATATTCTTTAGGTTTGTTTTTTTTTTCTACAAAAACCACTCCTGAATTTAAATTTGCAAAATTTTATTTGTTTTTTGATATGCTTCTGTGGGTAACATTCATGTAATTTAAATGTCTCCATAGTAGACTACATCAGACTTTGAAGAAAGCAAGCACCTACTCTTCTACTTAAAATTGTGCCTGCACTGAAACCTGATATTAATTTTCTTTCAACTCTATTTTTGACTGAGACAATTCCCAAAAACTAGATGCAAAGGAGATTTTGGAGAAAGAACAAAGCCAAAATATTTCAATAAAATGTGATGAGGAACTGAGGGGAAAAAAAACCAGTGCCTAACATGGATTAGAATAAATATGTACTAGATGTACACTAGAATTAAGAGTACAATGAGTTTTTGAAGTGCCTAAAGATAGTTGCTTTCTATTCTCAAAACACCAAATGTTTAACCAGTTCCGTGTTGCAAATCTTCCTACGTGTTGCTATATATTTGAGGTTAAATCAGCTTTCCCAAGAAGTTCACTCTAAAAATGGTGTCAAGGAAAACTTAGAGTTTTGCAATTGGCAATTTATAGCCATTTCAAAAATAAAATTTTAATCCATGCCATTAAGGGCTTATTTTGTTTTCATCTACTGCTAACTCCCTAATAAAGTACAAGGGGCTTCATTCCATTTCCTCCTGGTAGATAGAGATGAATGGTTTGGAGTGGACCATTACTCAAAACTCAAATATTAGAAAGTCTGCAATGAAGGGGACCTGTTTATGTTGTTAAATGCACATTTATGACTACAGAAAAATATTCTGGGTTTTAGGGATAATAATTTTCATATGCAACTTAGGAAAAGAGGCAGAGGCAAGATGCACAGGCTATGCAAAACTACATGATATATGAGAGGAAACACAAGTGCATGGCTAACTGGAGACTGTCTTGAGCTGTTGAAGAGCTTGTTCAGTAAGAAATTGAGCCAAACCAAACACTGCAGCTCCTCAACAAACTCTGCACATCCAATTACTGAACCTGGCATTTCAGTCTGCTTCAGGGAATGTGAAAAGATCATGAAATGCAGCAGATACCTGGAATTACAAAGTCGGAAAAGTAGTCAAAATAGCCCTAAATATGTAAATCTGAATTTAAGTTATTCAAAGCAATTTGATGCAAGTCCCACTGAATACATCAGTTAGCACCATTTCAAACACTCCTGATACAAGTACTTCTATGTTGTCTACCTGTAAATGCGACATGAAAAACCTAGGTATTTATAAAACATTCAGAAAACCTTTAGTTCTTGCAGTTTATTCATGCAAAAGTTTTAAAAAAGGTATTAGTTTTCCAAGAAACAATATACAGTCATAAATTCAGTGACATTTAGACATCTACCTAGATTCTTGCCTTTGGAGTTATCATTACAATACAAACATTTGCCTACAGAGTCAAGCAAGTCCATGAAATCTTATGTGATAAATGTATTGAAATACCAAGATAGAACAGGAACACAGAATCAGGATTATGTTCATAGCTCTTCAGCACATATTAAAATTCCTGTCATATGGGTGAGGTCATTTCAGATTGTTTTTTTCTCAGTTTGCTCACATTCTTCACATTATTTTAGTAAGGTAGCTGGCTGACAGAATTAGAGGCCAGCAAATCTTACTGATGTAAAGGAGAGAAGGAAGCAGATTCATTTTGTAGTGAAACGCGAAGATTCATAAAAGCCTGACAGCAGTAAAAAGAACAAATGGAGTGGGAGAAAGAAAGAAGAATAATCTAGACAGGGCCAAGGCAGAATAGGAAAGCCTATTTCACAGGGAAAAATTTCCAGTTACATAGGAACATGCTTACTTTTATGGAACTGGGAAAAGTGATTGGGAAATATTGATTTAGATGCCCTCTGCATCTTCCTTGGGTGGTCAGAGGCTTAGAAGGTCCATGAAAGGTTACTTTGCCTCTGATTAAAATTTGAACAATCAGTTCAAGAGTCCATGGAGGGGCTGAATTCTGATTTTCAGTGTTGAAGGTGTCAAAAACTGTACAGCACAGAGTGAAAGAAATTCCTTTATAATACTAGGTTTCATACACCTGTATACATTAGCTGTATACATTACTGCATACATTAGCTTCGTGTTTCATACACAAAGCTAATGTCTACAGTTTAGCATTTCAAATGAAAAAAGGACCACCAGAACAAAATAAATTCCTGGAGAAGTTGACTATTTGAGAGAAGATATCAAAATATTCTATAAATCCAATGTAATGTAATGGTTTAAAATGCTTTCCTTGCAACAGGTGCAATTTTGTTTGGTTAGGAAAAAATATAGCACATTCAGGAAATGTCCTTTCATTTGACAAGAATGAATTAAAAAAAAAATTCTAAATTACTTCATAATTTTATACCTGGTAATATTCTTACCAATTCTACTCTGACAATACTTCTGTCATATTAGCTAATTAATTTGCTCCTTCGTAATTATTTTCCTGGATCTCATTTTACATTTGAAAAGAACATAGAATCATGGACTCATTAAGGTTGAAAAAGATCTCTAAGATCCTTGAGCATGACCATTAACCTAAAACAGACACATCCACCACTAAATCATGTCCTTAAGTACCACATTTACACATTTTTTGAACACTTCCAGGGATGGGGATCCCACTTGCCATGCCTGCCACCATTTCAGTAAAGAATTTTTTCCTAATATCTAATCTAAACTTCCTCTCGTGCAGCTTGAGGCCTGATGCTTGCTACCTGGGAGAAGAGAAGAGACTGATCCCCACCTTGATAAAACATGCTTTCAAGCAGTTGTAGGGAGCCATAAGGTCCTCCCTCAACCTCCTTTTCTCCAGGTAAAACAATCACAGCTGCCTCAAAACCAAGAGGTATTAAACCTCATTATTTTGGAAATATTTTACCTTCATTTTTATATAGTTTTGGCCCAAGGGCCTCTTGTGTGATTGTTACTTCAGTAATTTGGTGTCATTCATAGAACTGTGCTACTTTAAGTAGCACTTTTCTCCAAGGAAACTGCAATCTTAATCATGCTTGACAGCTAATTTGGGGTCAAGAATTTATCTTTTGAAATTTTTAAAAATAATATTAAAAACAAACTGTTTATAAGTCTAATTGGAAACATAGAAAATCATGTTTGATATTTGTGGTTAATAGTTCAATTCTTCCCTTTAGACTGGAGCAGATTTCTTCTTTTCATTGACTTCCAGGCCTGAGAGAAGGAAGATATATTGACCCATAATGTTATGAATTCTTTGAAGTACACAAACATATTTTCATAAAAAGCTGCCAAAAACCCAACAGTAGTAGAGTGAAGAATTTAATTCATATTCACTGATTACCTGGTCATCTCCAAGGGACTGAATCCGGAAAACAAACTCTGGTCTAATTTAAAGCTTGATCCTTGCTAAAGGTATGATCAAATGATGGAATGAGAATGGAAACTTCAAGATGGTGCATGACTTTTGTAGCCGAAAACATTAGGAGGAACAAAATATAAGCAAGTACCTATTAAAAAACAAACAAAAAAAAAATCACCTTAAAACACTTCAAAATAAATTATTTCTTTTTAAATTTAAATGTAATTTTTTTTCCTTAGACATTATTATTTGAGAATTTTAGCTTTCTTTAGAAACAAAAAATGAACTTGGTTTCACTCATGCTTACAGAAAAATATTGAAGACGTGCAAACATCAAGGACCAAGGACCAGAGGGTAGACCAGCTAGTCTATGAAAAATGCTCTCTCTCCATAAAAACTTTGTTTTATAATCTTAAATTATCACAACAGAAGCAATACTTAAACTCAACATCTTTTCAACTGCCACATCATTTTGGCTTAGGAAACAGGCTGATTAGTATTGAAGATGTGAACTGTCCTGCTTTGGGACTGAGACCAACTGACAAGATTGATGAGCAGGTGGGTTTTTGTGTTACAGTCCCCTGCCCAGCTTCTTTTGAAAATGGTTGCAATAAGGGATCTCACTAGAACTGAAAGTGAAAAATTGAAACAAATGTCTACTCAGAAAATTGGCAGTAGCACTATGTCTTCCAAGCCATGACCCAAGTAGATGAATTTGAAAGTGAAATGCTCCGAGCTAAGATTGCTCCACTCCCATCGTTATACACATGACCTAATGTCTAAAGGTGGGCCCTCCTGAAGGCCAAACTTGGCACACAGAGACTTTGGCAAATGTTAGGTGCATTGCTCCTATTAAATATTGACTGTATCCAATGTTTATATGGTGAGTGTTGAACATGAAGAAATGCCTCGCTCAATTTGTTTTGGAACAACTGAATCCCTGTTGTACAAACTCCAAAAAATAGTTGGTTGAAAAAGCTTCCAACAAAGCTCTAAATATATTTTTAATTAAGCCCAGGGCTACTCACTAGAACACTGTGTTTTCTCTTTAAACTTTTTAGTCTGCCAGTGCCTTTCTCCAGTGGCCAGTTTACAAACACATCCCTGCAAACTGAAGCCTATATTCAGTGAAAAGACTCTCACAGTAAAAGTTTTCAAGTGTTAGGAGAGAAAACTGCCTAGAAGTGATGGGTAAGTCATAAAGCTTAAAATTTAATATTTCTCTTTCATTCAGACATTTGTTCAGTTTTGGTAGGTCCAGTGTTTTCATTATCTACTGTTCAGAGCAGGAAATACAAGAAACATTCGAGAGATCACCATGATCTCCTAAGTTAATAATGATCACCGTGGCCTAAAGTGAATAGAGCAGTGCTTGAAACCTAGAATAGCCCTCTAATTTATTTACAAAACCTGTTAGAGCATTTGTATTTTTGTAGTTGACATCTGGTGACAATATGTATCATTCCAGAATTCATGAACTGAATGCATTTCTAAGCATTCCTGCTTTGTTAACTGAAGCACAGTGATGTCCAGGACATTGAAGCCTCCTGAAACAGATTTCAACAAACAATATGCATAGTTGATAAGCATCCATGTGACAGGACCAGTTTTAGTAATTACCCAGTTGATTCTTCTTCCCTAATGGTGGAGGAAAATAGCTAATTATGGAAAAACATTTGAGAAATCCTGCCATCTGACATTTGGGAATAATTGTAGAAATCTCTGAAATATATGTTTTGAAATGTTAAAGATGACAGTGCTGTCATACATGGCTCTTTAATGTCATGTTGCTAATGTGCTTGAACAAGTGTCAGGATTCCAAAAGCCATGCAGGCTTTCCCTGACCCTTAAATGACTGTTGTTATTCTTTTGTGAATCTGGAAATTTTTAAACAACTGTTTCACAATTTACTGTAGGGAATTTATCAGCAAACATGCATTATAGAAAGCATCAAATATCTAAGGCTGTCCTTTACACCTTTTATCAATTTTCTATTCTACCTGAGGAGTTCCTTATTAAGTGAAGCACATTAAATGAGGAAATCAAAATAACTGAGGCATCCTGTTTTTTGATGAAAAAGCTGGTGAATCGTATGGAGGCTGACTCCATATGATTTGGAACAGGGTCTCCCACATCACAGGATGGAATTTTAACCACTGTATTTAGAGACAGGCATTTGTTGTTCAGCTTTTTGTGGAAAGCAGAGAGCTTTGAATATATATCCAGATAACTGCCACCACCTGCAGCTAGGGGCACTTGCCTATGTTATGAAGTCCAGATCCATTTGCTTTTCCCATTTTAGAGAAGCACAATAATCTTGAGCTTTCAAAATCATATAAATGGTTCTTAGCCTTTGCATATGTTTCTTTCTAATCAGAAATTCAATTTGAGAAGCATTTTTATGTAGAAAACACAGTTTTTACATTGGTCTCTCTGCTGGAATAAAAAGGGTTCATAGCAAAACTGCTAAAAAGCAATTATCCTTGTAAATGAAGATTTCATATTGATACTTCTATTCTGTATTTTAATATTATTTAGTCACTTTGTAAGTTGTCTATTTTAATTTACTTCTTTAATGATAATTTAAGCTAATTTTCTAGTAATTTTAACATTTGCTATTGGGTCAGTTCTAATTTTGCATCACTCATCTCTATTTCTTCAAAATGTTTAAAGACCATTACATCTTGCAATTTTCAAAGTCAGTAATTACTTTGCTTGAAAGTAAAGTAGGATAACATTTCTGGTGTTACCACTTCATCATTCACATATGACAACTTTTCTTTCACAGCTGAAGATGATTTACCAAATTGTCTGTTTTATGTACCTCTTAACACTACTTGACCAAGATACGAAGCAACCGTTTCATTTTGGAATTTGCCAACAAACAGTATTTTTAAACATACACAAGACCTGTTCCAAGCTAATAGCTTCACTGGGGTTTGCTTTTATTCTAAACTTAGATAACAAAACAAGGCATTTCAAAGCTTGGCTTTGATACAGAGAAGCGCTCAGTACCTCTGAGTAGGAGAGAACAGAGCACACTTGGTCTGCTTGCAGGGCCCAAAAGAGAGGAATGCAGCTCTCTGAAGCTTATTAACCCAGTTTCTAGGGTATGAAACAGGTTGAGCTCAAAATCTTTTTATTCACTGATTATTTTTAAGTATTAATTAGCATAAACAATAAGAAATTTTTTGCAGACTACACAGGCAGCAAATTTAATATGAGCCACATGGAGCCATAAAGATTTACAAGAAAATGAAGTTTCAAAACTGAAAGGCCATATTGGAAGCCTGTAAAAATGCTTGAGTAGGAGTTAGAAAACTAAGATGAAATCTATACATAGATGAAGAGTGTAACAAAATAATTTAGCTGAAATAGGCACACATAATATTTGCATGAGTTCTCTCTGGGATGTGCAGTTTGTTTTCTTTCCTATTCAAACAGTAGAACGCTAGAAATTGCCTCATCAGACTCTGAAAAGAATATACTTGTATTATCCTGGGGTGCTTAAGCAGTCATTTTAAGAGATTTTATATGGATTTCAATTTCAACAAGAAATAGCCCTGTCAGAAAAGTTAAATCTTTTAAGTCTGGTTAGCCTCTTTCAATAGTTGCCTGACCACTGAATTACTCAACATGTTTACCAGATTTTTTTTTTTTTAGTTTAGTTTCTTATGCTACCAAAAATATACTGTACGGTCTATGGTCTTGTTAAGAATGCAAACCTTTGTTATATGAAGCATAGGTTGACACTCCAGGCCACAAGAAATTTCTTTCGCATATTTTCTCAAAGAAATCTTCTCCTTTTTAGGTGCAGATGATGCATTTCAAAGAATTCAAGAAACCTTTCTGAAATACCAGTTTTGAAACTTTGGTAGCCCTAACATGTCTGAAGCAAAGTAATACTTTTTCTTCAGAAGACTCACTCTTTGCACTTTTCGCGATTGATCTCTTACCAGCTCTATTTATACAGTTCTATTCTCAAAGAGTTTTATTTTGGTTTTTTTTTTCAGTCATTTGTTCACTTATTTCCTGCTCCTTTATAAGACCAATCTCTCTCATCTCAGGATGCACTTGCAGTCCTGATGTGGTACTGCATTGGTGTGGAACTCGTGGCTGAAATACCCTGCAGTAATGCCCCCTTCTTCAGGTTATATTTCCTGCTTATGGAACAAATACTTCTTTATATTAACTAGGAAATATTTGATTTCTAGGGTTCCCTCGAGTTTGTTGAACAGAGTGTAAGAAGGATGAGATTTCCTGGTTCATGGGAATACTATGATCTTGCAATTTGTGTTAGATCAAGCACCAATTTCTGGAACTAAGTAATTTAAAATGAAACCAATGGTGGGTTATTATACTTAAATTTGGCTGGCTGTAGCTTTTAAAGTTGATGCGACACAGTCTTTAGAATCCCTGCTGCTGTGCACAGAGATGTCAGATGCAGATCTAGGCTGCATATTTCCAAGTTGTGAGTGAGCCATCAAAGAAAT
Source organism: Fringilla coelebs (assembly GCF_963513975.1). NCBI lineage: Eukaryota > Metazoa > Chordata > Aves > Passeriformes > Fringillidae > Fringilla > Fringilla coelebs. Next base: position 31,561,909 of record NC_140032.1, on the reverse strand, counting down.
AGTTTGCTAAATATTTGCTTATGTATGCCATTACTAAAATTATGCACATATTCTGTGAAGTACTGTTCAGTTGACAGTATTGTTTTACCCATGAGTCCATTCCTTTTTTAGAATATGTCCTGATAACAAACACCTCATTTAAGGTTCTAATTTCATTTTAGAATGAAATGAGTGGGTGTTGTAAAGTTTTGTAGAAGCAACACACGCAGGTCTTGTTTTAGAGATTTCCACTTGGGCTGCTTTGGGCTGCTGTATAATGAGACTGTATAATGACACTCACTAACAGTACTTGAATTTATACTTTTGCTTCCATTTTTAAAATTACATCTCCTAGTATTGGTCAATTACATGATATCCACTGTCATTTAAAAACAAATTAATGGTTGAATAAAGAGTCTAAACATAGACAAGCTGAAAATGTTAAGCAAATACTACCTAAAGACTTAAAAGCACAAGGCACATGAAAATCAAGAAATATTTACAGGTCTTATAAAAAAAAAAGCAGGCTGTGGTTTTCTTAGCCCCCCAATTTGTACTTCATTAGTAAATGAATTTTACAAGACATTTCTATTCTCACCTTCATTTCTGCTACAGAAGAAAACATGCGTTTATTACATCTTCCAGATAGCCTGTAGCTGATTTGCAGTGAAAAATATTCATGGGAATCCTATTTTCCGACTCAGAAAGGGGTATTTCATGTTGCTTCTTTTTGTTAGAATTTGAAAAGATATTTTTCCCTTAACAACTATTTGTTATATATAATTTAGTTAATGCAGCCAGTTCTTCAAACACAGAAAATACTTGTTCTATCACACGGTAATCATGTCTGATTTTAGTACTGGAGAGTTCTCCAGCCAGGAATGAGTCTAGAGGACTGTCCTCAAGTTGTCTAGTGAGTCTGTAGGTCATAGGCTTATTTTCATATTAATAGATAATACAACACAATAATCATAAATTTTCAGAAGGACTTTGTTCTGATAACCCAAAATTTTGTTTTACAGGTAATCCTACTTCAGTCTAGCTCTTTTCCTGTGAAGTGAATGGCCCTTAGTGGTTTGGTTGGCTCATGGAGTGCACCCTCCAGTTTCAATTCATCTGGAAAGAATCTACTTCCTTGCAATTTGTCTGCTTTGCAATGTGACCCAAAATATCATAAACAGGAACAACTGGGAAATTCAATTTGTTTGGGGCAGTTATGTTGGTATGAGCTGAAGTGCTCACAGAGATGCACTTGTGGCAGAGTATAGGTATGGCTCAAGAGTGCCTTGATTATGAGCTGATTTTAGAAGTTACTAGTTGCTATAAGCTGCATTTTATGTGGAAAAAAATCCCGATATTGCAGTTCCTGATTTTTCTTCCTAACTCTTCAAAAATTCCCCTGCATTCTGCAATCCCCCAAATTCCAAATCACATGTTTCTGTGTCCATGAAAATGAGGCTATTTTTCTGAACAACCTAATGGCTTTTCTTTAGAATATGAGACACCTTCTGTTATTTTGAGCAATGAATTAGAAGCATGTCATTTACAAGACTAAGTTGTTTACACAAAGTTCCCAGCTCAGTAAGAAATATCTGCCTCCGGTTTTTAAATTTTTTATGGATGTGGATATAATTCAGGGAATTGCAGTTGTTACTTCTAGTTGTACAAATAGGCATGGCCTTTTCATGTTCATGTTTGAATCCTATCTTTTTTGATCCCAATCCCATTCATAAAAAATGTTTGTGAGGTTACCTAGGCAGACCTTGAACTGTTTTTAAACTGCATGCTTTTCATACTGCTTTTATTTCTGCAGCTTTCATGTGTTTTGTGACCATGTTATGGTATGATAAACAAACAAATAAATGTTTAATGTCCCATAAGGAGTGGAATTGTAACTTGCCTCTTCCCCCAGAAGCATAAAAACCATTTGGGCAAGGGACTAAATGTGGCTAAATACTTTCCCTAATGGATAGAAGTAAAATCAGCCACAAGACCACGACAAGACCTCTATAAAACCCCATGATCAGTAAATGTGTGTGTTTTGAGAAGAGGTACTGCTAATTTCAATAGGAAAAGCTATCCAAGGGTTCAAATACTGCAGAAATTTGAGTAAGACTGGAGACAATGCAAGTAAAAGGACTATTTACAGAGGGACTGTAAAGGAGCCCTAAATGAGTTGCCCAGTTTGGTGCTATGAACTTGTTCTGACTGCTCTTTTAGTGTTTTGTGCTAACTGCTTCCCTCCACTCTGGATCATCTACAACAAACTGTCCCTATGTCTTCTTGAGTTGGAACGAATATATAATAGATGGTGTTTTCATGGAAGCAGAGAAGTTCAAGGTATAGCCCACATCACATGCCCCTCTCCCACCCACCACTGGTAGCAGTCTATTCCCCAGAAATATGTTGCAGGGTCACTGGTGGACTGGTAACATGCTGGGTAGGACAAGCTATTCCTAGAGGAGCAGGAGAAAAAGACAAGTCCCAGAGATATGTTGCATTTTCATCCTGTGCCCTGGGGTGGGGTCCCATGAAGACATGGAGATTTCTTCTTATTCCATGAGATGGGGACAGCCAGCAAAAAACCCCTTGATTTAAAAAGAGGCACAGACTCTACTCAGTCTTGTCCAAAGCCATGATGGTGTCACAGCACCTTATGACATCACAATACTCTTATTTGGTATACAGACTGTGAAACACACACACCTATGCACCCTTACTTCTCCAGATGGGGTGTTGATTAAAGATTTTTTGCTGAATGAAAAAAAGTCTTTCATAGGTAAAGACAGACTGCAAGACAGTCTGTCACTTATTATACCTTTAAAAGTATATATGATAAGAGTGAAACAACTGTATTCTATTTATTCTACCATTTCTCATACTTATGCTGGACTAAATAAATAACTGTCAACTTCAAGCATACAAAAATCCTGACTTAGGTCTTTGTAAATGCCATGAACTTCAAAGCGTGCATTTTCTTTGCCTGATGTTTTTGAGCCACCAGAGATCACATTTTTAAGCATTTCTCCAGAAGTAAAAGAATAAGAATTATATATTTCTTGTTTTGTTCTAAAATTATTTAACTCAACCCTTCCCACCACCAAATAATGTGACAGTGACACTTAATGAAATCTTGAGGGTTTTTAGTACTTTAAGGAATTGTAGTTTTTCAGTAGCCCACACTTGTTACCACTATAATATTCTATGCTGAATGAAACTGAGGGGCCATTACAAAACACAGCTTTTATTTTATCTGCCTTCCCTTTTGCTGCCTTGCAGCAGGGAAAGTATGTTGGTGCATCATTCAAAGTGAAAACTGTAAATCCACTTTTCAGGCACCTGGGGGGGGACTGTCATGTGCTCTGACCCAAACTAAAGAATTGTTTGGAAATCAGCCTCAAGCCTTCATGTCACATCTCCCAGAGCTTTGTCAGAAGCCTAATCCTGGCTGCCACTTTCTCCTTACGTCCTGAGTTCTGGGAGGCAAGTGAATGGTAGGGAACTTTCTCTTTTTTCATAGGGACAAAACAAGAATAAAGACCCCAACCTAAGAAACATAAATGAGGTATATGGCCAAGAAACAAAATATGTAAGGCAACTGACAGAAATCTTATTTAAAATTTTGTATTATTATTAGCAATTAAAATCTTTAAGAATCCTAAACTTTTGGCATATTTTGTTAACATCCATTTTAAAGGGCAAAGAACACTAACATTATTTATGGCTTGCTTTACTCAAATCCCAATCAGTAGAGCAGTGTTTGTCTCCAGTATTCAAGCTATTAAAAATCACTGGAATGTTATCCTGTCTTCTTATAGATACTCTTTTTTGTCTCACAGGTTGAAGTGCCATCTCAGTTTTAATTTTGCATATGACACAAAGTGAAGCTGGCATTTCTAATCATTTTTGGAAAAGGTCATATGAAATTGCCTCTCACCTCATGAAAAGTTGTGTTGCACTGTTAGATAAATATAGTTTCTGCCATGAAAACCAACTTTGTTGTAACCCTTTCTTAAATCTGTTCCATAAACAGCATTCATTCCTATATACAATTTTTTATTTTATTTCACAAGGATTTGTGACAAGAATTTTTTGTCTTCAGACCACAGAAGAGCAGACTCCAAATTTTGCCTTCAGGGCTGTTTTTTCAAGGTCTCCTCCTCATTGAAATAAATCAGCAGTGACTGACACTATTTTAGATTTCAATTTGGATTTCTCATTTGAGCTACTACTGCAGACTTATGAGTCTGGATTAAAATCGTGATAACAGCAATAATTTATTGTTTTGAGGATTAGTTGTGCTGGGCTATCTCATGGTGAGTGAAAAGCCCTTCTTTGGTCCTACACTTGTAGCATTTGTAGGCAAAAGAAAAGTGATTATGCTCCTTATGGATAGGATGGGAGAAGATGGCCTCAAGTTGCACCAGGGAAGGTTTAGATAGATATTAGGGAAAATTTATTCACAGAAAGGGCTATCAGGCATTGCAACAGACTGTGGAGATTTCACTATTTAAGCTAGGAGATATTTTATGTATTAATTCTGCAATTTGCAGTTTTCAACCTTTTCTTTCACCCAACAAAAAAATATGATCCCGATATTGGGTTTTTTTCTTTCTGGTGTAGATTAGGCCAATATTTCTTGGTCCAAGACAGAGTTTTCTTCCAAGCTGGTAGCACAAAACTTCATAGTAATTTAATTTGACTGTAAAATATTGAAGAATTTTCGTAATATCATTATAAGGCTCGTACGTATAAAAATCCACTATCATATATAATTTAAATTTTTTTTATACCAGTATTTTTTTATGCTTCTTTTTTTTTTTTGTACTAGCAATTGTTAAATAATTTTGTACGTAAAATATGTGAGTCGTTCTATTCAAGCTAACTCTAGCTTTCCAGCCCTGATGAAAGATCTGTTTGTCAAGCTCTATCAGAGTATTTTGGTGAAAGGAGATTTTTCTGCACTGATTGCTGGTATCAGGGGAGAAGTTACAGGGAGGGAAGAAATTATGAAGGACGAACCTGATTTCTTTAGTTGAATTGTAATGTTTTAATGTTTAGCAATTGTTGTGATATGGCCTGATACTATTTCTCATGAGTTTTCAGAAATAGAAAGAGAAATAATATATTATTTTAATAATTGTCTTTTTTTCAGTTACTTATAGCACACTCAGAAGAGCATCAACATTTATGTTGAGTCTTAATGGGTAAATATCTTATCCAGTTTAGTTGATTTTTTTAAAGTAGATGTTTGTTCTTCTGACAGCCACATGTGTTGACAATATGTTCTCATCATAAAGAAATTTCAACAGGCCAAAGCTAAAAGCCAGCATTTTAATTAATTTTGGGGGACCAACTGTTCAAAGAAAAACAAGAAGAAAATAACTTCAGTAGTTTTAGAATATTTCGAGCATTTCTGAACACAGACTTTGTAAAAAAAAATCTTCAGAAAACTTTATCTTCTACAATATATATTGACTAGTTGTATTTCTCATTATCATATAAGTCAGCTACTTTGTCATTGCATATCTATGAGCTTGCAGAAAGTGTGTGTCCCATAAGGATATAAATATTTGAATCTTGTGTATTCTACATAGATTCTGAAAAACTGCACTGCAGAATGAGTTGGGCTTTAAACACATGAATAGGTCTGCTTGAAATATCAACTGTCAGACTTGGTTTGCCAAAGTTTAATGTTACAATAGATCAGTTTGCTGACAGATTGTCACAGTTATGGCTAATATTACCAGTCTTAAAGAGCATCCTACCACAAAAACCTTATGAAAGAAGAACAAGCTTTTGAAATTGTATCACTCTTAAGTCTTGGTGTGAGATTCATGCACCTTTCTCATTGTCTACATTTGGGCATTTTCAATAGTCAAGATACAATAAGGGAGTCAATCCTTGCAGAGGATGGACCATGGTGTTATGCTTCTACTAGAAAGAGTACTATCTAGTTATGCTCCTTTAAGTCTCTTTACAATCTACCAATTTGATATGGGAAACAGGTAGTCAGGCAATTCTGGAATTCTCTGGTATATTTTAAAGTTCTTCAGATTTGCAGTTTAAGTATCTTCTATTTAACCATCCATTAAAAACGTGGTTTTTTTACTTCAGCAGTACTGAGACTCCCAGCCAGATGCTTTCACTCTATTTTGGGATACATAATCAAAACATCATCTCTGCCATAAACAGAAACATATTTGAGGTCCTTAATTATTCTGTTAATGAGGAAACATATAATTTCTTTCAAATGAATTATGCCCAATATAGATCCAAGAAGAAAATGAAAGCATGCAGAAAAAGAAAGCATGCTTAAAATAAATGTTACTACTAATGATTTGCTGAATCACCTAAAATGCTATGTATTAATTCATGGTGTAATGTGTAGATATTAATAGCTTTATCTGTCAGTCATCTGTCACATTCTGCTGTGACTTTTATGGGTGATCTATGAATGAATGCAAGCACGGACAACCTGATAGATGTCTGAACTATAGATAATAGCAATAGTTTATCTAATCAGAATTGATGTTTTAAATATCTGCTTCATAAAATTGCGGTGGTTGTCCAGCTACTACTTTCAGATACTTTTGCACTGGGATTAAATTTGAGGGACAAATGAAGGAAGCAAGTAAATACTTTGAAGGACTTAAGAATTGGTTCATGTGCTTGCTAACTGCGCTAACAACATTTTTAAGCTATTATGGGTAGCTTGAGAGGTATTCTATGCAGTTTTATAAACAGGTTTTGAATAGCTTTTTTTCCATCTTAAGAATTTGAAGAAAGATGGCCTTATCAGTTACTTAGCCTATTTTACACAAGAAAAACATTATCTTAAAAAAACCATAGCCTATAAACATTAAATAATATGGTACCCAAGGATGTTATTTACCAGAATTCACTTGTCATTAGGAAATCACCTGAGTTTTCCAAACAAGTTTAGCTGATGCTGTATAACTCTGTGTTCTGAGTAACCTTCTCATATTTGGCACACTGAGTGCTGCTACATACATACTTTTTGCAGGGACCAAGTTCTTCTGTGTTTCCAGAGTGAGTTTTGAAGCAGACCTGTGTATTGGACTATTATGGTTTGAGCCCAGCTGGATATCAAGCACTACACACCCCTCACTCTACCCCTTTTCTCTATGTCTACTCTAGTGGAATGGAGAGGAGATTCAAGGTTAAATTTGTATGTTGAGATAGATAATAAATGAAAATAAATTAAAATACAGCAATGATGGCAAAAATTATAATAAAAAAAAATAGGACTACCCTCTAAGGCTAGTCCTTCCGGTCTTGTCCAATAGATTTCTGAAGTTTAGGGAGACTGACATTTATGGCTAATAATGGTATGTGACACTCAGTGGTTCAGTTTAGTGATGAATGTAGCTGGGTCTCATAGTACATCTTACTTTTTATTAGTTGTTTCAGCTAATCTCATAAAAGATATAACATCTCCATATAAACTTTTCCTCTCCTACCTAAACTCAAAGACTGCAAAACCTACTTATATAAATATGTGTTTACTCTGCAGTTGCATTTTGCAGCATAAGAAAACCTACCAAGCTAATGGTCATGCCGTGATTTGTTTTGTCAGTAAATAAAAATTTGTTCTTGTGCTGTCACTCTGGTGAAAGGCATGAACACTAAGCACATTGCAAATTTTTCAAGAATATAGTTAGCTATGGTGCACTACTTACTGTAATTAATGCTCTCTTGCCAGTGTGGAAATCCCCAAGTTCCTCAAAGATAACACTAAATGTTTCTAATTCTGTCTGGCAGCTCAATAATATTTTTTGAGCCTTAGATCTAATTAAAATATGTGTGCTCTTTGATATGAAGTAGATCAAAGTTAAATTTGGTATTCTTAGTATCCAGTTTTTTTCTCTCCCTGAATGCACCATTCTACTGTCTGAAACTCCTTTGCAGAAGTTCAGCAGACTGTTACCTTCTCTGTTTGAAGATTTTTTTCTGCATCATTTGAAGTCTCTGACTTTGATAGGCTCAGTGGAATAGATAATATATATGCACTGGGATTTATGCATAGATAGAGTAAGAAACAGGATGAAGCATATCCACAGCTAATTTAAACCAGCGTTGGAACACCACAGTTCGAGTGATTAATAACTGCTGAAGCTATTGCCTAATGGTTTTTTACATAGGAAAACTCATGCAATAAACAATCTTTTCCATTTAGAAGGATTGAATAAAGGATAATATAGGTGAAAGTGTGCTTATATAACCTGAGATACTCGATCTTTATTACTAGCAACTGGAAGAACTATTCAGAGATAAATTTTCAAAGCATCCAACTGTGGGAAATGCTGTCTTTTGCCCGATATCCTATTTCAGCCTTCAGTATAGTTGAAAATATTGATGCTTCAATGAATCAGGATCTCTTTTTTCTTATCGTGGCTACTAGATACAATCTGTATTAGATTTTAGTCAGGCATTGTGAAAGATGTTTTCTGCCTAGTTTAAAATAGAGTAGAACAGGCAGATAGGGAAATTGTTATATTTTACTGTTCACTTCAATGAGGAGTTTTTCCAAAGTACATGCCAAAGTAGGGCATCTGATTAAAAGAAAAAGTTAATTAATCAACTAAAATGTTTATATCCTGGACATCAGATATGAAGAGAAGATAAAGATGGTATTCATACTAAATTATTCTGTTCCCAGTATTCCTGTTGTTAAGTTAGACATCCAGCTTGAAGTGATACTCCCTAGAATGTGGGGGTCATGGTACTTAGAACACAGTTTCAGTTTCAAGAGCAGCAGAACCCCAGATGTGTGCTTCTTGCTTGCAGGAATAGATCAAAAATGTGACAAGACCCCAGGCCCTACGTTATTCTCAATTAGGGCTAGTGATCAATCTTTTTATTCTTTTCAGGGGCATTATTTCTCCAGTCCTTTTCAGTTAGAAACTGAAATTAGTTGTGATGTCTTCATAAGTTTCAGAGTCTCCATGTATAGATGAATCTGCCTCCTTTCTTCTTTCCCTTTTCTTTTCCACCTTACCCTTGAGAAAAAGCCTTTCAGGGAGCCAAACTCAGCACCATGCATCAGTCTTTAGAGACTTACTGACTGTTAGACAAGACCAGATTTGCCAGACTGCCTGAGGCCAGCTCCATGTGCTGTACATGCAAACAGTCAATTTGTAGCAGTTTTGCATGTTTGGTCTGATTTGTTGTAATTCTATACTGGCTGAAAATCAAGCAAGGGCTGATCTTTCTATTGCTACAATACTCCAGCAAGGAAAAGCAACTTTTTAGAGCAGTTGAACGCTATGACTCCTACTAACAGGGTCTTCCTGAGCAAGTTAGATACAACCTGAGTGCTGCACTATTTGGTGCTGAAGTAGCTCATTTGTAGATGCTCTGCTGCTTATTGTAATCCATAGTCACCAGTAGAATGACAAGGCAGAGAGCAGAATCTGAGACAGGGATCTGCAAAATCCTGTTGTGTGCCAAAGAAGAAAGGTTAACCTTTCCTTGGCAAATGATGAGGGAACAGATGTTTGTTAAGGCTCTTCTCTGAATTGTTTTGGCTCTATTATGGGTTCCCACATGTCAGTCAATATTTACAATTCTGATTCCTTGCTGAAAAAGGATTTCTCATTGTGCATAAGAAAATCTGTCCCTGTGACGCCTAACACCACAAAAATATGGGTGGGTTTTTTTTGTTTTTTCTTGGCATTTATTTTCTTACCTATTATACAGGAATTTAGGGCTTCGAGATCTAAGAAGCTTTGGCATTTAACATGTCCTGATTGCTCTTTTCCCTTGGTTGGACATAGGAGATGCAGATAGCTTGTAGCAGCTCCTGAGATTGAGGAGATTCTTTAGCCACAATGGAAACACTTCTGTGCCAGTTTGTGTGTCTGTTCTTCAAGACAGAGTCCAGACTGACACCATCAGATTGTAGTCTTGATCGGAAACAGAACCATGTACTTGTTTTAAATACATTGATAAAGAGGAAAAATGAGCTCAGCAGTCCACCAATGGCTTTAATGGATTGTTTAATCCTCAGCTGGTTAATGGCTTGCAAACATTTTACTCATTCTGTTGTTACCTGGCAAAACTAAATACCCAGGCAATGGCATGGACACAGAGAAGTGGCGTCCCTTAGGGGTCTATACTGGGACCAGTATATACTCAAGAACTGGGGCCATGGGAATTTCATGAGGTTTAATAAGACCAGGTGCAAGGTGTTGCATGTGAACCAGAGCAACTCCCAACATGAACATAGGCTGGGGATGAACAGATTGAGATAACTCCTGCTGAGGACAAGGACTTGGGGGTGGTGATGGATGAGAGGCTGGACATGACCCAGCCCAGAAAGCCAATTGTGTCCTGGGCTGCATCCAAAGCAGTGTGGACAGCAGGGTGAGGGAGGGGATTCTGCCCCTCTGCTCTGCTCTGGTGAGAGCCCACCTGGAACCCTGCATCCAACTCTGCATGGAAACCATCAACATTTTGTACCAAGTCTAGAGGAGAACATCAAGATCGCTAGAGGGATGAAGCACTTCTCCTACAAGGAAAGGCAGAGAGAATTGGGATTGTTTAGCCTGGAGAAGAGCAGGTTTTGGTCAGACCTAATGGCAGCCCTCCAGTACCTGAAGGGAGCCTACATGTAAGACAGAGAGAGACTTTTTAAAAGAGCATGCAGTAACGGAATAAGGGGGAATGGCTTCAAACTGAAAGAGAGTAGGTTCAGATTAGATATTAGGAAAGAAATCTTTACTGTGAGCGTAGTGAGGCACTGAAACAGGTTTCTGATATGCTGTGGCTGTCCCATCCCTGGGAGTGTTCAAGAGCAGGTTGGATGTGGCTCTGAGCAACATGGTAGTGGACCTGTCCCTGCCCATAGCAAGATGGTTGAAAATAGATGAACTTTAAGGTCTCTTCCAACTCAATACATCCTATGATTCTACGACAATTTGTAAGCAGCAGCACTGGTCAGGATCCAGACAGGCTGGAAACAAGCTGAAAGATGAGTTCAGGGAGATGTATTCCTTACTTTATTTCCAACTTCAGATGTACAAGTTCTTTGACTCTAAGCCTTTGGAAAATTACTTATTTCAGTGTTGTGGATTCAATTACATTGATGCAAAGCCAGAGACTAAACCATTTTGAAGAGATAGTTAATTATAAGGTGGTAATTATCTGGTAGCAGAACCTCAGCTTAGATGATATATTGCTGCCAAAGTAATTAACTTGGTGGAAGTGAGAGCCTTTACATCTACACTGCAGGAACTTAGTGCCAAGTTCTCCATGGCTCTTATAGGAAATAACAGCATTTAAAGAAACCCAGTGTCTTCTTTCCACACAGTGTAGTTTATGTAAAAATGTTCAGAACAGAGACTCAAGTCTCAGAGAGATGCTTTTAAAGAATGTTCTCTCATTCAGAAACTGCACTGTTTTTTAAAAAATTATTTTCTGTCAGAAGCACTGCATGCAATCCTCAGAGAAATGGAAAGAGAAGTGTGGCTTGTGGTAAAGCATTAATTAACTGGGAGCGAAGATGGGGGAATAAGTAGAAAAAATCAGAGCGGTAGTAAAATGATTTCTTTTTGACTATCTGAGGCTCATAGATGTTTGGTAAAATGCCACTCATAATTTATTTTAGCAAGAAATCATTGTCTAGCTTCACCAATGTGTCTAAAAAGCATGAGAATTTAGACTGAGGTGATTACATCTGAGTGAATACTAAATCCACCCATAAACCCTGACAGCTGCAGGCATGTTAAGTTTATATGACTGTACAGACTATTCAGGATTATTTGTTGGCTTGGTTTACATTGGTTTTAAAAACTAAGACACATATTTGTAACATGCTGAGTCAATGCATACTTGATCACATAATAAATCGATGACAAAATCAGTGGAGTTCTAAGAAAAGTGAGGACTATGGGGGGCATTTTTTTGTTTTGCTTTGAGGTTGGGTGTTTATCTGGGGGGAGGGGAGTTATGTGGGGAGTTTTTTTTCTCCCCAAGAAATGTGCCACGTTGAGATGGAATACAAGATTAGTTCATTCCTTGAATTCCTTGCCCCAACTAGACAGTGGCAGAGTAAGCTTCTCCTTTTGTTTCTCTGTTTGTTCTAGATGGAAGAAATTACCTTTCAGAACACAAAGCAAGTTCATGTCTTTCATATCCTCCTTCCTCTCCAACTGCTAATGTAGTGTCAATGATGTGTGTTTGTTACAGCAGTTCTGATTTACTGAGCAATTTTACTTAGCAAATAACAGTAATAAGGTCACCAGTCTTTTCCAAGTACAATTTCTCTCTCTCCCCTACATTTTATTTTACAGTATTTGAGTTCATCATGACAAGACTCCTTACTTTCTACTTTTCTACTGAACGCTACTGTTGACTCTTTATCAACTCCAAAATTTTATTTGCACCATTTTTGTGTGGTTACCCACATAAAAAAGTGTGGCTACCCACATAAAAAAGTTCAGCTTTCTTAACAAGAAGCCCAAGTACCCTAAGAAGTCCCATTTTACCAGCTTGTTCTGCACAACCAATCCCTCAACATTGGCACAGACATTAACATCCTCAGAGGAAATTGATGTGTTCACATTAACAGGGATGGAAAATAGTTTCTGTAAAACCAGAAATTTTTCTATTCTTACATATTTCATATTACTAAACAGAAATAATGTATTTGAAAGACTAAGTCATGTTGCCAAACTCTAGTCTGAATATTGGCATACCATACAACCCCAAATGTTTTTAATCCTACTTAGACTTTCTACAGTTTTGTTCTCAAACATCTTAAAGGTATTACTAAAGCAAACTCTAGGCAGGGTGTTAAAGGAGGACTGAAAGAAAAGCCCTCTTTTTAACTTGAAACATAAACTAAAAATGAAAGTTGAGTAAGTAAGGACAGAGAACAATAACCAACCTGTAGCACCACAGAGGAGTCTTGTTCATATTCTTGTTCATAGAATGAATCTGGGGCTCATTCTAACCACATTGAAATCAACACAGCTCAGTTTCTCCACGGCTGCTTCTGAGTTACACAAATGCAGGGATAGAGAACCAAAGTAATCTATATGGGCTCCAGAAGAACTTCATCAAATATATTTTCTCAATTTTTTTCTTGTGGTGCTGCCATCTTGGCTTCCCTTTCCTTTGCAGGTTGAGTCACTTTATGTGTAGTCTCAAATTTAAATTTATAATGTGGTGAGGACCTTTTGATCACCTCCCCCATATAAATACTGTTTTACATAATTTATTTTTTAGTTATGTTTTACATAAATACTTCAACATTATTTTTCTGAATTAAAATAAGAATATAATGAATGATTTTTTTTCAAATGGATGATACTAACAATATTCAGTTGTGATATGGGGTCATTCTGTGTCCCTTATAGAAAGACTTTTCTTCTACAGAAAGATTTAAGGATTCTATGATAAACAAATCCACAAAAACTTTATTTTAAAAGTAATGAGTTAATTTCTCTCTTTTTATTCCCCTATCAATAATGGATTGTTTTTATTGTGCATACACGCTTACTTGAAGATAATTCAAATTTGGATGGAAAAAGTGTTGAAGGATCTTGCAGAATGCAAGTTTAGTAAGGGAGAGGTGTTTGCCTTCTGATTGTCTAATATAATTAAGTTTAGCGAGAATGACCTTTCAGAGTAGGGTTCCTTGCAAATTATACAGTATTCATTTGGTTGTGGAAAGTTATGCAAATTATTATGTGAAACAAAAAATACAGATTAGCCTAGATGGTCAACACCCATAATTAATGCCTCTCCATCTGTGATAGAAAAGGTGTATCTATATGACATTGTGTAAAGGAAGGATAGGAGACCATAACAAATTGCCATCTCCTTTCTCTTGAAGGCTACCTATTTTAATTTATATTACAATCAAATATGGTTCAATAATTTCTTCAGGCTTGGATGTTCTATAGCCACTGGCAATCCAAATGCTGCCACAGATCTCATAGTGCTCATTAATTAAAGATTATTGAGTTTTAGCCAAAGTTTGAGCTTCTAATATCCTACATGTTTTCTAATGATCTTCCTTTGAGTTTAGAAAACCAGCCAGTTCATAAACAGCTGCTCCTTCATTTTTTCCTTTCTACAAATAGCTCACAGGCATAGGCCTTCTAGTCATTATCCCATATAAATCCCAGAAAACCATCTGAAACAGACACTAGCTCTCAGGAATCATTCAGCTTTCATTCAGGTATTATTCTCAGGTATCATTCAGGTTCTAAAGAAGGTGAACTTGAAGGTGTATCCTTACATTTTTAGCCTCCAGTTTGCTGAATAGATATATGTATGAAGAAGTTTTGTTGCCCCTATTTATGAAGAGAAGTTGATGAATAGTTGTACAACCATAATAGTGAATGAAGGGGAAAAAGAAGCTGATAAGTGTGACTGTATCAACTTAATTGAGACTAGAATTTAATCTGGCAAAACATCTCTGTGACAGATGTTTGATATCAGGGATTGGTAAAGTAGCAGGGTTGGTTCCAATGTCTGAACTCCTGACACAGACCACCTTCAGCTCTGGTCACCGTATCTCTCACCCATAAGCTGGAGTAAAAGTCTCAAATGACTTCTGATTTGCTGCCAATCCAGAGGTACCTACACATGCTGCTGAGTGAGTGCTGCTGCTTCTCCCTGCAATGCTCATGCCAAGGACTCATTGGAAATTTGTATGGCTCTATTTATGTACATGAAAACCCCCATCATATTCCTTCATTTCAAGACAGAGAAAATATTTTTGCAGCTCTCTGGAGCCTTGAAAGCCAGTGATTGCAGTTGGAAGCAGGGCTGCCACAATGGTTATTTGCAGACAGTGTGTGGGAGAGTGACTTCATGCAGCAATTGTCTTATTTCTATTAATAAAAAATGTACCTACCGAGCAAGGAAACACATTTTCAGTAAAAAGAGTATTTGTAAGTCCATAGCAAGTTTGTGGTGCAAAGAGCTTCCTTCCTGCTCCCAGATAACCAATGTAACATGAACTCACATCTGCTGCAAGAACTATGTTTCAGAAGGGAAAGAATGAGCTAAGAAATCTACCTAGAACACTACGTACGTGTGTTAAATACAGGAATTACATCTGATTTAATAAAAAAAAGTGTATGATTATTTCATGCCCAGCATACACTGCTGAAAACATCTGAGTGGATCAAGCCCTTTGCAAGGGGACCTTGAACTGGCCAGAGCATGGAGGCAAAATGTTCCATGTTCCCATGAGGTGAGGCAAGTGTCAGAGTCAGCAAAATACTCTGTCCAGTAAGCAGTCCTTGAGAGAACACAAAAGACTAAGCTGGGCAAAACAACATTTACAAGCGAAGGAAAAAAATTCTTACGATTAGATATATCATACTTAGTCAATTACACCCAAACAAAGAGTAATAACTTCAAACAATTTCATAATTTAAATATTTATAACAAAATTATCACAAACTCATAAGTGCAAATGAATATTGAATCTGATATAAATACACTTCTGAAGAGTCAGTTCATTTTAAGGTTTGTATCCAACAAGACTTCTCATCGTGGTTGTGGTCTCTGTTCTAAGGCATATCTTTACAGGCAGCCTGTTGGTGCTCTTTGTGCTTAGCATGAAAACCAACAAAGGATGGGGAATATACTGGCCATACTGGCAATATACTTAGAAAATTAAAACCCACTTATTTTTGATCACTTTCTTTGAAACTTCAATATTCTGATTTTTTTTTCATTATATTAATACAGACACTTTTTTTTCTCAAATGTTAAAACCCCAGTGTTATTAAAATGTTATTTTCCTTACTCTGCAGGGCTTTCTACTAAGTCATTTATTATTTTCTACTAAGTCTGAAGAGAGCCTACAAGAAAGCTGGAGAGGGACTTTTTAAAAGAATATGTAGAGACAGGATAAGGGAGAATTTGTGGGGCTTCAAACTGAAAGAGGGTAGGTTTAGATTAGATATTGGGGAAAAAAATGTTTACTTTGAGATGGAGTGGAAGGTGTGCCTTCTCTTGGCAGAGGGGGTTGAAAGTAGAAGATCTTTAAGGTCCCTTCCAACCCAGGACATTCTATGATTCAAGGGTCTGCTGCAGGAAGCATTCACCATCTTCTACTTTCTGTCTTCAGTTATTGCCTGCCAGTCAGCCTGCTGCTGAGTCTCTTAGCTCATCTACCTCCTCACTTTCAGCCCAGTATTATCTCATGAGTAGCTAGATGAACTGGCAAACAGGAACACTCGTGGTGTAAATTTTCAAGGAACACATGAGGATGTTTCCCCTTGGAGTTAATCTCAATGGGTGTGAACAAAACATTCCTCCTAGCCTCCTAGTGACAGCATTGCAGCTCCTGATGGCCAGAGTTCCTGTCAGTGCCTCTGTTGCTACGACACTCTCGTACTTTCACTTCTACTCTCACTATGTCCTTTCGCTGCTTCCTCCAGCCCACCCAGCACTAGCAAGCCTGTGGCTTTTTGAGCTACTATTGGTAATTCTCCACAAATCTTTCACTCTCAGTCTGCAAGAAACAAAGTTCTGCACTCACTTGAGTCTCTACCTGTGAAGACACAAGACATTAGGTCTAACGCTATAGTTAAGTGTCGTAATAAAAGGGCAGTGCACAGCCAAAGTGGTCACCTATTACTTTTAGATTTCATAATTAAGAAAAGCAGTGACCTTTGCATTTCTTAGAGCAGCCCTCAGTATATCAGTGGTGTTTTCACATGTCCAGAGCTTTCTTCATTACAGTTTGCCACCGTATGCACAGCTTTTTTGAAGTACTATGTTCTGCTGAGTCTTGTGGGGTTTGCTGTACACTCCCTTGGGAAAAAAAAGGAAGTATTGCAGTAATTGATGGTAGATGATTGCATCTAGAAAAATTGCATGCTCAAGGTGGCTATGGCAACCATGTATCTTGGCACAGTTGCACACTGAAATTTTATCCTTCAGGTGACCTGGAACACATGAGGACAAATCTTCTATAAATCCACTGTATATATCATCTATATCAATATATTTATTCCATGGCTTTTTAAGTACTATCTGCCTAGCTAGGTCATGTAAACTGAAGAGTAGCATTCAGGAAAATCAAGAGATCCATTTTTTGATCTGGACAAATAACTACAAATCTCCACCTATTTAATCTTAATGTGTAGCAATATGAACTTTATGGTATTACATTTCAGGTAGCAAATAAGCAAAATGTAGCTCCCATATTATGACATAATTTTGTGCCCAGTGCCAAGATTCAGTGTTCTGAAAATAAGGGATGTAAATTAGTGTCTCACATTTCAGCCTGAGAGAAAAGAAATATTTTCTGTAGAAATAGAAGTCTAGAATGTCACTGTATAAGATTACACTGATTAAAAATGTGAAAAAACCCAACAATAACGTGACCTGTAGGTCAAACACTGAAGACAAAGCAAACCTTCAAAATTACATTGAAATAACAATAATAATAATAACAATTATAATAACAGTTATTTTTAGGCATACAGAATAACAAAGGATTGGGGAAATAAAGGAGAAAAGGCAGGATTTTTTTTGCATTTTGTACTATTTTGTATATTGGAAATAGAATCACAGCTATGGAAAATATCTCCCAAGGAAAATACATGAGACCATGAGAATGTGGGGTTTTTTCTAAATTCAGTATCAAAATATATTGCTTACTTGATGCATGTTTTATTTTTTCTCAAGGTACTCTCTCTTTTTAAAGCACATTTTTACCTAGCCTAGGAGAGTTCATGTTATGTCTTAACTACTCTCTGCCTGTGTTCCTTCCAACAAGCTACATATAAAAAGGATTGTGTAATTTATTATGTGTTCCAACTGAATAGCTGAACGAAAAATGGCTGAATTTTTAATCCTGAGAACTTTTAATGTATCTAGCTCTAGTTACTCTTAATGTTAAAAGTAAAAGAGGCAGTAGATACATCCTATTGCAGCTGAAACCAGCTTTTCTCATCCAGAAGTGCAACTGAAAAATAAGCCTTTCCACAGCATTACAGAAATAGTCTTATTCACTTGTCTTTATGAAATAAGAAACGTGCAGCTTCACTGGTGTGTCTTCAAAGTCCTTGTAACTGCAGGCAGAGAAAAGAGCACTATTGCTTTTGAACTCACCTGTTTTCCTTAGATATCCTCTAGTTGTTACTTTTTATCTCTTAAGGGTAGTCGAAGGTTTCTTGTTTGGTATTGGGGCGTATATTCTGGTGCTACAGAGCTCAATGTCATTTGAGGGATGTAGGGCCATGTACACTCTCCTCTACTTGACAGAATGGTCTAAAACTCATCAAGTTTTCAACTCTCAAATGCAAAAATTTATTTTCCAGAAACACCTAGGAAAGACTGGATTTGCATACAAATAAACAAAAATAAATTCTGCAAGCATATGTAAAATGCATGAGGAATTTAAATGCCTTAATACAACTTTCATAATGAAAATTAATACCACTCTCAAGGTTGAGGTGATGCAAAACATAATTTAGTTTATGGCCAATCAAAATCAGAGTAGGATAATAAGAGATAAGAATTAATCTAAACTCTCCTGCCTCCCACCCCTCTCTTGTTCCTAGGCTCAAATTCACTCACAATTTGTCTACCTCCTCCCCTGATCCAATGGCACAGGGGGATGGGGAATGGGAAGTGTGGTCATTTCATAAATCTGTGTCTCTGCCATTTCTCCCTCCTCATGGTCTTCCCCTGCTGCAGTGCAAGGTTCCACCCACAAGACACCATTCTTCATTAACTTTTCCAACATGAATCCTTCCAATAGCTCCCATTTCTTCATGAACTTTCTCCAAAGTGAATCCTTCCGATAGCTCCCATTTATTCATGAACTTTCTCCAACGTGAATCCTTCCGATAGCCCCCATTTCTTCATGAACTTTCTTCATGGGTACTTTCCATGGTGTACAGTCTCTAAGGAACTAACTGCTCCTGTGGATATCTGATCCATCATGAAATTCAGTGGGCTGCAGTGGCACAGCCTGCCTCACCATGGTCTTCATCTCAGGCTGCACAGGAATCTTAGCTCCAGCACAGTTTCTCAAAACTCTTCCCATGTGATTTCTTAGATACCACTTCCAGTGAACATGGGAAATGATGAAATGTATGAATACAAGGAAAGATCACAGACCTGAGCCTCCAGTTATTGCTCTTCTGAAGCAGAATTTAGCATAAGGCCACTCTTGGAAATAGCCTTTCCAAATGTGAAGTTGAATTCTCTCTTTCTGCTGTAACAAATCCTAATGCTAGTCTTGTATTTATGGTGCTTATGTATACTGAGTGATCAGTAGATATTGCAGAGATAATCTTAATGGGAAAGATAAGAGGAAGCCAACAAAATGTTTAAATATGTCTCCACATTTTGACAAGTTACATTATTGTAATGGGAAACAGATTGATCATATTAAAACTGTCTGTGGGTTGTTTTTCTTCCCCTAAGGAAAATGAAAGGTAGCAGCCTTCATCTTGAATATGATTTGTGATTTCTGCAATGCAAAACAATAAGTGGAGAGCTGTTACTACCTCCCTGTCCCCAAGTCTTCTTGAGGAGGATTGTAACTGACAGCATTTGGAGCCAGGACACTGAATGGATGACAGAGAAAAGAGACAGATATTAGAAAATTATGTCCAAGAATTAGCTCCACTATTGATGAGGTATTAGCTAGACAATTTAGACTATTCAACTGTTAAAGGATAAATTGCACTAACAGCAGACTCCTAACTCCACACGTGTGCTATGTGTTCTTTCACCCACACCTTGGCAGTCTTTATCCAGCCCTTTTCCAGTTGAAATTCCAGATTTTTTTTCCCTGACCTTAATTTTAGGCATTCACTTGGACAAATCAGTCCTTCCATTGGTTAAAAAGAAAAAAATCCTCCAGAGAGAAATTTTAACTGCCTTTGGCCCAGTTCTCATCAGACCCACTCATACTATAGATCAGAATTTTATTTTTCCTTCAAATTTAACCTTAGGTCTAGGCTGAGACAAAGGGAAAAGAACTAAAAAATGACAGAGGAAACTAAATGCCCCTCATGGAAGAGCTTTACCAGCATTCCCAAGTTCTATTTGGAAGATAGGTGTTTTCTCTATGTGCAATAGGGGTGATATTCCAACTTTCACAAGGGGAATTTTCAGCCTCTGAACAGAGAAAGGTCTCTACATCTGCTATTATATTCACCTAAAGTGAAATGTTAACATCAAAGATGCAAGACTTTTGAGATTTACAGTAATTTCTTCCAAACATTTTTACATATTCTGGTGAATTTCTGCTTTCTCCTGAAAAAAAAAAAATGGCTCCAGCACTTCCTTTTAGTTTTACATTTCCCAGCTACAAAAAGAGATACCACAGCAAGAATTCTTGATACACATGCATACTGCAGCCACTCCTCTTCCTTATGAAAAAAAAAAAAGAACTTATTCAAGTATTACTTGGAAGATATTCTGCAGAATATGCTGCAAACCCTTATGTAGGTATAGCACAAACTGTCAAGAGAAAAAAAGAACTGCAGAACAGGTGTAAGCATTTCACTTTCTGAAATCTCTTCAAAACTAAACTGTTTAAAAAAGAGGGTTTGATGGTCCAAATCCTGCATAACGAAGAGAGAAAAAAAATGCAAGCTGGGGACAGTATCTCTAATTTTCATGTGACTGCAGTTTCTGGAAGCTTTATAGCCCAGGAGATAAAGCATTAAAAAAATAATTTGTCAGGCAGATCTGTATGTACAGGGGAAGAGAAGCATCGCTGGGGAAGGCAGATGGGTCAAATTGCTGCTCAAACTGTTGAACATTTATTCTCAAAGGGTTTTATCTCATTCTTAACAGGTAGATCCTTCTTCCTTAGGGGCAGTCGATGCCACTTCAAATAAGGTGTTTGTTAGGAATCAGTTTGAGCAAACAATAAAAAATTTCACCATTCAATTTTCTATCTTTTTTTGAGGCAGTTCTACAATGTTTTTTAAAGTAAAATGGCAGAGAAGAAGAAACAAAGAAGAGTAATTGAGAAGTTATTATTTGTTCTAAAGACTAATTTAAGGAAAATATGCCAGTGTCAGGGCAACTTTCCCAGTCCTTCTGTCACACTGATCTCCCATCAAACCCGACTTTCTCTCTCCACTTAATTTTCCTCAGAAACACAATATTTCCCTCATCAGCTGCACTGATTTGTGCACTACATCACAGAAAAGAGCAAGACAGTGGTTGGGACAAAGTTCCTGCTGGTATAGTTCCCTGATGTCTTGCTTTGAGGGCAAGACCCTGCTAAAAAGCAGTTGAGCCTCTGTAACTCTCAGGCTGCACAGAAGCTTCTCTGATTTATTTAATTTTTATAAGCCAAGTGGAATCACAGCAGACAAGCCACCAGCTTATTCTGCAAAGGTCTGAGAACACTTGGTGATGTAGCATGAGGACAGAAGAAAGACAAAGGTGTTGATTTCGTGACATTATCAGAAATTTGACAAATGTGATTGCGGGTTTGTGTAAGAGAGGAGAGGTCTCTAGGGCATCATAGGAGAAGTTATGCTACCAAATGACCAAAAACACATGATGAATGCAGGGTCAGCAATGCTGAAGAAAGACTTGACTTGGAAATTACACCTGAGCTGTTTCCTACATCTTGAAATGCAAGCAGAATTCAGGGAGATTGCATAAATCTCGGGCAAAACCAAGGAATGACACATAGCAAACTGGAGGCTTCCTCGTTTGAAGGTTTCAGAATACTTTTAATAACTAAAGTACTTCAAAGCAGAGAATTTGGTTGATGTTTCAAGCAGATGAAGAAGGGCACAGTTTTTTGCAAGGTTAATTGCTTTTGTGGCTCACTGAGGAAGTGAGATGTGATTCTTGCTCTACGAGATGTTTCAAAAATAACTGAGTAAGTTAAAGCCAAGACTTTCATTTGCAGTGAGGAAGTTTCCTGTTTGTGCTCCATAGGAACAAAAAGGAACAGTGATTTCATTTGGTGTTATTGCAGGGAAATACTTTAAAAAAATTCTTTTGTTGCAACTGAATTAAATTGCAGTTATGATTTTTGTTATATGAGTAACAGAAATGAATTTAATTACAGACATTTTAATTAATCTGAATTGGTATTTTTAAAGCCTGGCAGCAATCTGTTTGCATTTACTTCATCCAATTATAGTTACAGAAAGTAAAGGGTAATGATGATGCTTGAAGCCATGCACAAAACCTCAGGGGGGGATGGACTCAGGGCCCTGACATTAGTTTAGGGAAAATATGCAGAATTGAGCCTATTAAGTTATGAATAAAAGGGAATAAAAGTGTCTAAGACAAACAATTATTTTTAATACTGAGCATTCCTTTTTACAGTGGGTCCAACAGTGACAGTCTTGGCTACTGGGCAGTCTTTGTACAGGTAGTGAAAAATAATTGATAGGCAATTCTGAAATTTATATCACGGCCCACTGGATCATAGGAATATCCAAAAATTGGCTAACAGTGTTAGGACAAAGCAGTAAATAAAGTAGAAATTTCTGAAGTAGTAAAAAAAGCTGAAAATAATTTAAAAATGCTTGCTGAACAGTTTCCTTGGATTTGGACCTGCAAATTGAAAAGGCTGTGTCAAGTTAATTAGGGTCAATAAACTATAGATTAAATGTATATATTTTTTAATTATTATTTTCAATTAATTGGTAGCTAATAATCAAACTGTCTTCATCTGCAAGAAGAGCAAAAAAAAAAAACTATCTGAAATATTCATCTGGCTAAAACTAAGAATTTTGTCTTTCAAAGTCTGTGACTTGTTAGTACCTTATAATTTTTGCCACCACTCCATGTGTTATTGAGATTTTTTTTTGCTATGAAAAATTCTTGATCCTTTTACTATTTGCAAGTAGCTGATTAGAAGTATTCATTACTGGAGGTGAATATTAGTTGAGGTTTTTGGAGCATAGAAATAGATATCTGCTCTTGTTGGGATCAGCATCATTCTTCAAAGTAGTTCCCTTCAGCAAATAGCTAAAAGTTGAACATTCAACAGCCACAAAAAATTTCCAGTAAATTAACAGTCTAAAAGGAAATACAGATTTTCTTCAGTGTTTAAATGGACAATCAAACTGATATTGTATGCATTGAGAAACTCTTTTGTGTTACAGCTGTTAAAGCAGTGGTCCACATCAGTATTTAAATTACAGTTTTTAACAGTGAAAGAATGGTGAAGTCAGATTATTTCTGCTTTTGTGGTACAGTATTTCTTAGAAAAATATATATTCCTTCAGCTTCATGGATAAGACCATTGAGATTAAACCACAGATGATGGGACATTTAAACACAGGTAACAGAAACAAAATTATGAAGGCTGTGGTACACAAATCAACTTGAACAAACTTTGTAGCTATTAGAGAGGATGACAGAAATAATTGCTCCACAACAAAATAATGTATCATACAAGATATATAAATCCCCAAACATAATTTAATTTACCTGCTTGTTGAGATATTTACTTCTTGTAGAACATAGGAGACAGACTGCTGAAAGATTAATTTGGGAGATAAAAATTATTCTTCTGTTATGTTTTCAGGTTTGAACTAATATTTCCTCAGATATAAAGAAAAAAATGTTTTTTTATCAGCACACTGACTTGATCAATGGATAGAATAATTAAAAATAGAACTATAGAAATTATTATTCTCCCATTTTGATTGCAAAAAATTATCTACTTATCTTTTCTATGATGCTGCACAGGTAAAAAATAAATAATAAAAAAAAATAATATATTTTATCGCTGAGCTTCAACATACATATTCTCAGGTTAACCACATCCATACTTTATCAACAGGCATTTAATTGTTGTCTGATCAATCAATTAGATTGATATTTAAAATAAAATCTAACTAAGAACACAGTATACAAACCTTGAGCAGCTCAAGAATCAATTTTAAGAAACACACAAATAATTTTAATATATGCTTGAATATGCATTGATAACTTCTGGATGCCAATTTTACTCATAATAGAAATTTTTTCTGTTCTTTTGATGCTGAAATATGGATTTTGTTGGGGGGTTTGGTAGGTTTTGTGGGGTTTTGGGTTTCTTTGGGGTTGTTTTGTTTTGTTTTGTTTTGTTTTTGTTATGGTCAGTGTTGCATCAGGAAGCTGTAGTAGTCAGTAGACAGTTTAAACTGAAATTTATTTCCCCTATGCCAAGGAACTTTTGAAACATATTGTCTATATCTGTATACAGTTACTTTTACATTGTTAAACACATAGTGAAACCCAGTAATTTTTGCTGTCACCCTATGTAAAGGAAGAGATACAAAACCAATCTTCCCTTCAGAGCTTGTTAAGTAGCCATAGACATGGTGGGCATCCTCAGGTTCAGGAGTCCCGAGAAGCACTCAGGGAACTTGAAGACTGGGTTCTAAATGTAGACAGAGTCAACTCCTCTCAAAGAGAAATGAACCATTTCTATGCTGTTTCTTCAGGTACCTACATGTTACTCAATTATCTACTTGTTACCATGCTAAGTTTTTCCCTGCCTGGTTAGGCTAGAGTTATTTCTGAAAGAAAAGAGTGTGTGAGTGTGCAATAGTTATCATATTGCTGACAGCAAAGCAGTTATTTAACATAACCTTGCAGAAGAGTAGTATTCATGAGCATAATATGAAAACTCCCAGGCAACCATTTCTTAATCACATTATGATGCCATCGTTAGAAAATATATCAAATAGATAAAGATAGCTTAATATATAAACCAGAATAAGAAGTTTATTAATTCCATGACACAATTTAGACAAACAAATACATTAATCCTTTTGGTAGGATTTTACAGCATAAAATGTGTAAGATAGATAATTCTATTAGGAAACTGTAACTTAATATTTTGCTGATTAGCAAGTGTCCCAGGCACAGCAATGTAACAGCATAGTAGCAAAAGTAATGTTTTTCCTTTCCTTGTTAATTAAAAAGAAGGTCACCCTAAACTTTCTTGGGAATAGGATAACTTTGATACGCCACCGTACAACTCACATGCCCTGATTCAGAAAATGCCAGTATGATATTTCATGAGCTTGGCTGGCAGAGGGGAATGGGAACTTTTGGGCATTAGAAGAGATGAGCTGAGTCTTTAGGTTGTGAGAAAACAGCTGAATTTGTTATAACAAACATGTGTGTGTGTTGTGCTAAGAGCTGTGATGGGAGACACTCGAGAACAGTGAGAGAGCAACCATTCTGTTCTGTCATTATTGTGTGTTACATTCACATTTGAAGCAGGACCCTGCTACATTAAAAAGAGGAAGGAACAAAGATCCATGGAGAAAATTTTGAGAAAGCAATCTTTTAAAAATACTTTCTTAAACGCTTTCAATAGATGTCATCAGAATATTGGCATCTATAAAGTGCTGACACAGTTTTTTTAAAATGTTTTCACTGAAAAAAAGCAAGCATTACTTGTACACTGATTTCCAGAAGATGTAAATGTCAAACATTAAAAAAAAAAAATTGTGCAATTTTATGACTTAAAAGTTTCTATAGAACACATATGATTTCTCAAGAGTTCATCCATCATATTCAGAGGCAAAATTGAGTCAATTAAAGCTTAATTGAACATCTAGTTTTTGCTGAACATGAATCTCAGTACTGTTGAGAAGAAAAATTTTGGCAATTACAGAACGCTAAAAATTGAAAAATAACATTGACTTCTTTCTTCTTCTCATTTTACTCTTTTCTGTAAATAACAGAAGTGCTTATTTTTCTTAATTTTGTGGACACTTTGATACAAAAATTTAAAATATGTACTGTGTGAGTTGTATAAGACCGATGTGCAGTTTCCAAATAGATAAATTATGTTTAACATAGCTCAGTAAATAAGCCTCAGTAGCTGCATCTATAAAGAATGAATAGAAATAAAAGGAAACTGGAGCAAATATATCAAATGAACACAGATGTAATGGAATGCTGAACCAAATAATCAAGGACACTCGGTAAAATAACCGAGGTAAGGCCAGAGTACAAGGAACAAACAAGGCCCCCTCATCAATGCAGGTAAAGGGTAATTCCATCAGTGGACAATCAAAACCACTGGCCCAAGTAACCCATCAACTCAAAAGAAGAAGAAACTGACCATGTGGACTAACTAGCATAAGAAGTGAGAGAATAATTTACCAGTAGAAGATAGAATAGTAATCAATGGTAGAACTATGTAAGTTATAGCCAATGAACATTAATCCTTTGTTTGCTAAAACATAAATAGTGAGGTTCAGATTATCACCATGCTAGTTTTGTGGATTTGTCAGGATTTGTCAATTAGAAAAGTTTTATGCACAAAACTTTAAACAAACCAAATACCTTGACTTTCTCTGTGGATTGTTCTCTTGCATGCTCAGTGTAAGAATCCATTTCAGGGCAAAAAGACCATGGCAGTTTTGTGTGTTCTCAGGCAAGGGGTTTTGAAGTGAGGCCAAAAAAGTATTTCAGGGCCAAGATCACTTTATATACAGAGCAATTAATATTTTAGGACTGGGAAATTTTCACATATGAACTTCAAAACAAGAAACTTCAAACTGATGAAGTGCAAAACGTAGACTGACTAAGGAAAATTCTTAATTTAAAGCTCAGTAAGTAATATTACTGTAATTGCTCGCAACATAGTTATTTTCTAAATTATTTTTCTCTTCCATGCTGATATCTTTACAATCCACAGAAACAAAATGAGAGCAACTGGGAAACTGCTGATTGACTAGAATCACTTTAGATTTTGTTCTGTAAGGGGGCTTTGTGCCTTCAGCTGCTGTGGAGCTTCAAGGGAAAAGAGGATACTTAGTACTATAGTAATTATTTCTTTTTCATGCTGTTAATAGAACCTACAAAACCTGGTGTGAAGTGAAAGGGGAGACTGGGAGAAAAATGGTGTACTAGTTGTCAACTAAATCCTTTATACTGCAGTATTAGATAATGTGTGCACATTTCTGGAATACATAGTAATTTTCTCAACAGGAAAAGAGGTTGCTGAAGCAAAAACATTAACAGTCACTGCAGGGAAACCAAAGCTTCTGACCTTGTATTTTTTTTTTTTTTTTTTTTTTGCATTATTTTCCTACTTTGTTATTGTGTTTTCTCTTTTCAATGACTTGGCTGGAATTAGACTTTAGTTGCTCTCCTAACCTCCACCAAACCTAAACAACCCACAGTTCTGCCCTAAGAAAATCAGTTCTGGTTTCTGATAGCTTTTGAGCATGGAGTTGAACACGCCTTCTGTGACTCAGTCACCACCACCAGCACACCAAAGTCTACTGAGCCATGTCTACTGAGAATGACTTTACTAAAGTTTGTCTCCTGATAAAGCCCAATTGCCTTTTGCTTTGGAGAGGAAGGAAGAGAGGGGAGAAAGGAAAGAAGAGAAATAGTCAAGGTGACTGAGACTAACACCTTAAAGAAAAAAGAAGAAACAGCTTATTTTTGCTCTTTAAAAACCTTTCTTTCATTTTCTTGCCTCTACTGTTATTTTTTCAAGCACTATAGGAACCTTTCCTCTCAACCCACTTCCTACTTCAGAAAGAGTGCGTTTCCCACAGGTTCTATGTGAGAGTATGTTGGTTTTCCCTCTTCTCTTTCCCAGCAGGACCACAATGACACTTTATATAAACAAAACGACAATTTTCTTTTATTGTGAAAATACAGAAACCTATCTACAGAATTTTTTTGCCAGATCTAGATAGATGAAGGAAGAAATATGTTAGCATAACAAAAATCTGCTCATTAAAACAGGATGCTTGACTAACAAAGGGACATGACAAAAAGATACATTAAACTCACCATAACGTATGTATAGGCTAAGGTGTGCTTAAGTTTGGGGACGTTAACATGAGAGCTGTTTGAAACTTTTAAATTAATGAGGTATTTTTTTTAAATGTAAATTCTAATATTTATAGACACAAAGGCTTATCCTTCACTAGAAAAAAAATTAAAAACCCCCAAACAACTCCCAAAGGAAGTAGAGACCTACAAAAGCAGAAAATTTGAAAATTTTGTGCATATACAGATGAGCTTTGGAAGGTCTGTTTGTAAAAAAAAATGTACAAAATCTGTATAAAATCTTATTCTAACCAGTTTGCATCATGTCTCTCATTTCTGGGTACATTTGTAGTGTCTATAAGAAATGCTCATCTGCCAGCAGCAGAATAGTAAAAGCATCACATTAACCTCTCTAATAGTCAGAGGTACTGCAGTGCATCAAGGCACTGTAGCTAATAACATCTGAATAATGAAAGTCTTCCCAAAGTCAGTGATGGAAAACTCTTATTTACATTTTTTTAAAATAAAGCATCATTTTTCTACTGTTTTATAGCCTAGTTACTGAGGAATGTCTGCCAGCTCCTTAACCTACAGGTACATTACAATGCTAACAAGACCAATAATAACTGTTAGGTTCTGAAAATTACCTTCTTGTTCCTACCTAAAGTTGTCAGATTTTATAAGCTCCTTGGCAGATTTTTCTCATGAATAGGTATTGTTACTTTCTTTTTCAAGGAATAGGCAGCTTTGGATTTTTTTATTTGTGAATTGTTGGTTAAGTTATATTTAAAACTTGAATATCCTTCATCACAGTTTCCAGAACTTCAGTTTTAGATGAGAACTTGTTACTCTCTTCCTTTCAAGTAAACTATTCACTAGATAAGTTTTCTTCTATAAATGCAGGAGAAAGAGGTAATTTGAAAGGGATTGTCTAAAAAAACTATATGACTACATATTGTATTGAAGAATTGGTTCTTTTCTATTTGAATTTTGTAATTAAACAGACTTTAAAAACCGCAGTATTTTTTCAGTATGTTTACAACTTGAAATATAGTTACTGATTATCAATGAAAGTTTAATATAATTTTGTCTCTTAATTTTCATTCTAAAAGTGAGCAAGATAAATAAAATAAAACACAAGACTAATTCCCTGAAAATTTAGATAGGTCTTTTCTTTACTTAATGTCTTTTGTCATCAATTGAAAAAATTATTTATTTATTAAAAATAAAATTACTTTGAATTTGAAAGACAATGGATTACAACATCAGTTCAAGTTACATTGGTTTTCAGTTCAGCAGTGAAATATAAGACAATCTAAAATGTACAATTCCATAAATTCTTAGTAATAATGATTTAGATGAACAGCATTATATTTGGGTAGAGTTTTACTGAGAAACCTCAAATAGTCAGAGTAACAATGGACTACTTGCTGTAGAATCATCAAAATTTAGCCTTTTGTATTAATATTTGAGCATGAAATCTAATATTAAGTATAGATAATTATATGAAAATCTGAAGGAACTATTGCAATTTTTAATTTTTTTTTTCCAAATTTGTGGCAATCCATAGGTAAATAATAAAGCACATTTTGGGGCTTGTTGTTGGGGTTTTTTCCTGTTTATATTTGGAGAATAGTGTATCACAGCTAAATATCACGTGTCAGATTGAATGTAGATAATATGTTACAGAGAGTTAGATTATACTTCCCTGGATATAGGAAAAAAAATCTCCTGGAAAATGTGTTTGAAGTGTTAGAGTAATTTAATGAAGTTATTCACAGCACCTGCAATCTACATGTCTGAGTGGTTCCCATTCAGCATAACACAAACCACATCCTGCAAGAATTGCTGAAGCATATGTCCCTCATGGCACTCTATGTCACTTTAAATTTAGGTGATAGATGATCCTGCTCTTTTATATTGCTCCAAAAAAAAAAAAAAAGTTGTGGAACTGCAACCTTAAATGAAATGTGCTATCCGGTAGATGAAGCCCTAAATTTAGTGTTGTACCTGACACCAAGTGAGATGGTAGGATAAGAAAAGATCCATGCAGCTTTTGTAACTCCTAAAGAGAATAATTCTTTATCCTTGAGGATAAACACTACTTCTGTGTTAATACAACAGGCATGGAGATTGTGGAAGCTTCAGACAAAAAGAAGCTCAGAGCATTCTGGCAGATGCTGTATTATTTAGGAGGAGAGAAGGGAGAGTCAATAAAATCTCTTCTCCCATGTGAGAGGGGGCACAGGGCTCAGGACTTCTGCTGTGTCCTCTCAGTTCCTCCTAAAGGGTCACTCTGCCAGCTCCTTTTCAAATATTATCAGATCAACATACCCCACACTAAGGCAGGTATTTTAAAGAGTATTTTACTCTTAAAAATGGTGACAGCAGACAAAATCAGCCATCTGCATTCTGTAGGACTAGTACACCAGAAGAAGCCTAGAAAAGGAGAAAACAGATGGCTCAGAAAAATATATACAGGGTGAGAAAAAAAAGATGAAAGAACTATAATAGGAGGATGAGTGAAGAAATAGTGCCAGCTTGATGTTGAGGTAATCGATTTTGATAGCAATGATGGAATTGAGGAATGGTACCATAAAATAAATAAGCAAGGAAATGGGAATTTGGAGTTGACTGACATCCTTCATGAACAGTGAATAAGAGTGATGAGACAAAAAGGGTAGCATTAGAAAATCATAATTTAGCAAATAAGTTAATTAACCACATATTTTTGAGATAAGCTTATTGTTTATATTTTACTTACAATGAAGGAAAACAATCACAAAAAGAAATTTAAGTCACTCGGTCTTCAAAGTGTGCAAAAAGTGTTTGATAATGGCTGAAGGGCAGCTTCCCATCCCATGATAATTTGTGAGCTATAATTTTTCCCCTTACATGATATTAAGGAATTAGCTTTTGAAAAAAATTGTGTGTAACATGGAAAATTCTCTTTTATTCTACTGGAACCAATTGATAACATCAACAAAAGTTTTTCTAAAACATTTAGAAATGAAATGTAAACATGTTGAAAGTTCATATCTGTGTTTCTATACATGCATATATAAACCCAGAAAAATAGCCCTTTGTAAAAATCATCTTCTTTCTGTGACTCAGTTGTGCACTATTGTACTTGTAAACATTCTGGGTTTGATGTTGTAAACTTTTTTTCTATGTTTAACGCTAGAAAAACAGAAATCTTTGTCCTATATAAATTATGATTTCCTATAGAGCAGTTTTATTGAGCAGCTTAAAATAATCAGATCCAGAAACATTAGGCAATAGGAGTGAGAAATTAATTATTTTCACTTAAGAATTGCTTTTATTGACATAGTTAACATGGTGGAATAATACAGTTAATACTTCCCTTTTGATAATAGCTTTTCTGCAAAACTGCTTGGAACCTTTCAGGCCTGAATAGTGAATTTACGATATAGAGTATATTTGATCAAAATTCCATTAGAATTGCTAAAATAATATAGTCAGAATTATCTTGTAAAAATCTTGCTGTTATTTTGGCACAACTGGAGAAAAAGCTACTTTGCAAAATCAAAATTTTATTTGGTTAAATGTCAAGAAGCATTGCATTCATTATTGAATGAACCCAACATAGCCTATTCTTGATTAATAAACTATTCAGTAAATGCTTAATCTGTAAACAGATGAGTGATAATGTTTTTAATGAAGAAGGATTTTGATATATGGGGTTTTTTTCCTGTGCAGAAGATGGAAAATAAAAAATAACAGAGATGGAAAAAATCATCAAGGTCTCTGTAGTACAGGGTCTGCTCCAAAACACAAGTAATGAAAATGCTGGGGAAATTTGTTCAGTTTAACTATATTTCAATGAAAATTAAAGCAAATGTATTTGCAAGTCGTGAAAGGGAGGGAATGTTAGCAGGAAGAGATAAATTTCATAATTTCCAGGTGAAAAAGTACTGCTGCTAATATAAGTCTCTGCAGAACTAAAAGAAATTAAGAGGCAGAGAAGAGGAAAAGAAAAGAAGAGGGAGACTATAATGTATCATCAAATTGGTTTGGAATAGTAGAGGTTTAGAGAGTCACAAGAAGAATTTTAGAACAAACTTTTAAAATAAATAGTCTAATTTATTTCCTTAATTTAAAAAATATTCAAAATTGATTTGAACACTGTCAAAGAAAAAAAATCTATTTTTTCTCAATAAAAGAAACTGAAAGCAAACTGAAAAATTGAGTACTGTTCAGTTCTAACACCTATTAAATGAGTTAACAAGGTATATACAAGCTTAGTACTGTTTCTGAAGTATTCTTCTATCTGACAGTATTCACTACCTGCTTTCATTTTATTCCCTCTGAGATAGTCTTTGGCTGTTGGATTACTGCTGCTGTTCCTTGTAGCCTATTTTTCTGGATGTAGTACACTCTAGAAGTAATTGCTGTTCTGTATGGAGCATTGGCTCGTAATTTTGCCAAGAACAGTTTTCAACAATGTGCTCCAGAAAAATCTTAAACTTATTTTGAGTCAAAAAATATTATGTATTGTATGAACACTGAAGAAGAAAAATTAGATATTTCTCCTGAAAATTACATATATTTTTTGTAATCAATGACAAAACAAAGATCTTCTGGGAAAACAAACTAACAGAACTTCTTTCTGCACACCTCATACATCATGTATATACACAGATAGGAGGATAT
The DNA here is from genome assembly GCF_963513975.1 of Fringilla coelebs. NCBI lineage: Eukaryota > Metazoa > Chordata > Aves > Passeriformes > Fringillidae > Fringilla > Fringilla coelebs. Next base: position 31,529,512 of record NC_140032.1, on the reverse strand, counting down.
TCAGAGGTACAAAAACCCCAGGGGGGGAATGACATTTCAAAAAAAAAAAATAGGGGTAATCTACACAGAAAAATTGGGCAGATCTCGGGCCTTCTACTTGATCTTCACTCAGTCTTCTTGTCGAAAAAAGGTAATATTAGATGTACACATAAGATGTTGAGGCAGAGCCATTAGTATGTTCCAAGTTTCAGATATGTATTTAGCGCAATTTAACCACAGAAGTAATCTGCAATAAGGATGCATATTTGTTATCTAACTGAAAGTAGTCCATCCAATCTTACTCCAAACTTTCTAAATCGGAATTAAAGTTTATTTATTTGCCTACTAGTAAATTACTTAGTAAAGTAGGACACTACAACTCTATGTTACATTTGTGTAGGTTTTGATATTACTTTGCAAACAGGCTAGTGCATATTTTTGGGGGACAAAATAAAGGAGAACATTCTAAAATATTTCTGAAGTACCTGAATATTTTCTTACTGCTTTTCTCCTGATGAAAAGTCCCTATTTCTTTAGAAATGTTTTCTGATAAAATTTATTCTTTAGATCAAGGACTCAGACATGTACTTTGCATGGGCATTATAAGGTTTATATATAAGAAATAAATCTCAATTTCAACCTGAAATTCAAGCTTGGGAGAGAACAATACATTTTTACTCCCCTTTTCCCTTTCAGCTTTAATAAATTAGAGTGCCTATGAATCAAAATGGTGGAACTAATCCTGAATGTTTGGGGGTTTATGGCATGCCAGAGGTTTGCTCAATACAAATCAGAACAGTATTTGATGTTTATGTGTTTGCTACTCCATGTGCTTCAGATACATTACTTCATTAGACTTAACGGAAAAGTAAACATAATACACAGGAAGTACTATGAAAGTAGCAGTCTACAGAATCACAGAATCTCATTCTGATTTAGAAGGCACCTGCAAGGATCACTGAGCCTATCTCTTCAGTGAATGGCCTGTAGGAGGAAAGCCCACAACCTTATTAGCACCCTGCCCTAACTGAGCTATGAGATATTGTGAATAGGTATTCCTAATACCCTCTCAGATCAATGCATAAAACATCTGTTCTGAAGTATTCACAAGGGCTGCAGCAAGCTACACTCACCCTGGAGTTAGGAATGAGATCACTTCTATAATTCCTGTGATTCACTGCAAGGCTTATACTCGTTACACCAGCAAGGGGGAAAATTTGTGGGGGCCATCATTATGGGATTAAATTGAGCCTTTTCTTAATGGTGTACATCAGTATTCACGCAAACACTGGAACTCAGGGACAGGGAAAAACCCTTTCCAAAACACCATCCTTCCACATTACAACCCCCCCTTCTTCTAAATGAAGGAGCAGCAGAGGCCTCATTTCAATAATAGAGTATTTAAAGTATCTGAAGCTATATTGAAAGAAAAATTATCCATCATCTTTTTGTCTTCCAGCTATTGCTAATAAGCGGAGGCTGTCTGAACAGCAGAAATCTTAGAATACACTCAGAAATCTACATATTTTCAAAGGAGTTTAGCTTGTGGTGAAATACCAAACCAATATATTCCCTCTCAAAAGATGTGATTTTAGTTATATCTTTCTGTATCAAGAATATAAAAATCTGCTTAAAACCCTAAAGGATGGGATGTAGTGATCCAGATAAAGAGTGTCACTCCTTTATGCCCTTACAACTCTCAAAATATGATCATTCTCTGTTTGAAATTAATTACTCAATAATTGGAGAAGTAAACTACAAAGGAATTATAGAGGACATATTTCTTGTTACTTGTGATACCATTTCTGAAAGTTTACAACTGCAAAAGAATTAATGCAAAGATGTTTTTATGAGAGCAACCCTACTCTCTTGACCCAGTGACCAGAAGCTCAGGCATCACATCTTTTATACAGACTACATGGGCAAAGGTAGCTCATCGAAGACCTTCATGGGAGGAGAGCACATCTGATGCCAATCATTGTTCTTTCTTTGGATATTTCTCTTCCATAACTATTCTGCTTTACCAGCTAATCTCATGGTTCACATGTTTTCCCTCAGGCTCCATCTCACTGAACTTGATGTATACCTTTTCATTAAGAACAGCTTAGTGTCTAAACTCTCAAAGAACTAGCAAGCAGAGGAGATTATCAAGAACTGGAAATTCAGCTGCAACAAGATTAGAAGTTATTTGTTTTTGCCTCGGTCAATCATATAAATATTTTTCTTGACCATATATCAGTCCTTAAAATTTTGATTTATGGCAAAATTTTTGCTGCTTTTACATTTTAGCTTTCTCTTGTCTCTTTATTTCTGATTTCCTGCTATGTTATTGACAGTAAATATAGTAAGTGATATTTTTCTTTTGATGGTTAGTTGGGGTTTTTTTGTCTCTGAACAACTGGACAACTTATATTTCATGCTTGTAATTGTAGCTGGAATAGAACATATTCTACCAGAAACTTTCAGTTCTCCAAAATGATTGAAGACTGTAACCATTTCCAGGTAAAAAACAATTAGCCTTTGAGGGATTTATAGAAAAGAAGGTACACAACTCACTGCAGAAATGAGAAAGTGGCAAACATATACCCAGCAGATGATTGTCTGTTATCTTGCACAACATACTGGACTGCACTATTCCTTACCACATTTGTTCTGAAAGTCAGTAAAATGTCTTAAAGGGAGTACAAGGACTCCTCTCCTGCTCCTTAACTTTCTTGTGCCACATATTATTAGCTAGATCTGCACTGGAATAGATGGTATTATTTATGCCCTTCACACTAGACAGAAGAATGAGAACCAATTACTTCTCCAAATGTAAAGGTAAAATCTGTTTTAATATGCATCAAGAAGAAGGTTTAGCATCCAAAAGACTGTGGTAAAAGATATGTTTTTCCTACAAATGTGGAGTTTTTCCTCTGAGTAAAAATATTGACATTTTTCATAACAGAATGTGCCATTAAAAGTTACATTTAATCTTTAATTGTAGCTATAATCTATGAGGATGAGACAATTATTTTAAAATATGCCTGAAAAACAATTTTCTGCTATTTCCAAATGGCTGATTTCTGCATTATTCAGTAAAATGGGAAGATTGTTAGTCCTTACTCTAAGGACACTATCAGTCTTTATATAAATCAAGTTGTAAAAGATATATATACACCAACTGAGGAACAAAATGAGGTTTATTTTAATATCACCTGAATAACTGCGGAGCTTAAGGATAAGTTTAGGCTTTGCTACAAACAGAAATGTCATCATCGACTGATTCCTCTAGAGGGAATTAAAAATTATGCCAAAACAAGAAAATTATCTTCAAAAATAAATTCAAAGAAAGGTCAGCCCAGTAAACCAGAATTCAGTTTAATGACTGCTATACTTAGAAAAGCATCTGTTCTCCAATAGCACATATGGTGGAACGAAGGAGAGAAAAATCTTTGCTTTTGCTTAGTGTTTTTTGTTATATAGGTGTGGTATATTTATTCTCTTCTTCCAGTCTAGATTTGTAAAGCATGTCAACTATTTTTGTTTCCAAGTTGAAATCTATAATAGGCTATGCTGGGAGAAGAAATTACCTTTCTTTGTTTTTCAGATGAAATAAGTTGGCCACCACACTCTAGAGTCAATAATATCTGCTTTGCAACAGATAATGAGTTACCAGATCACCTGAAAGCATAACTTCATTGTAAGAAGTATCACAATTCAGTAGCAAACTTCTGAGGGAGCCTTCATGCCAAATAATGTGAGATGGACCTTGGAGCTGTGATTCTGTGATACCTGTTTTCAAAGAAAACAGCATGAAATTGCTGCTCTTCCACTAGATGTATATATTTCTTGGTGAAAAAATGCATTCTTCCTAAACGCTACCATCAAAGGTTGAATTTGATGACTCTAACTCAGATTTTGTTTTAACTGGCACAGAAAACACAGAAACAAACAAGCAAATAAACTGCCAAATATTTTGAGACAAAACTGAAAGAAATTGTGAATAAAACAAAACCATTGATAAAATAAACAGGAAACAGGCACAATTGGTACTTTTCCCCATATCACATGGTCATCATGGTCACACATGCTCAAGCCACCATATGCCTTTTCAAACACCTACATAACCCCAAACTATCACAGAATCATAGTCCCTGATTATGGGGTTACCTCTTCTTCCATGGGAGCTGCAACTATCCAGCAGTAAATGATGACATTGTGTACTAACCACTGCAATGGGTACAAGTTGACACAGCACAGTGAGTGTCTCTTCTGCATGACCTAAATTTCTCCTCTGGAAGACCCTCAGAAGAGTGAGAAACAGAGCAGTTCTCTGTCACCCTCCACAATCCTTCCTTATCTGTCTAAATACACAGAAGGAGGCTGCAAAGAAAAAAATCAGCTGTAGAGCATTGCCTTAAATAAGCATATTGACTGTTTGACTTGTTACTGATCTATGTCGCACGGTTAGAAATGGAATTTGTTCTCATTCTAGTTAAAATGTTCTAACCTGAAAATTATACTGTATGTAAAAGACATATGTAAAGACCTCTTTTCCTCACACTTTTTTGATGAAAGTTCTCAGTCACAGTAGGCATTTTAGAAATGAAGGACCTTCTGTGAAAAGAAAGACCTATCTTTTCTCTAAAGGAGCCCCAGAATTTTCTGTAATTCATTGATGATTTCATAAGAGATGTGTCTCACAGGGCCTGTTCTAAAGCCTATTGCAGTTGAGAGTTTCATAGAGAGAGTTTCATAGATATAAATTGCCTTGGTATTTCAATGAGAGATACTTTCTCTGTTTAAGGCATTTAAATTAACAGAAATTTCCAAGGTCTTTATGAACAGGTTTTATACACTTGCCTCAAAAAAATTGTAGCACTACTGCCACTCCAATTCTCTGGAAAAAAACCCAAAACCTTGTTGGTGCTGCAGTGATTATTTTCACAAGAACATTTATGACTTCAAATTTTTTATACCACTTTTCTAACCACTATTTATTCCATTTCTTCAGACCATTAATCAAATATTTACTGATTCCTCAGTTTGTAAGTATAATTCTGGCATCTTATTGAATTTTATATTGTAGGATCACCAGACTGTCATTGTTCCTTAAGTATTCCATATCTGGGCTTCTTCTTGTACAGAATTTTCCTTGAATTCAATAAACAAATCAGGAATGTCAGAAGGAAAGTAATAGTTTTTGTACAGGCATTAAAAGCCAGACTTTTAGCACTGTTCAAGAGCTTTGATGTTCCTTGTCATAAGTCATTCATATTTGTTCTTTTCCTCCAATACACTTCCTCTTCATAGTTCAAACTTATTCCATGAATTTGATGATTGTAGGTAAAGTGAGAATTGCAAAAAAAAAATACAAAGTGAGCAACAGAACTTTAGGCATTTGAATGAAGAAGCAGTCACATTAAATAAAACTCAAATTTTCTAAATATTTTCAAGGGTATTTAATGTGCTTGTTGTCTGCCAATATTTTTTCAGACTTTTGTAGAGGTTTGTGTCTACTCCTTGCACATCCTCAGCTCAGTCAGGGTCTTCTATCTTGAGGAAGGTTTGAATCTAGAGACCAGTAATCTATACAGAGAAACAACACTTTAAGGGACTACAGAGATCAGTCCTTTGCTGCTGTGTTTGATCCCTCTTGAGCTGACAGGCATACAAACACCTTCACAGGAAACATCTTCAATATCCCTTGGTAATCATGTGAGTATATACTGTGGGAACAGGACCTGCACCTTCTCACTCAGCCGTTCACCTTAAGTCCACATATCTCAGTCAGTCATAGTCTAAAGATAAATCATACACCCACAAGGATTTCCACAGGCCCAAACCCTCAGACTTTTCATAACCCCTCATGCATTCAGCCATATCTCCTCAGCTGCTGTAGCTCCTGCATCTTCTGGGGTAGATTTTTACTAGCTCAAGGTGAAAGTTCTTCTGCTTACTGAAGGTACATCTCGCAACTTTTTCTCTCCTTTTATAACTAGCTAGGGAATCAACCAAGCAAGCTGTTTCATTTTTTGGTTTTTACAATATTTACCTGGTTCTAAGAGCAGGTAAATATTCACCTGGTCATTATTTCACCTGGTCATTATTTTTTCCATGTACTCACTTTGCTATTTTCAGATGAAAAGCCAGAATGCTGCTAGTGAAATGTGATTATTCTCCCTCTTTCCTTTATGTCCACTGCTTCTAGCCAGAAGCAAATGTGAAGAACCAAAAAGTCCATCACTTTGGCAGTTATAGTGTATTTGCATTCTAACATGTGGGAATAAAATATATCAAGCTACGTACATTTAGAAGGAGGGAAAAAATTTGATGGATTCTTTTAAAAAGTTGACTGGAAAATGTGATCATATTTTGATAATATTTGGAAGAATTAATTTTTGTGTGCTCAACATACAAATTCAGATGGAAATAAAACATTTTTCTTGCATTGTAAAATGACAGTATTTCACCACTAATTCTAGATTAGATATTATTTGTCAGCTCTTCTTTCATTAGAAAAAAAGGGATAATTTTTTAATCACCAGGTGTTTTTAATTCCAGTCTAAATTACTTGTTAATTTTATGTCTGTAAAGATATTATGCTAAGAAAATGTGTCATGAACATATCTATTCTGTTTCCTGGATTGCTGGAAACAAGCAAAGGGCATACACAAATTTTGAACAGTGAAAATTGTGTTACTGATATTCGACATGAAATGAGGCAGACAAACAATGCTTTCAGAAAAGACTGCATTTGAGGGATTTAAGTACTTTCTCCACTCATTTAGTCTTCTACCCAAATCCAGGCTTCCATGAATGCATTTTTAACATTTTTCAAATTAATTTCTACATGTCTAGTAGTGTTTTTCCTGTCACACAAATACAAGTTATTGCTTTCAGAAGCACAACCTGTCTTCCTCAGAGGCTCTTTTCTTTATGATTGTCGTTGGGCAATATTAGAAAAGGGTCCCCATCTTTATGAAGTGTCTTTGGAGGATGAAGATGACAATTAAGGGAAGTCTGGTGCAGGAGTTTCTACAGTAGATTTCAAGAGCTCCCAGAGAACCATTTTTCATAAGTCAGCCTTTTATGCCTTGCTCCAAGTTGGCAATAATCCTTCATCTTTCTTTTCACCCTAACACTTCTTACATGTATGGATGAAGTATTTCTTGGAGAGAAATGTTGTATTATATTTGTAAATACTATTTTGCTTTCAGGAAACCCTGGATTTAGTCAGGCTTAGGTGATGACTTTTTCCTTGTTAATCCCAATACTTCTGCAGCTTTTGAAGAGGGTATAGCAAAGAAATGAGATTATATTACACCTTTGGAGAAGGATAAATAGAAATATTTGTAAGGCTTAACTTCATAGTGTAGCTTTGAGATATAAAAGGCATACTTTTTAAAATAAATCACTAACATAGGAGGTTCCTATGAACAATTCCACGTTTTTCTCATCAATGCAAGCAGAAACCTTCTGATTTAAAACTGATTTCTCAAATTATTTCACAAGAAAATTTTATAGTGTAAACTTCTCATTATAAAAATTTTATGGGATTTTGACAATAATTTGGAATAGGAAAATAATTTATTCTTTGGTTAAATGGAATTTCTTTGAATTTTTGTTAAATATGGGCAACAAAGGAAGTCAAATGCCAAAATGAAGAGCTGCTATTTAGAAAATAAACAGTGCTAAATGAAAAGTACTGAAGAAATTACTGTTCTTTATCATTTAAACTGCAGAGTAGATATTTATTCCATATGGAATTTTTTTGACACACACAGGAATTCAAATCTAATAAAAAGCTGTCTCTTTTATAAAATAGCCATCAGTGTATGGAACCAGCCCTGTGGAACCAAGTTACAGCTAGTTCAGGACATAAGCTTTAAGTACTAATTTTTTTGTGAATGTGCAAATCATGACTGAAAGTGATTTAGAACTAGGCACTTGGCAAAATGTTTTCTCAATGAATATAAAATCCAGTTGATGTGCTTTGAAGTTTGAAGCTGGTGTGATTTATCAGTCCTTAAACACAATCTATAGACCTATAAATATTTGTTTGCTGTGCAATATAAGTATTTATTCAACAGATGGATTTACAGCTGTAAAGAACAGCTTGGTTTCCAAAGTCCACTGTCAGGGCACAGTGCAGATGGTTCCCCCCTGGCAAATTGGTACCCTTGGACAGCAGAAGGGCCTCACCAGCCATGGCCCATTCCACCTCATCCACCATAAACCACAAGCTGCCACACCATTTGCTAAGAATATTTAACAAAAAAAATAGACAAAAAACATGATAGAGAAATTGACACTGGAAAATAGGATCTATGACAGGAAACCAGAGTGTGGGGATAAGGACATAATATTTAATGCCAATTTGTGTCAGGGAATCTGCATGATTGAGCATCTGGGTCATGTCAAATACGACCTGTCTTACAAAGGGACGGGAAAAAGCACATGAAGGGATCACTCTGTTACCTGTGGAAAAGGCATTTTTCCTGACTACAAACCTGGTAGGAGGCTTATTTGGTGTGTAAAAATATTTGAACAGATCTAGTGTTTCAGAACTCTCCCCTTGTACCAAGAAACTTGAATTTGAGAACAGGAAATTGGAATATATTCAACTTCTTTTTGGTTTGCTTAAGGGTTTTAGAAATCAGTAAAAGTTACTATGGTGACTGATAGTATGAGAGAGTGAAGAGCCAGACCTTATAAGCTCACAGAAACACAGGTGCAGACATAGTTCTGAATATTAGCATATACTTAGGGAAAATAAAATTTTCCTTAAGGCACTGGAATTATTCCTATACTTAGCAAAATGTTTTGAGTCCTCATTGAATTCTCAATTCCTAACTTCTCTCATTTATGAGCTTGTGACTCTCTTGCAAACAGTATAATTTAGTTTCTAAGGCAATTGTATGCTCGAGCAAAATAAAATGGATATAATATTTTTTCACAACCATGCCCTGCAGTAATTTTTAATAATATATGCATATGATAGAATTTTTATCTTAAGAGAGTGTTTGCTTTGCTCAAGTGATAACTTAAACAATTTCCCCCTAAATATGTAGAATTAAAGCAAATAAATGTCCTATATTATCAGTGTAAATCAAATAAAGTCCACAACAATGAAGTAATTTATCCCTTAAGCTATTTAAAACCCCGTGATTATAACTCAGATTTTTTTGAAAGATTGGGGGGTTGGGTTAGGTGGGTTTTCTTCTGTGATTGATTTGGTTTTTGCGTGAGAACCAGTACTGCCCACACATTAGAGTGCTCATTGAAAGTGGCTCTTAAATTTTTAAGGGTTGCTGCTAACACAGATTTGTTTAATTGAGAGGCTTTTCACAATCCTTATTTTGGGGCTGACTTTCCTGGAGAAAGCTTACTGAATCCTACTAACAGTAAGTGAATTAAGCATTTTTTCATGGCTCTTAACAAATCCACAATTTTTAAAAAATTCTCTCAATAGTTTTTCATTATCTGATTTTTGTATCTCACATATATTTCATTAAAAGAACAACCCAGACTGTTGCAAAAGTATGAACTACACTACAATATATTTTCAAAACAAAAAACTGATTTACACTAAGAAGGTGGTAGATGAGTATGATTTGGGTTTTTATTCAAGGGTGTGTAGTGATGGGACAAGGATGAATGGCTTTAACCTGAGAGAGGTTAGGTTTAGATTGGATATTAGGAACAAATTTTTCACTGTGAGAGTGGTGAGACACTGTAATATGTTTCCCAGAGTTTTGGATTCCCTGTCCCTGGAACTGAGCAACCCGTGTCCCTGCCCGTGGTAAGGGGGAAGGAATTAGATGGTCTTTAAGGTCCCTTCTAACCCAAACAATTTCTGGGATTTCAAGTAGTTTTACATATATATGAGTCTATAGAACTTCCTGAATTTTACATTCCAAAAACCCAATTATTTTGAATTATGGTTTTGAAAAATAATGAGATTGGCGATGAGGGTCTCAGAAGTTAGAAACCACTTAGTGAACTAGTAGTTTTGACAGTATAAGTGCAATTTACTTCCCAAAGAATCCTGTTTTATTGAGTGCCTGGAATAAATTAATCCAATCATGTTTTCTCTTTCTGCCTGTATGTTTTCTCCTTTTCATCCTGGGGTACATTTTGCATGCTATCCAAACTATAGTTTGGATGGAAAATTATTTATTTCCTCATAGGTATTTTGATATCTTCAAAGTAGTAACTCAGTTTCTTACAGATTTTAATAGTTCTTTTTCTTAGTACTTCCACACAACTGAAGCACAGTCTTCATAGTTCTCTGGTGGAGCATTGGTGTCCTACATGAGTGGATTGGTGGTAAATTTAGAAAATTTTCAGATTATCTGGTTTTTTTCAAGGCATTACAGCATTACATATGGTCAAAGGTGTCTTCACTAATCTCATTCGCAGACCTGAATATTTCTTGTCAAGCTCTTTATGGGATTGGGAATATCTCCATACTTCTGAAGAGAGTTCTGGTTTTACCTTGTCTCACACCCCTTATTGTCTGTCATTTGCCCATGTGTCTATAGAAAGATGTTTTTGATTTTCTGGCCAGTAGAAGGACCAGGATCGAAAGTACTCTGATGTTACAACCCCTCGAAGGTGATACTTTTCTCAGACAGAAACCTACGACCTGCATGCATGCGACAACAACTGCAGAGATAATTTTCCTTTTATGATCTGGGCCTGACTCTCTTTGGCATACCTCCTCTGGGAACAACTGAGTGTGAGCAGCATGATTATTAAATGAATCACTAAGGTTTCACCTTCCCATGATTCAAGAACAACTGAAACATAACATAAACTGATTGTCCCTTTGATAGGTTCTAAGAGATGTAAGTTTTCTGATGGACTATTCAAATTTACATCTTTAGAAAATAATAAAAAAATTAGATATTTACTTGAAAAGTTATTATTTAACAATTATTTGTGTCATCTGCTATTTACCACAGAAAACATGAAGTGGGTGTTATTTATTTGGAAGCTAGTCTCAGAGCTAATACTGACTTCTAGAAATTCTTCTAGGAAAGATAAAGTCAAGGCATGAAAAGTCTTTTTTTCATGTAACATGCAAAGCTATGCCCACCCTTGCTGATAGAAATATGTCAAAAAAGTAAGGTATCATCAGCTGGAAGGCTTTCCACTTTATTGCAGAGCCATATAAATACAGAGTTAAAAAATAGCAACACAAAACCACTTTTTTGCCTAAAAGCAACAAAGACATCAGAGACAAGTAGGTACATTGAAGATACAGCAGTTATGTGATTTGGACATTCTGCATGGACACCAGTCAAGACTCAATCTTGAAAACAAGTTTTATAATTTTTTACACCAAAGTTGAACTCAATTTTTGCCAAGAAAACTCACATCAGTAAACCTCAAATCTATCACATAAACAGACCAATGAGCTACAGGATTTTCTAATTCCATTTTGGCTAACTCCTTGACATTTTGTAGACCAAACTCAACAATAACCTTTTCTTTGGTTTTTTTTTAACCTAATTATTATTTGAGGAAAAGGCAGTCACTAGACTTATGTGCAAAACTGCATAATGATATTGAGCATGTTTAAAGTCCAAATTCACCTGCCCCCAAGACATATTCATGTGCATTCTCAATGCGAGGGAATTTCACCCAAAATGATAGCATCATTTCAGGCAGATTACAGCAGTGTCACTAGAGCAGCTATAGTCTACTTAAGGTTAAGAATTGGTGATCAGCAGTAACAGAGCAAAAACTTTGAAGGTCAGAGATATAATTTAAAGGCCACTATAAGGCTGGGAAGAAAAAAAGGAAAGACAACTTCAGCACATTTATAAACTAATATACTGGGAGAAGGGCTTGAAAAATAGCTGTCACATGACTTGTCTCATTCATTATACAGTTTACAAATTCTGACACACTCCAACTGTGACTCCTACAAGGGAAGTTTTCTTAGGGTTATTGCTTCCACAGAAGACTCATTCATTTTTGTGAACTGAAGCAGGGAAGTTAGGAAACATAAATTCTACGCTCATGTCTATTTCACAGGCAGTAAACCTGCTGTGTACTGCAACAGCATATCAAATATCTACTATGTTCTGTAGCTTGGTCTTCTCTGGGGAGATGGGATCTGGCTAAGATAATTAATTCATTGTGTTTGTGACAAAGGCAGAAGGCAATACTCTTTGTCTTGATGACATGAAGGTAATAGTGCAGGTTGTTCAAAGATGTACAGTTTATATGCATTTGCTTAAATTCATGTACGTATCTGCAGAATAATTTTATTTAATCATCAACTTCCTGTGTTGTGCAACAGCAGTCAAAAAATTTTGATGCTTGGGGAAAACTGGAAATTCTTCAGTACAAACATTTTGTTAAGCTAACCTCACACTTGAAAATGACTCTGAATAAAGCACCACCATTATCTAGCCTTCCTTGAATCTGTGATATTTCAGTCGCTCAAAGGAATGTCAAAATCACTAACAGTATGAAGGCAGCAGTTGTTCTGACAGCTGAAGCATGAACTGAATCTGTCTAGCAAAATTAGCCTAATATGGTCAAATTGCTTTTGCTTTTTAACTGTATATGGGCAACAGCAAAGACACTGTGTCTGGCTTCCACATCAATTAAGAAATGTATAATGGAATTACATAACAAATTCCTATGGCCATTATTAAACAAAAGGAGGAAAAAAACCTTTTAAATCAAAGTTGGTTTTTATTTTAATCAAAACTATCACTGAAAGCCTTCACGGTTTTCATTTTTCCTTCCACCAAGAATAATTAAACTTCTGCATGAAATTTTATTCCTCAGTGATGTATAAGTAAAAAAAAAATCCTATTATGCTTTGGTTTTGCTTATTGCACTATGGTAGTCTCAGGATTTTAACTTTGCTGGAAACCCCTCTGGTTAAAGAAATGAGTCATTTTTCTTTATTTAGCAAGTAGCATGACACGGATCCATCTTGCATGTGAATGGAACAAGTAAATACACAAAACATTTACAAACTTGAACTAAATTCTTTCAGCTAGGTTTAGACTCTCTTCAAAAAATTATGGAACTGTAAGAGTTGGTTCATTTTTAATACATATATAGCTCTCAATATCTTCAAATGCATTTTACACAACCAGATTCTCTCAGTAATTTCCTATTGTTTTTTACTGATCTGTGTGTTCTCCAGGTTTTTTTACTTTTTTTTTCTGAGAAAATCAAGGTCTACATACATAACTTTCAACATAAGAGAAAAGTAAAAGAAAAGTAAAAGAAAAGTAATTTGACCACACAGCTAAATTCATAAATTACAAATAAGGTGTTTGCATTAGGTATTGTAAACCTATCCTTTTTCATCATCTCAACATCCATAGAAGGATTTTCCACTATGTTTCTGATTACGGAATCATAGAATAGAACCACAGAATGCCTTGGGTTAGAAGCGACCTTAAAGATCTGTTTTCAATCTCTCTTGCATGGGCAGGGACACATGCCACTAGACTAGGTTTCTCAGAATCCCATCCAGCCTGATCTTAAACACTTCCTGGGATGGGGCATCCACAACCTCTCTGGACAACTTGTTCCAGTGTCTCACCACCCTTGAAGAATTTTATCCTAATACCTAATCTAAACCTACCCTCCTTCAACTGAAGACCAGCTTGATTGTCCAAGTTGGATCTTCATAGATTGTAGTAGTTTGAGTTAGAAGGGACCTTTAAAGGTCACCTAGTCCAAGGCACCTGCAGTGAGCAGAGTCATCTTCAACAAGACCAGACTGCCCAGAGATCCATCTCACTTGACCTTGAATGCTTACAGGGATTGAGCACCTTCCGCCTCTCTGGGCAACCTGTTCCTGTGGTTTGATATTCACATTGGAAAATACTTCTTCCTTGTATTTAGTCTCTATCTATCTATCTATCTATCTATCTATCTATCTATCTATCTATCTATCTTTGTCAACTACACCACTCAGCTTGGTGTCACCTACCGAGCTGCTGAGGGTGCACTCAATCCTGCTGCCTATGCAATTGATTAAGACATTAAACAATACCAGTCCCAGTACAGACCCCCAAGGGACACCACCCATGGCTGATCTCTGTTTGCACATTGAGTTGCTAACCATTACATGCTGGATGCAACCAGCCAGTCAATTAATTATCCACAAAATACCAATCATCAACTCCACACCTCTCCAGTGTAGTGAGAAGGATGTTCTCACTGCCAGTGTTAAAGGTCTTGCAGATGTGCAAGAAAATGACATCTGTAGCTCTTTCCTTGTCCACAGATGTAGTCACTCCATCATAAAAGGCTACTAAGATGGTCAGGCAGGACTTGCCCTTGGTGAAGTCAGTAGTAGATACATTTCCAATTAGTCCAAAGGGGGACATGTACTGTGTTTTAGCCCAGAAAATTGATTTTGAATGGCATATTTCCTGCAGATCAGCAATCTGTATCTTCATGGTTCTATTTTGACTGAGCTGATGCCAGAGATGAAGTAAAGGGGAAAGTCAAGTGACACTGTACATGACATGTGAACTGCTCCTTTCAAAAGATTCATGTGAATGCCCACATTTATGTAGGAGTTGACTGACCTCAATTCTGAAGATCTCAGCATTCTTAAATGTCATCAATAGTTATTTCCCATTGAGAAATGCCATAGAAATTTCAATTTAGCATTTGGTATGCATCAATGATAGACCTGGATTCCAAAATGAGTGATAAAATATAGCAGCCAAGACCGAGACCAAGATGGTCAGAATGCAGCTATAGTAATTCTAGACCTACTGAATTCTGTTAGACTTTGTAAGTAGCCCCCATTATGTCCTGGGAACCTGAGTAAATACTCAGGCTGTCAGGTTTGATTAATATTCATGATATCATAATTACAGTGATGTCAACATATGATCCGTTTAGTGCCAGTACATCTATTTACACTGCATTCACTGTGGTGTAGACTCACTGACAGAACACCATGCTGACTAAAGAACACTATCTATGGCAACTGTCATCAAATCTCTAAGTATATATTCTGTCCGTAATGTTCAATCAGAGATTAGAAGTCTCTGCCTTTTTGCAAATATTAACTCATGTCAACTAAGTAATGGGACTAGATAATGGATTATAATTCATCATGACATGCCTCAAAGTTCAGCAACTTTTTATCGTTTTTTTTCTTTTTCAGCACTGTCTCCAAGTTCATTGTGTATCAGGAGCACAGATGACATGTTCTACTTTTTGGAGATTTGATTGTGTTTCACGTAGGTCAATAGGTAATTAATTTTCCTTCTAAAAGTGAAGAATTAGCAGAGTAAAGAATTTTGAGTGGAGAAATCCCATGTCAACACTGTTGACATCCTAGACTTTTTAAAATTTGCAAGGCAGTGAGTATTCTCTTTAGCTACTCCAAATAAATAATATCTTGTATCTGAGAGCCATGATAACACGAAAATATGTTTTTCAGAAGCATAATGCTCCAGAAAGAAAACTTAGATGAGAAATCTGTATAGTCATGAACACCACAGAGAGGAAACAAAGCTGCAGTGAGAGTGCCTGTGGGCTATGGGCTCAGCAACCTTAGAATAGAAAGCTGTCACTGTTTCCCTCAATTTCAAGTGCTTATTATCCTCAAATTGTACTTTTCCGTAGCAGAGAAATATAATGAAGATTGCTGTTGGTGAAGATGACACTGCAATGATAATGTCACTTAAGCTGTGTTTATTAGGCATCAAGAACTGGCAGCAGAAAATGCAAATGTTAGATGTGCAAATGTTACTGTGGACTGCCAAGATGCTGCAAAAATTGGCAGATCAGTTGTGAGAATCTGCATCTTTGGAGATTTGCTGAGTTAGAAATACTTTACTACGCAACCAACCTTCTGTTTTCTACTCCTGAATAAAGACCATGTAATTCTCATATGTTTTCATTTATATTGCCCCTTGGGTTTTTATCACTCAAATGGTGAGAAGTAGTACAAGAAGGAAGTTGCCACTCCTTTAAGAACAAATTCCTGTCACTCCAATAAATTTCAGTGTATTTGTATAGAGAAGGTTTATATTTCTACTAATATTTCTTTCTACCTAGAATCTTTGCTCCAACTGACCTGTCTGCTGCAGCAATAATCTGCCAAAAGTACATCTACTGATGGGAATGAAAGATGTGTATAATAGCACATAAAGTCAGTATTGAGCAAGCTAACCTAGACCATTGAAATCCTAATAGTGTTCTAGCTTTTCAGAGAAATAAAGCCACATTTTCTACCTCTTTACTTCTTGACCAAAGAAAGTAAGAATGTTGACTATGTAAAACATATATATGAGCATGAGGGAAAACTATTTATGATAGCTGAGACACAGCTTTTTATTATATTTCTTCTGGGCATCTGTTGAATCAAAACAAAGTTGTTATTTTTTCCTATGCTTTTTATCAACATGAAATTATCACCTACTGGACAAAACTTTTTTATAGGGCTTACTTTGAAATTTCTTGGGAATAGATGTTGAAGTGGCAAAACAACTGCAGAAAGTACTGAAAAATGTAGTAACACAGCCCCATATAATGTCAAATTTGCTCACTTGGCTTATTAATTTCAAAAGTTGTGCTAAAAAAATGAATTATAAGTTTGTGAGCGAGGGAGAAGTTTTGTAATCTCCAACAGTAACTGCATTTCTCACATTACCCATGAGCTTTCAGTGATTTGCATTATTTCAGTTATCACATAGTGAAAGGCAAAATCATAGTCTGTGGATGAGATCAGAATTTATAAAAACCTTTATTGAAGCAGCTCTATTTATATGCCTCACATAAATCTGAGCAGTTTTAGATATAGTAACAATATGTCTCATTTTCCACAATTTTCTTGTCACATTAATTTTGCACTTGTGCTTCCAGATAAAGACGATTATAGCATCAGTAGCATCAGTATCTCCCACAAGTCAAACTACTTACATTGGCTAGGTGTGATTTAAAGGTTAAGAAGACCTTCATCGTGTCTCCCTCTTTTACTTCTTTCTACTCTTCTAACTGACACAAATAATGGCTTCTGAAAGGAGAAGGAAAATAGGTTAACAATAACCTCCCAGGCAGGAATTCTAATGAGATTCAAACTTGTCCCAGTCTCATCTTCATTTCCTTTCCTGGCAGGTCTGATTGCTTATATGTTTGATGTCTTTCATGAAATGTTTCTTCAGAAATTATTTTTTATGGGGCATGACACACACAAAAGAAAAGAGAGAGGGAAACCTTGATTAAAAATTCTGTAGTTGTGTTCAATTTGTGTTTTATACATCTCAAGACTGATTTCTTCATGAGAATATCCTGGATAATTTTCATATTTTTGTTTCCAGGCTACTAGCTTTTAAATCTGAAAATCCTCATTTTGGAATACTTTATTTCCTTTCTCATGTCTCAGTTAGCTTTTATACCTTTGTTAGTGATCAAGTGTTCTGCATTACATCAATTACCTTGTATAGATTTTTTCCTTCCTAGCTTCATTGCATTGAGTATACAATATCCTGTTACCTACTCATACTGCACAGATGGAAGTCTGACAACAAACTTCACATTTATAATTAGCTCTTGTAGCTGAAAAATCTGAAGTAAATGATATTAAGAATAAAGAATTTCTTTTCCTAGACCAGCTTTTAATTTTTATTGCCGTCACTTTTTTTGGTTTTTTTGTTTTGTTTTGTTTTAGTGAAGATATTATTACATGTAACTTTAATGGTTAGTGGTATTTTTCATGTACTTGCTGGTTCTGATAAGCATAGTCTAGGGCTGTAACAATATTATGCCTTGATCAAATATAAGTCAGATGATGTGACAGGTGATCTTTAAAGAAGTGACTGTTAAGTAATCTAAAATGTGCACTCAGATTTTCTTTTTCCTGCTACTGTTCCTGGCTTGTAGTCCACATCATAACAGGAGACATTTGCTACCAAAGAACACCTTCTCACAACAAATTGAGACTGGTGACAACCAACAAGCCTCAGTTCTGAGGCTTTTAAATTTCATACATAAACTGTGTCATCTCACTGGCAATGACAGTAGTGGACTTGCTGCTCAATGGGCTACAAATTTAGCCAAGAGAGAATTTGGAGCTCCCATCTCTGGAGGTGCTCAAGGCCAGGCTGGATGGGTCTCTGAGCAATCCGGTCTAATGGAAGGTGACTCCACCCACAGCAGAGGGGTTGGAACTAGATGATCTTTAAGGTCCTTTCCGTTCTAGGATTCTAGGATTAAGAGCCACCTTCATTGCTCCACTGTATTAGCATTTGATATATCCAGTGCATTTCAGAAACATGGCAAACATTCTGTATTTCTCCTGCCTATCAATAAATTTCTTATTATCTCCTTCCCTCTGGCCTTCTATTGAATAGGTTTGATTGATGGGCAGTCAAAATGCTTAAGGAGCCATATAAACTAACATATATTTTCTAGATTTTTCTCAACAGAGCTGAACTTTTTGCTCACAATTAACACAAAGTAATAAGTTTTCTCATATTTCTCATCTGATGCAAAATAGATATTACATAGCATCATTCATTAGATGATGACCTAAGATATATAATATCCTGCAAATTTATAGTGAATAAATCTGGGGATTATCAGTAGCTAATCCTTCCACCTCCTGTCCTTGCTTTTTTAGTATTCTTAAGAGAATGCTAAAATGATTTTTTTCTCTGAAAGGAGAACTGTTTTCTCCAGATGTTCAGAAACAGGTAGAGTCACACATGTATGTTTTGGTATACACCACAGGTAGCACAGACATTTGGCATGACATTGAAAGGCTCTGTTAACAGCTGGAGAAAAGAAGTGGAATTAACGGATGCGTCTCCATGCACACACCCCCTCTCCTCTCTTCCTAATGCCAATTTTCCCTAAGGCTACCACATAGTATGGGTCTGAGGCCAATGACTCACTTGGGAAGTCTTGTTACCCAGTCACTCAAGAGGTCCATTAGGGACATTATTTAATTTGTTATGAAAGACTTAGTTAATAAAGTATTGATTTTATTTGTAAGTGTGTGGAGAACCCTTATAACAAATTGATTTTAGGATACAGGATGAAACAGCAGTCAACAGTAGAGACTTTTCATCAATGAAATTTTAACTTGTTCTTTTTATTTAAAAGATATGAGGAGTCTTTCTGTATATTAGGCATCATCTTTTTCCAATATTTGTGTCTCACAAAATTAAGCATGCTGGAATTGAATTTGTAGTTCTTAAGTGGGCCACATATATGTCATACAGAGTGTTCAGCTCAAGAGCAGAGGGACACCCTTATGCTCTAGGACTATTTAGGTGTCCTGATGTGGAACTGTGTGTGATAGGGCCAGATCCCTGGGTCAGGGCTTATGACTAGAAAGGTTCCTGCTGTGGGGAGATGTACCTGAGGAATCACCATTCCCTCCAGTCATTCCTGGGAGTGATTAGAATCCTTATAACCCCACACTGTAAAATAACGCCATGATCAACTTTTCAAACTGTCCAGATGCTCCTGAAGAAAGTACAACTTTCAAGTATTTTGCCTTATGTATTCTTGATTGTGGAAAGATTCAATCCATGGTTTTGCTATCATCTGTGTGATTTGACTGAGAGATCTGAAGAGAACAGACTTTTTTGTTCCTTCTTGCTTGACAGCTACTTGCACAGAGGAGCACAGGTCTATCATATAGATACAAGCATTGCAGTTCTATCCAGTGGTATTATAGCCATGCCAAGCAAAAGGAGGATTTCCCTAGCTTCTTGGAAGAAGGCAGAGATAATTCCTTCCATCCGTAGCCCTTGCCTCCATGCTTCTTCTCCACTTGAATTTTGCTGAGTTTAATTTTTAGCCATTTCTAATCAAAAGCACCTAAAGTCAGGATCAGTTCATTCTAGTAAAAATATCTTTACTGCACTGCTGTCACTACTGTATTTTGGGGATACAATGCTGCCCTTCTCTTAACTGTGACAGGACAACTAATGACTCAGAAACTGACTGTCTCTCAACTCAGTAACGTTCTCCCTCACAGATACTTACCAGCTGAAAATTTTGAAAAGAGCTTTTCTAAAAAACAGCATTGGAGTGATATATATTGCCAAATGGAATATTTTCAGAAATATTTTATGCTAATCCATGAAGCTGCTTGCTTCCTATAAACAATTAGAAATCCTTCACATTTAAAGCAAATGAATGAAGAAAATGATACTGATCTGACTAAGTTAGAACCTCTTTCTCCTTGGGAGACATCCACAGAATTCTGGGAGAAGGACAAAAATCATTCAAGGGAAGCTTGAAAAAATTCTTTGCTTCATCATCACTTGCTAAAAGTTGGATTAACAATAGAAGTAGTTGGATTAACACAGAAGAGTGAGTCTAATTTATGTTGTAGCTTGTAGCTGGGTCCTGTCCATACATGAGCCAGCACACATCCCAACTCTGTATCAGATTAACAACTTGTACCTTGTCATCTTCTCATATGCTTGGTTCTTCCTTGAAAGCATCTCTAAGCATATGTGAGGAGCAGAAGCCCAATCACACTCCAAAAGCTTGATCAAGGATTTAGGATCATAGGTTGCAACATGAAAACTTGTGTACTCTTTAGATAGACAGAGGTAGATCATCCAGGTTTGCAGATCATTAGCTAGATGCCTGAACAGGCATTTTTCATCCTCTTGTTAGTAATGAGAAAGTTTAACACAGACTCCAGTCCTTCCCCATGCCCTCTTTAGATTTAGAAGAGGGAGAATGTCAGATGTAGAAGGCGCTGAAAAACTGTGTTTGGAATAGTGGCCAAACGTAACCCAGCGAAGGGGATGATGCTCTCTGTGTTATGGAAAGGTCATGTCAGAGTCCAGAGATCACAAAAAATATGGAACAAGTCTTAGGCAAATGGCTTCTAAATGGGTCTGAGAATGGAGACAGAAGTTCACAAATGCCACAGAAAGTGCTATATTGCTTTCGCTGCTGGATTTCCAATGGAAAATTCTCAAACTCAAGAAGATTAAGTGCATCATGTGAAAAGCTCTGATGCCAGGCAGGATCATGGGTTTTGGTTTAACACAGCACTGAAGTATTTAATGGAAGCTCCCTGCTTTGTGAGGGATAACACAAGGAAACATGCTGTGATGAAACAGATGACACAGTGATTGCAATGGGAAAAATAAATTTAGTATGCAGTAAGCAATTCTGTCTTATCTAACAGCCTTGTAAATGCTGAGAACTTTTTCTTCGGTTTTTAATTTCACTATCCATGTGTGATAAAACAACCTGTGAAGAACAGCTATGCTGCAAATTGATCACATGAGCTTTTGAAAACTAGAAAAATGCTATTGATTCCCTTTTTGTTTTACATAATTTTCTACCCTCAAACCTGACTGTATGAGTCAACCCAAGGGCAGCAGCAGTAGCAGTCTTGTAAGAGTTTTGGTTTCAGAAGCTTTTTTTTTTTTAATCTGTGGGTTTTCCCAACAATATAAATACTGAAGCAACAGCTTTTAGGTTTAAAGTCTTTATATAATTTACAAGTGTCTTTATATAATTTACAAGGTTTTGTTATAAGCAAGTTGATTGTAAGACTTAGACAGGCATCCTGAAGTCTTCTAAATACAGACTAAACACAGCAAAAAGATGATCTTACAAAGCCTTGTTGAAAGTTTTGATCCTGAGGAGATGCCAATCTTTGCTCACTTCAGTCATAGCTTTTACCAAGGCCTGAAATGAAGGTTTGTTGGGAGCAAGTTTGGTATATGGCAGATCTCCTCCAAGGTAGGAAGCACAAATGTCTCCCTTTTTTTCAGTTTTGTAGCCACTGTCTTACCATACTCAGAAAAAACCCTCAGTTATATATAAATGCTAATTATTATTTTTTTCTTAATGGAATTATTTATTAATTTAGTTATCAGACAGATGTATTTACATGATCTCTAATGTGCCACTGGGGCACTGCTCTTCACTTAATAAAATATCAAGTTGGGCTTTTTTGAGAAATCGTCATCCTATTTTTCCTTCTGTTTAATGTATTTACATATCTTTATTTCATTTTTAGTTGCATGCACATCTCCCAGCTAAGTTTTCACCTTGCCACTTCTGAGAATTTATTTTTCTTCTCCTACTCATCCACTACTAATAAAAAAAATAAGCAAAATCTCTTGTTCTTTTGCCTACAAAAAAAAAAAAAAAAGAGATGAAATTGTCAAAGGAAGAAGCAAGCTGCTCTAGTCCAGCAAAATGTGAGCTGAATATGTGATCATACTTTTTACTTGTAACTACAAAACAAAACCAAAACCAAACCAAACCAAAAAAAAGAGAGAGAGAGAAGAAAACACTCACATATTTCTCTTTGTAATCTCATTTTAGCGAGGCACAAGAGGGCAGTGTTTCATAAATGCTAACCTGTCATTTGCTCACCATTGCAACAAAGCTGGGACTGACATTCATCTAGCGTTGGAATAACATCTAAAAGATTGGTGTTTAGTCCAAATATCTCACTGGCAAAGAGTCCTAGTTGTAAGAATTAGAAAGGCTTCAAGACAGTACATTAATCTATTCCAAACTGTGGAAATTTCTTAAAGACTGGTGATGTTACAAAGAAATAACAACAATGAAAAATTATCTTCACAGAGAAAAGTAAGTATTGTTAACTTACTTTTGGTAAGAGAATAAGAAAGGCTATACTAGGAAAGAGCCAGACTAAGGAAAAGACCAATGCAAGCTTTATAAAAGACATTTTTAAAAAAATCTGTATATTTGCAGATGTGTGTGTGTTCTTATGCATATGTCCTTGTGTGTACACCTACGCTCAGGAAGAAATAGAGAGAGTGGTGTACATATAAGAACTGAAGAACACACAAATATACAAAACCTAATGGCAGAAGAAAATTTGGAGATATGCATGGTCCCTTACTTTAGGAATCTAATCTAGATCTTTCTTTTCTTTGGTCTCTGAGCTACAATTCCTTACTCAACTGTTTTTTGAAGATTTCTTTCATAATTGTCAGATGTTCCTCTGCATCTTACTGGAGTCTATGCATCTGATTTAAGGCATTTTAGAGGACGTTTCAGATGTATTTCAGACTGACATCCGGCTCCTGCTTACAGAACAAAGTCCCCTGCTCAACACTCACTCTGATAAATGGTTTACTGAGCCATATTTTGACCTTGGAATCAGCAGCAACTGTCTCAGTTTGTCCTAAAGGCACTTCCTTGGCTTGAAACCATGCATTTATTGTGCACAAAAATAGATATTGGTCAACCTCTTCCACTAGTCCATTTAGCACCATGAAAGCAGCTTGTGTACTGCCCTTGAAGTATTCATTTTTTAAAATGGACGTACACATGTCTTTTTAAACAATCCATTAGTGTCTGTGTTTTGGCATAGATAGGATGCAATATATTTCCTAGACCAAGAAAAAGCATCTTCAGCTATGTCTTAATAATCAACTATCTTGAAATAAAATTAGGTCAGTATTATAAATTATAGCTGAAAAAAAGGAGTAGTTTTTATGGTATAATAAAATTAGCAATAGATTCCTCTTGTGCTGGCCAGTTCTCCTTGCTCTAGCATAGCTAAAGGCTGAAGAAATATTTATCTATATATGACATGAGTTGTTCCCCAGCAAACCTTAGACCATGGTATGTGACATGTCCCTAGACTTTGTCCTGCAAAAACATAGTCCTGAGGCTATTTATACACTTGAGATAGGAAGGTCAGATATGTGTCCAATTTCTAAGTATCTGTAAAAGCTGCAAAGTGCATCCAAGTGCTTCTATCTCTGTAACTCACAGCTGTCAGTCTGTACTTCATCCCACCTGCAAATTAAGAGCACCCTGAACAAGCAAGCAAAACTTCTTGGCTAATCTCTCCATTTGCTATAAACGCTTTGATATCTTTTATTCTCCAAGACAATCAGGCAGGCATTCTTTTCTATTCTGAATTACTAACATGGCACAAATCTTGTGAGTGTTCCCCCCTCTGCATACAGGCTGCCTCCACCAAGCAGAGGACAAAACAACCTGGAGAAAGGAAAAGAACACAGTCCTAAGTAAAGTAAACTAAGTAATTTTCCTCTAAGGGTGTCAAGCCTAAACCAGGGAAGCAGCCATATTTCCATACATGCCAGTAATTGTACATATGATTTTTGGCCAAATAAAAACATGGATGATTGGCTGAAGCTGTCCACACATGACACCATGCATCCTCAGTTTCAAAGCTCTGAGTTACAATGGTAACTCCTGTAACTACTTTACATCTTGTGGACAGGCTGAAAAGGGTCAAAAGAAGTATCACAAAGATGATAAAAGAACTGGGAAACCTGCTATCCAAGGGAAGGCTGAGAGTTGGGTTTGTTTGACCTAGTGAAGAGAAGACCTTATAACTGTGTTCCTGTATGTAAAGAGCAGCTATAGAGAAGATGGAGACTTCCTTTTTACAAGACTCACATGGAGAAGATGAGGGGTACTTTGTACTAGTTCATCCTGAGGAGATTCCAATTGGACACAAGAGGAAAATTTTCACAATGAGAACAATCAGCCACTGAAATAACCTCCCAAGGGAAATGGTAGTATTCCAGCATTGGATTCTTTTAAGACCCAGCTGTACAGAGTGCTGGGTCACCTTGTCTTGACCATGCTTTTGCCAAGCAAAGTTGGACCAGATGATGCTTGAAGTCCCCTCCAATCTAGTATTCTGACATTATCTTTATGCTTGCATAGCTCTCCTATTTCAGGAATAATTTTAGTAAATAGTTCTACTAATACACGCTTCCTAGCGAATTTTTTATTTTAAGAAATGCTCATTTTGAAATCCACAGGTGGCTAAAGTATTGCAAAACATGCAGTAACAATATTTCCTTTCCTGTACTTCAGTATTTTTCATTTCATGGTTTCCTACCTTTACTTGAGAAGAGAATGATCTACATTAGCTTTTTTTCTGCTAGTTTAGCATTTGGTGTTATGAATCCATGAATACCAAAAATGTATAGTTCAACAGAAGAACTTCTAAGCTCTCAAAATGGAAAGCTGTCACAACTTTATTTTCAAGGTATTTCAACCACCCTCTTGATTCATAGAATATTTTGGGCCAGCTAATTTTTTTAGCACTGGACACTACACAATTTAAGAGCATTTTAAATCAGATTAACTGCATTAGATCATTCAACTGTTCCTGTATCACTCACTATGAAAATATAACTAGACAGATAATTGGCAACTCCTACCACATTGTCAAGCACCTGATCTGCCTGTAAGCTATACCTTACCACACAATCCCCTTTGGTGGAAGAGAATCAGGACAGAAAATATCTAAACAAATTTGGCTTATAAGTGCTGACAGAATTGGCAGGTGTCAATAATCAATAATCATGCCACTCTTGACTATCTTGAAAAAATCATGGCAATTGAAGGGGGTGACTGAGGGCTGGAGAAAAGAAAATGTCAGTCCTATTGTCTAAAAGGTCAAGAAGAAGGACCCAGAAAACTACAGACTAGTCAGTGTCACCTGGATTCCTGGCAGGGAAGGGAGCACCTAATCCCAGGAACAATTTCCAAGCACATGAAAGACAAGGAAGCCATTGTGAGAAGTCAGCAGCAATTCACCAAAAGGAACAACTGGGAGAGCTGGGGCTCTTTGGTCTTCAGAACATGCAGGGGAGACCTCCATAACGAGTGTAAATAGCTGGAGAAAGGATGAAAAGCTTTGAAGCCAGGCCCTCTCCAGTAGAGCTCAGTGAAAGGATCAGAGGCAATGAGCACAAACAGAAACACAGGAGTTCCTCTAAAAGAAATAAAAAAAGGTCTTCTGCTGTGAGGATAGCAAGTTGCTGTGCCCAGAGGACATGGACTTTCCATCCTTGGTGATAATCAAAAGCCACCGAGACATGGTCCTGGGAACTGACTGTTGGTGACCTTGCTTGGATGGGATATTTGGACCAGATAGTCTCCAGAAGTGCCTGCCAACCTCAACCACTCTCTGATTCTGTGATTTTCTAAGACTATAGCAGCATTTTATAAACCACAGATTTAAAGCAGATAAAAACTACAGCCTTTTTTTTTTTGCATACCATCGTACAGCTTTACCCTGACACTAATAATAATGAAAGACTATAATAATTTTTTTATGCATAGAAGCAATAGTTTGTAGTTTCTGCTGTTCATCTTTCAGGCTGGTGCCACAGAGAATGATTGGCATAGTAGCATCATGACTCATAGAAGTAGCTGAATGCTTGTCTCATGCTGTGTTATGCTTCTTTATAAGTTTACTTATTGGCTGTAACATTGGGGTGCCTCCTTTGATAGAATAATTCCAAATAACAGTATTTATCTAAATGTTATCGCAAAGAAATTGTGGTTCTCAGTAATTTAATTTGGTCTGCTACATAGAAAAAATTCTAACTTTTACAGGAAAATTATATGCAATCCCATGTGTTATCTTTAAGTTACTATTTTTCTTTCTTATAGCAAAGAATTTGATTTTTAAAACTGGTTCACATATTTTAAAAGCTTGTTTTAAAAAATAGCTATATAATATACAAAATTAAGAGAGAAAAAGTTTGTTGGATTCACTGGTTCTAAAATCCTTTTCATCCTGTGACTATGTTCCAAGACTACATCCTGCTCTGTAGTTAATATATCGTGATCACTAGTGGCACAAAACTACTGAATATATTCTGAATTAATTCAAATAACTGCAGTGATTAATGAATGAAATTAATTTTACTCAATGCAGCAATCTGAAAACTCAAATTTGGTTCAAATTCAATCCTAGACAATGAGAACAGATAAAAATTTTTCCAGAGGACAAGCCTTGTTATTATTTACAAGCAGAAGATAAAAAAATGCATCACTCACCCCTTCCTTTGATAACAGAAGGAAACTAAGAGTCCAGTTTCTTCCCTATACCTAATTTTCAGAAAATTTTTTCTTTTAAGTAGAAATTAATCCATCTCAAAATTTATTGCAATATTTTAAAGGGTTGATTTGGTGAGCTTGTGTGAGGTGCAATCTCATGAGGTCATTCCCAGAACACAGCGTAAGACAAAACCCATCTTAGAACAGCAAAAATCTCAGTAAGAACTAATTACCTGCTCAATAATTTAGTAGTAATTTCTGCAACCTGCTCTGGACTCCTTGGTTAAAACGTCTACAGGCTGTAAAGGTAAGAGCAATCATCCAGTGCTCTGGGTCTAGCAGCAGAACTATCTTTCATATTCAGCATATGTCCCAAATACCTTTTACTAGCCAGTTCTGAAGTACTTTAGTTTTTCATTGCTTCCATTACTGTCCATTTTTTTTTGACATATTTGCCATAAATACACAATAAAACCTTTCTTAGCATTAGTTGTTTTTTTATTATTATATATTATTATATAAATTAGTATTCCACATATGTTTTTGAGGAGATTTATATTGCTTTGGGAAGGGATCCTTACTAGAGATGAGAAGACTGAAGAAACGCAGTGGCTCAACTAAAACCTAAGCACTTATTGGCAGACACTCAAGTGCAAGGCTTTTCATATATATAGATGATTAGTATGAAGACTGTCCATTTCAAAGGTACGTGCTGTCCTTCAAGGTAAGGTGACTCCTGTGTATCAGCAGTTTTTACCTATAGAAAGGTGAGGTACTTCTGACCTGAGTTCTCATTAGCCTACTTGTTTTGGTGTGCACAGTGTGTCTTGACCAAAGCTATGATTGCTTTTTCTGTGTGCAACAAATATATATATTTTTACAAGACTTAAGAAACAGAAGTGATCATGAAGATTAATTTTATTTGGAGAAGAGAAATCTCTCAAATATATTTTTGAGACAATCTACATTACTTTCTGATTTATGATTTTCTAGAATCATAGAATCATAGACTATGCTGACTGTTGCAGTGTGTATTTTTGATTGCAATGCAGTTCTAGTAGTCAGTTTTATAATCCTTCCTATTTTGTATTGTTATAGTGTATTTTATTACTAATGGATTGTTCCTTTCCCCCTGTGCTGTTGGTTTTACTCTAGCTCTCCTTCTGCCCAAAGACCTGCCCTTTTGTTCCCTGTTCCCCCTCTACTGACTGTCAATCCCTCCCCAAACCTGCCCCTTGCTCTGGAAACTTCCCTATCAATTTTGTATTCTTTGAAATCCCATTGGTTTGTTGAAGTTATTCTCCTCCCCTGTAGTCCCCACTCATAAAAAATAACTGAACAGTGTGTGAGAGGTATCTTCATGGTTGTTGTGAGCAGAGAGATTTTCAGTCACATTGTCTTTCAGTAATCCTGTGGCGAGCTATGCAGCGCTAAGTACTAAATTCCGGACCAAAAGTTTGGAAATTATAATGAAATGGTAGCAAATGGATGTACTACATGCTGTTGGCAGACATGACTAAGGGCTTATGGGATAATCATACCCTTCTGAGGGCCAGCTGTAGGCTTAGGATGTCTCAAATGCCACTACATACCATATGTGTTTTGGAACTGCACTAAGCGCTTAATACCTCTGTTAAACAACGAACACATATAAAATCTTTAATAGCTATAGCTATAAAAATGGAAATGAGGCTACAGTTAGTTTCTTTGAATTTCAGCTCCTCAGGAGAAAAGTATTAATTTTCATTGTGTGTAACAATAAATCTCATTTTAACACCTTTTTTTCAGTGCTCCAGTGAAACTGTTTGTTTTCCAGCTGGTCTGGCTCATAATCATCTACATCCTAGATGACTTTGAACAGTAAACTGCGCTGATTTTTCATGTCCTTTTAATCTGTCTGCTGGGAATTAGACACACCATATCCCCAGCTGAGGCCTATTTACTGTGTGTATTTCTCTTCAAGTACAGAGCAAAATTTTCAAACTAAACAATGAGTACTACTAGAAAAAATACTAAGTTTTCCTGGGGTTTTTTTTTCCCCTTGTTTTTTAATAACCTACAGCCTAAAGAAAATTACGTGAGCACTTCTGAAAAACTGATGACAACATTGAACAAAAGCTGAAGACTGCTTATTCAACTCCTATGCTTTAAAAAGGTCGTGAGAAATAACTGGGAAGTTATGAATCATTTAGTGTTAGCTCAAAACTGAATATCTAATGGGGTGTTTAATTTAAGATTCAAAATGTAAGATTAATTTGCACTAGTCATTAGAGGTTTTTTGGAATTTCATCTCCTTAAACAAACTCCATGGTGTTTTTAGAGACTAGCTGGAAGTGATGATAGTTATGATTAAGGACACAGGGATTTTTTCAGAGCTTTTGATATGCATTTTGATTAAAAAACATTCATAGGGGGAACTCACAAGATGACTGGACTAAAAACAGGATCATTGATAAATTTTGAATGTGAAGTATAGAAATAAATGAACTTATTAAGTAGGATTTTTAGATTTGTGCCTGCTTAGTTTTTTCATCAGCTGTTGGGATGAGGACATCAAAAATACCTGGAGAAGGTTGCAGATGGCATACAGAATAGGAATTATGTTACATTATATAGTCATATATATGTATATATGATATGTATATAATGTATATTATATTATAGTATAGTATATTATATTATAGAGTCATGGAATAATTCAAATTTCTAGATTAAAAGATCACCATTGCGTTTGTATACTACCAAGAGACAAGGAAACAAAGGTAACAAGAGTAAAGCTACTGAAATTCAAGTACAGACAATTGTCTTAGTTCTCAGATTATTGTTATTAGCCAAAAAGCTACTATATTCATAAAAAGAAGAATAACACAGAGCAGAGGAAAACTGAGATTTGTATTTGCATGTTACACTGATGAAGCAACTGCTAAAGATTGTTGTGTCTCCTCCCAGGATGCATATGTGGAGAAGAGTGTTGAAATAACGAAGATTTTCAAAGTTGTCTTCCAAAAATTATGTGTAGCTGAAAAAAAACCCTTAATAGGTTCATCTGATCAAGGAGTTGTGTGAAATATTTATAAACCCCTATGGAAATCTGTCTATACACAGGAAAAAAAAATCAGATAATGGAGTGCTTTTCAATTTTGCTGATCAAAGTGTAACAAGGTCTAAAACTTGGAAGTTGATATTAGACAAAATCAGCCTTGAAATTAGAAGCAATTTCCTGCATGTAAGAGCAACTGAAAAGTTTCCAGGCAAAATGGTAGGCTAACCATTTCTTAGTGTGTTTTGGATGAGACCCTTTTTTTTTTTCTCTTAAATATTATAGTTTGATATTATTTCTGGGAGAAATTCCAGGACCATATGAGTATTTGCGTTCACTAGGATCATTATTTTAAAGCAAAAAAAGTTGTGAATTTACATGTTATTTATTGATTTCCTTCCTTGCTCAACTGTAAGAAAATAATATTGCCCTGTGGCTTTATCTGCTCAGCCGCAGGGATTAGGAAGAACTGTATCCCTAGAGTCACAACTGATCAAATGTGGTTAGGCTTGCAGTTGTTTTTTCTTCCCCTGAAACATCACTGAGTAGTATAGCACTGACTAAAAGTAAGAGTAGGAAGACTCTTTTCCCAAAAAATGGGGGGTATAAAGGGGAAGAGAGAGAAGGAGGAAAAGGTGACTTGCTTTCAAACTTGGCTGCAAACTTGACAATTTCATCTCCTTGTATGTTATGTACGCACGCTGGTAACAGCTGGTGATTCCCCTGCCCTTTAGAGGCATGTTGATCTCTGTTCTCCCCTCTCTCTAGGGAATGTGGTTCAGTGCTGCACTGGAACCAGAGTCTGTGTAGGTAACACAGACGTATTTGGAATGCTTATATGGCTGCATGTGGCTGCCTTATACCAGAGGTCTGAGCAGATGCTATAATGAGCCTTTTTGCAGTAATTAATTTTATCTTGTTTGGTTTTCACCTCCTAATTCGTCAGTTTACCAGTGCACTGAGAAGACAGTCATGGTAATCATCTGATCTGGGCCAGACTTAGAACCTAACAACTCACCAGTGCTTTATATAAAACAGCTTTACCATTGCAATTTTGCATTAACACTGAAACTGTGTCAAGAGCTGACCTTTGTACCATTTTGGAAGAAATTAACTCACTGTTTTGCTTAAAAGTCTGGGCATAGTTTTGATGAAGTTTGTTTATCAGTGAAGGGCTAAGAACTCTAAAAAAGTGTGAGAAGCAGATCAAGAAGAGAAGAACCAAGTGCCATAAATTGTCTGCAATTTCTGCTTTGAGCATTCTGCTCCTCAAGGCCGCTGCCAAAAGTAACAGCTTCTGATTTTATGACCTCACAGTCATTCTAATTCGCAGGAATAATTTATGACAACAGTGGGTTTTTTGCTTTAGAAATACAAATCTTTGTTTGAAGTCAAATTTTTCACTTTTAAGCTGGAGAAATACTCATTATGATTAGATCGTAATTTAAAAATATGTTAA
The DNA here is from genome assembly GCF_963513975.1 of Fringilla coelebs. Lineage (NCBI taxonomy): Eukaryota > Metazoa > Chordata > Aves > Passeriformes > Fringillidae > Fringilla > Fringilla coelebs. Next base: position 31,498,235 of record NC_140032.1, on the reverse strand, counting down.
AACATAGCAAACAGACTTCAGAAAAATTGTGCAAAATACAGTAAAGGCATTTACACAAGTTATTGGCTGTAAATAAATTTTAAAATTAAAAAAAATTACCACTGGAATACAAATTATGTTAGGAATACCTTGTAATTTTTGACTGTCCATGAAGGACAATAGTAACAGTCAAAAACTGTATCTGAAACTATCAAAGGATTCAAATCACTGCAAAGAAATTACTGAGAGCCAGTAAACCATAAGCATTTATATCTATAGCCATGTATCTCTTAGCAAAGAAAACGGATCTCCTAGAAAGGGAGTTTCATTTTCTGCCACTTCAGCCCTTTCTGTTCCTTTGTAGCTTTTTGATGTTTTCAAACATAGCCAGTAGCATCCCTCATAGCGTCTTATCAGCCTTTTTTTTTTGCAAATTTTTTTTTCCATCTTTGAGATAAGGCTGACAGGAGCTGGCTAACCCTTGAAATGGAAAAAACAAAAAGCTCTATGAGAGAGGAACTGATTGCTAAACAAATGTAATGGACTGAAACTGAGATGGTGTACCAGTAAAGAGACAATGTGGACAAATTGTTTCATGAATGATTGTCAGCATGCACCAGAGCACTCATCTGAAGTGCTGTACTAGACAACACCTTCAGGAATAACACAAGAGATGAGTTCCCCCCTGAGATGTTGAACACTCATAAAATCCATTGACCTGGTAGGAAGCAGAAATAATCCATCAGTAATGTTACTGGATGCTCTCGAGCATCTTTCAGGCAGCAGAAGAAAATGAAGGGCTCAGATAAATTTGATAGCAAAATTCCCTTTTTACTAAGATGGAATGAACTTTCTTAGCACAAATTTTTACTTCAAACTGTATCATACATAATATCTTTTTTACTTAAGGTATTTTATATATCTTCAGGCTGGAATCCATGTTTTTGTCCATGTGATTGTTACCAGGGCAGGAACTTGAAGAGATTCACTGACTCTTTAAGATTTCACAGGCTAGTCTGGCCATATGTTTTCGCTGAAGACTGTTAATTAGAGATTTAAGGAATGTTTTAGGGACTTCTTTTCAAAGTGAAATGGCAATTTTAAGATTTTTCTTTCTTCGGGAGACTACTAACTGAAGATGAAATTATACATGCTCCAAATACTTATCCTTTTCTTCTCCAAATAAAAACAATAACTGAGGGTTTCTAAATAAAACATAAACATTTGTAACTGTTCAAATAACTGCCAAACAGTAAATTCTCCTTTGCCCTTCAGACCCATCAAAAACTACGACATGATACACTTTAGCATCCACTAATCCCCATGAAAACATGTTATGTAAAATGGACTCTGCTATCATAATAAATGAAACAGCATTATTTTAAACTGAAATAATTGCTATCAACTTTGTTTTGCCACTTCTCTGTGTATTGAAGTTTTGGCCTTTTTTTCAAAATCTTGAGGGAAGGAGAGAAGATGCGCTTCAGAAGACGAAATGCAATTTTTTCAGCAGCTGCCAAGATTTCAGTATTACCTTGAGCACACACTCCGCAGCTAGCATGAAAGGATCTGTGGCTACATTTCTTATGAGACTGAAAGATTTTATTAAATTATTTGCATTCTTCTCAATTCATTCTCTTTGAATATACCCAGAGTTTTTCAATTGTCTTCTACTTCCAGGTATCATAAGACAAAATAAGCAATTATCTGACCCTATTTCCTCAAATTATGCCAAATGTTAAGCTGTCTTGTTTTGAAGTTCTGCAGACTCTCTAAGGGAAAAGTTCTCAAGTTCTCTATTCAGTTTCCTCTAAATAGAGCTTGCACACTACAGTTTGCAGCAATCAGATCTTTGGGTTAACAGGGATTCTACAGAACCGTGCAGTGCAAGTGTGTATCCCAAGACCCCAAGTAAATCAGTTGCTAGATTTTTTTCTAGAGGGCCTCCTTATCAAAAGTTCAGAGGGAGGAAAAAAAAATGGAAATTGTTTTCAACCATAAGTTGGGTAGGTCTTACATTTCTCTGGGAATTGGTTGCCAAGCACCAGACTTCAGTTCCTGTGCAAGTATAGCCTGCACCTCCTTGCTCAGATAAATCTGATAGTGCACGAGGAAGAGAAAAAATTCAAAGAACATTGAGCTGAGGAACAATAATCTCACATGTCTAATGCAGTATCTCAAGAATGTGAACTTAGATCACAACTGTTTCAAAGCAGAGAGCTTCAATTGTATAACAAAGCAAACAAAATTCTTCTGGACCAGTGAAGTTTGGGAGGGATGGGGTGTGCACAGAGAATATTTGTAGTCATGTGGAAATTGATACCTTTTAAAAATACAGAATCTCATCCAGTTGAATTTTACTGCAAGGTTTATAGTTGAGCAGTGTAGTATCAAGTCACCTACTCAGGATGAAGGATGATGTTGTGTTTACTCAATCACAGATTCAACATGTCGTGCTGCTCAGCCTGTGGGAGAGGTTGCAGATACATCTAGGATGAGTGTGCTCAGTGACTGTGAGATCTCTGAGCAGTTTCACCTGGAGCACCTGTACCTACCTTGCGTCTTTTTACCAGCAGGCCATCCTGGCATTGTGAAAATTACACGCCTGGAGAAAGAGGTAAGGAAAGTGATGGAATCTTTCTCTGCACTGGACTCAGAATTGAGCCTCCATTCTGTGAATTAATTCATTATTAAGATTTCTAACTTGAAGATTTATAACCTTTCCAATTAATGTCTAATGCAAACACAGAACACAAATGTGTAATCACTCCTGGAAACAGAACCCTCAGCCTAGATGGCCCTAAGAGAAAACTCTCATAAAAAACGTAATAACCCTCCATCAAAATCTTTGACAATAAGAAAAAAAATCCTAATGGCACTGTTTTGGTCAAAGGTATTTATTTAACATTACAAAACATTAATGTTCTTTAAGGTGTTTATTTAATGTTAGAAAAATTATTTCTGACCGGGGCATTTTAAAAATTTTAAATTTCACTTATATGTATAAATTATTAGATTTCATTTAGTGAACTGATGATAATGAAGTCAGTCATTCTAACTCTTCCAATGCATCTGTAATACTTCATCTGTAAATATGTATAGCCACTTCTGTGCATGTAAGTTATTTAAGAATATGAAGCTGAGGTTCTTGGTGGGTTAGTGAGTCCAATCTCTTGGAATTACAGAAAAATCTAATCCCCTTGTAAGTTGCAAGATGTGATTTTCTGTACAATTCCCCAGAGAAGAAGGAATGACATTAAAAAGATTATTTTATATAAAAATTTTAATTGTAGTGTTAATGAGCCTTTTCTGTATTCATTAGACAATTTGGACCATTAGTCAATTAAAAGTTTCTCTGAATTAACACTAAATTACCAGTGCATATGATGTAATAATCTTTGGCCATAAGAAAATTTTGACTGCTACTCTTGGAGATCTTCTCCTCTATAATTTGAGAGTTATTCTACACCTTTCTTAAAGTTTTCTTACTGTCATAATTGAAAGCCTTCTCATGGGTTCAAAGTATTATCATATGGCAGCATTACTCTGTGGCTTTTATAAATGTTTTCTCCCATGTTTCATTTATTTTTGCTGTCTTAAATTGTCTTCCCTTTAAAATCTATTTTGAATTTTGCAGTGTTCCAGCTGTGTGATATCAATCTGTATAAAGTCTGCTGAGAAAGAAAAGTGAGAAGAATCAGCAATGGATATCATCTCATGCAGAGCCATCCTCAAATGAATTTTCTTAAGGTTGTGTTTCTTTTAAAAAAACAAAAACCATCAGTCCAAGGGATAAATTTAAGTATAACAGCACCTACTGGTGGATTTGAAGCATGAACAGAAACTTCAGACCAGAGGCAAGTTATTATTCTTTTCCATTGTTCTTTGACATGTTACATAATGCCAATTATAAGTAATCAAAAGTTTCCTGATTAATGTCAGAGATATTTCAATTGTGGGCCGCATATGATGAGGCAAGTGATTAAGATAATGTGAAGGCAAGTGAATAAGATAAATGCTAGTAATTTAACAAAGCCTTAGAGCTGATAAAAGTAACCTAAAAAGCTCCACAGAAATTTAGGGAATGAATCTGTGTATGCTCTGCTGAGAAATTGTAATCTCACACATCAACAATAATCTCAGATGCATGATAAAAGTCACAAAAGGGAAGAGATGAAGAAAAAAGTCAGTGGTAGGATAATAGCAAGATCCTATATTTTGAAGTAAAGTTAGCTTTCTTAATAAGGGAATCCCACTGGTTATTTGCACCTTGTAGCGAATAAAAAAATAGAACCGCATGCAAAAACTTTTAAAATACTATAAAAATAGATAATTATTAGCAAACCAGTAGAATTTCAAGCATAAAAATATGAGAAGAACAGATGGAGACTGAAAACTGAAATCTTTAGAAGATTTCATCAACTTCACACCTTCTCCAAGCAACGGGGAAATTAAGACAAACAGCAGCCATTTAAAATACAATTAAGGAACAAGACTTTCAGTAATATCAGAAATGCGGGTTCCTTTTCAGGAAAAGGAATGAAATCTTGAAATCAGACAACAAAGTCTAACAAAAGCTCTGGAAAGGAAATGTCATCAAATAAAGAGACTGGAAAAAACCCAGAAAACTTGTGCAATTGGAAAAAACCCAAAAATTTGGAAATTGAATGACTAAAACTGAATGAGGAAGAGTGAAAAGGAGAAAACTTGCAAAAATTACTCCAAATAAAATCATAAAGTTGGAGAAGAAAGGTACATAAAGAGAGAGGAGAAGAAGTGGAAGAAATTAAATGCTAAAAAAAGGGGGAAAAATCTGAAACCAAATGAAAACAATAAAAGTGAATGGGATGACAAGAAGTGTGGGGAAATGGACCGAAGCTTGCCCAATTAACCCTCACTGAAATTGCAAGATTTCATTCCCTTTCCTGAAAGACCAGAAATTTCTTATTTGTATGGTCCTTAAGCTGACCAAATACAGTGTTGAGAAAATGTGACTGGGGCATTGCAGGCCAGAGAGGTCAATAACAGACAAACCAATCCATACAAAAAGGCTTCTCTTCACTTTCAGGGATTCCTTTTCTCACTTTGGGACTGAAAGATGGGAGAAGGTGCTTGGTGTAGAGAAAAGGCATTTAGATTGTTGCTTTTTTGATCATCAGCCTTTCCCCAGCTGATTCTTCTGGCCAGCTTCATCCTTTTTGGCACTCTTTAAAGGCTTGCAGGAGTTGGCCAAAATGGCTTTAGTTGGCTTAGTAGACTGGGATAAACAAGTATGCATTGTGTGTAAGTTCAGATGCTGTTCTAGCAATACAGAAAGCAGCTTTGGTGGAACAATCACCCTGCATCATCAAGCACTGCTGCTCCTCACTGATTAGGGCAGACCATGAGGGGGCACATCAGTATGCATAACTTATGATGTTAGGAAACAAGCAGAGCAACCTGATAAGAGTCTAACCTTATCTGTGAGATTAGCTATTCTGAGGGACAGCTACAGCAACAAAAATATGAGACAGGACCAGTCAAAGTTTTTCACGCTTTAGGCATTCATTATCAATAGTCTTAACATTTCTCTGCTCACTGTTGTCTGTCTTCTGCTCCTCAAATTTTTCAGTGGCATTCCCCATGAAAATATCCAATAGTGGAATTGTAGTTGCATAGGCAGTAATATACAGAAAAATAATTATTCTTTATTAATATTTTCATCGTGCTGGAATTCTGGATTTTATCTACCAGTTCCCATACCTCTGACAATCCATCAGTCCAAATTTCCCTGGAAATTATACCAAAACCAGGGGAATAAATAGAAATAAACGGGCGCAATTTTCATCAGGTGAAAAATGGTCAAGCTAAATGAAAATATGGTCATGTTCATTGGCCAAAGCATTATATTGCACTTATATAAGAGAAAGTATAAAAACTGTTTTCAAAAGATATCTGGAAGACTTCTGATTCACCAGTATATTGCATTAAAAAAAATCTCCTTTCTTTTTTTTTGGTTAAAAAAAAAAAGGAGTATCAAGAAACAGGAGCATGTTGATCACTTACAGCTATAGAATAACTTTGCAGGAAAAAAAAACCAAGCAGAAGGTTGCAAGTATTGCCTCAGTCTAAAAAGCTGCTAGGGAGAAAAAAAAAAGACAGCTGAGAATTATTAGAAGTGCAAACAGAGTAATAAGGATATGTCTCCTTGTCACGTCGTGACACCCCCAGGCACCTGAAAGGACAGAGCTACGTCTGACAATTTTCACTGCAGCATCACGGAACAGAGGGCAACTTATGTTACCCACAGGATGCATTATTGCAGGAAGGTGCTGCTCTCTGATTAGCTCAAGTAGCTCCTCGCAGCCCTGTAACCTGCAGTGTCAGAACAGGAGCAAAACTCCAATTTGAAACTGATGACTGAGCTAGCCTGCAGTCTCCTACTGTGGTCCAGTGTTCCTTTGGAAAATCCTGCTTATTATTCTTACCCTCCTAACCCCATACATGTGTGTCAGCATAAGATCTGCAATGTTTAGTGGCTTAAGCTGGGTACTTTGCTGCTCTGTTCTGAAATACTGATTGATCAAAACTAACAGTGTTTATAGATGAGAGTTGTGTGCCCAGTTGCCCATTTTTTTGTGAAAAGTAAAGAAATGCTTTATTTAATTTCAAAACTAATTTTGCACAGACATAACTTAAAATACAAGGCAAATACAAAGGCAAATTTAAAGGCAAACTAGGCTCAAAAGTTAACAAGCAGATCAAAATAAGAATATAAGTAGCAAAATAAAGATATGCTTATGAAATCAATCCGTAATATAAAATAAAAATGTTTTTCTGAAAAAAGAAACTGAAGGGCTTGACTGAAGATAAATTTCATGCAGAAAAGTTGATGTATTTTTCAGACAGGAAGTTGAAACATTCAATATACAGGAGGCAAGAGAATTACTGATAGCATGATTTGCCGTTAGCAATAGCTTAAAAATAAAACTCAGTGATCCCAATTCAAGCAAAACAAAAAATCTTTTTTTAAATAAACCAAACCAGAATGTTTTAATTAAAGTAGATAAGAATTGCTAAGCAGTACTTATGTTTTAACGTGACTGTCTTTAGATTTCCAGAGCTCCTATACATAATTTAATATCATATTTATGTTCTGTGTATTTGCAGAGTGCTCTATAGCCCATGCATAGTAAGAGATCTGTGGGTTTCAGCTTATGAAATTACTATGTTAATAAGGCACAAATCCTGTAAAGTAACTTTACATCCCACACAGTCTACCAATAAATTAATTCTGGCACTTTGAGTCATCAGACTGGCAAGGTCTAAGATAAAACAGTGGAAATAATAAAACCAAGGTCTCAAGGACTTAATCAGCCCAGAAATGTTAAAGCAGGTACATTGTCTGCACCCAACAGAAACATTTAAATTATGTCTACTATAATATATATTTCAGCTTGGAAAGGCTTAAAAATTACATATTGACTAAAAAGCCAAAAGTTTCTAAAGACCAAATGAACAGTCTTGCTCTGTAGGACTGTGGTAGGAGATACCACTTCATAGAAGAATTTAAATAGAAGAATGACTTCAACAGCTAGCAAATGCAAGTTTTATGGGATTCAAGATCATGAGGATAATTACAGTTCAAATTTTAGTAGAGTTTACTGAAAAATAATGGTGCTTGGCTGCCACTGTAGTAAAAATTTAGCTTCTTCAAACATTTAAAAATATTTTTTGTGTCAGTTCATTTGCCTTCACAGCCAGGCAACATCTTCTCTACTAATCTACCTCCAGTGGCACAATGACACTCTCATAATGCTGTTGCCAGGTATCAGTTGATTCACTCATTGCTCATGTGCAGAATGCTAAAAAAAAGCTTTATTTTTGACAGAGAATTGCATTTTATATTGAATATATGATGGGTAAATGCACACTTAGAGAAATTGTTAGTTTTAAGGACTTTTTAGGACCCTCATCTGAAAACAGAACTGATCAATTCACTCTAGCAAGTGCAGGAAATCCAACATTTAAAGCAAAAGCCATTATATACTGGAAAGTTGCTCTCTACACAGCATTACTTTACACACTAATAGGCAATTCATCTTTTTTTTTTTTTTTGGAGAAAAAGGTTAGGTTAAAAGTATGAGAAAATATACTCATGATTTTCTTTTCCCCTAAAGACACAGCTTACAGTAATTACAGGTTATTTTACTTTCATTGTGCTTCGTGATTCAATTTAGGCAGCTGTTCAGTTTCAAAACCTTTGGTGAAAGTATATGAAGGTGGTTCATCAGTCTTAATTCTTTTTTGCCATACAAGGCACATACTTTCTAAATATATAATACCTTTTACATACCCTTTTACCTTTGACCTTCTAGTGCATTTAGTGCAGAAGATGCCTGTATGTACAGGGGCAGTATGTTGTGCACCAGCAACCAGTCTGTTTGACTCATCTCCACTTGAAAGTGCACCTTTTCACAAAAAAACTCAGTAATACAGTATTTGGAAAGTGTAATGAAGAATCTATGATTGGACATCTCAGTAGGTACTGTAGTCATAGAGTGTAGCTAAAAAGGGGTGCAACTAGTACCATCTTCCCCACCAGACAACTGCTTCTTTTTGAGAAATATTTGCCACTTGGTATGTCTTAGTGCTTTCAAACATTAGAATCCATCATGATAAATTGTAGCATAGCAGCAGTGAGTTAAGTTGTTCTTCACTTCTGATGCTCCTTATTTCTTGCAGTCCCAGATCATTTGCGTAACCTTTCAACCTTTTTTTTTTTCCCTTCATCTTATTCTTGAAAGCAGCTAAATAGTTTTGGCTCAATCATCAGAATGGGGAAAAAGTTCAGCCATAGGCAGATACATGGCATGAAGGTGGTTAGGGCAAATTATTGAAAAATTGATGAAGTTACATGCAAATTCAAACAGGGTGAAATGCCAAGAACATCTAAAACTACTTTGTCCTCCTGGATACAAGGTTATCCAATGATTGCATGTTGGTTTTGCCTGTGTGGGTATTAGGATGCATCTAACACTGGATGTTCTTAAGAATCTAGAAGTAAAGGGGCTTCTGAATGAGTACAAGCCTCAGCTCCACAAAGACCTCTTAAAAGTTTTCACACAGAAAACAGAAAATGAAATGGCATGAGTTAGAAGTGGAATAATAATACCCACAACCACAGATTCTTAATGCCTCTACCAAAGCTTATGGTCACCCTTCTCTGCAGCTGCATCTACATCTACCTGGATTCACCTTTCTCTGGGCAAGGTACTCAACTACAGACACTGCAGGCAGCCAAAACTATTTCAGTGGTGCTTGGTAACAGTGGCAATGCTAATCGTTTCCATTGCATTCAAAGAGAAACATTTCTCTGTAATTCATTTAGTCCCTCTGACACTACAGGCTACTGTAGAGAGGACCTTCCAAGTTATGTTTATAACCTACTTTTTAGTTTCCTAACCTTCAAGTTGCTTGAGGCTACTAATAGCCACAGCTGCTCATTCACAATCCTTATATCTGCTACTGAATATTCTTTCTGTGGCATGTAGGTTTAAAGGATATGATTCAGTGAATCATGCAATTCAACTCTAAGGCCTTTGTGCATAAGGAAGATACTTAAAGTATTCTACAGGCTACACATCTAAACCAGCCACTTCTTGACATGGCTGTCCTCAAGCAATGGCCCAACCTAGTGAACATGTCCTGTCATGCCAACAGATGGCCATTGGTCTAGACAGCTGAGGGACATGAATTTACATTCAAGGGATGTGAATTCATTCATCCGGGTGTTAAGTGCATGATACACTGCCAAAAATTTCAAACAGTTGGATTTATTCAGGCTTTGTGCCTTTAGTCAAGTAACTGAGATATTTTAATCTGCTTTAATTATTAGCAAGGCATCAACATTTAAGCATCTGTTGATTTGGTCTTCTAGCTGTGCTCGTGAGCTGAAATATGTAATGAAAAGTAGATTCATTAATGATTTTTCTATAACATCAGAGCACATTAATTAATTCTCTTTGAATTCAAGTTTTATGCCTGCAGGAAAATTGACAAAATGGGAGATATTATGAAATGTTTCTGTTGAACTCAGTCCAACACCAAATCAACAGTGGTTGCATATGATGTAAGATTTGTGAGTGTATTAAGTAGATCTATGTACTACACTAACTGTGGCAGGAAAATAGATGGGATTTACAACGTTGGTTATATACTGACCATCTCCAACAATGATTGGCCTTGGATTCAAGATCTGTTCTATGTGCTGTATAATCTCCACAAAGTGAAAAATACCATAAGCCTTTTCCTGTTAAGGGTCTGCATTGAACTTTCTATTAAGAAAGTTGGAATTTTCTTTTTTAAGAGGCAAAAGTGTACATCTGCATACCTGTCTACCCCACTGAAAGAAAATCCACTTATTTCAAAGTCATAAAATCAGCATTGTCTATGCCATAAAAACAGAAGTCATAAAACACAATGCAGATAGGGCCTTGAATTAAAATTCACGCTGATAAATAGTTGTCCAGATGTTTTATCTGCTGTAATTCCCAGTATAAGAAGCCACTTAGATATTGTTATGATGTTTCAGACCACTGTTGTGCTATAGGAAACTTATTCCCAACAATTAAGTGTCAATGAAAGGAAATATTGTATTTCTATGCAATGTCACTAATACCAACAAAAATGTGGGCAGAAGAAATAAATACTGATGACAATTAGTCTACAGTGCTGTGCTAGGGATGTAGTTGAGAGTCCTATCTCAACTACCACTCTATTTTTATTACTACTAGTCTGTTTTGTAACCATTATGATTATAAATCCTACCCAGAAATGACAAGGTAAAATAACTACTGATATTTGATAAAGACACACTAGGAAAACACTTAAATCTTAATTATACATCTCTTGTTGTAAGCATGGAGACTCGAGATTTACCTCAGAGGATGATCACTACTGAAAGCTATTTGAATCTCTTACACTTTGCCTGAACCCTGCAGTTGGAGTTTTTTGAGTCTTGTATTTCATTATGTCTTACCTAGGGTTTTATGTTTTAGTAACCTTTCCTGCCTCTAACATTTGGTTTGATGTTTCATTGAGGTTTTTTAGTATGCCAAATTATTTTGTAATATGGGTCATATAATAAAAGTCTTGTGAAAGATAAGGGTCTATTTGCTACACCAAGGGATCACCTCAAAACAATAACTGTAGGCCATCAGGGTCAGAAAAAAAAAGTTTCTGAAATACTTATGATGTGACATGTTCATTCTGGCCTAGACAAAAGAAGTGCACAAACCAAAGAGGAGTGTGGTCTTCATCACTGGTCAAGTCAAGGATGGACTGAAAATGAACTTTCCTGGTTTTAAACAAAACCAGATAATATTAAAAAGTCTTCAGAATAATTTTGAAAGCTTTTTATGGAAAGAGCCATACAAATACTGGCTGCTATGCTTTTTGCTATCCTTTAGATGTGTCCTTTTGTTAAGATCTGGCTGATGAGAGGTGCCCCTGCTCAAATTAAGGTGCAAAATAGACCATCAGCTGAAGTCAATAATAGGGATTTATTTAACAATAAAGGTGAGGTAGAGAGACAGATCAAGCAAGCACCACTTTGGATCCAGTGGCACTTTTTGGGTGGGTTGTTCAAAACTTTTCACTATTTATACATCTTAGCAAACACAGTAAGTAATGCTCACTGGCTACGCAGCTCACTTACTCTATTGGTTAAACAATACCCTCACTTCTAATGGTAGCTAGTCCACATGTTTTGTCTTTCCCATGGACAGGTGTTCAGCCATCTCTGGGAGAGCAGGGCTCCATCATGTGTAAAGGCCTGGGAAGAAAAATTCCATCTCTCCCGTTGCTCCCCACTTCCTTCTTCCCCAGCTTTATATAGCCGACCATGATGTCATGGAATATCCCTTTGGTCAGTTAGGGTTAGCTGTCCCAGCTCGTTTTCCTCTCAGGGTCTTGGACATCCCCAGCCTCCTCCTTGGTGGTGGAGAGTGAAGGGCAGAAAAATCTTTGACTCTGTGCAAGTGCTGCTCAGCAGTAAAACAAACTTCCTTGTTTTTTTCTACACTGTTTCCAGCACCAGCCCAAAATGTAGCCCCATATCAGCTACACTGAGAAAATTAACTCTGTGCCAGAAAAAAAAGCAGAACATGGATTTACTGCTGGGCAATGAAAGCTAATTCCTTAGATATTACTAAACTCACACCTGTCTGTTAAATTTATTAGGAATTAAAAGTTATTTCTTCACTTCAGTGGTTCTATGAGAAATTGATTTTTCCTACAAACTCCTGTCAGCACCTCTGTCCTAACATCTTTTTTCCTACAAAATAAGTGCAACATTGTCAATTATATGACAACGCTTATAAGGTACACAACTTTGCAGTCTTTGCTCTGATCCCACTCCTGAAGTCTTTCACTTCTGTCTGCTTTAATTGCTTTAGTGCCTCTAGAACTTATTACTCCGTAACATGTATGGGATCTCCAGGAATTACAGAATCAAAGAAGGTGCTCCTGGACTGAGAGTTCACAGATGGAGGAGCAAGCCATTACCCCAGATTTAACTATTCAGACAGTATACTTCAAGGACATAGCTGAGTCTGCAGAAAGATAGTAGTGTAAGAATTCTTTTGTCTGCATGGAGATAGGCATACCTGAATGACAGCAGACAAAACATCATTCTTCTATTTGCTGTCTAGTTGGCCAGTGAGAGCTGCATCTGTGTTTCATACTTCCCCATGATTCTCTAGAAGACCATAAATCACATTAATAAGGGTAGTTCCCTCATACCTAGTTCTATATAGGGTAGGATTTCCAAGTGCTACAGATTTCCAGAGATTCTTTTGGAGTCCCACAGATCATTCATCCTTGTGTTAGAAAGGTTGGATGGATCTAAGCACACCAATGGTAAATACAGGGCAGTAAGTGCCTCTAGCATGAGTAGGGGCCCTTTGTAAATAAGTGTATGAATCAACCGCTCTTAAAACTGTTGCTGTTCTTGAAAGAACCTGAAAAGCTATTACTTAGATCTAATTATTTCTCAGTTGTTGCTTCTGGGCTATGGAATGTGGCTGCTACTCTTCTGTCTATTTTAATACATCTTACAACCTTGTCTTTATGGAAAGTCACTGTTTCACTCCTAATTTGTGCAAAATTTTTACTGGGAAGACAGAGCACTCTAGAGATGTGGCCAATGCTACATCTGAAATAAATCATCAATACTGAGGTGGGTGGAAGAGGTAAAATTGCAACACCAGAATACTCTCTGAACCACAAGGTCATAAACCAGAACAATCTGTGTCTCTGTGAGGGAGTAAGTCTTTGGAGAGTAGAAGACTTCCTACCAAAGAACTTAGAGCAACTAAAGGTGTTTGCAGTGCTGGGAGTTGTTCATCATTTCAAAGGCAAGAAGATAAACCAGGTCTCTCAAAAGGAGGTTTCTCCATATTTCTTACATCCAGGAAGAAAGAAGAAGGTAAAGTGGGAATTCCTTAAGGAAATAAACTACTCACAAAGGAAGCTGATACAGAAAATGTATGTATGCATGTACATATGTGTGTATGTGTGTATGTATGTATGTGGGCCTGTGTTTTGTCTGACTTTTTATTCTGAGACTGTCTAAAGAAAAATGTGCCTAATTCTGAAACTCTCTTGAGTTCAGAACCAAACACACATCCACTTAGTTCACGTATGCATTCTGGAAGAGATGGATTGTACAGATCCAGTAAGAGTATGTCTAAGCTTGTGGAAGGTTCTACATTGAATTGAGAAAGAATAACAGAGACAGCATTCAAAAATGTGCTGAAAAAAACAAACTAAAAGTTCAACTAAGGCTTAGAGGAAAGACTGAGTTATAAAGTTGCCTTGACTAACACAAAACTGTTCCTCCAGAAAACAGCTTAATTAGTGAAGTATGCAGTTTTAAGCTTGTTCAAATTATTTGTAAAATAATTCCAAGGAATAGGAAAGATTCCATTCAGGAAAATAACATAAAAATATGCTATTGTTGACACAATTTGAAAAGAAAATATCTTAAGTTTTTATTTGAACCTTAGTTCCCTCTTTTATTTGTAAAATCAGTTATTCAGATATTCTTCATTGCTATCTTTATGCAAACATAGCAGCTCTTCTGTAAGATGAGCTTTCATGTGTCTGTTTCTCAAAGGTATCAGAGCTTAGACTGTCTGGAGCAATCATGTACATCATTCAGGTTTTTGGGCAGTTCGAAGTTAGAGAGTGACTGTACCTATGACAAAGGAGGGATATAAGTCATATTTTGAGTATGGAAACATGGCTACAAAGTGTTAATACACTGTACAACAGCTGTTTCAAAATCATCAGTGAGTCAACTAGAAAATTAGGACAGTATTTTAAATTTGCGTTGTCTAGTTAATTATGCTGCATTATAAACTGCAATATTTCAAAAGTAATATAAAAGAAAAAAAAGAATGCTCTCACAAAAAAGAAATTTCAGGGTAAGATATAAAGAAAATCCAGTAATTACTTTTAAAGCTGGAGGCATTGATTCTGTTATATAATTCTTTATTAAAATTGCTTTATTCTACTGCAAGTGTTTGACGGCCACATAATTTTCTTGTCCCGTAGATGATGATGAAGTAGCACAGTAGTTTCTCAATGAGTCATTTTTATAACGAATTTGAAAGGCTCCCCATGGAAATTTACTGTTTTATTTCTGCAAGGTATTTCTCCATCTTTTCTAGTGATGAAGCCATGAATTAATTTACCCTTTAGCGCTCATATTCATGACAAATCCCCAACCAGTAATCACCCTGATTGGATAGAAAAAATTCTATGTTTTTATTTAAAAGTTATCTGCATTTTTTACCACACCAAAAAGATGTGGTAAAAACCTCAAAAAACCTACGTTAAGATTTTACAACTAGCAGTTGGTTCGTAATAGTTTTCAGAGAATTTCGTCATGGACTTTTCAGGGGAGGAAAACCTTTTAAATACCATTGCTATCAAATAGCATTTACTAGTTGCAAAATGCTCTCTTCTCACATGATTCAACTCTTTAATGGTGCTGGTTAAGTGTTTGGGAAGGAGACTCATTCAAGTGCCCTGACAAGCAGAGTCGCATAATATTAAATGAAATGTAATTGTATTGCATGATATTTCATACCAAACCTTTTTTTATCAGTTCTCAGGCAATTCAAATAGGCTCTGTGACAGCTTCTCATGTGCTTCTACACAAGTCCAACACCGTGAACACAATCTTTTAAGCTGTAAGAATTACATTACCTCAGAGTTTTAACTTAACATGGTGAGGTTTACAGTGGAGTGATGTCAGCCCTTCATGCAATTTTTTCTGCTGACTTTAATGAAAAAAATGATAAAAACATCTGGGGTAGGTCCCGTATCAATTCCTGTTTTGCTGGTGAAGATGCTGTTACTCCACGCTAGATGCAGCAGGTACATCACTGCTGTTACCACAGCTGCACAAGCTCTAAGGTGAACCCTAGTTCACCATCAATGAGAAGATGAATCAATTTTTTTTTGTTTCAGTGCTGTCAGGAACACGGTGAAATCCATGACTAAAAGAACTCTCTGAAGTAAATATTTCATATCTGTTGCCAAAACTACATATGTTTAAAAAATTATTTGATAGGAAATATCAAGAGTTTTGGATATTTAGATTAATAGCTACATTATTGAATTAGATTTGCTGTAGTATGACATGATATATTGGAAATAATGTCATCAAAATGAGCTAATTTTCTAGGTCTCTTCTATGAAGTCAATACTTACTAAAATATTGAGGTGTAATGTTTGTTGCATCAGTAAGTGAAGGCGGATATTTTATTATGTCCCAAGACAAACAAAATCAAATTGAATTTCTCAGCTGAAACATTGCATCTAGAACTGTACCTGATAAGGCAACTCTTGAGTTAATTAATTATGGCCATTTTCTGCAAATTAAAAAAGTTAATCCAATTAAAATGTGAGCTGCTCCACTAGATTGTGCTCTGGCAAGGGCAGTGCTGGGCACTGCAGACTAAATTTGGACAACATGCCTTTGTAACTCTCAATGTGTCTTTAATTTCCTATAGACTGTCTCTGTTGCTCTCAATATTCTGCGTCAGACCACAGGTAATTGTACAAATAAAGACTTCAATGGTAGTTAAACTGATTAAACTTGTGTTTCAAAGCTTTGCAAGAACTGAAATTCCTTTGTTGTGGGCCTACCATTTAAATTAGTTACCCAACAGTGCTGACCATTGCACAGGGACTGAATTAATCCTACTCCTTGCCTCAAGACTGTTAAATTTTCATTGTAAACAATTTGTCTTCCTGTTTATTTTTATGTCTGTGAAGAAGATATTCTACATCTGATGTGAATGATTCTGTTCCTGAAAGCTTTTACCTATTGCACAAGATCTCCAGCTATTTGGTTTGTGGAGGTGTACCAGCTGTTAGAACAGAAAATAACACCAGTCCTCCTGATTTTATTTCTCACTTGATTCTTTTATATTTTTAATCCATCACTACAACATGGTATGATAGGACTCTGGGAAAATAAAGTAATCTCACTGAAAAGAATGAAAGGTTTAGTGGAATTAACAAAATAAATATTACAACTAGATCATTTCTATAATCCAGCTAAGGCTGTTCCTGAGCTCCTGTACCATTAAATTCACTTTTATTTTATTCCACATGAGTTGTCTTACTGCGATTTAAGCTTTTTCAGTCATCCCAGTAGATGTCCCCTTGGACTGAAATTCTGATCAAAAAAATTCTTCCATTTATTGTGTAATCATTTTTTTCCTTGCAATCAGTTCTAGATTACTTCAGTTTCATTCATTTCCCATCCTTTGATTCTGCTTTCTGAGCTAGACTGAAATTTCCAAATTGTTTTGTTTTGTCATTTCATATTAAGAATAAATTCCCTCACATATTCACCATGCTCTTTGACCATTTTCTCTGTCTTTTTGTGTTAAAATAGGACAGTATCTAATCAGTTGTTAAATGCATGTTGGAATTTTATAGCCTCTGTTTTTTACTTTGCAGAAACTGGGTAATCAAGAGTTCTTGTGAGCCTACGTTAGTATAGGTGCTAAGAGATTGTTTTAATTTGTAAAGTCTTCTCTGGTACTGTTAATATTGGCAAGTACTGTTGACAAGATGAAAGAAAACCAGAAAGTTGCAAAACAGGTTTCTCAAAGAAACAAGAAAGGTTTTTTCAAAAATAACATTATTTGGAAACTTGGAAAGGATTGTGCAAATGGTGAAGGGCAAAAATGCAGTCCTTATTTTAGTTTTCTTTTCCACGTTTCCATATTCTTAAGACCTAGAATGGCTTTGATCTTCTTTGAACAAAAGGTGTTGCACAGGTCTTTTGCTTCTGAGTGGCCTGACAGGGGCTATGCTCAGGGGAGAATCAGCCGAAGTTCTAAAACTATCATATAATTTTTTTGGTTCTTGGGTGAGACTAATAACATAAACATAAACAAAGAAAAGGCTTGCTACACACAAGTTGCTTATAACATTTCATAGTAATAGCAGTGTGTGACAGTAACCACCAAAGTGTGAAATACATGTACATGCAATGACAGTAGGTAGGTAGTCTCTGGTGGAGCTTCATGAGTAATTTATGTACGGGCTAGATTGGTTGACATAATTTAGGAAAGTGAGTATCATGCGTTCATAGACAATAATCACTGCTGACAAAAATGCCATGTGGCTTTTTAGTGCACAGAAGTGCAGAACATTTGAGTTTTTGTAGTGCTCCATGGTTTTAGGTGTAATAAACCATAATAGCTGCTTTTCAAGGAAAAAAAAACTAGTGGTAAACCAAAACATTAAATGCTTGACATTTTGATGGGGGAGGGAATTTTTTTGGTGGCATAATGTGGAGCAACGCTAAAATCATCACTTCAAACAAATCTGCTAATGTATTCCAGCTAACACAGTTATTTCATTTTCTAGATGAAATGAAATGGCTTCTCCACTTATTAAATAATATTTTTTAGCTACTTTTCAGGGTTTTCTCCCCCCAGGGGCTAGCTTGATAGGTAAATGTAGTGGAGCAAGAGCATGTAGGCCTAAATTAATGGACAAATACAATTTATGATGAAGAATACATATCAGCCCCTAAATTTTGTAAAGAACTTGATGTGTATTTAAGTCCACCTATACTCTAAAGGATAAACTTGTGAATTGTATTTGGTGTTTATTTACATCTCCTTTTCAGAGAAGGTGTTGAAGGTGTTTATGGGGGGTTTCAGAACTGCAACACCTTCTTGAATGACGAATAAGTGACCCTTTTGTATGTACTCCTGCCCTTGTTTGTACTATGACTGTTTTTAGAATCGCAACTGTCCCACATAAACAACTCCTGGAAAATTACTGGCATAATTCTATATCCTCAGTTGGGTTTAAACAGGTCTATTTCACTCAATGCTTCCCAAACCACTACAAAAATGCTAAAGAGTTATTCTTTTTTTCCACTAAGTACCAGACCAACTGGGAATTTTGATACTGGTTTCACTGGAATGAAGATGCATGTTTTACTGAATATAAAACATCATGCTGAGAGCTACTGTTGTGCAACAGAGACATTCTAGTTGTTCATGTGCTTTCAGTACAAATTGACTCCTTTACTGGCTTATTTGGGTGCTTCTGAAGAATAGAGAAGCGGAGGAAAACTGAACAAAGGTAATAAACAGTGAGCAGAAGCAGAAAAGCATGGTCTCTGAGATAGAGCATCGGGGTGTGAGTGTGAACATGCAAACACAGCCACATCTAGTCTGTAGTCTGGGCTCTGAAGAAGGCAGGTTTCCCCTCGGAGGCAAAGCCTATTGATGCAAAGCTACAGATTGGGGAAAATAAAAATCACAATTTGGAGTAAGCATCTGTTAAATTTTCCTCCTAGGATTTTCCTTGTGCTTCTATTAGCTTTGTAAGCTATTCCCTGGTAGAGCATCTAATTTCATGTCTCTGTATATCAGTCAACTGTCATATCTGAAAGGGCTGTCTTGAGTCAAACCCTACAATTCTGTTCCAAAAGTGCTCCCAAAAAACCAAAAAGGGGATAGTTTTGATGGACAAGATAATATAAGACTCAAGCCTTGGTTTATAATCTTCAACCAAATTTGTTTTTTCCCCTTGATGTCAGCCTAGATTTTTATC
This sequence comes from Fringilla coelebs, assembly GCF_963513975.1. Taxonomy (NCBI): domain Eukaryota; kingdom Metazoa; phylum Chordata; class Aves; order Passeriformes; family Fringillidae; genus Fringilla; species Fringilla coelebs. The sequence continues at coordinate 31,479,113 of NC_140032.1, read as the reverse complement.
ATTATTTTGGTTTAAAGTATTTGGCTGAAAACAGGTTATATTTACAATCCAAAACCACCAAATCTTTAGTCGTTCAGTCCTGTTCTTAACAGTTGAGATCATTACAAAAGACTGACTGTAGCAGTTCAGTCTGCTTTTATTTCCTTTTGGCTTTGAAGTGTTTCAATTAAGTTTTTCTACTTCATTAATAAAAAACATTTCCTTAGTTTGCTCTAGGCAAACTGAACTATGTGAAATAGTAATGACATGGCTTAAGATTGAAAGTCTATTAAAATGTCTTCAGTTAGGTCTGAAGTATGCTTAAAGTAAAGCAAGAATGTGAATGTAGTAATCAGCACACCTCAGTAGGAACTTGATTTCCATTAAAGCTTCTCTATGTTCAATCTTTATTCACCACTGAAACAGGTTTAATTATTTTTACCATGTTTGAACAGTTTATGGCTGTTGCTCTAGGAATTGCACAAAGCAATTAACTGCTTTCTCTGCTATTTAGGAACTTGAAAAGTGGTGGGAAAAATGGATGTCGAGCATTCTGTTTCTTGGTTTCATAGAGAAAATCCTGCTGCTATGTAGATCAATCTGACTGTGCAACTGCAACACGCAATCATGCAGAGGATTCAAATTAGCATCTTAATTTGCAACTGGTAGGAACAGAAACAAATACAGGAAAAGTGTCTACTGTTCAGTGATATTTCAAATCAAACCAAAAAACCCCACTAAAGCACTCTGAAACTGACTGACAAGTTATGCCATAAAAGATACAGATAAGTAAAAATTCAAGAGATTATAAAATTGGAGAACTGGTTTCTATTTCTTCATTTTAGACTGAGAAGAGAGAACATATTGGGCAAAAGATTCCTGATGTACATTTGGAGCAGACAAAACATTGTGTCATAGTTTATGCTGGCGTTAGAAAGGCTGTACTCACAAACTTGCCATAAAAATGATTAATTGGTGTTTCTCAATGCTATTTTTAAAGCAACTTTCAGTCTCTTGGTAGAGGCAGAAGTAGATTGCATAAGAGCAGATACAAATTCTTTTCAAATCAAAGCAGACCTCTACACATTGTTTGGTGCTGAGGCAAGACATAGAAAATCACCGAAGCTATACCCATAAAATTTAAATCTGTTCTGGTTGCTAGCCTGAGACACAGTTTTTCAGTTCTGCTTTAAGAGATACAATAATTGGAGATTGAAGTAGATAGTCAATGCTATCATTAGACTGGATTTGTTCTCCAACAAAAGTGCAAAGTGTTCCAGTGATACTTCGTTGTAAATTCTGAAGTTTTCCACCTGAAGTTATTTCCAAAGGAAACCACAAAGTACGCATTGAAAGAGTTGGTTGTTCTCAAAACTTCAGTGTTTGGAACGTTGACTTATTCTATTTCTAATTTTCCTGCAACTATCTTAATGCTCCACTTTCCTACATCTATGGAGTTTCTCTAGGAATAGGAATGGATTTCCCCAGCAATGCAGGAAGAGGTAGTTGCTCTTTCATGAGTTAGGTGCCACACTCACTTCCCATCATATAAGATGATTATATTTCCTAAGTGGAATCATAATATTGGGATGGCTTCATATATCAAGATCACAAAATATAGGGACAAAGTATTGAGTAGGATACACCTCCCATGAATCCATGGACACACTTTCATACATTATAACATAGCTTTGAAGTAGTCAAACGCCATAGTGCTATGCAGACACAGATATCTGATTTTTCACTGGTGGTGGGTATGCAGGAAAGAGGATTAATAATGGGAAAAGGGAAAGGCAAGAAAAGTTAAAGTCGTCTTAGAGATTTCCATACAGCTGCAGCTGAAGTTATCCCTCCTAGAAGCAGAAATAGGAAAGCCGATGGGTTTATGAACTCTCTTGTTTTATGCAAAATGGGCTTTCAAAAGTTATGTAAGTCCTATGACACAAAGTGGAATATATCCTTCATAGAATATAATCTCACTCAAATAGGATACAATTTCAAAACCTTTGTGAAAGGTTTGTGTGCCAATCTAAGAAGGCATACCTTTAAAGTAACATGTGTACTTAAGAGCTTTCGTATATGCCCAATTCACTGAACATTCTCAAATAAGAAGTTAAATGTGTGTGTCCAGCTAACTGAGATCAAAGATCAGAAGATAACAAAACCTTTGCTAATCATTGTAACAGTATGCTCAGAAAATATGATTTAGATTTCTGCTTGCATACCATGTCCTTCAGAAATGCACACTAAGAAGCCACTCGTGCAGTCAATAAAAACCTGCACCATCTTTTTTTAGATGAATTAAGTGTTTTACTAATCAGCATTCTGGGGAAATGAAAAACCAAAAAACAGAGAGGCACTCAGCTACATTCGATACCAGAGAACAGCCCTGAACAGGTGTCTTAGAAGCTCAAAGGATCATCTGGTCAAATCTTAATGGAAAAGGGAGCCTGAGAGTTTCTTCTGTATCGTGTCCTGTCCTGTCTTGGAAAAGTGATAAGGATTCCACCATGTCCCTGAAGAGGCTTCTTTATAAAATTTTCTTTTAAAATTTACTTTTTATACTGCATAATGCAAGTTGAACCTGATGTGTCCTGTTCCTTGTATGGTTCCTTGGGAAGAGATTGCCTTTCTTTCCTTTTCAGTCACCCTTTTAAGTACTGAAAATCTATGATGAGCCCCCTCCACCTGAGCATTCTTGTCTCCAGGGTGAAAAGACTGAATTTCTTCAGTCTTTCCTCAGAATGCAGCTGCTCCAGTTCTTTGATCGCCTTTGTGGTTCTCCTTTGGACCCTCTGAAGACTGTCTGATATTTAAAGATTCTTCTTGTTTTGACCATTTGTTGCATAATAGATGCATGAGAAGCAGCCAGATGCAAGCTTATTCATGACTTCCTCAAGGAAATTGTTCTTTATCCCTAAGGGTTAAATTCCATTTACCACAAGATCAGGATTATTTTAAAAACTTTGGCTTTTAACTGTTACACCCAAATTGAAAGTGTCCAATCTGTGAGGAGCCTCCAGGCAGGTGTAGCTGGAGACTAGGGTTGATAGCCATCCCAAAGTTTTAAGTCAAGCAAGTCTCTCAGCTACAGAAGCTGCTGCCATAGTAGATGCAATGTCTATATAAGAAGGGGCTAACAGTGTCAGGGGAATGGGACAAAAGGAGTTGTGCTGCCAAAAGAAAGGAGGGCAGGGAAATTTATTAAATGCATTATAACTAATAGAAGATCTTGTAGTGGAAATGAAATTTGAACATTCTGATCAGGACACGTGGCAATTAATACCCATTTAATTTGAATACTGTAGAGCATAGAGTCTGAAACCACGAGATTCTGTGTTTTGCTAGGGAATATAATGCTGTGTCGTAACAGCAACAAGAATTAATGCCTTGTCAAAGAGAGCTTGTTACAGCTTTCCTGACTCCAGAGCTGAATGAGACTGTCACTGAAATTCAGCTCTTACTTTATAAGACATAATTAGCACTGGTGTTTCCAGACTGCAGCTGCTCTGCCACTAATATATCCAGGGTTACAACTCTAAAACACACTTTGCTATCAGACAGTGAATACAGCTCCAGAAAACAGAGAACATTTTTTTTTTTAAAAGCACTCTTCTCATAGGCAAAGCCTTGTTTCGGAAAATTTCTCACTTCATGGGAAAAAAGATAAAAGATCTGGCTGAATATTTCTTATTTATTTTGAGTTTTCCAAATGTTAACTGGACGAAGTCCTATACAAATGGAAAAGTTCATATTGTAAAAATTGGTTTGAGGTTGCTGAAGCATATTTTTAATGTCAAAATACACTTTTGACTGGACAAAAGGAAGATTAGCCTTTGAAAGTTTTGAAACTTTGACTTCTCATCCCAATTGAGAATAAGGTTCTTCTAAATTTCAGTAGTTTTCCCATGGTGAAAAATTGTTTGAGTATTGTTCAAATATGAAAAAGAATATTGAGATTGACAGATTTTGTAATTAAGTGCTTCAACAGTAGGTAGTAAAGTAACCTACTGAAATTGATCATCACTGAATTAGACTCATTGAGACTCATTCCACCATTATCCAGTAAAGAATTACATCATCTCTATCCCCAAAAAATAGGGATAGAAATAGGGTAGAGAGAAAGGTTATACCATTTTTTATGCATTAGGTCAAAGCTTAATAGGAAGGTAATAGTATCATTGTGCTGATACCTACATTCATAATGAGCATCCTAAAATTCTCTTAAGTGATGAAAGTTATAAAACCTTTATGGTGTGAAAACAGCTCAGTACAATGTTTGAGCCATTTTGATTAACCAAGTGCAGAAAAGCTTCTGAAAAACATTAAAGCAACCCCTTGAGGAAGGTGAATAGGGATGAAGACAGTACGTTGATAAACACATACTGAAGAGTCAATAAATGGATTTATTCTTTAACTTTGTAGGGTTGTAAACTTTTGGTATTAATTCAGTAAAAGGCCTGGGCATTATTGCAGGCTGCTCAGTGGAAACTACAGCTCAGTGAGCAGTTTCAGTCAAATGAATAATCAGGCTTCATGAATGCAGGGTGTAGAAGGTGATTATGCCTTGAGAATACTGGAGATGATGCAGGTCTGCTTTCTCTCCCTCAAAGGAGAACTTGAATTTGGATTAGAGATTCAGAGAGGGCTAGTGAGGAAGAGCAAGTGCACAGAGCAATTTCCCGTGAAGAGAGACTGAAACTACTTGATTTGTTTACCTCAAAAAAAGGGATAAATGAAAGTCTATGTGCTGAAAGTAGTTAACATTTCACACACATTCTCTAGCAACAGAATTAAGATGACAAAATCAACAGCTAGGAGGTTGGAAAATGCCAAAACTAATAGTACTTTAACAGATGTGTCTCAAAAGAGAGAGAAATACTACTAAGAAAAATATTTTGTACAGAGTTGCTTAGTTGCTTTCTCAGAGGTAACAGATATTATTCTTTGAAAATAGATTTTATTTCAGGTCAGTTTCTGAATCCTCTTATGATAGTTACAATTTAGAATCCTCTTATGATAGTTACATTAAGAAAACTCTTTCTAATGATACTTGTTTTTACAGACACCAGAGACTTATTTATGTTGTATAATTGATAAATGGACCATAACCTGTCTCAAAGACATGCACCTCAACCTTCATGTTCTTCCAGGAAATTAGCAGTTGGGACTATTTAAGATTAAATGTACCTCTAGATAATAGTGGAAATTGAAATACTTATTTTCAAAACACTCACCTATAAAACCTTCCTTTTTATTCTTCTCCTCTTGATTGCAGTAGCAACAATTTTATTGGTTACAAAATTTTGACACATTCCTTCAAAATGTCAATATTTTATTAGTCATGTATTACATATAGAGACAGTTATATAAATACAGGGAGAATATATAAAGCATAAACATTTTTAATAAGTGCAATATCTTTGAGTCATAAAAATATTTTGCCCTCATGTAAACCAAGGAAAGCAATCCAGTCCTGATTTGTAGCTTCATCTAGTGAGAGATGGAAACAGTAAGATTCTATCAGTCAATTTTGCACTACCAATGACTATTCCTTACTTCAGATCTATCCTATGAAAACAACATAATTCCCATTGGGTGGTTCCAATATTGTTTTGAAAGGATTCTAAGATGTAATGTGTAGTAGTTTCTGATTATTAGGCCAGGGAGAAAACATTTAGGGTGAATTTTCTCAAAAACATAGACATGAACAAGATAATGGAGATAACTGATAAATGTGACTAAACTACATATGATAAGATTGATGGTACAATATTTAGATAATATATAATTACATATTTATATTACATAAACATATTTCTATTTAAGTCAAAGTCTACCCATATGGTCATTATAATGAATATTAAAATCTGAAATTTAAACATATCTTACATCCTGCTGTTTTGGTAGATACAATTTAGTTTTGAATAAGACCAACAAATGATATCATGTTTTACATATCTTTTATAAAATTATTTCTTGTGAAAATAGATGACAGGGTGGAGGTCTTTCCTCACACTCTGTGATCATTTGTTTTTTACAGCAGTACTGCAGAGGCAATCATCTTTACAGCCTTGCAGAATGACGATCTTTTGAAAACTGCTACATTAGCATACAAAATATGTTTTCCTTACAGTTATGCAATTCCCACCCCCACACTATCTCAATTATATACTTATGGGTAATAAATTATCTACAGATGAGATAATGGCTTGTGTGCCTTGCCACACACAGAGTCTATTTGCTGATTGTACTCTGAACACTCAGTGATGATTGGGTCAAGCTGCATTCCGTACTTTCTACTGTTGCATCTAACTACTTATTGAGGACTCCGTTTTAATTAATTCTATTTCAAGCACAGTCTGTTGGTAGAATAAAGCTTGAAAGGGAAAAACCAGTGGCACATGCAAAGTGCAGTTTTCTCCTACATATGGTCATCTTCTTTTGACATAAATTTGCCAACAATCAAATTAGATTTTCTCATCTAATTCCACAGGTCTTTTCAACGGACCAAATCTGTATGTTTTCATTTTAAAAGTAGTTATTCAAAAGATTTTCATGGCAGCTGAGTATTCAATACTGCTTTGTTTCATCTGAGTATTAGAAGTAAGAGATTAAACTCCATTGTGATTTGGCCTGAATTATTGTTATTTTTTATGTAAAATACATGGACTCCTAAAAGAACTAATTCTGACTGCAGTAACAGGATAGCATAATTAATAATAGGCAGATAGGAATTTATTTCTTATCCTTATTCAAGATGGTCTTAATCTGCTTTCTCAAACAAGCATAACTCCAGAAAGTCACTATATCTTTTTTATTTGATGTAAAATTAGTAAAGTAGATAAAACACCAAGGCTAATACTGTATGTACTAAAATAAAAAATTGGATAGAGCAACTTGATATCAGCTACTGAATCCTAGAGTTTTCCTCAAAATATGTCTTTTTATGTTCAAAATAACTGTCACAGTAAATAAAGTAAATAAATATTTACAATACTGGAGAATACTTAACAGTAAAAACATTACTTGCTTGCTTTTTGTCCGTGAATAAGTTACAGCATCCATTCATTCCATTTGTCATAACCTTCATATCAAAAACACTCAGGAGAGACTGTGGATTAGCATGTATATTTCCAGTTTCTACTTAAAATTATGTCCCAAGGATCTTAAAAATCTTAAAAATGTCCCAAGAAACTTTCCTTAGCCAGGGAGTTTCAGTAGCATGGCTTATCTGAATGAGTAACTGGGCTGGGATCTGTATCCAAAGGAACTTATTCACTTTATTGCATGTGAGGAGGATGGCTACTGTCTGTATCATATGTAAGAAAAAGTGATAAGGGAGAGGGAAAGGAAAGACATAGCCACCTTGGCTGTATGCAAAATGATCATGTTCCTGGAGACCAAATTGGATCGTATTAATGGCACAACTATTAGTAACTATCTCTTCTGAGTCCATTAATGGATACCAGCTTGTTTTTCTAGAGAATGACAATTCTCTTTCTTCTATATTTCTTTGTCATAGGTTGTTTCCTTGAATGATGCTAAGCTTCCTATAACATTTTACTGGGAATCTCTTAGGATCTTACTCTTTTAATCTTTTACTCTTTCCCCATCATTATTTCTTCATTCCGTGCTGTAGTAATAAAATGCTTCATTTTTCCCATTTTGAAGTAAACTCAGGCCTCTTTCATGGTCCTCCTTCATTCTTAGTGACATCTCCTTCCACCAAATGCCATAACTGTTTCTTGGGCTCTGAATATAACAGGTTTGCTCCTGTCTCTTCCACTTCTCCAAATTAAAGCAAAGTGAAAGTTTTCATTAACATAGGTAATCTCAAAATGTAGTTAGAAATGTAGAGAACCATAGCCCATAGTCTTCTCTACATCCCTGAAAATCTGTTAGCAACACAAGACCTATGAGTATTTGGATACCTAAGTTTCATGACAGTGTAACCTAGTTATCATTTCAAGTAGGACTGCTGTGATCTGCGAGAAAGCATACATAAATAAAAATAGCAAAGGAAGGAACAATACATCTCTGTAGTTCAGCAACAGGGGGTGTATGGAGCTCTGTGGTGGAGGGTTAAAAAGCATGTAATTTGAATATGTAGTGTCTGTATCACAGACTAGATTTTCCATGGACAACCGCAGAGTTCACCCACATTATGTCACTAAGTTGAAACAAGCCTAGAAAATTTTGAAGCAAGCCTAGAAAATTCAAAAAGTGATATGGATTTCAGCATGAAAAGTAACACCAATAATGTGTACCATACTAGATAGTATTTCTGTGACTTTCTGGTAGACTTGAAAGACATATTCCACGTGAAAGAAACAGGAAAAAAGTTTCCTGTTATTAGTAAAACCAGTGAAGCAGTACTTCCAGTATCAATGTGTATGACTGCCTAGGGAATAAAGAACAGCAGAAGCTATTTCAATCATATTTTTACAAATCTGTATCATGTTAAGCATAAATGTGATCCAGAAAATATTCTGCTATTACTGAGTCAGCAGTATGCCAGTTTCTATTATCTCTGTTCTGGTCATGTATGAAAGCTTTAATCAAGGATAAATTTCTAATTCCCTAAAGCACTGTAAATCCATCCATACTTAAAAATCAACTGTTCAACTAATAAGGTACCTGTAGACATAACAACTGGCAAAGTTCAAGTAAATTAATATGTGATATTTTAATCACAATTAAATTTAGTTTTGTACAATGCCGTACAAACACACAAAAATCATGGTTATTTTTTTTTACATCAAGAAATTCTGATTTCAGGCACTACTTGATGCAAGATACCTGAGCTAATTAATCTGTACTGATATGTCCAATATCTTTAAACAGATCTACATGTCTGTCTGTACATGCCTATGGAAATAATAATATAATTGAAGAGATGTGGATGATGCAGGCAAATCCACAAAGACACTAAAAAAGCAATGAATGGACCCTTGCATAACAAAGAAAGACTAAACAGTGGAAATTAGATATGACAAAAAAATATACATGAGACAGAACAGTGAGTATGTTTAGCCTGAAAAAGTACAGGAGGGGAAAGACTGGAAAAAGTTTAGTAAAGAAAAACTACCAAATATAGATAGAGGGAGTAAAACAGCCTCAAGAGAAATTACCACATACAGATAAAACTTCTGAAAAGATTAAGAAACCTAATAATGGCTTTGAAAGCAATTGTAAGGTGTTAAAATAGAAATTGGATCATCATATTGTTACAGTTGGAAAAGACCTCTTAGATTTCAAGTCCAATGATTAACCTAACACCACTGTGTTCACCCCTAAACCATATCTCCTAGTGCCACATCCCTTTTCAGGAATGATGATTCCACCACTTCCATGGGCAGCCTGTTCCAATGCCCAACTCTCTCAGTGAAGAATTTTTTTCCCGAATATGTAACCTAAACCTCCTGTGGTGCAAGTTGAGGCCATTTCCTCTCATCCTGTCACTTTTTACCTGAGAGAAAAGACTGGTAACTGGAAGATATTGGAAGTCCTGTGATTTAAATGCTCAATATCAGATCCTATGTATAGCTTAATTTCACTGACGGGTTTGATAGCTGAAAAACCAAACACGTAATTTAAGTGATGAAATGCTTTGTCTTTACAACCAAATGTGTCCATAGTCTTGTAGGAACAGCATTTATGTTAAGATAATCCTATTACAGCATTAACCTTATCTAATTTATCTGAAAGTAGGAAGTAAGCACAGAGTTTAGCAAGTTGCTAAAATTGTCAGTGTACATTCTACATTGTAGCATGAGATAAGATGGGAAAAATCTAAGGAGAAACTGAAAAGCTGCATCATCAGTTCAGAAATGCTTTTAAAGCTTTTAAAGAAGAGAAGGAGAGCCAGATTTAAGGCTTTAATATAATTTGACTTCGTGCCATGTTCATTTTCTGTATGACAAATACTCAAACTCATGTGTAAGCAGTGTAGAAGGATAAGACAATGACACAAGCCATGTAGAAAAAACACAAACTATAATTTTGAGGAGATTTTGTGTATGAAAGTAAAGGAATGTTAGTAAATATATGCAAGTAATATTATAATTTTCTGACTTTAAAGATTTAACAAAGAAATTAATCAGGGCTGCCTTACAATTATGTCACAAAATACAGTATACTTCTTTATCAGATTTCATTTTCATTTTTTATCTGAATCAGTTTTGCAAAACTCCTGATGTTCATAACTTGCAATCAAATAACCTTTTAAAGCTTTCTAAAAAGGATGAAATGTGGGAGTTGCAATTTTTATTGTTCTGTAAATAGCAGTACATAATGTACAATGAGTCTGAATTTCTAACTGATCATACGTTTTGTAGGCTTTGAAAAACTCAAATGGAAAATCCCTCTGAAAGCCAAAAAACCATTCTGGCATTGTGAATTTGAAAAATAAAAATAAATTTTCAAATTTTCCAGTAAAAAATATAAACATTCTGAGGTCTTAAAATGTTTCAGTCTGTACATCTCATTGTGTTACTTTCAATAATTATAATATACCTTAGGATTAACTTGTAAAAATGCTAGTTAAAAAAATATAAAGATAATTATAACTAATCAAAACAGCAATTATTCTGATTATTAACTGAAAACATAGGTTTTAATTGTATTTAGAATATTTAATTACAAAATTTAATTTTAAATGTGCTAGGTTACATGAATGAAAGCTAATCACAGGCAACAGACCTGTCCTGCCAGGACTGTGGGAAAAGCACAGGCAGATGGGCACTGAAGACCTGATGAGTAAAATGATGTTGTAGAATCATCTTTGCCAAAGACCATCAGAGACCACTGACCCCAGGGGAAATCCCACCAGGATTAGTCAGCCAAACTCTCTCTCTGCATCAGGATATCTGTTCTAGCAGGGGTGATTGCCTGAGTGGGTATAGAGCTTACTGCTGATGCAGAAGGAAGAGCATTTTGGGGTGCTAAAGCTTCTGTTATGGCTTAAAGGGGCTATGGGAATAAACAAGACTTATTATGGGATGCTGTACTCAGGCTGCTGGACTGCATTTCACTTCCTCCATAGTGGCCCATACAGTGCTGTGGCTTGCATTTGTGACAAATGAGAACACTGATAAAATACAGGCATTATGGCTACTGCAGAACAGTGCTCTCACAGCACTAAGGTTTCCTCTTTCCTTCATCCACCAGCAGCCTTCATTACTGAGAAGCCAGAGAAACTGGATATTTCAAGTTCTTGCTGTTCAGGTTTATGTGAGTGCCATGACCTATGGCATGGGTGCTCTCCAAGGCACTGTTTTCTCTCTGTGTTGACCTGTCCAGCCAGCTGTGTTAGCCATGTGGGTGTGCTAACAGGAATGCTTGACACTGACAGGACCTGGGGACATGGAGCCACATCAGCCCCATGTCTATGAGGCTGGGACCTGAGAGGCTCACCTGAGCCCTGAAGTCCACCAGACCTGGACTCTAATGACTTAAAGTTTGTGCTCTTAATGATCTCCATACCAGGGGACACTACTGAATTTCTGAAAATCTGGCAGTGCAACTGTTTGCCTTGATGTCCTTGGTGGTCTTGGATATTCTAGAAATGGAACACCATCCTTTTGCAGTCTTCTCTCCTGAACCTGATTTAATTTCCTTATTTAGGTACTTCTTACAGATAATAGAGTCTCTTCTCTGACCTGTACAGCAAGTTCCTCTCAGCTTCAGCTGATGTGGCAACTAAAGATTTCCTCTCTGCCAGGAAAAAATCCTTTGTTCCTTCCTTGAATTAACCTCTATTTTAAGAGGTCTTCAGCAGCCCTTTGTGTGTTTTTCCTTTGTCTCAAATATTTTCCCTTTCTAGTCTTCTAAGTCTCTGAAGAGAGGTACTTTATTTTGGGTGCAAGGTTTGCACATTTATTCATGGATGTTCATCATCCTATCTGACAACCTCTAGAGATGGCAGTCACATCGCTGTTAACTGACTTACTGTCTCTGCTAAAAGTCCAGTGCAGGAATCCAGGACAGTACCATGACAAAAACTTGAATGGGACTCTTAATCAGAAAATTTAAAATAAATGGGAATTTGTCAACTTATAGAATAGGGTCCTGAATTTTATTTTAGCCTGTACTTGCTCATATCATGCTGATAGATGGAAAGGTTTACAAGTAAAAAATACATTTTAAAAAGTATATGTATACAAGAAGTATATATGTATACAAGAGATCTGTGACTCTTTAGAGAGATTAATTAAATACTTATGCCAGGAATTATGATATTACCATTTTAAAGAAGACTGTAACTTCAGTCTAAAATTTGTGTATGCTCAGTTAAGTTAATGATTTGCTACCCTATTTTTGCTTTAAGAAAGAAAAACAGAGAAGAATATATTTAGAAGGCAGTACCACTAAGAGCTAGAAGAGTAATTTATGGTAAATTATGGGAAAGTTTCCATTCTCAAAAGGAAAACTACTGAAATACGTTCAAACATTTTTAATATTTCCAAATGCTGTCCAGACTATGTATCAAATATTCTATGTTTAGAAGGATAAACTGAGTTTAGTAGCTAAGTATAAGCAAAAACTATTCAGAAGAATTACACAGGGTGCTAGGAAATGATCTGAATTGATTTAAAAGGTCTGTTGCAATCTGTGGGTGCATTACTTTTTGAAAGGTGGGAATCAACTGTGCTGTAGGGTAAGTGAACCTCATGAGGTCATGCTATTTCTATGCTGAGTCTGATTCTCATCTCAAGCTATTTTTGATGGATTTTTAATGACAAGAACAAACAAAGCCAGCTTGTCCAGTAGTGGAGCTGGAAGATACACATATTTCTATTCATACTTTGTGACAGCTGATTGGCAAAGGTTGCTTTTCTATGCAACACCAAAGTCCTATAGAAAAACTGTCAGGAAGGTTATACACTCTGTTCAAAAGTGCTATTGAAGTTTCTTTGTCGTATCTTTTATTCTATATATCACAAAAATTTTTGAATTATTTTTAAAAGACATAACTTAAGCTACTGATAGAGGTCATCAAATAGGATTTAGGATGCATGATCATAGGTCATAACTTTCATAGCTTTTTTTTTTCCTCCTCTTCAGAAATAGTGTGCAAAATAACATGCTTCTAATGAAAAAAAGCAAAATAATCTACGTATTGTATTGACTTCACAATGTAGAGTCAGAATGAACTGAGAGGAGAAATAAGGAATTTACAAAGAGGGAGACATTCATTGATGCACTAAAAAATGTTTTGGTCACTGGGATTACAAATTAATTTATATAATAAAAGAAAGTTCCCACAAAATTTTCTAGAGAGAAACTTTGAATATTTATGTGTCTGCTTCCCTACAACCAAATAGGAACTCATTCAGGTTTCTATCAGCAGGCACCTACCTGCCTTTGCCAATCCATAGCACCACTCTGGTCACAGTGCAGCAAAAAAATTCCCCACTAGATGGTAGTGGCACCACTAATTCCTGGTCCATCATCTTAAAACTGTATTTTTCAATTGCGTTGATGCTTGTATCTTCAAGATCATAATTAAACCATGCTATATTTTAACCCAAGTAAAAACTACAAAAGATACTGATAAATTTAACAAATACTGAAATTTCCACCCTGTTGGTAGCTATTTTACCAGTACTTTTTGTTGGGCTAAATGGAATAAAAAAGTAAATATGAAAAAGGAGCTGCAAAATTCTGGAATCAATAAATGACACTAAATAAATATAGGAAAAAAAAAAAAAGCCAAAATCTTTCACTTTGATTCAATTAAAGATTAAACTATAATTTTCTATGACACCCTAACAATCATCATTTAGGGAATGGGTCTTCTGTTCTCTTAAGTCTTCAGCCCTTTAGTGAATTATACTATTCAAGACTCACTATGGTTCTTTATCAAAAAAAAAAACAAAAAAAAAAAGTTACTGTGATTTAGAAGAAAAAGGTCATCCTAAAAAGCTCATGAGAAAATTGTTGTAAGCCACAATTTTCCAAAGACTCTTTGCCATTAAAGTGAGGAGCGCTCTTTATAAATAAATGGTTTCAAACTGAAAATTTATAATCAGTTCAATAAATGATAATGCTCAACATCCATCTGTTTCCAGACACAAAGTGGTTGAGCAAAAATGCATACAAAATTTTTTCCACACAAACAAATATTGCCTATCAGGGAATCATTTCAAACAACATTCCTAGACTGCTTTGGGGGATATCAGTTGTATGTTCTGTACTTTGTCTTAATGCTTTTCTGCCATTACCATTATATCGTGTGTGTGCACTAGCTATCTTGCTTTGCCCTGTTTTAGGAAGGGTCTCTGAGCTACTCTAGCCTCTAACACAGCCTTTATAAACCTTTTTAAAGTAGCCTTTTTTTTTATGAAGTACTCCTATTCATAGCCCATTTTTTGCAAAAAATCTATATTAATCTGTATCTTCACGCAGTCATATTAGTCTGCTAATTTTAGAGAAGGTTTCAGTAACCCAGGGTTACTGCTTCTAGATTATTTGATTTTTGAGAAGCTAAAAACAAAGGAGCCCAGAAGTAATAGCAACAAGCTAGGAATTAATACCAAGGAGGAAACAAATGAAATGAAATATGTCGGGTCCATGCCTTGGGCACAACTGAATATCCTAAGTTGAGTAAAACTATTCACAAGTAAATGTAGTTCCCCAATGCATCTACAGACATGAAATGTCTTCTTCTAGAAATTCCACTAATTGTTTCCTTAGGAAGGATATTGATGTTTATATAAGCTGTTATGTGTACATTTTCTTTAGTGGAAGAGACTTCAAGGACACAATTCTCTTTTCCTGGCTATAACTATTGAATATCACGAAAACCAAGTCTGGTAATCTATCCTGCCAACTTTTGTTGTATTTAATGCTCATTTTAGGCTGATTTATGCATTTTTCCCAGGTGTAACACATGGACACAATGAATTCTCAACTAAACATCCAAGACAGCTTCACAGGGTTTTTTACCCTTGGAAAGCATACAAAACCTAGCCTGGAGATGTAGTCTTCAGACTTCAGCTGAAATATCTGCAGTCTGTAATCTGTGAAACAATTTAGTTTCCCTGAAACACTGAGAGATATGGGTAGTTCCCTGCAATCTTGAGTGCACTTTGTTGAGTTTCTCTTTTTGAGAAAAGGACACCCTGTCATTATCAGCTTTTTTATATTTATATTATTCTGTTTGTTTTTCTGTGATTGAGGTGGTCAGATGATATAATCTGGTGGACTTCAGGAGCCAGTTCCAACTTCATATGAGGCTGCTACAACTCCGGGTTCAGCCAGTGGAAATTTCTTCTGTCAGATTTTAACAGAGTTAGTGAAAATAAAAGGCCTGATAGATCATCAAAAGCAGCCTTGGACTTAGGCAGATGTCTAAAGTCTGAATTGTGATTCTTAATTCTCTGTTTAATTCCTGACTAGTTCTTGAGGTCCAGAAACTCAAATAATGGCTTAGTTTCCCTTGGCATCTGCGTTCCATTAGTGTAAACAACCCTAATATTTCAGACCTGAGTCTGTGGGAATATGTAGGCAGCATCTCCTAGATGGTGTCCAAATATATAGCTACAAACTGGATGGTACAATGCCTATCTACCAAAGGACAGTGGAACCAGTAGTTGCACTAGCTGTTGGATGGAATATAGTTCCTATGGAATTTAAAGGATTTATATTAAACTATTGGCATCTCAGTAACTACAGCTCTCACTCAGGACCACAAGACCAAGGTTCAGTTTTCCCCTTTCCCTGGGGAATGTGGCTTCAAATCACCTGCCTCCCTGATCAGAAAGTAAACTCTTCCTGTTGAAGCCATTGAATCCAAAGAAAAGCCAGTTGGGCCAGGAGAGCTGTTATGTGTTTTTTCATCCATCTGGCAGTCTCCCGGACTGAGGCATAAACCAAAGAAGGAAGCTGAAACCACACTAGCTTTAGCATGAGTTGTAAGTTCTATGGCTCTTTTCTTTCTCTCAACCATGTCCTGAAAACAAAGAACAGCACATTTTACTTTTCAGAAAAAGTGACAGAACTTGGTCTTATGAAGAAGTTTCTGCAGGCAGTCCTGCAAGGAAGTTTTCACCTTGGTGAAATAAAGCACCCTAGTTCTAAAGAGAAAACTTGTAGGAGCTTATTTCAGCTTTTCTGTCTTGACACACTCAATACCTAGGCAGTCCAGTATTTAATTTTCTTCAGACATCACGCTGAGGGGTTTTATCCCTAACACTCTAGTCTGTATCCTACTTGAAGAAGCAGGAACTTTAAAATTGCATATTTAAAGTCTCTGCATTGTGGTACACATACCTTTTTTCAGACTATAGCCCTTTGATCTTTTATAATGAAGAGAATGTTCTAGTGCTTCTGAGACATCAGTTGATTCGATTTTTTGGAGTGTACAAAGAAAAGCGCAAATTCTATCCCACAGTGATCAAGTTTGGAATTTCTCTAATTCCAGCTGCTGGTTTTAGATATACATATATCTACATATAACTGAAAATCCTGCTGCCATGAAGAAAGGCTGGTCATCTCAGGAATTTATTATAAGTGTTTCATAATCCAGGAAAATTAATAGGGAAATTGGAGAAATTAGACAGCTTCCTGTAGCAATTTCCAACAAACAACATTACAATATATCACATGGTAAAGAGGCAGAGAGAAAGTCAGTTTTGTTTCAGTTTGTCTGGGAGTGCAGGCTTTGTTTTGAGTTTGCTTTCTTTCTTTTAGAGGATCTTTTTTTATACACACAGACAGGTTTATGGACAATGTGTCCTGGAAGGGAAGATTTTTACAACAAATATTAATATTTACAGTATTTTTTTATTTCCAATTGAAAGACAATAACAAGTTTTAAATCTATAGGAGACACAATTACAAGCTTGAAATATTTAGGATTTAATATTATCCTGGTTTATGATTAGTTAAAATACTTTATACAGAAATCAACCCCTCATTTTCCTGAGGATAGGAAAGTGTATCTCCCACACTCTTCCCACATACATCTTAATGTTTATACTAATCACTGACAGCAGGGTATGTGCCAACAACACTTTTTCAGATGGCTGTCATTTTAAGGTAAAATGAAAATAATAGATCCCAGAAGCCACTAACACCCTCCATGATTATTCTTTTGAAAGTCCTCTGTGACGACAGTGTAATCACTGAAAGAATAGCAATGGGGACTCTGAGTGACCTTGAGAATTCAATAGACTTCTGAGTTGTGATGACTTACTTAAATAACTCTTACTGGCTTTCTCTTATTGCCACAGAAGAATCTTCTCCTCTCATATCACAGAGTATTGGAGCTCTGGAAACATAATGTTTACTGAAGACCTTATCCTGTAAGAATCCAGTACTAGTTAGTTTTTAGAAACAGCATAGTAATGTGTGTGTATGAACTGATGATGGGGTGATTGTAAACTGAGGAGCCATGATATTGGACTGGAAATTCAGATTCTGTCTGTTTGGACAAACATTGTTTTCTCCTAAAAAAACATTCTTTGCACTTCTCTGACATTCCTTTCATGCTTGGGATCTGAAATTACTGGAGTGTATAAATAAGATTATCCAGATTTTTCCAGTCAGAGAAACGGGGGCACTATGTGGGTAAATGGCTTGCTTAGCTTATGGCATAGTTGAGAATTAAAACAGTATTTTCTAACTGCAGCTTTCAGTAGCAAATATTATGTCCTGTGTTTGTTACCTCTTTTGGAATTTGGGGAGTTGGGATTTTTTTGACTCCATTAGTGTTAATTCAATTTTTGTTATAGTAATTTAGTAGTCTAGGGTCTAGTTTGCAGTCAGCTGCAAATTACTAATCCAATAGCCATTTATCGCAATTTTTTATGTGTAAAGAGTTAGCCTATGGCTACCTCATCTACAGAAGAAATAAGCAGACCTGAGAAGTTTCTGATTAGCAGCTGCATACTATGTTTGAGTGCTCACACATCCTTGAATTTAAAAGGCACTTGGAAAAGCCTTCAATTTTCATCTGTCTTGGCTAAAAGAGTTAACTTGTTTTAAATCATGGCTTGCATAATCCTGTCCATAAGACAAATAAAACAAATAAGGCAAACAAGTCTACAAATCCTTTGGAAATTCAGCTTATGGTAAAGGTTAGTGCTTTTCTAGTTTATATTCTCAAAGTCTACTTGCTGAAGAAAGATAATACATAATTCTTTTAAACGTTTTCAAAAAATGTAGGTTAAAAGGTGCAACTGATGTTATTAACAAAAATGGTTATATTCTATAATATCTCACACTGCCAGAAGACTGTAAAGTTTTCCTTCAACGAAGATGTCAGAATAAACTATCAAAGAAGTTAAATAATCGTTAAACCTTAAAACACAAGAATCATGCAGCCAAGTGTGGAATTCAGAAGACATGCAGAGGGGAAAAAGAAAAAGAAGGAATAGGGAGAGTTGATATGTCAGTGCACCTGAAAAATTAAGCAGGTAAAAAAAAACCAAACTGACACATCAGCCAGCTTCATATACAGATAGAAAAAGACATAAGCCTATGTATTATTACTGTAGGACAGAGTATTTGGGCATTTTACTCTGCTCTTTTCCACCACCAGTGAAGCAGCCACATTTAAATGACTCTATCACTTTTCTGGACGTGGGGGATTCACACCTCCACTGAAGTGTTTTCTCACTTATATTCTCTGACTCCAAAGGCTACCTTTTACTCAGATGGAAGCTGGAATACTTTGTCATTCCCTTGAAGTCTTTATTTTTTGTCCAGGACAGCTGGTGTCATAGGAGAAGTAAAATGTAATTCTGTGTACAGAAAACCTTTGTGAATATTTTGCTTAAATATTGTCATGAGCTGGAGTCAACCTTTTCTTATTCATGACTACATAATTTGATTTTTATCAGTTTTAAAATCCAAAATATGTAAATCTGATGTGAGCTATCAGATGTGTGATACAGACCTGTTCACCTGGCCAGCTTTATTTGGCTGGACTTTAGCCAGCAATGAGTGCTCACAGCCCAGAAGGACAATGGTATTCTGAGCTGCATCAACATAAGTGTGACCAGCAAGTCAAGAGAGGTGAAACCCCACCTGAAGTGCTGCATCCAGCTCTGGGCTCCTCGGCACAAGAAAGGCATGGATCTGTTGGAGCACATCCAGAAGAGAGGGCCATGAAGGTAATCATAGGATCATAGAAAAGTTTGGGTTGGGAAAGGGCCTTAAAGTTCATCTAGTTCCCTAGAGATAAGAAGAAAAAAATCAAGAATGATTCAAAAACAGACAGGCAAGGGCTGTGGTCCCCATTTTTAAATGAGACTATCATTTTAGTGACGTCTCCATTGCTGTTTAAGATACATTGAATTGATTTGATTTTTTGGAAAGTAGATTACTGCATCTTCAATGCTGCTCGTAACAATGCTAGACATAATTGATCAATGTAAAGCCTGTAACTGCTTTTTTAAATAAAGGTTCCCATGCTGAAAATTAGGACAAAGAGGTTAAGAGTGTTCAAAAGATTCTCTGGCCCTGCAAGACCTGCATCTCACTAGGCAGATCTTGGTCTTTGAGATTTAGCTGCAGCTTGCTGTGGTTCTCTTAGAGTTCACACAAAGTGCTTTTCTTGCCAGGGAAAGGAATATATGGATGGGAACTTTTGTGCATCTCATTCTGATATCAGATTAAAATATGCCTGGAGCACTTACAGGGGCCTAGGTACTAAAATGTACTCATGGATTGTACTCTAAATATAGCTCATCTGTCCCAAAAGAAGCCACTTCACCACTTTGCAATTCCATCTGTTTGAAGGTGCCTCATTGGAATTCTGACAAAATTTTCTGGGGACTTTCTTTCTCCAGCTGAGTCTGATAAAATGTTGGCAGACATTGGTGAGAACTTAAGTGTGCAATGAGTTAATAAGAGATCCATGGTGATTGAGATAAAAAGATCTTTTGGCCTCTATAAGAATACTGCTTCCTTGTCTGTACCACTGCGCCACTATATTTAATTAAAATAATATTAAATTTTCCCTGGTATGTTGCTGGAGAGTCAGTTAAATAATCTCAAGTGTCCTTAAATGATAATTGATCAAGCTGCTTGGAAGTGAGTTTGGTTGATTTAGCTGCATCGTGTCTCTTTCAAGCTCATTTCTCTGAGCATGGGATGAAGATCCCATAGCTGCTCTGCACTTGGTTTCATAGTGTGTTTGTCTTAAAAATATAATTTTGTACGTACATTTCACCAACTCAAATATTCATGTGGGCTCTTTATTTAACAACATCCCTGACACTAGAGGAAATTATTCTCCAAAGAATGAGATAGAGACAGAATGCTCTAAATTAGTATGACGTGACTGAAAAAATTATATGGATAGGAATACTCTATTAATTGGAAAGCCCATGGGAATATTCAGCCAATGAATTGCAGTGATTGACTGCATGTTGCTAACTTACTAGACTTAAATAGATGTTGACTCATCGCAACAGTGGTCATAGCAACAGATCATTCCATTTAGAGGGGAGAGGGATGTAGAGCAATACTCTGCTTGAAATATGTTTATACTTAAACAGACACAGACATACAGAGAGATATAGATATAAACCTCTAAAACATGTTTTCCAAGAGCCACATAATCATTTTACAACCTGTTAGGAACTTTGCCCTAGGCAATACTTGTAGTCTACACACTCAAAGATATAAAATGAGAACTGAGCCATTTTGCTGCATCATTTCATATCCTGACTTTGTTCTGCTTAATCTTTAAATCAATTGTAGATTAATCATCAAGCAAAGTATAGGAACAGAATTAGATCAGAGTAGTTTAATACAGCTTATATTGATTTGAAAGAAATGATGTTTTAAGAGTGAAATTTGAACTTTAAACAGAAAATTACTTAATATTTACTTTCACTGTAATTTTTGTTGTTTTTTTAATCAGAAGGACTTGTAAGAATTGTAAAAGTTACATGCCAAAGTACCACCCACACAGTGATATTTTTAACATTCACTACCAGAGGAACATGTTGCCCTCATCATTGATAAGTTCCTGAGGAAAAATGGTTCCAGATGCTTCATTTATAAAAGAACCAATTTTTTTGGAGAGAATGATACAGTAGTGGAACCACGCTCTTGTTATTGGAATAATCTTACAAGAAGTTTTTATGATTCACCTAGTTCAGATGTTTAGTCTCCTGTAGTATCTAAATAACTCAGTGTCTTTATTATTCTTGTGATAGTATTATTAATAACTTCAATGATTTATGATAGCACCATTTAACACCTAGTGATGTAAGTGTACAGAAAAGAATTGGTGGAAGACACAGTCAGCATTTTCCCTATCATAGGACTTGAAAAGTTGAACTATTTTTCATCTGAACTGCTGCTGGAAAAATGTGGGTGTAAAATTTTTACAGGAATTTACTACCTTTTCCCACTCACTAAACAGGCTTTGCTTTAACTGGACTGCTCCTAGCAAGTTCTTAAACTGCTGCCCAGAATTTCTGTTTCTTTCTATAGAAGAACTACCTCACCTTACTAAAATTAAGAAAAGAATATGTCAAATACATGCTCAGAATATTTATCTTTTTAGGCAGAAGATGCATATTGTGGGCCAAACCTCTATCCCATGAGAGAATAAAAAAAGGGGGGAGGGAGAAAAAAAGAAGAAAAGTAGCTGTAGATCTCTGTGTAGAATTTGTTTACTAGTTATTTACTATGGATAAGTACAGCTCACTGCAAAGGAGGATAGTACAGAATTCACTTACTCAGAGATAGAGTTCAGAAGTTCTCCCAGAGGGAGAATGACTACTGGATAAAAAAGTGTCACTTCTTGCAATAGTTCCCCTAATGTTTCTAATGAAATTTGAGACTATATCGCTTAGTCAAATATAATTTAAATTTATATATATAAAACTATAATATATAGAGGGAATATAAAATATCTAGAATGATAATTTATAATGCACATATTAAAAATTTAAACAAATTTTGCTCTTTTGAAAATTTTGAATATTGCTATTCATCCCTAAAGATTAATTTTTGGTCTTGAATTTTTAGTATATATTCCTATATATTTTTATAGCTGAGGTCACCTTATCATAATTTGTAAAATCTCTATTAATGAATCCTGATTAGTTGAGATTAAGAAACTTTTGGAAATAGGTGCTGACAAGTGTGAGAACAACTTTAAACCATTAGTTCGTAATATGAATATGTTTGGCAAAATTCTATAATCTGATGCTATGGATAGAAACAAGCACAACAGAAAGCAGTTACCTTAATTTGTTGGCAGGTGCTCTATGATTAAACCTGTGCAAACTTACACTAGAGTAGCTGGGAAATGACAACAACATTGCCCAAAGAAATCACTAAAGTCCTCTTGGCATTCAGACCAAGAGCTTCCAGAGATTTCTCAAAAGG
The DNA here is from genome assembly GCF_963513975.1 of Fringilla coelebs. Lineage (NCBI taxonomy): Eukaryota > Metazoa > Chordata > Aves > Passeriformes > Fringillidae > Fringilla > Fringilla coelebs. The sequence goes on along the minus strand of NC_140032.1, from coordinate 31,456,772 downwards.
AACTTGGAAACTGTGCTCACATGTGGGAGTTTTTAGAATCCCTCTGTGTCCTCGTATAGATCCTGTTCTCTTAAAGGTAAACTTCAAACCCAGTATCCAGGAATAGGGTGCACTTTTAAAACAGTTGAACCTCCTTTCCAATGCTGCCAGTGTTGGAAACTACAAAGCTGCTAGGCATGCTGAGAACTATCTACACAGTGATGCAGATTATAGACAGCAATAATGCTTACTTCTTTTTCTGAATAATTTATTTTAATGTGTCTGAATTATTCTGTATAAAGAACTTAATGTTATTCCACAGAATTATTTATTAAAGTTATGTCTTAATGTAGAATAGTTCGATCCATTTTCAGTTATAGCATCTGAAATGCCAAAACGCTAAAATGATAAGGTGCTAAAATGATCAAATGACAAAATTAAGTGGAAAAATAACCTCTAGAGTTCTAAACACAGTTATAAGTACAGTTGATGGAACATGAGTTGTATCTTTCCACAGGGATGGTAATTTAGAGGAATCTGTGTTGAAGTAAACGGAATTAGAATAAAATAAAGAGTTTGAGAAATCAGAATTTGGTTAAATCCATGAAATGAAAACAGAAGAAAAATCTCAGATTTGTCTTTCAAAGTTAAAACAAAATATAGAATCAAGTTAGCAAATATGTTGTGTGGGACAGTGGTATCGAGAGCTGTGGTTGTTATATGGGTATGTGAAAAAATTATACAGCACTGCAGAGAGGATGTGTGGTGGTTGAGGGACACGGACCATGCCATGTAAGCCAAGCCAGTTTATTGCACTAATCACCAGTGTTTAGAGTTCTCTAACGTCCGTACAAAATTTTCCACTTGGACCCTTTTGCCTCTGTTCCCTTAGCAACAAAACCTTTTCGGTTATCAAGTCCCTGTTACATTCTTCTGCGCCAGCAAGGTCCTTGTTACATCTTCTCTCGTCAGAGAGGTCATAGTGACCAGACGTGATGTCTTCACTTTTGTTCTTGCCCTGAGTTAATCTGTCCCACAGCTTCCACTGCCCCAGGGCCAGGAGGTCTCCAGTGCTGCCCAGCTCAGCTTCTGTAACTCTGTGATCTTCCACAAAGATGTATTCTTTTTCAAGCAATTGTTCAAGCCAGACAGGAAGTATAAAAACTGAGGCTAGTCAAGAAAAGCCAGTTGCTAAATACTCCAAAGTACTATTTCATAGTAGTTTTATTTGTGGATTTGTGTCAAAAGACACGGGGAACAGGATGTGTAACAGGATAGTAGCACAAAGACTTATTTGCACAAACATTTGTAAAAACTAAAAAGCATCTATTGCTGAGTAACTGGTTTTCTGTTAATAGGTGGCCATTAATTGGAAATCAGACTATCTCACTATGAAATTACAAGGTATAAATCTCATTTGAAAATGATACTGCATGGTGATAAGGATAGGGGTGTATGTTTTCTTCATTGAGGCAGGGATTGCATGTGTTTGAACAGAATACAGCCCAACTGAGGAGACCAAAGACCATTGTAATCTCCATTATTCAGCATTGAAGTCCTATGGTAGAGTTTGGATTGTTTTTTCAGAAGTGTCTTTTCCACTGACTCACAGATAACAAGTTTGCATCAATCTTTCCAGTCAACTACTTTTTGAATAAAAAGAGTACATCAAAAGGTCTTGTTGTTCAGTCATTTTGTCCAAGAAATTGCAGCAACAGTTCTGAAAAAGTGAGACTAAACTTCTTAAAAATATTTCTCTCTCATGGTAGATAGGTATCTGCCCAAAATTTTAGGCAAGCAATTGAAACACACAGCCACAAAGGACAATATATAATGCAGTACTAGGATATAGTTTCAGTAACAGGATGAAGCACTTGTTCTATTTGAAATTCTCACACATTCCTACAGCATGATGATGTACTAATATCATTAAACATATGTCATTACACTGCAGTAATAAAGTAAGACATGCTCATATATCATAATATAAAACACTGTCATCTGTAGAGGTATGATGATTTATATGGTTTGAGAATAAAGTCACAAAACTTGATGTGAAAAGGTCTGAACCTATACTCCATCTAAGCAATTGCTCATTGTAGATTCAAAAATAATCTAGACACAGCCAATGAATGTAATTATCTTCCTAATTTAAATGCTATAGAAACTGCAGGACATTTCCAAATAAGACCAACTTTAATTTGTTAAAAGCCATAGATCTCCTTGGTTTTTATCTGTAGATTTTAAATATTATATTTTCATGTTTAGAAATATTCAGAATTCAGAGATAAGTACTTGATAAAGCATTAGCAAATTAGAATACAGAATAGACAGGAATGTAAATACTAGTGCCAAAGGCAAGTACTTAGATTCTGCACTGCACAGTGTAAAGCCTGGCACATTCTCCTGGCAGTGGTGTTTACTGGACTACATGGGGAGTTTATATATGTTAGTAGTTAAGGTGATTCATGGGAAATCCTGTGACAAGAATAGAAGAGCAAATTCATGCAGTTCATAGCTCTGTTTGCAGCTGCTATCTTGAAAGGGAATATACCAATTTTTGATTCAGCCCTAGTTCAGTCTTTTGCACCTTTTATTCAAAACCACTTGCTTAGAGATGTGAAAGAACAGGACCAGATTTTAGAGACTAGGGTAGAATTATTCTGCACATTCAAACAAAACAGCCAAGCACTGATTGATAGGTTTTTCTGATTCTCCACATAATTGCATTATGCATGGAGCTCTGAGACATATGCAACCTTGGCAGACGACACATTATCTAGTAATTTTTCAGCAATAAACATTAAACATAAAGTATCACTCTTCATTCAAGTAGTTCATAATGTACCAGTGCTTCAAGCTGATGAAATAATCACATTATCAAAGTCAGCTATCAAAAAATCATGGTACTCTCTCCTTCATTAAAGGATTGAGGTGAAGGCAACTAGTTGATGTATGAACCAATATGAGTCACTGGTTTTATTTGCTTTTCCAGAACATCTGCAATCTGAAATTCCCTTAAAAAAAAAAAAAGCAGATATAGCCAAGTCTCTCTGGACTTCTAACTTTTTTTTTTTTTTGAGATTGCTGGGTTTTTTTTAATGCATGTTGTAGTGTCCAGCCTCTTTCCATGTTCTTATGTGTATTATAACATCTAGAAACAAAAATTCAAAGGTCATTATTTTCCAGTAGAATACCTTAATTAAATATTTTTTTCAAGTCCAAAAGCAGTAAGAGAAAATGAAAATTAATTTATTCTTTTAAATCAGTCATAGAAACTGTTCTTCATTCCTCAGTTTATACAATCTATAAAGCCCCTAGTCTCTTTCAAAGCTTATAAAAACAAGAAATATTTTTATTCCATGCAGGACAATGATAAATCCAGGCTCTTTTTGATTCACAGAACTTTTTGAAGTCCTTACTTCCGGATATTATGCTACAAGCAATCCCCTAGCATCTGATTTTAATGATAACAACCAGATATTTTATCATAGATGTTTTAGATCTCTTTGCCACAAACCAAATGCCTGAAATTCTAGCCAGACACTCTCTTTGAGAAAAGCACATGCTATGTCTGCTAGTTACTTTCCTTAAATCACTGGCATTATTTGTCAGGTGACTAAAGCCACATGCAACTATACTATATAGGATAAATGGGATAACACAGAGGTTTGGTGAATTTTATTAAATACTCTAAGCAATGGTAATATAGAATAATTGATAATATAGCATCCAGTATTTGCCACCATTAAACTTTATAACAACCTGCAATTGTACAATTGTACAGAGATTACTTGCATTCGCAAAATGGAAAATTTGCTTTTGTTCTTATGGTTTTGCTGAACTTAATCTAGTAAATAATGACTTCAGTTGTCATTGTTCACTATTGAAGTATGAGAAACTGAAGGTCACAAAAGTTTTAGCCTTTAGATATTGCAAAGTCAGTGAAAGATTTTTAAAATATTCTAGATCTAGGCTCATCAAAATAACACGATTCAAACCGACTTGTTAGGAGACTAACCACAGAATATTTTGCTTGTGTTCTCCAGTTAGTGACTTTTTTTTAATACAAAAGGGAAATCTAATTAATGAACATGCTTAAGATAAAATCAACAATTGTCTCAAAGATTGCTACAGTCTTCAATCACTCTTCAGTCATTTAGTTTGTATGTTGAAGAGATGAGTTGAAAAGCAGCTTCAAAACAAGTCTAATCAACAGTCCTCATGTAATAAACAAAGTGTAACCTCAGAGATGTAAGTACTTAATTAGAATTGAAAAGAAATCTATAACATATATTGAATTATAATAAATTATGGGAATAAAGAGGTGATAAAAATGCAAGAAAATGGAAACAGCCTTGATGATGATTTAGAAAACACTGAGGGAGGATAGAAAATTCTGTGACAAGTATACTGTCCTGATGAGCAAAATTGGAACATCAACTATAGCTTCTGTAACCCTGTAGAGTATCCTGAACTAACTTAAAGAACACAAAGTGCTTTAGAATTGGTTACTAAAAAGTTAAATCATGTCTAGGAAAATTTCAAAATAAGAATAAGCTGTATGCTTTGAAAATTATTATAGCAAGATCTTCTTTACCAAAAAGTGGAACTGCTTTCTGTCTCATATTCCCTGTCTGTAACATAAACAGTGTTAATCATAATGATTTTGTCTATATATCACTTTAAAAATCTATATTAAAAAGGCCTAGATATTTCTAGTTAAAATTGAGTGGACAGCTTTCAAAAAATAAAACCTAAATGCTCTAAAAATATTTAAAGATTTACAGGGAAAGGAACTCTGGAAAAAAAAAAACAAACCAGGGGTTTTCTTTTCAGTAGACTATAAAGCAGTAATGAATTAAAGAAATTCTCCTTCTCATACACCCTGACACCCTTCAAAGTGTCTGATGAGTTCAAGTAACTTTAAAAGAAAAAAAATGAATTAAGACAGTGAATTGTACATCCAAAGAGAGTAACATAAGCTGAGGCTATCAACAGATTATTCCCTGTAGGTGAAAATATCACTCTATAGATTAAGGGATTATTAAAATTGTTTAGCCATAAAAATAACTCCTTGGATTATTGATAGGAATAATTCCTTTATCTCAACTCTCAGAGTAACACTTCTCTATTATTGTATTAAAGATGAAGTAGGTAAGTACGACCTAAATTTCAAGGAATTATCTATATGTTTTTAGAAGAATCATCAACAAAGCTACAGTAGGTGGGGATCACAAGATAGGACAAAATGAAGGGCAGTAGACTTAGTGCTGAGGGTAAAAAGTATGAGACAACTGCAGCCAGGAACCAGGCAGCACAAGTTTAATGGTGGTAAATACTGAATGCTCTATTAACAATTATTCTACGTTACCATTGATTACACCATTCATTAAAATTCACCAATCCACTGTGTCATGCCATTTGTCCTATATAGTACAGTTGTACTGGCTTATGTCAACTTACAACTCCTAACTGCCTGCTGAGTATGTGAGCTCTAATACCTCTTTTTTAAGTTACCTAATGAGTGTGTCATAGCCAGCAAATTGCTAGGGACGATTTTTGGTGCAAGTTGGACACAGCAATTTGGAAGGTTCTTTGGTCCTTAGAATCAAACGTGAGCTTGTCAGATGCATAATAATTGATGAAAGCTTTTACTTAAGGGACTGAGAGAGAGTAGAGATTTAACACCTGGGGATGTGAGACAGGAGACTTCAGCACAGAAGGCTTTGGCATTGTCAGAGCACGGACAGGCAGGAAGCAATGGGATGCTGACGGGCCAGAGAAGGGGGTCCAGAAACAGTCACTTCATTTTCTAGGACAACCTTCACAAAGAACTCTTTAATGGTCTGTTCCAGTGTGCAAGAAGCTGAATAGGCATGGCAGGTGGCCCAACTGGTTAAATAAGGAATTGCTGACTGAACTAAAAAATAAAAATATCCTGTGTGGAAGGTAGAAAAGGGGGCAGGCTACCAATGTGAAATGAAGAAACATCACCTAGATTTGCAGCAGCGGACTCGAGAATGGCAAGGATGTGAAAGACAACTGCAAATTTTCTTATATATTTAATGAATTTATATAAACCTCAGATGTGTCCCCCAAATCTTTACTCTAAATGTCATGAAGCATGGCTAAAATTTGCAGTAAGACCGCTCTTCATCATATGAAGAACGTTTGAGACACGGAGTGTTCAGAGGGAATCAAAAGCTGTAGCAGCATAATCAAAGACTCCAAGTGAGTTGTATTTGTTACATTTTCTGCAAAGTATAATGGGGGGGAAAAAAAACATATACTGTGATAAAATGAAGACGAGTTACTGAATCACATAATAAGATTTAGAAAGATTATGTGATATTTTGATACAACAAAGCATGCATATTTTTGATATAGGCAATGATTGAATAGCAGTTCAGATAAATTTGAATCTAAGAAAACTGCGGCTGAATCCATGAGGGATGAAGGAAAATAGATAACTTGACAATCTGTGATAGTTTTATCTTCTGAAAGTGCTTTAATACAGTACTGCCCTAACCTATCTGGACTTATCTCTCTACCAAAGGTTGCCCTGTAGAGACAGCACAGAACAGACTGTGTGTTCTTACAGTTGCTTTGGTTCACAGTCTGGCTGTGACACTCCAGCTCCTAATAAAAGGGACTATTTATTAATATGTCAAAGTGCAGCAGCTGACAAGCAATCTGTCCTACTGTAGCTACTGAGGTGGCGGTGATCTCTGGCAGAAGGGCAAGGAAACATCTTCAGCTAAATCTGCAGTAGTGGATCTGACAGAACTTTAAATTAGTGTTTCCCATTTCAAACTGGAAAAAAATTGAATTTTTCTCTCTTCCAATTGTGCTCTAGACTTTTTTCCCCCCACATTTGTCTGCAGGAAATTTTAAAAGAAAAGTGAAACATAATTGAGGGAATAATTTTTAACTACTACCAGAATTAAATACATTTCCAATCTAATTGTTTGTGCCTGTCTTACACTTACATAATGTTAAACTTGCTGTCTTTTTTAATGCTTCATCTCCAAAGTTGTTGATACAGGCTTTGAAATAGTAGTTAACTGCATTTTGGAATTTAAATGAGCTGTGACCTATTTTTTTTTTCCTCCCAATGCCAAAAGCACTGTGTTTCAAAACAAGCTGCATCAAATCAAAGATCTGATGAAATTTATTAGGGAAAAGTGTTCACTTCTAATCCATCAATACAAGCGCCGTACTGTAGTGCGTGATAAGGAACATGAAGAGATCATGGAAGAATTTGATGGACATTTTCCACACACACGTGATCAACTTGATGGTACATGAGCTTATCAGCCTCCCATTCATTTTAGAAGACTTCTTAACTGCTGCAGGAGGAGGAGGAGCCCTATCCTTGGCCAACAAATGTAGATTTTGTGGGTGCAGTAAAAGTGATATTTTTGTTTGTTCATTTAAAACAAAAAAAATTTCCATGGGTGATTCTTTCATTTGTAAGAAATCATTCCTAATTGGGTACTGCCTTTCAAGCAGAATAATCTGGTAATAGTGATGGATTTACATAGTCATGCAGATCAGCAGGTACTACTGCATATTTTGAAACAGTTCTATGGCTGCACTGTCTCACAGACTGAATTAATGTACCAGTTGAAAGGAAGGCAGTAAGCACAACGGTATCCAGGAGATCAAGCTCTCCTCCAGGATTCCTACTGGCAATTTCTTGTAGCAAATTTTTTTCTGCATCACTTTGGTAACTACAAATAGGAGATAATAACTGTTCTTTTATTCTGCCATCCTGTCTCCTTTGTTCAGATTGTAAACCCTTCAGGAGAGCAATATGCTCAGATTGATCTATTGCTCACTGGGAAATATCTTTATCTATATCACCTACACCTATACCTATATCTATCTACATCCATGTTTATCTGTCTGCATCTATATAATTTATATCTAGATAGATATATTGATTGATTGATAGATAGATAGATAGATAGATAGATAGATAGATAGATAGACAGATAGATATAGATAGACACAGTGTCCAAGAACTGTGCTTCTTTCAGAGTAGATCCTTTACTTACGCTTGAATTTCAAGATAAGGTGAAGAAATAAACTACTTTAAAATCTGGAAAAGTATAGGGATTAGAAGTATTAAGTGCAACTGTAATACAATAATAAATTTGAAATACAATTATCAACACCTTCTGTATGAAACCATGATTTTCAACTAGAATTTTTAGTAAGAGAACTTACTTTTGGTAAATATTTTTCCCCCAAAATAGTGATCAAGAAAAACAGAAACCGGAAGAAATAAAAAAACTAACAAGTAAGATAATAAAAGGTATCTCAGTAAATTAAGTAAAAACACAAGAAAAAAAAAGATTTTGCAGAGAAACATTCTTTCAAATACATTTTAAATCTCCAGTATCATTTTATGTAAATTTTGAATTGAGATTTGTGTAGAAGGCTTTAAAAAAAAAACAAAAGCAAAAACAAAAACAGGGGGACATGATATTTGTATTAAATATAAAATGGACCTTGTAATAGATTTTTAAAGTGGATTTATAAATATTTAAAAGATCAATATAATGTTCAGGTACTGGTCGGAAGGGCTTTGTATTTCACTAACCAATTTCTTCTACCCTTCTCCTCTTTTTTAAAAATTTATATTTAAGACATAAATTTGATTTACTTTTCTTTTTGGGCTGTTAATTGTGTCTAATTTTTAACTCTAGGCAGTAAACTTTCAAGTACCTGCAAGCATACACACAAAAATCTTTCTGCATCTCAATGAAAAAATTGCTTTTAAATAATAGCAATGAACATTATTTTATTATTAACAAGCTTTCTGATTTTCTGATTCCTGAGAATTTTGTTCTATGCTACAGCAAATATGTATACAAGGAATACATTTGAAAGAGTGTTTTTGAACACAGTCAGTTGCATAGCCACATAGAGCTTGTTACAAACAAGTTTTCCTTACATTTGAACTTAAAGAAAAAAAAAGGAAAAATGGGTTTAAATTCCATTTGTGATCATCCCTGAACATCAGCAGATAAAATCTGTCCAGATGTTCAGCCAATTAAAAACTTTGGGGTTCATATTAAAGATAATCTGCAGTAGTCTATGGGAACTTTAATATCTTGTACTAAGGAAAGTTCATACTGCCACAAAAAGGTATGAAGCAAATACTCTGGAAATTTCTATTATAACCTGTTGATGAAGGAGCACTAAACTCACATAAGCAGCACAGGAGAGAAGGCAGACATCTAGGTAGCACGGGAATGGACCTTCACAGGAAATAATACAGATTATACACAGATTATGATCAAAGTAAAAAAGTATTTAAACCAGACATTCATGATCCTTTTGGTGATAAGCTAGGAAAGCATCAGTTCTGTCACTTCAAAATACATGAGCTCCACCCTTGGAACTACAGCTTTTTTGATAAGTACTTTTGTTATTATTCTATCTATATTGATCAGAAAAATGCATGAATTAAATAGTTATTTCATAATTAAAGACTGTTATAAAAGCATAGGAAAATTATGTTTGTTTTGGTGAATCTGATGAATCTGTCTTTAATAAATCAAGGGCAAATCTTCCTGGTAAATTTATAGAGAAAGCACTCAGATCATAAGGCAAATTTTTAAATATAACAGTAGATAACTGTATAAATTCAATAGACATCTTCTGAATGTACATTTTGTTGGACAGGAAACTAATGAACTTCTGAGGAAGTTAAGCTTTAGTCTGTCTAATATACCTTCTTAATATCTGCAATAACTACTTCTGTAAAGAACTAATATGTATCCCTCTGATGACTATTCTGTCAGAGTAATGTCAAATACTTAATTATTTTGCAGGATCAATTGGTTATCAGTCTGCTTTTCAACATCTTAAAGAAAACTTAGGAGATAAAAAAACTCTAGGGGGAGGAAAATGAAAAGTATAACTTCTTTAGTAATTTTTCATAGTATCTTCTAGACTTGCCAACTAAAATAAGTACAAGAGTTTAAGGAGGTTCATGTTATTTTTACTGATCATCAGCATCACTATAGGACTTTCAATTCTGCTTTTAAAAATTTCTGTCACACTTGAGCTTTGTACCTGTTTGGAAAGGAAATTCACAGACTGGTGAATTCTCCTGCGTATGCCATTATGAAGTAGAGTGCAAAAGGAAGAACTATTTTCCTAAAGGATTTTTCACTTCCTAGTACTGTTTTCAATTACATCAGCTTCTATCATCAGAATAAAATGTCACTGCAGAAATGCACATATCAGAAGAAAGGCAAAAACCAGTTTTTACAAGTTGATAAAACCACTTGTAAATGTCTATGTTTTCTCTCAAGGGAAACCCAGGTAAAATATAAAGATGTTTCTTTTTCTCCTCCTCTGTAGTGTCCCTGTATCATCTGCATTTGGACATACTCCTTTATGTTTTCCCAAAAGCTAAAAAGAAGCAGCAGCAAGGCCAAATGTTTCTCACAAAGACCCTCATTTTACCTCAGGAGCTGATTCATCTCTGATCTCAGCAATCAAGCATACCACAATCACACTGTAATTGAAAAAGCTTAGTAAGACATTTTTTAAATGATTACTGCATCTCTATGATTTCAGACATTACAACTTAGGTACTCTGTTTCCAGAGATTTTATGAGTACAAAGGTTTTATAGTTGTCAAAATATCATATCTTATGATAAGACCTTTGAAAGTCATTTAACCTGCACATAAGTTGTGGCCTCCATGTGCCATATAAGCTTATTTTTGAACAATAAATGTTGAGCTTTAAGAGCAATCACACATCCAGTGAGGAAACACGACCAAAATCCCCGGGGAAAGTTTGATGCACTCATTTGCCCTCCAACACTGCTGAATGCCAACACAACCTTTCTGAGGACGTTGTGCTACGTTCCAATAATCTTACTGAGGCCAAACCTACAGGGTTTGACCCATTTTCGGCACACAAAGGGTGAGCAAAATTCTCTGGAAAAGGCTGTGAGGACACACTGGATCCTAGCACTTCATGACACATGGGAGTAATGGCTGCACCTGAATTTGAATACAAACCACAAGGAAGAAAGAAACACGTAAAATAGCAACACGTGTTCATACATTGCAATGATCTGCTTCTTGATTTTCAGCTGCAACTATCTCAGAGAGGTTGACCAACCTTCAGTAATGAGATACAAGAAGAAATATTCAGAAAAAATATATCTGTAATAAATATCAATCCTCCTGCTTGAAAATGCTACCACTCATTAAGAGTAAAAAGGAAAAATACAAGGGCTTTATCTTTCATTGCTAGCAATCAATGTATTTTACTAGAATAGTTAAGCTGCCCCATTTTTTACACCTCTAGATTTTCATAATTTCCAGTATATATATTAGATGAGCTGTAGAATTCTTATATTGGTTGGGCAAAAGCAGTAATCCTAGCCAAAATGCAGTTATCCAGAACTCATGGGCTGGAATTCCCTTGTCCTTAGTTATATGTTTTATCATCTTCCATCTGCTGTGTACAGTCCCATTACATTCCATTGATAAACTTTTACTAGACCTGCTTGCAGCCACAAATTATGTTTTGTGCTCGGTAATCAGATAATTTATATTCTACTACCACATGTTACATCTAAATTGCCTCTTCTCACTAAAAAACAATCCTATGAGAACAACTCCATATTTCCATAAAAAAACATTGCAATAGAACACACATTATTCAGAATAAACTTCACAGCTTCTGAAATAATTTGAGCGTATTTGACATCAGTATTTCATAGTAAAAATATAGCTATGACCATCCAAGAATAAGACATATTAATCAGAACAGTTTAATTTTTAATTCAGAGAATAATAATAAACAGCTGCATCTGGCTCAATTCCATATGTGTTCCATAAGACCTGCAGCAACGATTAAAAGAGATGAAAAATATCCATTCAAAATGGTTTTCATAAAGAATGTGTGTTTTAGCAGTTACTATTCAAGATCCAGGTAACTCAGAACAGGCCCTCAAATATGAGGATTTTAAAAATAGAAATGTAAACAATATTTTAGTCAGTATTATATTTTCTTGTTTCCTGTCCATACTCCCTCCTCCTTCTGAAACTTTTCCCAGCCTTCCACACCAAATTTTTATCTGCTTACTGGACATATTAAATTCAGATAAATCTTGCAATGGGAGACTAGAATGTCGTGTGTATGAATTGGGTTTGCACATTAAACCCTGACTAGTCTATTTATTTACATTTTCAGAGCTTTGAACTAAAATATATCTTGTGTTTGTTTTCCGTAAAGAAATTAGATAACTTACGGTTTTCAAACACCTAATTTTATGACCCTAGTAACTTTTATATCATTCAAATCCTCACAGTTCCTCTTCTGCTTTCTTCCTTCCCTTTCTCCTCACTCAAAAAAAAATGTGAAGGAAGAGAAACAATATAATTATTTTAGGGGGTTATTATTTTTTATAAGTTTTATAAAGTTTTATAAGTTTTAGAAAGTTTTATAAGTTTTTGAATTCTTTCCAGTATTTTAGTAGAAGTAAAGTACACAATTAAAGGCAAAACCATTTTCCATTTAACTCCAATTTCACAGTCTGAAAGATCTGAAAGCTTCAATCTCATGTCTTTTCCCACCAGATAATAAAGACTCTTTTTAGTGCACAAAATAAATTCCAGTCTCAGAACAGGAGGGAAAGGATATGTGTTCTAGGGACAATATCTTTTCACATGTCAGCACAGACAAACTGAAAACTGTCCTAGGATCTTTTTATCATATAAAGACATATAAATGTGAATCTGTCCAAGACAGGGAAAGAAAATAATTTCTGACTGCCTAACACTAGTTGGCCCTTGTTGTAAATGGTATTGAGGGGTTCACCAAAGCAAGGGATATTATTAGTAATAATACTACTTTATTAGTATGTTCTTAGGCATACTAATATATACTACAAAAAAAAAAAAAAAGACTCAATGAATTATTTATAACAAGAAATTTAATTAACTAACTTCCTTGCTCCTTTCTGCCTTAGATTTGTCTAGGAACAGATTGCCATTTTCACACATTTGTTTCTTACTCAGAATAATTTTTCTTAATTAATCTTTGGGTGAGTAGTTGTTCGTTAAAAATTCATCATAAATATCCACTATTTCTCATGAATTCAAATTAGCTTGGCTTGTTTTTTTGTGGCAAGAGCATTTGGTTTCCCTTCTAGAGAGTAATTTTAGAGTATTTGTACCAATGTGTTTGTTAGGTAAGGTTTTCTATTTGGCACCAGCCTTAACAGTATCTGCATTAGACTTACTCCTATAAATAATACAGTAACTGCATGGAAATGGGTGCCTAAATATCTAGACACCAACGATGAAAAATGAGCAAAGAAAGTCAGAGGAAGTTGCTCTGACCACAATTGCATCCCAAAGAAAGACTGACCATGAGTGCCCTTCTGTGCATAGTTTGCCTGCAATGGATGGAAAGTTCAGAGGCAGCTCCCACTGATGGCCTCCGTGCCTTTGTGTCATCATATTCCCTGGGAGCCACTGCAGAGGAGATGTGACAGGGAGGGACCTGGAGCACAGCAGGTGGCTTAGCATGAGTAGCCCTGCTCACTGCAGACATACTGGCACTGTCAAACAGCCTGGCTCATACCAAGTCACTGCCTTGCGTATGTAATTATGTGAGATGGCAAGAGCAGCCTCTTGTGGGCGTACAGATGCAGGTTTGCTCCATGGTCCCTGAGTCAGACTCAGTGTATATATCAGTGTTTTGTAGCTGATTACCCAGATTTTCTCTGCTGGGAACTCAAACTCCATGCTAAGCTGGGATGTACCCTTGTCACAGAGTGATCAAGAGTACAGAATAAATATTCATTAGGTTGCAATAGACACAACTCCAGCACCCTCAGTCTGAGGTCCTGGAATTACATATAACTTGATTAAGGGATCAAGAATATGACTGTAAGCACCGTGAGATCTATATAAACATGTATACATGATCCAACACATATCCTGGAAAAACTGGGTTAGTCCAATTAAAAATCCTAGACATCATGTAAGTATGAAATAGGCCATTTGCATTTTCATCTTACACAGTAATCTTGCACTGAGCTTACTAAAGATTCTACCTTTGTATGTGAGTTTGACATAAGATTACTTCACTGTTTTTTAAATATAAAATACTTTTTCCTGAAATTCAGTCACAAAAGAATCAAAATGATTCCATGATGCAGAGTGGATGAATGCTACTGTACTTATTTACAAGTCATAGCATTTTAAAAGTGACATTTCTCTTCCAGTTTGTCCTTCCCTTCTTTTTTCTTCTAAAATTGTTACTTACAGATATGTTCAGTGTCCTGCCAGTTATGAGAAGACAGCTTTGTGAAGCATTATGGTCTTGATAGCTGAAGGAATTTAACATAGCCTCCTAAGTCTAAAAAATCAATTTCTAAATTATGTAGTAAAAAATAAAAGCATGAGATTTGGTGTAGGCAATAGATACTATATTTTACTACTGTGCTGTGTTGATCTCTTTCTTACATAGCAGAGACACCAAAAATACATGTTGTGCAGATTTAATCCCTGAATCATATATAACAGAAAGAGGAACAACAGAGAAAAATGCTATGTATTTTTCTGCAAAATAATAAACCTTAAAATTTAGTGCAACATAAATCAACAAGAATGCTTCTACATTGCAAAAATACCATATGCCACTAACTCTTCTCCAAAAAACAGAGGCACATTTAAATTACAATGCAGAACTAAGTTGCCTCGAAGGTTGCATCCAACTGGAAGACAAAGTAGACAATCTCTATTTTCTGAAGTTTCAGAAAGCAACATCTCACATCTCACTCTGGCAGAGCTCTCTCTTGCTCAGCATCTAATGTGCAATAAGGGCTACATCAAAGGATTCTTGGTACAGCAAGTTTCTGGCTGATCTCAGTGCAGACTCTGACTGACAGAGCATCAAAAGTGGTAGAGCAAAAAAAAAAAAAGAAAAGAAGAAATAACTGCTGAAACAGAGCTGTACAATGACAGTGCTGAGACCACAGGTCCAATTAAGACTGATGCCAAAATATTCCTCAGGAGGTTGGATAATTTCCTGGAACCGTTGGCTCCCTTGTTAGCAAGATCAGTTCCATCTTCTTTTACAATCCAAAACATAGCACATCTCCACACAGTATAAATCTGTATTATGTGTGCAAGTCTCATCAATAAAAAAAATTAAGTGAACTGACTTGTGCAATGACTGAGAAATAATTACCTTTATGGACAGGCTTCTCTTCTAGTTTGTCTAGTTTAGGTCTCACACAAACTTCAGAACCACAGTGATCAAAAGCCCCATTTTAAATCCCTCTTTTACTTCTCTGAAAGAGAACCTTCTTGTTCTCTTCAAATACCAGATGCTAGCATAGGCATTACTGAGCAGAATAATATTTAAAGCAATCAAAAAACCCAAACACCTCATATATCCAAAAGAACACATCATTCATTTTAACCCCTACAACAACACTTTGTCTATATACCACAAATATAAGAAACATCTACCTAACCTGTGTAATTTAAGGACCAAACCAACATTTTGTTAGTACTGTTACCTCTTTCCTTTTTTTTAATAGCTGCACCATTTAATCAAGTCCATCCTGATTGGCTATGACCTTCTTTAACTCTTCAGAATAATAGTCTTTGATCCCCTTTTCTTCACATTCTGCTCAGTTAAAGGTTTTCTGTGCAGTTGAAGGTTCTCTGTGCATGGTTAATAATTTCCTCCATTACCAGAAAGACAACTGTATTAGCCTCCTTTTGTGACAGAAATTTTAAAATAGTCTCCATAAGCAAGTTCTTTTACCTTCAGAAATGTTCAGGATTACACAATCCTAAGTCTAGTAGCAAGACATATTTCTGAAGGCTGTGATTAAATACGTCTTTTTAAATGCAAGCAACACACCAGATACTGTGGTTGTAAAATATTTCTACATTTTAGAAATTAAATGCTTTACAGCAAAGTTTCTGCTTCAGTGTTAATTTCAGAACTGTGAAAACAATATTACTTTACAAGGGGCTTAGTGACACGTTCAAAAAAATTATCCAACTGAGTCTGGCATTGTTTGAATTACCTTTCTCTCAATACTCTCACCTATTTAGACTTTTACAGTTAAGGCTCGGGCAAGTTTGGCCCTAATTTACACAGTTATAAGGACATCATAGGATCATGGATTGTGCAGAGCTGGAAGGAACCCACAGGGATCATCAAGTCCAGCTCCTGGCCCTGCACAGGACAGCCCCAAGAGTCACACCATGTGTCTGAGAGACTTGTCCATACACTTCTTGAACCCTGTCAGGTTGGTGCTGTGATCACTTCCCTGGGGAGCCTGCTCCAGTGCTTAACTATCCTCTGGGTGAAAAACCTTTTCCTGAACCTTCCTTTTCCGAAGCCTCCCCTAACTCAGCTTTGTGCCCTTTCCTGGAGGCACTGGTCACAAGGGTGAAGAGATTGCTGCCTGCCCCTCTGCTCCCCTTGTGGGGACACTGAAGCAATGACTGCAGTGAGGTGTCCCCTCAGTCTCCTCCAGACTAGATGTTATAAATGGAGGACAATTCCATGTCTACCAAGTCAGCACGTTGTGGATAGGACAGCTGAAACCTGTTTCTTTTACGAGATATTTGCACATATTTCTCTAGACATCACGCTCTGAGACTCGACACACGACTTTAGATTGTTTGCCAGCTGTTTGAGGCTTCTGAAAGCCTCAGAGACCAAGCCATATCCTCGTGATTGCAGAAGTAGTGTGGATTTTTTTCCTCTTCTCAAGTCTGTGCAAAATCTCAGTCTTCCCCATTTTCTTTCTGGTGGCAGGAATATGCAGGGCAGACTGCAGCCTACACTTTTCTCGTGGCACCAAGCCTGCCCTCTTGAAAGCCAGCTCTGTGTGAAAAGGGCATCTCTTTGTATCTGCTTTCTGTACAGGGAATGAATCTGTTTAGTTTATTCCTTTAGTTGACTTTTTCGTCTTAATATCGTACATTCTCTTAGTTTCAAAGGTCTAATTGCAGGCCTGTGATCCAGACAGGAACCTGTTCCTTTCTGACTGAGGCTGATGCCTAATATAAGTGACCAAATAAGCTCCAGAAGTCCCCTTCAGTCTCACCCATTCTGTGATTCTCGGATTAGGACTATATTTTGCGGTGCTGATTAAGAATATTCTGAATTATGATGTTAAAGCACCACCACACAGGAAAATAGGATATGGTGCATGATATCAGAGTATTCAGCAAACACAGTGTATCAACATCCCCCTGGTGTCTGTCACAGCCATGCTGATACAAAAGTGCTTTTGCCATTTTAGGTGATGTTTTGCAGGGTAGGTAGTGTTGCTATGACAGCTGAAAAGGTTCTCCTGTCAGCCTATGCTGCATCTCTAGCAGGAGCTCTGCCAGTGTGGCTGTGCTAGAATTGGCCTTGTAATGTAGATGTGTTCTGAAATATCAATGGAGCATGATGCCTGGAAACAGAAAAGCTCTGGAAGCTGGTACTATTGTTAGCAGAAAAGGGATGTTTTGTGTTCTAAATAAAATTAATTTTTTTCCCTGAAAATGTGGAGCTATGAAAATGTGGTTGCCTGATAAATGGATGAAGCCCTGTGAGAAACTCAGGGCATTGTATAATTCTATCCAGAAAACATGCCTTGCTGCAGGATAAGCCCATTTTAGATGGCATGTACAGAGGCATATGTGCATTTAAGTGCCTACTGCTTTGAACTCCAAGACAGAGGTATTTGCACTAGAGGGCCTCCTTCCAAAGTCCGTGACAAGAATGAAATTTTAAATATTTTGTAATTGTCAAATGTGATTTGACATTTCCATCTATTTTACATCTCCAGATCTCTTTAGAAGCTGGAAAGGAAACTCAAAATATATTTTTAAGTTGGGACAAAAAAACCAAAACAGAGTAAGGAAGGAACTGCACTTCATTATATTATGCCATAAGCATGGAGAAACCATGTCTGAAATGCTGTTCACTAAAAAGTTCAAAATATAATTAGTAAATTCCATATGCACGGATGCTGAAAAGATTGATAAAAATCAACCAAAACTTTGGTTCCAGTACAAAGCAAATTACATAAAACCTTTACAGCTGCAATATAAAACATGCATAATGGAAAAATAGATTTGAATTATAGTACTTGAGAAGCTGCATACTTAGTCATACAAGAGAAAGTCCTCAAGTTTAGCAGATGTGTAAGTGCATTCCAAAGTCTTTGAGTCTTTTACAAAAAGAGAGAATCTGAAAGTTCACGTGAAACTTGAGTAATGACAAGGAAACATTAAAATTTCTGAGGCAAGGTGGATTATGCAAAGAAAGCATTAGTGTAAAAGAATGCAGTAACTCTACATTCTTTGTTACCAGGGTCCCCTCTCCATTTAGCAAGGGGCCCACATTATCCATAGTTTTGCTTTTGTTGTTGGTGTATTCAAAGAAGCCCTTTTCACTGTCCCTAACATCCTTGGCCAGATACATTTCCAGATGGGCCTCGGCCTTCCTTGTCTTATTTCTACCTACTCTGACAATGTCTCTATATCCTTTCCAAGTGGGCAGACCCTGCTGCCACCTCCTGTATATTTCCTGCTTACACTTGAGCAATGAGAGAAGTTCCTTGTTCATCCATTAAGATCTCTTGCCCTCTTTGCCTGATTACTTGCTTACTAGGATGCACTTTCCTTGACCTTGGGAAAAGTGTTCCTTGAATATCAACCAGCTCTCTCTGATCATTCTTACCTGCAGGGCGCATTCCCACAGGATCCAAGAAGATCCCTGAGGAGGTTTACCTAGGTCTTCTGAAGTCCATGGTTGCAATCTTACTTGCTGCCCTGCTTTCTCCTCATCTGATACCGAGCTACGTAATTTCATGGTGACTACAGCCAAGGCTGCCCGCATCCTTTGCATCTCCAAGAACCTTCCCTGTTTGTTACAATGAGGTCAAGCAGCACACCGTTCCTTGTGGGACTGTCTGCCATCTGTGCCAGGAAGTTGTCATCAACACTTTCAAGGAACATCCTGGACTGTGTGGTTTGCTGTGCTGCTTCTCCAGCAGATGTCAGGGAAGTTAAAGTCCTGCGTAAGAACCAGGATCGCTGGCTGTGAGGATGCTTCGAGCTGCCTGTAGAGTTCTCATCCACTTCCTCATCTCCATCAGGCAACCTGCAGCAAACCTCCACAGCAGAGCCACCTTCACTGGCCTGGTCTGTTATCCTAACTCATCATCTCTCGACGTGCTCATCATTCACTTCAAGGCACAGCTCAATCTGTTGCCTTATGCAGAGGGCAACTCCACCACAGTGCCCTCCTGGTCTGTCTTCCCTGAACAGCGAGTGGTCTTTCACAGCAATGTTCTATTCCTGTGAGCTAACTCACCACGTTTCTGTAATTACAATGAGGTCAAAGCCCTGTGATTGCACATGGATCTACAGCTCCTCCTGATTGTTTCCCATAGTGCATGCATTGGTATACAGGCACTTTGGAGAAGTATTTGACTGTCAACATCCCAGGAAGAGTGCAAAGGGATGCCCCATAGCCCTGTCTTGTAGTTATATTTTTGACTGCTTGCATGTGCTGGAGCTATCTCCTCTTAAGCCATTTGGGTTGCCACTAAGCTCTCACCTTCCCCCACCTTTCCTAGTGTAAAGTTCACTTTACCAGATTGGCCATTTTACTGATGAAAAACATACGTGCTCACCGTAGTGAGGTGGATTCCACCTCTTGCAAACAGCTGTCAATCTCAGCAAAGAGGGTCCCAAATTTAAAAAATCAAACACTTTTGACAGCACCAAGGACATACCCGGTGATTTACTTCCTAAGTCCATTTAATTCTTCTCTTGTCATTTACCCTAACTAGCAATATTAAGGACAAAACTACCTGTGCACCCAGACTGAGTTCCCCAGAGACCAGAAAACTGTTTCATTGTTTTCAATTTACTTTTGGTATCATTAGTGCTCACAAGAAATATCAGCAGGGAGTAATAGCCAGTAATAGCCAGTAATAGCCAGTAATAGCCTTAGCAGTCTTTCCATAACATCTCTGATTCAAGCCCCTGGCAGCCAAAAAACTTCTTTGGACAGCTGGTGAGGTCAGCAGATGGATGTCTCTGTCTGCTGCGGCAGGGAGTCACTCATCTCAATCTCTGATGACTCAGTTGCCTTACTTGAAGCCTTAACCACCTCACCATGGTTTGGAGGGCACTAAACTTGTTTGCTAATGCCAAGTCTTCCTCCTTGCATGGAGAGTGAGCAGTTTCTAGTCTTCCTCTTTTACTGACTCCTCATGAGATCAGGTGCAGAGGCCACCTACAACTCAGATGCAGATGGGGATTGAGACTCCTGTGTCCATAACATCTCTTTGAATGTCCAATCTATTTCTTTCCCATACTCAGGAATGCTGCTCAACCTACTTACTTCCCTGTGGCATAGGTCTTGACAGGGACACTGTCTGCAGAGGAGAAAACTGTCAGTCCTGACCTCCTGTACAGGCACCAGGCACTCCTTACAGCCAGAGGCTTGCAGTAAGGTCTGTGAACAGACATTGCTGCTGCAGTGACTTCAGCGCTGCTGCCTAATGAACTCCACGGCGCTACATAACTTCGGAAGTTCAGACTAAGGCTGGAGAGAAGAAGCCTGCTCTTTTCCCTCCCTCAGCATTAACTGCTGCTCCTGTCTGCTGCTCCCTGGCTCTGCTGCTTTTTGGCCTTCCTAAGGAGGGGAGCCCTTCCTGCACCCTCCCTGCGCATCCTTCCTTGCAAACTGCTGCACCAATTGTAGCATTCATTCTAGTGCTCATCCCCACAGAGTTTACTATAGGCACTGCTGCTGTCACCAGCTGGCTGAAGCTTTCAGCCTTCCCAAACTGAGGGTTTCAGTTTCAGCTCCTTGAAATCTGCCACAGCAACGTCTATGGCCAGGTCAGTCCTGCTCTGCCCGTTCTTGGTGGTTTCCTGGCAGGTTCCTGGTCAGTCTCTCAGATCTTTCTCAGGCTTCCCTGGCTCTGGAAACCCCCTGCAGTGCTCTTTCTACTGCTCAGGCCCACAGAAGTTATCATAGCCACCCATGTCTTTATATCATATACAAAAATGATTCAACAAGCAAAATACCTTGAGTCATAGCAAAGTTGTTGCAACTTACGTGCCTTACCTTACAAAGAATATACAGAGTGCAACAACAAATGAATTCTTTTTTAAGCTTATGCTTTAATTGGCTCTTCCATTATGTTTCTGACTATTTTTGCTGTGGTATATTGTACAATCCTAAAGTACGTGTGATACAATTTGATGTGGTTGGGAGCTGGGGGTGGAAGGCAGGTGACATAATATCAGAGTGGAGACAATCAAGAGTACCAAGATGTCAGGAGTTCATAGAGAAAGCAATTGAACCTGAAAAGCCATTGAGTTCCCTGTCTGGTAAAATGCCTATTTCTTTCATTCAATCAATCAATCAATCAATCAATCAATCAATCAATCACATAATACATTGAAACGAAAGAAAAATTAAAACTTAACTTAAAAAAATGCTCCCTATTCAACATAAGATAGGGTTCCCTATTCACAAAAGATGTGAAATAAAAATAAACTATTTCACTCATTTCTCCATTGCCACCTGATACACCTCATTTTTAATGAGCATATGAAATTTGTATCCCACACATCGCTGTTAAATTCATTTTGCTGGAGCCTGCTTCTATAGCTGCAGAAGCCCAAGAGAAACACCACACCAGAATATAGTTGTAAGGAGATGATAAGCTTTTCTAAAACTATTTATGATACCCTATTGGATAAATTTTGTTGCTTGTATACCTAATATTTAGCGCTTTATAGCAGTGGTAAATACATATACACAGTTCACAACAGAAGACTTTTCTCTTCACTGTCCCAACCCAGAATATTTATCACTTTCTTTTTGAGTCTGCTTATATTGCAGCTGACAGCATTTCACAACTTATGATCTTTTAGGTAAGGGAGAAACTAAAAGGATAACTGATGTCCTATTAGGCCCTGTCTAGGCCCAAGGATGACATGGTTTTTTTCTTTATTAATATCACGTTATGGCTACCTATAAAGAAACATATGTTTAAAACTGTCCTTGAAGCATGGCAAATTCTTGCTTTTTTATGACCCAGTATAAGAGCCATTGAGTAGTCACTGCCAAAATTCCTGAAATCCTTTGTACTCTAGCTGGTGGTCTGTGAGCCATTGTCCTCTAGGCACTAATACCTAGAGGTATTAGTGCATGGTCCACTTTTATTAGGCAATGATTTCTTGCCTTAACCAGACTATATAATAAACTGGAAAAGATTATCGGTTCAATTAAGAAACAAAACTTAAAGATAGGTGAAAACTACATTATATATATCACATAAAGGGCCTGGAAATGTTAATGTGCTCTATGAGTTTATAGAGGATTTAATACTAAATCTGCTTAAATGAAATATTGAAGTTTTTTATACAAGAACTACAGGAACCCAAGGGAAGGAGAGAAAAGCACTAATAATGTCATTATTTTCTGACATGCAAGGCAAGTTGGAGAAACTATAAAGAAATCTTTTTTTTTCTTTCAGGCCAAAGACCTGTGATCAAGGCAACAGAATACTTCATTTCTCTTAGAAAGGGCTTTTGTGCAGAGATACAGAAGTCATGTAATTTAAAACAATAAAGCTGCATTTTACACATAGGGAATATAAATTAAGCTAAACCCTTGTTAGGAAAAGAAAAATCTCAGAAGGAATTCTCTAGGTGATGTCTTATAGCACTGACGATGATGAATAAGTGCTGGTGTTTCCACAGAGATGACACTGTCATTCTAGTTGCTTAGTTTTTGTTGCTATTTCCCTGCTGGATCCATTAAAGTGGTACCATCCTAATGAGACCAGGTGCTCTTTACGTAGTACTAGCAATATGCCTAGTTTTTGTTCCTTTTATTCCTTAGTTCTTGTGCGTAAGTTCTCCTTTTCTTTTTTTTTTTCTTTTACAAATGCTGAAAAAATTGTTTTTAAATTGTGATTAAAGACACTAAATGTTCCAGATCTTCTTGGCTTTTCTGGTTTCCTATGGAGCTGTTCATTTTCCTCTTCCTCTAAATTTATGAAGGAACTGTATTTAGAAAGAGTAATTTAGTTGGAGGGATTAAATGTGAGGAATTAGTTTACCTATGTCCCATGTCTGGTTATGCATCTAAATATTTGTTATGATGAACAATTCTTGATGAAATTGTTTGTTAACATCCAGGCTATATAATTTCCTGCTATTAATGACCACTTTGAGGAGTACCAGTATGACTAACCAGTGCTCATTCATTTAAGCTGTATTATACATTTTTAAAGTAAAATAGAAAATACTACATTAATATAATTTCTATAGGGTGTATATCCATCCCCCAGTACGAATAGGGACAGGCAATGACGAAAGCTGACAAACAAAATAAAATCATGACAATCATCAGGCTGTTGCTTTCACTGGTGGGGGAGGACACTGGACTCTTTAGGCTGGGACTGAGTCTTCAGATGATGTGGTGGGGAAATATTTGATGGCTGTAAGCCACTCTAAGCATCATGATTCCAGAACATTTTACACCATCTTGGATGAGAATATAACTTATTTAAGTCACAGGGACAGTGTTCCTGGTAATTCTCCCTCAGAAGATGGATACACACACCCAATCCCACCATCAGCAGGAGCAGACTCAAAGCTTACATAACAAGGGAATTGTATTGATAGCTCTGAGATCCTCAGCCACCAAAGACAGGACTTTGAATTGCTTGTGATGGATAAAAATCTTAACTCAATCTATCTGGTTCTTTATTCCTGGGTCACAGGACAAACCTGTAAAGCAGGCTCTTTGGATTAGGTGCTAAAAACAAATGGCAAGCTGCCAAGTTACTGCTGTCCTTATGGCACCCTATACACCACAGTATCCCTTTGGGAATCACTGGCACTTGGGCTGCATTTACCTTTGGGGATTTTGCACTTGCTCCTGCAAAGCCACAGCTTTAACCAGGGGCATTGGAAGATACCAAATTCTAAATATAAAACTAGAATAAATTATAGACTAAATCCAAGTATACGTATCAGCAAGATTGTCACAAATGGAAACTGACATGATTTAATATCCACAGATCTATGAAATAAAGGGAAACAATGGCATATCTGAATCAAATTGTAATATTGATTTTTGTTTTAAAACAAACACAGATCTATTTTATTAGTATTACATCAGCTACAGATTCTACACTTGCATTTAAAGTTAATAGAATACATCTTACAGGAAAAAAAAATTTAAAAAGATGTGTGGCCTTCAAAATGACAATCATTTTTTCTAATTATCTTTGTTGTTTTTTTCCCTAAGCATAAAGTATTTGGATTAAAAAGATGACTTAGCAGTCCTTCAAGGCATGGTGGTTATAGATAATTTTTTTTCTATTTTAGCTAAGGTAACTGTTTTGAAATTATAGGGAAACCGATTAATAGGAGCCTTGGAAAACAGGCAATCTGTTCAAGTGCATAGATTTAAACTGAGAAGGGCCAAGTCACTTCCATCTGGCACATTTAGGACCTAGTAATAGCCTAGGTTCCCACTTGGAACTGGACATTGAAAGATCTAATGCAGAAAAAACAGGAGCTCGCCAAATGAGCAAAATGGATCTGTTGAACCATACTTGTCAGCGAGAAATCAGGCGGAACAAACTTTAGGTCAGCAGGTAATGACAGATCTGTAAAACTGTAGAACTAATAAGGCTGGTGTCTCTGATGAAGGACTAGCGTCCCCCTAGTGTCAGGTGAAAACTTTTCAAGACTAGAAAGAAGTACAGTGTATCTGTTGACACAAACCTTGATTTAGGCAGACCTGTCCTGATGGCAGCTAAGGAGAATGAAATTTGGTGGCAGAAGCAGTCTAATTAAATTCATGAAGGAGTCCTGTGTGAGTGAACACTATATGCGAAGTAATCGAGCCAGCACAAACTGTACAGACTTGTCACCCATTTTATTAAACCTTACTGATTTCTGAGAACAGTTTTTATGTCCCACTCCTCAGTGTGGTGTTCGTCTTTCCAGGAACTACTAACTAGTTTGAAAGTAAGAACAAAACGTTCGAACTTTAGATTAAGAGTTGAAGTTCCAAGAACCTAAGAGTTTCTGTTTTAGGATTAAAACACAAATGTTTTGTTTCGTTTGGAAAAAAAAAAAAAAAGAACTGCTAGATATAATACTTGGGCTGCTTCTTATGACACCTAATGACACCTAATAAAAAAAGAGTATGCAACGTGGTTTGCTTGATTTCTTCTGATGTGAGTGTTGTGGTTTAACCCAAATCTGCAAGCACCACACAGTCATTCACTCCCCCACACTGGGTGTGAGGAGAGAGCTCCAAGGCTGTGAATACTCATGGATTGAGATAAACACAGGCAAAGGTGAAGCAAATGCCACACATGCAAGCAAAGCAAAACTATTCACTGGTTCCTGTGGGCAGGCAGGCGCTCACCCTTGCCCAGGAGAGCGGGGCCCCATCACATGTAATGGTGACTTGTAAATTCCAGCACCATCCCTGTGAATGCCCCCCCTTCCCTCCTTCTTGCCCCAGCTTTGTGTGCTGAGCCTGATGCCCTGTGGTCAGTTGTGGTCAGCTGTCCTGGCTGTGTTCCCTTAAGACTCACAGTGCACCTCCAGCCTCCTCACTGGAGGGGAGAGGAACAGAAAGGGCCTTGGCTTTGTGTGAGCACTGCCCAGCGAGAACAAAAACATCCCTGTGTTATCTGCACTGTTTGCAGCATAAATGCAAACCATAGCCCATACTACTGACTGTGAAGAAAATTAACTTAATACCGGACAAAGCCACCAGGAGGAGATTGCCAAACTCACTTCCCACTTGTGCAGGAAACAGTTTCACTGGCGTGATTCTGGCAATTTGTTTTGGAAACTATCAGTCGGTCTGGCTTAACTGAAACTGACAGAAGTTGCTTAGATAGCATTTCAAGACCATTCATTTGATATGGAAGATTGACATTTTGCAAATCACTTTTCCATATATCTGTTAATTCACTTGAGTATAGACTTGAGTATAGACTCTCCTCATATATATTTTCATGCATTTTACATTTTCATACATCTAAAATGTGTGTTTCAAAGAGAGAGAGAGAGATAGAGAGAGCAGTTTTTATATACCTCCTTCAGTCTTTCTTAGATAAGACTGAAGAAAGCATCATTGAGGGAAAAAAGTCCAGGTTCTGGAGCCATACATTCTTGTGTAGGTTATATCATTCATTAATATAGTGATACAGAGAGATGGTTCTTTCTCATCATCATAATTTTTTCCATCTCTTACATTCCATATCTTCCATAACTCTCATGCTGGTGTATGGATCCCAAGGTATGATCATTCTGTAGTTAAAATGAAACTTTTAATTCCAGTGAAAGTCTGTGTTACACATAGGCACAACTGGTATTCACCCCAAACCATTCAGCAGACAAAGAGCACAAAACATAAGAAGCAAGGTTCCCTCAAGATCTACCTAATGAGGAAACTGTTATTTCTTTTCTCCCAGAGACTGTTGTTGCAATGGTCATTTCACACATGGAGACTGAACCTGAGTTGACTTTGTTGAGGTAAAATGCAGAACCCACACAAGTGCAAGTCACCATTGCTTTTGTAATATTTGGGAAGGCATCTGGGAATTAAACCAGGAAAGCAAAGGCCAAATGTGTTGGTTCTTATCACACTGCTGAGGTAGAGAAGGTTAAAATCTAATGTGATGAGGCAAGGTGAAAACAACCTTCTAGAGCCTGAGACAGAAGCTGGAAAACACTTTTGAAGAGGGCAAGAACATGAAAATAAAATCCTGCTTTGGATAAAATCCCTTTTTTGCAAGGGAAATGGTCAATCAATTTACACTGTGTATTTGGGTTCCGTTGCCTGATTTGTAAATCATGTTTGCAATGTGATTCTCTTCCTTTTGGTGGAGAAATCAAAGCCTCTTTCATAACTCTGGGAGAGAATGTAGTGTTTCTCTTAAAGCAGACTCACTGCTGGAAGCTAAAGAACCTGTCATAATACTCTGTAACAAAGACATGGCTGAATCACTAAACATAATGAAGAGCAAGAGCAAACTTATCATTCCTGGAAACTAATGATCTATTTTCTATTAATTCTATTTCTCAATAACTCTACTGTGTGATAGATAAACAGCCTTTACTTTTCCTTTAAGACAAGAAGGGCTACTATAAGTAGCTTTTCATTTCGAAACTATGACAGACAGAAAACATCCTACTGGGTATTGATTTTATTGGATGGCAGGACTAAAACCTACTTTCAGATGGAAGTAAGGAATGTGAGCTTGGAGTCACATGCAGGGGCTGTTTGACAGAATGACGCGATGGATACGTCCTTTCGTTGCTATGGCGATGGCTCATCTGCTTATATGTCCAAGAAATAGGGCTTTTCATTTTTTCCTCTAAGAAGAAAAACTGCTAACTCATAATAACAAAGTGATTTGCTTTTGCACTAAAGCATAGCTAATGCAAATACCACTGCCCAGTTTTAATTTGGACATGAAATTAATATCCTAGAGCAAATAATATGAACAAATAACTTTCCCATCCTCTACCTACTTACTCCCATAGAATTTTTCAGCACAGCAACTGTTTACCTCTTTCATGAACCTCCAATATATCTGCAACAAATTGGATTTCTGGAATAACTGACACAAGCTCCCAGAATACTGTGGTAACTTTAATAAATTTATTTCAAAGTGGCATTTAATTTTATTTTTTTTACTCAAGCCATCCAGATGTTAGAGCTGAACAGATTTTACCAGCATTTTCTATCAATAGTTTCCTGAATATTTAAGTGAATTCTGTTCAGCTGTGGCCATATTCTATTTATGTTTATTTCCTCAAGTGCCCTCTGACCAGTCTCTATTAGTGGGAATGTTTACAAGAAGCTTATACAGAAATGCACAGCTGAAGCTCCTGAAAATAACTTCTTTTTTTTTTTTTTTTAATATACACAGGGAATATTTTTTGTTAGGATTGCCTACATTCACAATCCAGGATGAGCAACACCAAGATGTGACTAATCAGATCAATTTCATGTGTCAACCAAAAGTAGCTATTTGATAACACTTGATATCTTAACTATTTGATTTGAGATGCAGCACTATTTTTCCTTAAGCAGTAGAAAAATCAGTAGCATATTAAACAAAAAAAAAACAAAGCCAAAGGAAATCATGCTCTGTCTGCAACAGTTCCAAATGAAAAATTAAATTCTCAGTTAAGATTAATTGCAGATACATCAGTCATGCCTTAATTAAATGTAGCTGTCATTTCATTGTAGTAATCCTCATGCTGTGTCAGAAACCCAAATAAAAAAAAATATCAAGAGCAACCTGATATGGAAAGCATTACAGAAATTACAGATGTATCTGTGAGGCATTGAAGTCATCCTCCCATTCAACTCATTCAAAATCAGAATGCATGACCATGTTATTTTATCAAATGCAGTAGGGGCTCTATGGCCTCCAGAAAGTATTTTTGTAGGTTACAATAACAGTAATTGCAGTGTGACACTTAATTCCATGTGATGCTTATTTCCAGATGTCCCCTTGATAAGTTTGCCAGATAGAAAGACCAAAAAACCTAAAAATACATTTTAGTTGGCATGCAGCACAGATCTGCAGGTACCTGTTGGAGAATAAACCTATTTGCTTTGAATTAATTGTGATATTTGTTTTGAATGGTTTTCCTCCCAGGTATATTGCATTACAGAGTATGTTATAAATTCCTTTGTTAGAGCAGTGCACAGATATACATTTTGAATAGCTATAGTCTTTCCTGATATAACAAGAGTTACTTTTTTTAAAGGAAAATAGAATGCATGAGTTTTCACAAATGCCTGTGAGCACAAACTTCCAAATTATCATCTAAAGTCCAGAGATGCATCCTTATGTGTCTTCTACAGATGGTCCATTTTATTATACTGATGGTTTTGAGGTTGCAAAAAGTACAACAACAGCTTTCTGCAAGTAGTAAGGGTGATAATCTACACAAGGAAGTGAGGACTAAACCTCATGGAAGCAATCACCGATATTCTACCAGAGCCATTCCAACCACAAAATATTTGTACAAATTCTGTGACATGGTAGGCTCCCCAAGGTGTTAGATAGGATCTCAGTCTCTCTTCCCACTTTATAAATTATGTTTATGCTTATTTAAAAATTCATGTTTATAACTTTGGGGTCTGTTTTCATGCAAATTTTTTCACCTCAGATTTTTAAATGTTGGTATAAGATTGATAATACAAGTAGGCTAATAACAAAAGTATGCTGAGTGCATGCATTTTGATTTTTTTTTTCAGAAATAAAAAAAATTAGCCACAGGTAACCTAACCATCTGCTTTATGCCTTAGCAACTATTTCCCACGCTGCAGCTCCTATAAACTCACCCATCTTAACTCCACACTAGCAAATAGCTAAATTGAACAAATTTTAAGGCTTAAAGGTCCCTTGCCATCCAAGCTGTCTGTCTCACACAGGTCTAGGACCTTGCCAGTACTTTTCTCCAGTCCATATGCAGTCACCCTAGCGTGCCATCACTAAATTTCAGCTGTTATTCTGAAAGCCAAGCCTCTGGTGTGGCGAGGAAGCTGTGCTGAGCACACACAGCGCTGACACCCTCACCTCGGCGCTGACGTGAGCGGACGCGCGCCGGGGACGCTCTCCGTGGCATCGCTCCCCAGGGCTGAGAGATCTGTGCCTGGCTCCCAGCAGTGACATTTCTGTTTCTAATCTAGCCTCAGATCCTGCTTTAGCCAAGGTGACGTCGGTCACAGCTGGCTCATCAGAGTGCCTCTGGGCTGCAGCAGCAGGTGCTCCGCTCCCCCTGCCATGTTTTGCCTGGAAGAATAGGCTGAACTTTAATTGAAAATTACCTTCCTGTAACAGAACTTGCCCATTTTTCTGCGATCCTCATTCTCTTAAGCACACACACACCCCCTGCACCCCACAGAAAATATTTATAATTAAGATATGCCTGGCCTGTGGCTTTGATCAGTCTGAAGCCCACTTCTCCTTGGGCCATGTTCCTCACTTGCTGCTTCTCTTCAGCAAGTGCTCATGGATCTGCACTGTCCTTTGCCTCTTGGGTAATATGCACCTGCTACAGCACTCTGCAAAAGAGCCTTGGCCAGGGATTTTAACTTCCTCATAGTCTCCCACTGCATGCAGGCAGTGGATGTACCAGGCACCACACATGAGCCTTTTGCAGCTGTCTTGGAGAAGGAGAAAGGCAAAGGACTGGCGCAGAATCATGGCATTGACAGCTGAAGCCCAGGTGTTTGGCTGGACTGGGGCACTGAGCACCTGGGAAAGGGGTGGAGAGGCTCTGTTTAAGGACAACTGCCTGGCAGCTGGATGCCAAGGAAGCCCTGGCCCCAAGTGCTCTGAGGGAAGACGTTTTGCTGTCCTTCTAATTGCCACAGTGGCAGGAGGTCCTGGCAGATCCTGACCCTCCCGCTGATGGTGTGCATGTACTTTTGGCTTGGGTCGTGGAGGGAGTTGGAGCCACACAGCCAAGGCACCAACTGCTGTCTGTAGCTGTGGTGACACGAAGTGGTGGGAAAAATTACTTAGATAAGGGCAAAAATTTATATTCTGCTGGGGTAGAAAGTGCCAATAATCACCTACACTGTGACTGAATTTGGCCTCTCCTGCTACCTCAGCATTGCTTTGATATTAAAGCAAGGGATGTTTCAAAATAAAACAACTGCAGAGCGTTCCTTCCTACTGTGTTTTATTACATTGTTTCCTGCCGTTTCTATGTGTGTTTCACCTTATGACTGAAAATAAGCTATAAATAAGTTTCTGTGAGATCTTATCCACGTTTGGTTCCTTGAGAGGGGCAGCTCATCAAACCTTACTATTGTCAGAAGCATCACAAATCTGGAAGCAAATATATGCAGTTGCAGGCAGACTGATGGTGGTAACATTTTCTGTGGCCTCTGAAAAGAGCTCCAGCAATTTAGATAGCTGGGATCTTTCCAGCACTCCTTTGAAATTAGCTCCCTGGAATTAAAAACTATTATACAATATAATTGCTATCCATTAGATAAAAGTGCATTCTGAAATCAAAATAACTCATCCCTGGACTGAACAGAGAGAGTTGCATTATTAATTCTGAGGAGGACATTTCATTTTTAAAGTAAACTGTAGAAAACGCAAACTGAACTATTTAAACTTTTTTAAGAATTTTATTTTTGTTCCATATAACTTTAAGAAAAATAAAAAGTCATTCCCATGTTTATTATTTGAATTTAGCTAGTTTCCTTAGGGAATTAAAACCAGAAAATTTTGAACCTTGTATTTAAATTTATCACTAAACATTTTTACTAAAACTCAAATAATCCTACATGACAACATTTCTTATGTTACACTAAAAAAATAGAATTAAATAACAATCCAAATTTCATACGCATTACCCTCTGTGTTCTTCTAGTCTGTACATCATACTGTGCTGGAAATATGAGCTACAAGTTTTATAATTGCACACTGACCTAATACATTAAAATAACAAAAAACACTTGAATTAAAATAGGGAACAGAATGCAACTTACCTGACAAGTTTATTAGAATTGAGTTTCAAATATAAATTTATAGAAAATTTCTCAAGTCCAGTATGTAAAATTTCTCTCTGAGTCGTGTCTCTACCCTTTTCTAGATTAAGAATACTCAATTTATGCAGGCTCTATAAAATCCAAGAAGCTTTTAAAAAATCATGTGCTTTCATGTAATTACAGTGGTGTTCCAGTAAGCCAAAATTTTTCACTACTCAAGCACCTGACAAGCCTATACCTCAGTTTTTACATAAACCAGCTTAGAGTCCTGCATATTATTCTAAGGACTCAGAAAATAAATTAAAAAATCATAGCTGATCTTGTGACCTGTTACAGTGTGACAGGAAGACACATGGTCAATTACGTGCAAGGAAAACGAAGATCTCAAAGATTATAAGTTTAGGCTAATAATGTTAAATTTTTAAATTTTGGTTTATTTTGTAAAGTTTTGAGTGAGTTTTGGTTAGCTTATATGACGTCTTTTATGACATATTAACATTTTTATGACCTATTAACATCTTTTGGATACCTACAGTTGAATGGATATTTTCAGATTGACGCTTTAGTAAAAAAGGTAGACAATGATATGCACCCTTGTTTAAGTATGCTGCAGAATTCATTGGTATGTTAACAAACAAAAAAAAAAACAAACAAAAAAAAGGTTTTATTTCAGTACCAATTGGTCTAAGATCCATTCTATTTGTGGGGTTGGCTTAGAAAAGTTTAAACTTCCAAATTCCTTGTACCTTGGATGCCTCCAGCCTTGATTAAGTTGATTTACAGTGCAAGAATCTGAGTTTAATGTTTACTGCATTGTGTGAGAAGATACACATTTGTCAGGTAAAAGAATGACCGACCATGAGTCACATCATAATTTCATGTGCAGTTCCATACTGGAGAGGCTGCACTTGTGGGCCATGGCTTACTCCCCTGTTATTTCGGGAAAAGCCCTACACAAGAGCTTGGAGGCTTCTCGTCTGTAAGAGGCACAGGACACAATTATCCATGGGAATTTGAGTGGATAAAAGTAGTGTGGAGTGCTTCCCATAAAGTAAAAATAAAAGGGCTAAGAAAATTATTTGAGAGTTTGCTTAAGGCTAGGAAAAAAATAGGCTGCCTCATGAATACAGGTAGCTGCATCTTAGTTCTCAAGAATTAACCCAAAATTGTATATCTTAAGCAGGTTACACTGCCCCCATAGCAGAATTAAGGTTTGTCAAAACCAGACTGAGCAAAATTATAATTTTTTATTCATTAAGGCATCCTGACTTTGGTTTATTCTGTTTTGAATTCTTGCTTCAGTTCCTCTGTTTTTAAAGCCATTTCTTTTAAATGTGGTTTTTTTTCAGGATTAAAAGTTTATCCAATGTTTTTTATGCATATTTGAAATGGCTGTGCATTATTAGGTTAATTTTATTTTAATTTTCAAAACAATAATTTGGAGACAATTTAAAGGCAATCAAAATACTGAAACTTTTTGAAACAATTCCTATTCCTGAAATGGTTATGTAAGTACAGATAGAATTGTCAAGAGTTGTATGCTGCTGTAAAATCCTGAATGATGTTTTTAAACCAAATCCACAAGATTAGTTTATTCCGCTGGCACATACATCTTCTCTGCTGGTTGCCACTAAAGACTGTTGTTGTGTGGAGTCCTGAAGTACACTCACGCTTCTGCAGTCAGACCTCTGGGTTTGACTTGCAATAAGTCCTTCCTAAAAGGGAATTTAACCAGCTGTCCCTGGCTCCTTGTACAAAAGGTTGTACAGATATGCACAAAAGGAGTGCAGGTATTCACCAGCATTTGTTCATCCAGTTATGCACGTGTTGGAAGTGATGCATAAGCCAGCTGAACTGAAGCCTTTCCTCCAGGTCTTCCAGCTGGCATGCACTCATGATGCCCTGAAAGCCTTATAGGATCTATAGGATCAACAATCAAAATGAGTGAATTTTAGGGCAGGAAAAAATAGGATTAGAAAAATCATCTAATGGGAAAAAAAAAAGCCCCGAATACTTGGAAGAATTAGCTTCTGTGTTTATTTTTTATGAAAATATGGTTTTGGAATATGTGACCTGATTCTTAGGTCACCATTTCAGTAGTAGTATGATTTTTTTTTAGTGTATTTTAATATACAAATTTTCCTCAGTACTGAATAACAATAAAAATCTCAGCAAAGATATTATACATGCAGTTCATTTACTGTGCTTTTTTCACACTGCCTGATCCTACCTAGGATTACTTGCAAATAATAGAGGAAAAGACTGACAGAGTGGAGGTGTTAAATAATAGTTGGGTGATTTATCCTCCCAACTATTCACAAGCTATTTTTGCATTCAAGCGATAGAGGAATACCAAAGCTTATTGAAGCTTCTTGTGCTGTTGAGCATGGGAGAAGTACATGGAGACTGCTTTGCTGGTTTTCAAATATGTTTCTTACTCTTCACCTTCTAATTTCCTCTTGATTATGATATTTGGTGATTTTCATTTAGAGTTACAGGAGAATATCTCTCTTATTTGGAAAAGTCTTTATTTTAAAGAAGAATCAAAAATATGAATATGATTGCATTTTTAAGACATGAAAATGGAAGGCAAATTTATTGTACTTTATTATTATTATTTGAAATCACATTTTTATTTAATGCCATTCTCAGGTTTTTGTGTGCTTGATTCATGGTTTGTGAAGGATTGAGGCTTGCAATGCCAACTTTCAAAGTGATCCAGGGAAACAACTCCAGTCTATTTCTTTTAATTCTGAATAAGTCTCACTCTTATTCCAGAAAGAAAATCAAATTCATGGTGTGGACTTGAGTGGGGAGAATTTATCCTACATTATTTGCAAGTAAAGCATACATGTGTTTGATGGCTGGTTAAAGGAACGGTTTGTGCTGCCTCTGTCATTTATTACAGAAGTATAACCACGCTGGGAGTATAATTCCTGTTGCCATGGAGTAGCAATGCATATCAATGTTAGACAAATTTTAGGATATGAAACAAAAAATATACTGGGCTAGCTCTAAAACAGACAAGGGGCATCTAACCAGAAAGAGCATAATAACTCAGTCTTGAATGTGCACAAAACTTACCTTTCTTTCAGAGTGTGTCCTTTAAAAAAAGACAAACAGTGGTGTCCTGATTATAAATTTAATCTAAATGAAATCACAATGTCCTCCAATTTTCCATAATAAAATTCAGCTAGTATTGATTATCACAAGTGCATAAAATTCACTGGTAACACTTGAAAAGTTCAGATGTCCAGTTCAAACACCAAGCAATTCACACTGTCTTTACCTGCAAGATATGCTGACATAAATGTGAGAGAAAAATTTTTAACAAAAGGAATGGTGTTGTTTTAATATAAATTACTTACATTCTATTTCATTTTATGGTCAGAGTTAAAATACTTGCTTTTTTAGAAGCAGCAAACTCAGAAAATTCTAGATTTCAATGTCTGAAAGCTAAAAAAAAAAAAAAATACTGGCAATTCAATTCACATTCTGTTGCTGCAAGCTTCGAGAATGAGAAAAACTTCACAGGACCTACCGTCACAACTCAGTTGAATTCCATTAATACCTTGATCCCTGGTATTAGCAACGGTGCTCTCTGTTGCCTAGGGAGGAAAAATTAAGGACTAGTGGGCAGTCAAATGAAGCAGTAATGGCTTTTAGCACTGTGGTCCATTCCCACCAGATCTTCATAAACACCAGCAAAACCTTTCAGAGATGTTTCCCTCTTGCGCACTTGTACTTGCGCGTGGTGCTGCTGCCAGCACCAAGGCCAGCACAGCTAAGCATCACATCAGGAGGGGTGCCCTGGAGTGGGAAGTTTGCTCTGCCTGCAGAGTAGTCTCTGTGGTGGTCTAGAGCTGGCAGAGACAGAAACATACAGAAAATCAGGCTAAGAGAAAAGGAAGACCCCACTGCAGGGTGATTTAGAAGAGAGTAGCCATTCATTCCCACACACAGAGATTTGTGTAGAGTGAACTCTCACATTTTCTGTTGACATGTCCACCACTTAGAAAACATGATGGCTAAATGAAGTTAAATGAAAAGTAGGATAACCAGGGAAATGCAAATCAAATGGTTCAGTATAGCTCACTTTGTTGACGTTTGGTGTTCACAAAACAAATAGAATACGTATGATTTTCCAAGGCTTTAGTCATTCCCTACGGCTGTTACATTCCTTACTGAATGCAAACTTAATTTTCATAGCTGCCTACAATTATGTATGTGCAGCTGTATCCAAACATATTTGGAATGTATGATCAGGGTTCAGGGTTCTCTTTGAATGCTTTCTTTTTTTTTTTTCCAAAAGAGAAGAAGAACTGAAACCAAGAATGTCATAGAGAGATGATGAACGGCTTTTCTCAGCATTGTAGAACACTGTCCAAAAGTTGTGGTGCTGAAGAATGAAACTGAAAAATAAAGTAACTGATGAGGCTGAAACTGAACCCCATTTTTAAGAATGCTTTCATGTGGCTACAGCCGCTACTCCTAATTTCCTTATTTGTGTATTTTTGCAATGAATGGAATATTTTTCAATCCGTGATGATACACTGGCATCATCCTGCCCTTAATGATGATTAGGTGGTGAGTTGGCACTACCTAATATTCATCTTCAATGTGACCCTGCACTGCAGTTATTCTGGAGAACATTCAACAGTCTCTTGGCTTGTCTTCCTGAATAAACAGTGAGGTGTTTTTTTGTTTTGTTTTGTTTTTTGGCGTTGTGGGTTTTTTTGTTTGCTTGTTTTTTAATTAGGGTATTGGTTTTTACCTGCCAGCAATAAGAAGAGCATGAAAAATTATTTTTTGAAAGCTACACTGAAGGTTTCATTGTATTTTATTTCAAATTTCAATAGAAATGTCACATAAGATTGATTGTGTCTTTTGATTACTGCTTTCCTGGACATCAGCATTCTAGGAGTATGTGAATCAACTACAAGTTCTGCCTAGGTGTAGTCCAGAAACAATTTAAGAAGGAAGTAGGAGAGTCCTGTTTTGGATCAGTCTGGCTGTCTGGCCCAGCTAACCGCAGACATCTGTCTAACAGACCTCCAAGTCTGTTTGGGATGACAAAACACCTATCCTCTGTGTTTGTGTTTCATGGACCTTCCAGGGCAAAAAAAATCCCAGTGAACATCAGACTTTCCACTGTGGACTGTTGTGTTTCACATGCTGTTTCCCATAGGATGAGGGAGCAACAGTTCCACTACTCCTGTCAGATATGCTGTTAAGAATCAAAAGATAAGAATATCATAAACAAATTTACACAAACAGAACCCATGCT
This sequence comes from Fringilla coelebs, assembly GCF_963513975.1. Lineage (NCBI taxonomy): Eukaryota > Metazoa > Chordata > Aves > Passeriformes > Fringillidae > Fringilla > Fringilla coelebs. The sequence continues at coordinate 31,419,884 of NC_140032.1, read as the reverse complement.
GGTTCTTTCCTTCAAGCTTGGAGGGTTTTGGTGGCTTTATAGCTTTACAGCTTACAGTTTCTTTATGGCTTCATCATCTCAACAAATAGGAGCATGACAACAATTCAGAAGTACTGAGAAAGGGTGAGTGTTAAAAGAGGAAGAAGGGCTAGATGTTAGATTCTATGTACAAAACTAAACTTCACACGTAGTCACATGAATGACTTGAATCTTGAATTAAATAAATAAATATTTTCTACCATACTTAAATAGTTTGTACTTCAAGTGTTAGTTGTAACTGAACTAGGAAAAACTTGCACTTTTTAAATAGGCCAATAAAACCTTAGTTAGACTAAAAGTACAATCTTGATTTATTTATAAGACAGGGTCCTTTTTTCCCCTAAAAATCTTTTGATGGTAACATCAGGGCTGATTTCTTACTAACTATTCTTTATTGCTGAGCTCCTCTTGAAACAAGGTCTATTTTCTTTCTTTAAAATCTTTGGGAACAGACAGTTATTGTCAAATGCTTCAATACTTAGTGTTGCCTATTCTGAATTTGATTTCCATTTCTGACACAGTCCATAGAAGACTTCAAGTGCAACCCTTATTCTAGCAGCTATTTAATTCCTCCCTCAGCACAGAAGCTTGGTTCTTGACATGTGTGGAAAAAGATAAGGGATAAATGGGATTAATGAGCACTTAAAAGAAAAATAATTACTATAAAGGCTATAAATCAAAGTTTATATTTAAAGAATAGAACCCCTTGGGGGTTCATGCTGTAAAATTGTACGCTTGTATTAAGTCAGAGATTTTTTCAGAGTGACTACTACTAAAACTATTGTATTTCATTTGTCTGTAAAATGGTATTTAATTGAATTCAAACTACTGCTAAAAAACACAAGTGGTCATAATAGATCACAATAGGACAGGGACATTTCAGAGTGAAGAGCACTATGGCATATGTTCTCTGGTATGAACAGGTAGAAGAGGGACAGCCAAGCTGATAGTATGGTCAGAGCCAAGGAAGGAAAACATGTTACCTGAGATTGAGAAGAGAAGGGATTATTTATGGAAGGAAATGTATTTCTAAGAGTTGTTCTGAAAAAAATTGAATCAGCATCAAAATTGGTTGGGAGAGATGACTGGTATGAACATAAATATTAACGAAACAGTTAATATTTTGGCTTTCAAGCTAGGTGAAGTTTATGGTAAGAGAGATATTGTGTGTTAATAAACTCTCAGGAAAGGCTAGATCAGAGTGAGTAAATTATTTGCATATTAGCTATTCAGCCAGTCTGTAACAGCAGTTTGGGGATCTAAGTGATCTGTAGTTGGTTTAATGTGCTTGTAGTAGCTGCATTTCTTTATTCTGGATGCAAACATCTTGAAACTTGAATATAATATAATATATGGGGGACATGTATTTTTACATGAGTTGAGATTTGTAAAGCATGTATATGTAGTCCATAGATCTACACAATATTTTTATGTAACTTTAAAAACTATCACAAAGGGCTTAATGAGGTTTTTCCATGTTAATTTTTAAGCATCTAAAATTGTATGATTACAAAGTAAACAGAATCTTCTTTCTGTGAATCAGTGAAATTGTTTCTCTGGGTTCATGTAGTCAGTGCTCTGTGGCAGAACAATTCCCACCCTAAGTTATATGGAAAAATACTTTGGTCTGAGACATAGACCTGATAATATCATTGTATTTCTCTGACTTTTATAAACTAGCTGAATATTTGTATATATTGAAGAAGAGTATAAAAACTTTTAGAATCTGGAAAAACTTTTAGTATAAAAACTTTTAGAATCTGGAAACAAACATGCAAGCAAAATTCTTGGTGCGATTAAATGAAATCCGTGTGCACACATGCAATACAAGCAGAAAGAATAATGGCAAGTAGACTTCATGTCTCTAAATCTCTTAAGTTTGGTATAATTTTCTGCTAAATAATTGCTACTTATACAATTAAGACTGATGCTACATAAAAGACTTCTGACTTGTTTTATATTTGTTTATAAAAATGACAAATCACAGAAAGAGGACGGTCGGATGAGGTTAATTTTGCAGATCATTAGCAGGCAGATTCACATTCTCCTACAATCTGGACATCTGACAGCTGGGGAAATTCACAGAAATAAAGCAAATATTGCTCTTGTAATAGTGTAAAATAGCTAATTTTTAGATTTATGAACTCTAATATACCAAAATCCTCAGCTGACATGAGTCAGTAAAGTTGTACTGTTTTATGTAAGATGAAACAGACTCTGTGTCTAAAAGGGTATTTGGATATAACTTTTGGAATAATCTTTTGGGATAATGTAGATACTTTTATGAATAACATGGTTCTCGAAATGTATATACTTTGGTCAGTGTTTGGTAGCTGGGATAGTTTGAGTGATAAGTATTTCATTCATATGGGAAAATATTTTCTATAACTATTATTAATATATGTACTTCTTTGCTGGACTTAATTTTGTTTCTATTAAAAACTGTAAAGGCTATTGACTTTTACTGTGAGTCTTTTCCACCGTATACACATTGCAATCTCTCAGACACATATTTGAGGTAGGAATAATATTTTTAATAAGTAAACTCATAAAACCACATAATGGAATTCTTCTTACAGGCAAAAAATTTGAGAAACAGTACATGGGCTATAAGCCAGGCCACTACTTGAATATTTTTTCTGCTAAGAAAGTCAGCTTTAGCATGTGTGATTTCCCAAGCCTCAGTGACAAAATGGCAGACATTTGTAGTTCTTAATTATTCATAAACCACTTTAATTATACTTAGAAAGTGCATTTATTAAAAAATAATTAAAGAATAACATTACTACAGTTTATGAACCAATTGTTCAAATAAAAGGAGTCTTTGAAATTATATTTCAAATTGGATAACCACATATATTTATGTAATTATGTATTACATTTTAAGGATTTTTTAATTATTATTTTTTTCAGTGCCATGTAAGGGAAATTACAGTTCCCTTCAGTATGTCATAATTAATCATATCTAACATAAAAAAATTTCAAAAGTAGTAAAAAAGAAGAAAAAGGTGTGACGATTATATAAGGATGCACTAAACACTGATACAGATTGTTCATTATAGTCTCTTTATTATGGATGATTCATATACCTGCCTTCTAAAACAAATTAGGAGAAAGAGAAGTAAAATCATTGCTACATATTGTGTCTATTGAAATAACATATGCTTGTTTCATATCTATGCACTTGCACTAGCCTAGTGGTAGAAGAAAATGTGCAAAGAGAAAATGTGCAAAGCTACTCCAAATGAAACTACATTGTTGCATACAGTTACAGTTTAAATACAATGAGTACCCTGTTTGATATTAATATATTCGTTAAGATTTTCTTTGCTGGTAAATATTTAATAATGCCAAGCTTCTTTGTAAACGTGAAGTTTGCAATGTAGATGACCACCAATAAAACTGTCTATCTGTGAGGGTTCAGGGTGTGTTGATAAGATCATATTCAGATTGTCAACATAATCAAGATTGTGGTATAGGAAAGGAATTCTTGCAGGATTAGGTAGCGCTCAATAAGGCTGTAAGTGTGTTGCATACAGGGAGGGGGACAGAGGTGTTTCACTGCTCCTTCACAGAGGTCCTTTGGCTTCACTGGGGCTCAGATCAGAAATGGATGGGAAGTAGGAAAGGGATGGTCATTTTCAGATGCCACAGAGTAAGACTCACATTTTAGGACTAAATCATCAGTCCTGTCCAGGGCTGATGACTGCTATAGGATGATTACACTAGCTAAACCACCCAGATGGAACTGTTAAAAATGCAGTTGTGCTATGCTAACCTTTCATACAGGAGAAAACTTAATTACTTGTAATATAAAAAAGCATACCATGGCTCATCCACTTTCACAGAAGCAAGCAATCTCAGATGTTTCAAATGCATCTCCTTAGAATGGACAGAAATCATTATTATTTTCACCAGTCATCTTTATGTTGAGCATAAAGAGTCAGATTTTGTGAGGGGCTGATTTACATTGTCATGCTCATTGTCATTGAGCAGCTGGCAAGGCTGCTGATTGTCTTGCATTAATCACTTTGACTTTTTTGAAGCAATGAACTGGAATTAAAAGTAACCATTACTGCAGAGTTAAGCATCATTCATTATTCTTCTACTTTTGCAATGAGTAGTTTTGCAATCCTTACCTAAAACATACTTCAGAGGGCAGCAGATATTATCCAAAGTTTTCATCCACAGTAATTTAAACAAAATTATCGACTCTCCCACCAAAGAAGAACAGGAGATAAATTTCTTAAAATTATTGCTATATTTAGCAGCTCATCACATTACCAACATGCACATTTCTGTGATTTAGATTTAATACAAATATTTCAAAATACAGATCTGAAAAATGCTCTCCATTTTTATTACAGGCCTATTCAATAAAATATATACCTTTGGTATAATATGTTCTGTTGTATATAGCAAACCATTTTCATTGTCATCAAAAATATATTTTAGCACTTGCGAATTACAGGGGACTTTACTTCCTCAGATAACCCACATATTGGATACAGTATCTTGAGCCAGCTCATAAATATGTAGACATGATACAGATGTACATTTTCTGTAGGAAATGGAAAGTGAAAGGTCTTTGAGAATTCTAAACTTACTAATGATTAAGCTACTTTAACTGTCTTTATGCTACTTTCATAGATATATAATAAGACATTATTTTCATTGAAAATATGCTTTAATAAGGCAATTTTTGTAAGAATTTAAATAGTATTTTTTCTTGCATTAAAAACTCATTTATTTGTAAGGTGGTCATGCCTCCCTTGCTATTCTAAAATCACTACACACAAAGCAATAAAATTACAGAGCTAAGCATCCTCCAAGGATGAAATCACAGTGAAGAAAGCTGTGACATACTTTATGCTGTAAATCATGTTGTATCATATCATATGATGATACCACAATAGAAGAGAGCTGGTTATTTACACAGTGGTTCTGACTGGAAAATGTAAACAAAGATGAGTCAAGCACCTCAGCAATGCATTGACTTGCTAGTTCATATCCAAGGTTTTACAATGTTGTTCATTTAGTTCCATTGAAAACTTGACATGAGGCACCTGTTTTTAAGGTAAGAAACTGGTCAGATGATGAAGTGTCAGTGGGGCTTTCAAGCAAATATGAATTGATTCCCTTTAGTTCATTAGTAAACCAAGGGTATACTAATCTATGATCCAAGAAAGATTGAATGCTGTTAGATTTAAATGCAGTTTAGGGAGCTCTATGACAGAATGACAATTGTTTTCTGAGACATAAGCTTAAGAAAATCTCCAGTAAAGCAAATAATATTTTAAAATAACTGACTGAGTAAAATTCACATTTTAACATAGATGAACAAAAGTCTGATGGCTATTCAAAAGCTCTTTGTCCCACTGACATTGTTGGAATTGGCTTGGAAAAGCTCAAGTGTACTTGAACATCACTGTAGGTATAAACAATTGAGCATTAAAAGGTATGACAGTTGGAGCTTCTTTCCAGAACTAAATGCTCTTTCTTTTTAAGGTCAATTTGAAGGTGAATCCTATTGTTGTGAATTACTTTTCTCTGCCAGAGGACTTCATTATAAAGAGAGATTCATTGTTGCAGGAGACAGCCTGTCTTGCTATTCTTCCTCACTTCACACTGTACTTCCCCTTACTGAAGAGGTGCCTGCTGTCTGTGGAAAGTCCTGAGAATCACATGTTCCTCTTTGTACCACTGTTATAAGTAGTATCTTCTCTTTTCTGTTATTTAAAGGTGTCTAACTCTTCTAGGTTATTACACTATGTTCATAATTGTGGTAAACACCTAATTACTAATTTGAAAATTTTATCTGTGGCAGATTAAAAAATAACTGCTAGCCTCAAGTTATTCTCAGGAGACGAGTTTCAGAAAGATGTTAAAATACTCATCCTGTATACATGTCTTATTTCCCAGAATTTCATGGGCTTAAGATTCCACTAACCAGACAAAACTCTCATACTCAACTGTCACTCCTATTAAACGCATTAATCTTCTTCTCACAGAGATTTAGAACTTCTCTCTTGTACACAAGTGAGATATAATAGTTCTTCCTCTCTTATGTTTCTGGAAGGTGTTTCCCCAGAAACTCCTCTGGGACACTCCCTGATTTCATGAGTTACCATCTCTTCAGAAATAATGGTAATTTAAATTTCTCTTCCCAACCCTCCTACACCTCTTTTTCATGCTGAAATGGCTTGAGCTGATGAATCATGGCTCTTTTCCTTCCTTGCTGTTTATCCTCCTGCCCTTGGAGCTTTGAAGATAATCATTCAGGCATTTTTCTCCTCCTAAAAGCTATTTTAAAATTGAAAAGTCAATTGAGAATGTCATTTTTAGAAGGGCTGGTGAGGTTTAATATCCAAAAAATTATATTCAGGTCCATGTTAGTAGCAAAGAAATATAGATAGAGGTACTTTTTAAAAATCCTAATGAGTTTTCAGTTACCTTGATTTTTCGCTTCACATCTTGTAATATATTTCATAAAGATCTGATTTCATTTTTTTAAAAGAAGTTTTCAGAGATTTTAGAATCAGGACCGTAACATGGACAGAAAGAGCATGTGGAAAGTGCCAGGAATAGTTTTATGATTTATTTTACTGAACCAGGCAATATGGATACTTCTGATTCAATCTCCTTCTAGGTGCTTATCTCCATCTAAGAAAAAAAGTAGTCATTGATAACTTTTTATTCCCTCAAGGATATCACTATGTCATTATACAACGGATATACCATTGTATAATAGGATCTGTATGTCAAGGCTCTGTAACAAGCTTCCAAACATCATGCGAGGGATTTATCAAAGTGCTTTCAGTGTAGAAGGTATATTTCACTATAACATTTAACAGGAGGTCTAATAAAATGGACACATTTTTTTGGATGCTGTTGAGTGATAATAGTAAGATTCCCATTTTCAGACAGAGTCCACCTTCACTTGATTGTTGTTTGTAATCAGCGGAGAAGGTTTGCTTCTCATTCTGTCTCCTGCATCATTAGAACTATCCTGGAAAAAAACTTTTGCTGTACAAAAAGTGACAATAATTCTCTTGTATTCTCTTCTGAAGTTCTGGTTCAGGAGTCCATATACTATAGCATTAAGGCAGCTGTTGAAATATGCCATGTAATAACTAGACACAAACAACCACTCTGGAATCCTAGGGATTACAGTTTTTGGGTTGACAGCCACTGCAATGCCTATAAAGTTCAAAGGAGCCCAGCAGACTGCAAACAGTACAAATACCACAAACATGGTTACAAAGTTTCTGAAGTCATGTGGTTTCAGCCTAGGGTTGTTATCCGGTTTAACCCTCCGCCTTACCTGGATAACGAGGATCCATATTCGCAAGTAACAGAAAGTCACCACGGCAATGGGAAGCAGGAAGTGGAAAAACACAACTGCTATGGTATATGCTGAGCTCACAGACTGTGCAAACGTACAGGAGTAAATCCTGGGGTCGTACTGCAGCGATCCCACAAACAGGTTGGGCACGATAGCGACAAATGTGAGGACCCATATGAGCACAATATAGCACAGAGAATTCCTGTCGCTGTACAGCTTGTCATATTTGAGGCTGTGGCAGATATAGCAGTAGCGATTGATAGCGATGCCTGTGATATTGAAGATTGATCCAATGACACTTAGGCCCATCAAGAAGCCACTAATCTGGCAGTGTAGGTATCCCAGTTTCCATCCATTGTGAAACACAGATGTGAGGACCAGTGGATAAGGGTAGATAGCTACTATCAAGTCTGCAACTGCCAGGCTTACAACAAACACATTTCCTGTAAAATAAATATAAAAAGGCAAGTATTAGTTTTTCTTTTGCTCTTTTCTGTCATTTCTGCTCTCGTTATATTAATGAGCAGCCTCAGTGGAACACTTCAAGTGTAATTAGTTTCTACTTCCTAGCTCAAAATTCATGGTCATATATCAGAAATAAGAGACTGATTTTTAGTTTAAAAAGGTAGCTTAACTTAAAGATTAACATTTTGAAAGTAAACTGTCTTTAAGCTGATCTACCATGACCTATTATTTTTATCATGCCATTTATTTGGATTCTTTCAATCACACAGACTTAGAATTCATATCAAATCAAAATATTTGTAACTTTAAGGCTTGCTTTGGTTTTAAATATTCTCTCTTGAAAAATCAGCAAAAATAATATTTCTAATAAATTTCCAAACTCATTTACCTTCTTTATTTAACTTCCTTTCAACATTAACTAGCCCTTAACTTGTCCAGTCCTGAAATCAAAATTTTCTCTTTTCTCCCATTTATATTTCAAGCTTCCATGACTTTAGTATGACTTTTACATTATTCTCTTTGAATCTGCTGCCAAGTACTTAAATAATCTTAACTTCTAATAGTCTTGTTGAACACAGACTCAGTTGTCTTCAATCCTAAAGATGTGCTCCTCAGTAAAAAAAGAGATAGAGAAGCTGGGCAGTGGCCTAGACAGTTCCCAGACAGTAATGATGCCCCATTTTTCTCTGCCTCCAAACTGGAAAATTAAGAAATGGAACATTCTGCTGATTCATTTTTAAAAAAAGGGAGAAGGTATTCTTCAAAGACAATAGAATCCATCCTGTTTTCAATTCATTTTTTGAGAAGAGATTACATTTTCTTTTTTTAGTCGCTTAAATGACAACCCATCTGAATACCTCCCAACTATTCTATTTTCTAAGAAGAGGCTCACAGGAAACATTGATGTCACTTTTATTAATTTCTTTAAAATAACTATTACATGTAAAGCTCTAGTTATTCATGTCCATAAGTACAGAAAGCTTTCAATTTTATCTTTACATGCACGTTTGTAGGTATAGAAATGTATATATACACACATGTTTGATATTGTACTTTGTAGTTCTGAGATTACACATGGAAGATAAAATACAAGCTTCTATTGCAACCTGTAATAACATATATTATTATTTTCAGATGATGTACAATTTCAGTGCTAATCCAAGATGGGCTTGGTGAATTGTTCTATGCATTTATTCTGAGCATATAAAATATAAACAGCAGGTTAGTAGGAAAGGCAAAAGTATCTATGGACCAATAGGGTGTTTTAGCTGCTAAAATTCTCAAAACTACTTTTTAAATATATTGTTTCAAATATCTTCAAATGCATAGTCCCTTACCAATCTCAGACTTTAAATGTCCAGTTAGAAATGTTCAATATGCAAACACTGTCAGACAAAAACAGGAATTCTCTTTCTCTGGATGCTACCTATGCTGTTGTGTTTAACTTTTGGTACATGCACAAAGTACCACATTTGATATTTATACTAATGGCACCTGGAACAAATGGCCTCCAATAAAAGACTGCTGCACTACTTTTTCTTGATTTAGTATCTGGATTTATAAATAACTTTCTTGTGATGGTGTCTGTAGCTGTTTTGTCTTTGACTGGGGATTCACTGCCAGACTGAAATATGCTTATCCTTTGGCAGAATTCCAGATCATTTCAGCACAAACATCAGAGCTTCTTTAAGCAGAAGATGACACAGGAAAAAAAGCACTGCTTTCAGAATTTATCTTTGACATAGTGGCAACTGATACAAGAACAAGAGACTGTATGGAGCTGAGAGCTCTCTGTTTATCTGATGAATCAAGAAGTGGAAAGTAAATGAAAAGGTGCTGTTGGCAGGTTTTTTCCCCCTGTCCAGAATATTGCAGGATTGATGGTAACATATAAAGCCCAGATACCTATTAAAATGTAATATTTGGAAGAATTCTATTTATATTTGCTTATTAACTTTCTGCTTAGCTGGAGACTGCCCATCCTAAACTTTTTTATCTGCCATCCACTAAAACTTCTGCTACTGCTCACCATTATTAATGCTAGCATTGCCATTATTTACCCACTTCAGCCAAATTATAAGAACGAAGTTAAAAGCGTTTTTTTTTCCCCTTTAAAAGGCATTGTATTGAAAGGAGACAGATGGTATACATTTCTCTGAATCGTTTTGGCTTTGGAAAAAAATGAGTTTAGGAAGAGTAGGCACTCTGTCTCTGAATCAGCCGAATTTCAGGCTTCCATATACTCATGCACCATGGTTGTTCCAGGTTTTTTCAGCTGGCTGCTGTAGAATGACAAACTGAAAATCTTGGAAACACAAGCTGTTTCATGTGAAAATTGGAGGCCAGCATGAGGATAGAAGAATATCCTAGTAGTCTATCTTTAAAAAAAAAAAATCATGAGTCTGGAAATCAAGCCCCAAGCTGCCAGCTCATGGTTAGCATGTCAGCTGAATGAGTAAAGCGTTGGGGGTGGAAACTGCTTGGAAACCAGATACCTGTTTGCAAACAGGACTTTTAACTTGCCTTTCAGGAAGGGTTATTTTAAAGCTTGAGTTCAGATAAATTTTTGTTATAAGCATGGAAATTTTTTTGCTAAGACAGGAAATTTAAGTTTAAAAAGTTTGGCATTAGTATGATTGAATATTTTGGGATTCATTATTTCACACCCTGTAGTTGGATCTGAAATAAAGTTGAGCTTTCACATGTAATATAATAAACAATTTAAAAACATGATCCTAGCTTTAGGTACCACAGTCACTGGAAAATATTGCTAATTTATAAAATTCCCATATTATAATATCATATGGTGAAATTAAATTCTTATGTTTGTAGCATAATTGGTATTTTAGAGGCGAGTATCATAAAAAATGTATATACAAAAGGGCTAATTTTTATCTTCAGAGGTAGGTTTGAATAGAATGCTTTAAATGAAGCCTGAAGCTCTCTAATGAACCCTTCAAAAAGGCCACAAAATCAAAAACTTGAATAACTCTTCCTTGAAGAAAAAATATTTGTTCTTTTTAGAGAGTAAGATCACGTAACTGTGAAAAAATGTGATTTGTGTACCTAAAGAATATATTATTATGCATTAACACCAGCTGGCTGAACTGAGAAGGCAGAGGTTGAATTTCTTGACTTTGACATAAGCCAAATAAGCTTTAATACATTTAAGCAAATGTTGTGCAGTGGATGTATGTGGGAAGAAAGATAATCTACTGGTAACCAGCTTGAGCAGGTTATGTTTTTTGATGCTGTCTAAAGCAATGTTCCACTAAATATTTTCACCACCCTTACTGAAAAAGAAGCCTTTCTGCTCAGCAAACACATAGCAACATCAAATCTACCTGCTGAATATAAAGCTGCATTAACGCAACAGAAAATAAACAAGTGTTTTCCTAGACAATTTGACTTTTCCAAGAGCACAATACAACATTAACTGAGTGTAAAAATTGTGACCCCTGACAGATTATAAGATAAAAAGCTTATGGGATTGCCAAGATATCAAAATGAATATAAGAGCCTCAATAAGAACTACACGATGTCATTGTATCAGTAGCAACTTGTCTTTGCAGAACATATATAAATTACTGTGTGGGTTGTTAATCCCTAGATTTAGTGCTAAGTATGTCCTGAATGATAATTAAAAAGCTTCCAGAAATTTCTAGCAACTTAAATATGTACAGGATGCTTACAGAAAAAGATTAAAGTTACATAGATTGGGTGGGGCTGAGCGCCTGCCCTAGAGGTAGAATGGAGGGCTGAACATTTTTGCCAGCAGGTCAGAAATGACTTCTGGCAATTTTAGGAGAACTGAGGGTGATGCGGTCTACAGAGCTCTTTCCTAAAGTGTTAGGACTGTGAAGTACTCTTACTCTTCTAAAATATTTAGTCTGGGGAAAACAACCTACCATAAAAAAGGGAAAGAGCTTATGTATGGAAAAAACAACAGTGTTTTGAAGCATTAGGGGGATTCCAGCTAGAATATTTGGTACTCAGAAAATCTGAGTGAATTTTAGAAAAGATCTCATATTGCTGGCAGCATCAGTATGGCTACTTTTTCTTCTTTTTTTCGCAAGTTATTTCTATACCTTTTAAAATATTGGTTGCTAAGTCACTATTCTATTCACTTTTGTCAGTTTTTCCTGGGTAAATAATGCTTTGGCATCTTACAACAAATGCTTTCCACAAGTCCTCATGTTTTCATCCTGTAGCTGCATTTTGAAACAGATACCATGACATGTCCATTACTGCTTCAGGTTGGACCAATTTTAGGTGAGGGTTTTAGTCTTTATGCCAACTGGAGTTGCTTTACCTTTTAGATAAGACTAAACAGTATGTGCAGCAGTCACTGAAGTCACATTCAAGGATTTGTTTCAGTGGCCACTGTCTCAGACCTCAGATGTTTACTTGCTAAGTATATCTTTAAGGAAAGAGGAAAGTGTAATTCTTCCAACACTGTTAATTTTTAGAAGATCAAGCTTAGTTTCTAATGATCAGATTCATGTCATTCTCTACTGTCTTTTCACCACTTGTAAGCTATTGCCAGATACATTAACAGTAATTTCCAATTGTTTCATAAGTAACCTTAATTAAAGGGATGCTTTCCTATAAATTTTGATCAGGTTTTGTAGATATTAAATAGTATCTAAATATCATACAATATCATATCATAAAAATATCATACAAGTTTGTTATGTACATATTTTTTACACATCTAATGGCACAAAAAATCTATTTACATTTTTAAGCACTGGTTTCTGATAATTCTAATACTTCTACCAATTTTCCTCAAGGATAGCTTACAGGTTTTTTGGCATTATGAAATCTTCCTGATTATTCTAGACCTTGCTCAGGATGTTAATTTGAGAGCTTATGCTCCTAGCTGACAACAAGACTGTGATAGATGCTCACCAGTGAACGCCTGCAGCATCAGAAACTTTAAATGTAATACCTCGTAACCGGGTATGGCATGAGAGAGAAGGACTTCTTCCTTAGAGAGGTATTTTGTCAGGCCTGTGCTTATTTAAGGATATTTCCATGCACAAAATGGTGTCCTAATGACAAATATTAAAGCTAGATTTGTTTCATATTCCATGAACAGTTTTGCCCTGAATGTTGTTCCATTAGCACCAATATTTAACGTATAAAACATCGTAAACTACAAAATCAAGGAGTGAAGGCTGCTTTTGTGAGTACAATACAATATAATATATAATATATAATATATAATATATAATATATAATATATAATATATGATATATAATATATGATATATAATATATGATATATGATATATGATATATGATATATGATATATGATATATGATATATAATATATAATATATAATATATAATATATAATATATAATATATAATATATAATACAAATATAATAAAATTTTCTTGTGCATGTATCCAGAAACAGATCTTAGGTCTGCTCTGTGTTTCCTCTACCCATGAGATCAAGTCAAAATGTTTCAAGAAAAAGATCAGTTCATAATCTTTCTAGCATTAAATTAATACTGGAAAGTTGTTGCACCTGGCAGCACAGTTTGGGTTTTCACAGAGATCATGCACAACAAAAATTGGTAAATTAAAATAGCTGTAAGTGGGGACAATGACCATGGTTTCTTAGGAAAAATCCCAAAGTCAAGTAAGGTTACCTAGACAAGCAAGTGTGCAGTCCTAGCTTCACTGAAGAAAGATTTGAAATGTCTAAGAAACCAACAGTCCTTGCAGCTCAGCATCAAAACGGCACAAAACAGCTGAGCAAAAATGTAGGAATAAATATTGCATAAGCTCTAGTTACTCCTGGGAGCTTCATTCACTTTACAGATCATAATATCAAGTCCCCTAGATCTGAAAAGCCTATTTTTAAACTAAAGGCACTATTTATAAACCTGTCCTGAATCAAGAAGTCCACGTGCACATTAAATTTGAATAGCGTGATGGGCCTGTGGGTTTTTCTTCTCATTAGCAAGTTAACCCTGATGCTGCAGGTGGTGATGCAGGGAAATGTGAAAGGTTTAAAGCCCATGGTAAACCTTGTAGCCTTAAACATATGTAAGAAAACCTCTCTCTTTCCTTTTAAGCTGAGAAAAGACCTTGTATTTGTCATTTCCATCAAACCTCATTCCAATGTACACTTCTGTCACATCATAGAAGGGATAGAAAGGACTTTCAGGCCTTCTATCATCTCGTGGGGATGCTAATAAAACCAAGGGGGCAATTGAAGACATTGCCACTGCCTATAGAAATATTGATGATAGGCAAGTAACTTGTTAGCACTGAGGAGAGTATTAAATATTTGAGGTTTAAACTGATTTAAATACTTAGTGTCAGGTAAGTTCAGATACTGAAATGACCTAAGTAACCTCAATATTTAACTCCAGTTTATTGAAATTCAGGGTCTGGACAGCTGGAGAGCTACATAAAAGTATATTAGAGAAATATTGAAGAATAGATTTGTTAAAGAGCTATCAAAATAATCCATATTGTAATGTTTTGTTTCACTGCGCAGAAAGTTGAAGAAAAATTTACATAATCAGCACAGCATAAATGAAAGACTACTGATGCATTCAGAAAAGAAAATGCTATACTGTATTTAGATTAATTATCACACAGAATCTTCCAGCGAAGCTGCAGCAACAATTAAATTTGAAATGCCTATGCCATCTTCTGGCCAAGAAAATCAGACACATGAGAGTGTAATTGGCAGAAAATGGCAGTGACAAATTATGTAGTATTCAGACCCAAGGAATGGTTGTGTATCAGGTCCAAGCTGACTGTAGCCAAAGAGTATGCAGATGAGATGAGTGTTTTCACAGACATGCCAAACAACGTAGAGTTTTCTGTGCTTTTATCGCCCACCATCTTTGTCTGCAGTCCCATGGCACACATGTGAGTGAGAAAGCTCCTGCTCTCCTTCTCACAGTCTAAAAATATTTGTTGCTGCTATTTTTGGTGGTTCAGTCAAGAGAGGAAAGTGATGTGAGTTTACTCTCAGGCACGGAAGGGAATTGAATCTGTATGCTGGATGAGTGCTACAGGCTTGGGGATATTCCTTGCCTCTGGCAGTTTTGTATGGCATGCCAGGGCTGCTTTGAAAATATCTCTTATATTGGACCTCTCACACGAGAGGCATACTTGGTTTGCACGATGTGGCAGATTTAGGAGGTGCATGGGATATTGAATACCTCAGTGCTGATAAGACTGAGGTATTTCTGGGTATGCCACGAAGGGCAGCACTATCTACTGGATGAATTTACCTGACAGGAAATTCAAAGCACCTGAGGAAAGCAGCACTAAAGAAAAGGCCTTGACAGCCATTGCTATTTAGGCACCTAACACAGGACTAAACAGGAGTTGGCATTGACTGAAGATCTCTTGTGAAACTGAACTTAAAAAATCTAAAAGTGGTCAGGGTCTGGGTCTTTTTTAACAACTTTTAAGAGATGCCATTTTAAAAAGCACTTTAGATAGCTCACAGAGCTACAGTGCACCTCAGGATATGATCATCTTTCTGTTACATTATGCAGTGGCAAAAAGTGAAATATTTTCCTGTGACATTCGACATAGTGGGTTCATGTCCAAGATATTTTGCTTTAGAAACAGCAGCAAATTGAACAAGACTTCTATTCTTTTACAGAAATTTTTAAAATTTTATCACAGCTATCTATTTACCTTGGTAACAAGATTGTATTAAACTGGCACTGTCAGAGGGTTTCACACTTTTAAAACATAGAAATAAAAGATAAAAGCGACCCTTTTCACCCAGCCAAGACCTAACATAAAATATCAAGAAGGCTTGATGTGAATCAACAAGTCCTGCTGTCTTACCGGTGAAAGTAAGAAACCAGGGCAGGCAGACATACTGGTGAATGTCTCAAGTTCTGTGACCCTGGTTTTGGCTCTGATATCTGCCTGGCCTGTTCTTTCCACAGTTCACTGGGTGGGTGTCTTTTCAAGGTCAGAACATCTATCCCCCTTGAACATCAGCTTCTTCTATCATGATGACAATATTTCAGAGATCAAATAGATTTGCCTGAATAACTTATCCACTTTTACAGAAGGGAATTATATTCCCACTTCTGACTTGATCTCTTCCATCTCTAATTTCTATGATTCATTTGGGAGGAAAAACGTCCTGTGGACAGCCTGTTCTCCAAGAAGGTTTTGCCTAGATGTTACAGAACACTGAGGTTCAGCAAGCTGGATGAAACCGATTAGAATAACAATACTGCTGATGTCAGAGGATCACACAACTGAGCTGCATCACAGTGGACTCAGTGTGAGAGTACTTGTCCCCCCTTCAACTCTGTTTGCATTAGAGGCTGGAAATATATGGAAAGACAAAAGTTATACTGTTCACAGTAATATCAGAGCTCAGATAAATAAAACTAATAATATAGTTCGAACATAGGAACAGGCAGAGATGGATGCTTATGAAATATAATTACATTTTGTGTCTGTACAAAATCTCACAGATCTGACAGGACTAGGTAATGTGAAGATGCAGTCTATTCCCTTCCAAATTCGAATATGTATTTTGAGAAAACAAGTTGGAGAAAACAGAGGAGTGAAGTTGCAACTACATAACTGACAGGAGAGCCTGACAGGAAAGGCTTCTATACTGCATAAAACATTGCAAACACAAAATCACTTTCCTGAATCTCTTTGAAAGTCACACTTTTATGTAACTGGATTTTGTGGTTGAATTTGTCCAGAATTTTTCATAGGATGAAAAAGAAGTTTAAAAATTCTCAAGAGGACAAAATAATCCATTTTCTTTCTGTTACGACTAATAACTGTATAGCTGATCATTCAGCTAATGTAGACAGTAGACAGCACAACTAGTAAAATGAGTTTATAAAATAGTCTTCCCAGTTCTGTCTCTTAAAATCAGCAGTGGTAAAACACCTGCCAAGAAAGTTGAAAATAGCATTATAGAAAAAAAAATCACTTTATATATAGAGTTACACATGTGTTTACTCTCCCCTCCTCTATCCATTCTCTATTTTTCTATTCCTCCTTTTCCTATTTATTCCATCACCATGTTTATTTCTCTCCTCACTGACTTACAGCCCAAAATTTTTGTTTCTGACAGAAGTCTTTTTCCTCCACATTTTCCCCTCTTTTCCTCTCCTCTTTGTTGCCCCAAGTTTCTAGAAAAGAAGACACAGATGATTATCATACTCATTCCCACCTTATCAGTTTGATGATTTTTTAGGGTGTATCACAGACCCAGGTGACTTCAATTCTTCCTCCCTTTCTTTCAGTTCTTCATTTTCTCTATTTGCTGCAGCAAAAGTCAAGTTGAATGGTCCCACATTAGAGTGGAGCAAGTGATATTGTATCAAGTATCATGGGGAATTCTCCAGAATAAGTCCTATTTTAATTGCATTATTAGTGGGGTTTCTTTATGAAAGTAACTGATGGCAGCAAGAATTCTTGCTGTTCTATACCATCAGAATTCTATTATCACTGGAAACTGAAAAATAGGCAAATAAGTGTAAACTTCCATATGCATGGCAGCAAGGTGAAGGATCTTAATTTCCATCTTCTCTACTGTCTGTCTGTTCCTCTTTATGATGGACAAACAAATCAAGGAAACAGGGTATGGGAAAACACCTCTGGACTGAAAGAGAGTAAAGAACCCAAGATGTGCAGTTCCTTTCTTCTGTAAAAAGATTTTAAAACCTTGTAAATTTCCTCCAGCTATTGGACCAAAATACACCTCCAGCCCAACACTAGACACCTATACTAGACTCCTTTTTCTGTTCTTTGTGTATGTCCACAAGCTGCCAGGAGAAACCTTTACTTAACATATTCTTTTGTAATTTGGTGGGAACCCACATCAGCTGCACCATCCACAATGGGGTAAAAATGAGGCAAGAAATACAAATTAGATCTTAAACTGGCTACACTGAGTTTCAGGCAAATTCAAAATATGACAAAACAACAAAGCAGGCAACTTTCTTAGAGCAGATATTCTGGATTGTTGCAGCCAGGAATGAAATTATAGCCCTGGCAATTTAAATCAGTAAAATGCTTAGAGGGGTATATTTTTGCCCCTTTTATTATCCAAAAAAATAGATTTAGATATACAGTAGATTTATAAGAAATTAATTTATTAAGGAATAATTAAGAAAGAATAAATATTAAAAAATTAATATAAGAAATATATAACCACTTATGGAAGAAGGTAGTTTATTCATTATTGCCCTGATTCATTAATCATAATTTTTTAGCTCCTGCACAGTAAAATTAACTTGGAAGCAATGTTTGTTTGCTTATACTAGATGTGTACTTTAAAATACGTTGCTGATGAAACGTACAATTGAAATTTTGTATTAGAGGACAAAGCATGAAGGTGTTGCACTACCTTAAGTAAAATCTGTATTTTAATTTGTATCAAAAAGTTGCAAGAAACATACACTTTATCTGCACCTAAATCCCCTTGTTTTTGTTTTTTTTTATTTTTACTTAAAGATCTAACTTCTAGTCTCTCACAGAACTAAAATAGTTATGAATGAATAAAATTCTAAGTTTTCTAATGTTATCCTCATTGCTAGCAGCAACAGTCTATAAAGAATTTAAGATAAACTTAACATTTGTGGCATTTGAATGACCATAAATTATTTTCATTTACTGCAAGGCTCCCCAGCATTCTTATCTTTGTACAATTTCGTTTCTTCATTACAAAAGCACCTGTCAGAACAGACAAAACAATAGGAACAACCTGACTATAGATTTTACAGAACTTTAAATATAGTCTTATAAGTAATTTTTCCTGTAATTCTTCAGACAAATAAAGATATGAAATTCTTTTCAGCATTTCTTCTAGATGGGCTAAATTAGAGACCGTGACTTCACTGCAGGCAAAAAGACTAAGCTCTCCTAAATTAATGCCAATATCTTTAGAGTTTATAATTATTTGAGAAGTACTGATGCTCATGTACATCACCTAGTTATTATTCTGCACCTGGATGCACTATTATACTTGTAGGTAATTAACATATCTCCACTTAAATTTTAACTGAATTATCTATTTTTGCTAGTTTTCTGAATGATGAAACTTTCATAGAAGTTGGCTCTGGGTTGACCAGATCTCTGGTAGTCATAATAGGGAGACCTCATTTATTGCTTGTTTCTTTGTTTTTGTTTTTGTTTTTCCCTTATAATGGGAGTTTTCATACAGAACAGAATAAAATTTTCAAGCAGCAATAATTTTAGAGAAAATTTTTTAGACAAATAGTGAGGTATGATTACCCTTTGACATCATAGAAGAGTTCAGGTATTTCCACATTGTGCCTTGCATAAGTGAGGTTAACTTGAAGGATTTTTCTTCTCTTTAGTAACTACTGATACGGAAGTCAAAATTCTTTCAATATCCTCTTGATTATTTAATTAGAAAATACATGACTTTTACATTTAATGCTTATTAGAAAAAAAATGGGGTTTGGATTTGTGCCTTTTATCTTAACAGTATAAAATGAAGTTCTTTATTGAGAGCTCCCTTACATAGAGACATCTAATTCAGCATACAGATGAATTTGCCAAACCTTTGAATCCTTAGAAGTAGGCTTCAGAAAAGAAAAAAAAAGGCTAAAATAATGATTCAGCTAACTCTACTGACAAGTTGAAGTAGTGTAAGTGAGCAAATAAATGGATTGTTGCATTATTGAATTTTTATTCCTCTCCCATCTTGTTTCAGTTATTTGCCTTTTCTCTGGGTTTTACTTTCATGAAGAGTGGTGTAGAATTTCCCAGGAAGCATTTTTTTCTACTGCTTAAGACCAAACTGCTTGTTTATCAGTGAATACAGTCAAAAAACTAAGTGTCAATGGCACTAGCTAATATGAAAGAAATATATAAATGGTGTTGACTTTCAGTACCTACATATGTCCTCAGAATTTATCACTCAGTGTTCTTACTTAACATGTTGCACAAGACTGTCCAGCACAATAATACAAAACTGCTGAAACCTACACTTGCTGTCAAAAGTATTGGATTTTGTATTACAGTAATTTCAGTGTGGGTGCATTTAAAAGCTGTGTTATGATATCTCATCTGAATTATTTGTACCCATTGATTTTTGTTATGACTCAGAAACACCCTAACCGAGCACTTTGAGAAACCAAACACAATTTGTAAAATTAAGTTCAATACCTCCGGTGTAAAAATGTGAATTCTTTCACTGTGTGAAAATAAAACAAATCTGGAAAACTATACCACCATTATAAACTTAATCTCACAATGTTATGTAGATAATATCTTAGCTGTGGAGCTCCTTTCCTTTTATAATGCCTATTTTTTTCTCCTATACTCCTTTTTATCTTTGTTTAAATGTTAGCAAGATTCTTACAGGAAAAAAAAAAAGCTTTTAAGCAAGCTGAAAAGCTATATATAGACAGCTAAAGATAGTATCCTTTTAAATATTCAGTAAAAACATTTCCAGTTCTCCCTCTGAACCTTACTGCTCAGTTCTTCATCTTTTTTTAGGCACAAGCTTTCTGTGTGCCAACATAATTCATTATTTAACAAAATTTAGCAAACCAGAAGTCAACACTACTACTTATGAAGCTAAAAATAAGAAACCCAAAGAAATCTGGGATAACTCTCTCAATGAATATTAATAAAAATTATTTCTGTGTTGAAAGGATGCCAAAAGAGTAGAAGTTCTGTACAATTAGTGTATGTCAAAGATGCCATGTACTTATATTGTGTTACAAAACCTGACTTGAAGGGTATTGTGAAGAAGAATGGGTGGTAAGGAAGCCTTAGCTTCAAACAGCACTGAACAGTAGCTTCACATTTCTTTACTTTGTTCTATTAGGGAATAACCACCTCATTTTTAAAACAATGTCTTTGTAAAACGTTCTACAGGTGACTGAATGCTAAAAAAAGGTGGGAGGGGGGGAAAGTGTCTTTCACACCACATCTAAAACCACCTAGATTTTCTGACTGTAGTTTCAGAAAGATTGGTATTTAGCTTTGTAGGTGAAAATATTTCTTCAAAATTTTTAAGACAGCTTGAGATTGTCAGAGAGCCACTTTGGCCTTTTCCGTGAATGAGCACAAAAATGTCTGCTTTAGCACATTAATGTATTTTTTAAACTAATAGCAGAAAAGCTTCCCCTAAAGATCTGAATAGCAGCTTTATTTTGTGTTGTGTAAAACTGGTCAGTTCTTGGATCAGAAGTTAATTATTTTGGTAACAGGTAAAAAATATCTCCTTCTAAATCTTTTCTTGAAATTGCATGTGTCAGTTGAAACCATTGATAGGCAATAATAGAATTTCTTGGCATTATAGTCACTTCCTGATAGACTTGAATTCACATTTTAGGAAAGTCCAAGTGGATATCTTTGTTCATAAATTCCAGTATCTGGAATAGGACTGTGTCAGTTCTTTACAGGATTTTTAGGTATATTTTATTAACAAGCTTGCTTCCTGCAAGTTTGTTGCAGAAGGATGTTGATCTGGTCAAAGCTTTAAAACAGATCAATCAACCTTCTGATAGCGAGCTCAGTAACCATGTAAGACAAAGAACAATAAAAACAAACCAGTTTCTCCCTGTATTTCTAAGGCACCTCCTTTATCCAGAATTGATTTCTGTCAGTTCCATGCTTTGATGGTCTCCTGTGGTCCTCTTCTCATTTCTTACGCCTGACGTGTTTTCTGTTCTTCTCAACCATCCCACTTCCTGCTGTAGCTGCGAGATCTCTTCTCGATGCCTTCCTGTGGGCTGGTGCTTGCTTTTATTGACCCTGCTCAGCTGCTTCTGAGGGAGAGTAATTCCCCCTTTATTCTGGGAGATAAACCTCACCCACATATGCCTTTACTAACAACATGTGGCAAGCAGAGTGAGGAAAAAGGCAACAAATACCCTTATTCCGACTTAAGGGAGAGAAGAACAGTAGTTAAACTTTTCATTCTAAAGACAGTTCCTGAAAATGTCTCTTGCAAATCTGCAAGGAATTAAAAATCTATGCCAAACCACTAAGTCAAACAAAGGAACAAACACATCCAACTTTATTCTTCCAGCATAAGAAAGTACTTAGTTAAGTGAGATTTTCAGTAGTGGTATAAAAGTGAGACGATGTAAAAAGCAGGACCAGTATCAAAGGAAACAAACCAAGGTATTGTTCAGCATATCCATGAGTGATTTGGATGAAGAGGCAGATGCCTCCTCACAAGCTCAGTGAACACAAAGCTGGGAGGAGTGGCTGACAATCCAGAGTGCTGTGCAGCCCTTCAGAAGGACCTTGACAGCCTTCAGAGATGGGCAGAGAAATGGATGCGCTTTTGATAGGATGATGGGGAGAGACTTGCTCCACCTCCCTTCTGCCTCAGGGAATTGCATTTTGGAAAGTCTCTCCACAGGTGAAGCATGGGAGCAGCCAGGTTCACTGTGAAATGCATCTTCTCATGCTTGGATTCTACCATATCTCAACATTTAAATGGCTATTGAACAAATGTCCATGCAATTAGTTAGTATTGCAGTTGTGATTTTTACCATAAACTGCAGAAGTCTACCTTCAATGTCCTTTAACAATAGCAAAAAAAAAAAAAAAAAAACCTTTTGGGGCAATTAATATCCTGTGCATTTTAGCCTATTTTTGCTCATCACAGAATCATCAAGTCTAGAGAAACCTTCAAATTCAACTAGTCCAGTCATCAACCCAACACCACCATAATAACCCCTAACCTGTATCCCTAGGTGCCACATCCAGATATCTTTGAATATTTCCAGAGATGGTGAACCCAGTACCTCCCTGGGCAACTCATTCCAACACCCAATCTCTCACCAGTGGCTTGGTTTGGTTTTTTTTCTAATATGTAATCTGAACCTCCCCTGCACAGCTTAAGGCCGGTTGCTCTCATCCTTTCATTTCAGACATGGCAGAAGAAATCAACCCCCACTTTACCACAACCTCCTTTTGGGTGCTTGTAGGGAGCAGTGAAGTTGTCCCTGAGCCTCCTTTTCTCCAGACTAAACAATCCCAGTTCCTTCAGCCTCTCCTGCAAGACTTGTACCTCAGCCCTCCTCCAGCTCTGTTGCCCTTCTCTGCACTGGCTCCAGCCCCTCCATGTGCTTCTTGCAGCGTGTGGCCCAAAACTAAAGGCAGGATTCAAGGAGCAGCCTCACCAGTGCTGAGCACAGGGGGACAATCCCTTTCCTAGTCCTGCTGCTGAGACAGGCCAGGACACCCCTGGCCACGGCCACCTGGGCTCATGGCCAGCTCCTGCTCACCTGGCTCATTCCCAGCTCCCGCTAGTGGGGCACCCACACTGGCTGGGTCACCACCAGCTGTGTCAGGCTGTTCTGTACTCTCCAGGAACCCTCTAGATTGCCTCTTCTCCGCTGTGCTGTATTTCCTGTGGACATCTAGCAAGGTGAAGTCCCCAAAAAGAACAAATATAGGCTACACAAGGCTAGAAAAAATCCTAGCTATATGGTGGAAAAAAGTAGTGACTGCCATGGATTTATGTTTCTATAAATAGGGAAGATTATTTGAAATTGCTGTTGCCCCTAGTTCATAATAAAAATTTAGATGTTGATGTAAATTTGATTACAGTCCATTCAAGATTTAAGTTTTAAAAATCATGGTATACATGGCTTCAAATTACAAATCAACCTCATATCTATTTCAGTTAATTGCACAAATATAGAGTATTGGGACTAGGGTTTATAGCATTAAATGACTGCATTAGTATTTTATCATTTATAAGCACATTGTTCATACATCAAATGATTCACTGAGAACACATTATTATATAGTGACCTTTCAGCGCTCCCTACAGAACCTTGCTCATTTTTTGCTTATTGAACTTCATAGAAATGAGAAGAAATCCGAATCCCCAAAAGAGCCAATGACAGAAATCTAGCAGAATTATCAAACCACCAGAAATACATCCTGTATTGTATATTATTCACAGTTATTATGCCCTTCAAGGAACACACATGGAAATTTCAGTAGCAACTATTACTGCATTTTATTATTTTAGTCATTTCATTCTCCCCCCCAAAAAACTGTAGAGTGTAGTGATATCAAAGCAATGATTTTCTAGAAGAAAATTCCAAGAAGCAATAAAAATATTTTTTTAATCAAATCCAGAAAAAATAGCATAAATATAAAAAAAAGTGTAATGTGGGCTTAGTAGATTGGGTTTTTATTTTTACATAGTATCTCTTTTTGTATTTCTATTTATGAATTCATTATGATTCAGTTTCTAAAATTAAAAAATCAGGCATAACCTATTTCCTTGTAAAGTTAACTATTCTGAAGACTGAATTCATGTCTTTACACTCAAGTGTTCTTAAGAATGAATAAAAGTACCCCAATAGATTCATTCATATAATGTTCTGAATAATCCTTTGAAGTAAATTCAAGGGTAAAAAACCAGATATCTCAATGCTTTGGTTTTTGTGACAAAGATTAAAGAAAAGAAAATAATACTTTTTACAGAAAGCAGAGATATTTCACTATCTGGACTGAACTCTGTGCATAGAAATAAATTGAAATTCTGTGTATAAAACTCCTGTACAACATAGCAGAGAAATTAATTATGGAGACGTCCCTCAGTCTGCAAAATGTTTCAGAGAAAAAAAGTCATTAATTAAGTTCTTAAGTGTCTTTTAGGCTGATGGGTGATGCTTTGCCTTGCTATACTACAGGATCAGTGTTTGCTGCAGAGTCTTACCTTCATTTTCTGAGCAAAGGGATTATTTTTTAAAAATCTCACGTTTATGAGGCTGGATCAAGAGTTTAATTTTAAAAACCCTAGCACCTAGTAGAGACCACTTTGTGTGTTATAGATTTTGCTAAAAGGTCAGAAAAACAAAATTTCTATTTTCAAAAGAATGGCTGCCTTCATTAGGATGGGGCTGTAGCTAATTCTGGGCTTCCAGTAATCTTGACAGAGCTGCAGTGTGGTCATGTCCAGCCTGACCTGAGCCAGCAGAAGATATTGAAGATATGTCACTTCTATAGACAGTAAATTGATGGATCACTTCCAAAATTATACTGGCTATTATTATTTTTATTATTCTGCTTCTTTCTCTGTTCTTTGATTTTTTTCTCCCCTTCTTCTACCCGCAGTTTGAGGCACAAATAGTGGAGGACATGATAGCTCAAATTGACAAGCTCTGCTTTCAGTGCATGGATGCTCCAAAAACAAAAAGAATGAGGCATTTGAAGATAATTTAATCACATTAGGACCAATCCTTTTTTGTTTTTCTCATAAAGATATATTGATGTTGGATGGCATATGGGGAAAGACAGCCTCTGAAGAAAAATGTTTCATATTCTTAGTCTAGTAGATACATGAAAGGATATCACAGTGTCCATCACTAAATGATGGACAGCTTTTTCTCCTGAAGTTTTTATGCCATTAAGTTAATAAAAAATTGGTGCCTTTGCCAATGGCAAGTGTAAACTAAAGTGAATTTGAACGTGTTTCTTATCTAGCTACTGGAAATCTTCAGAAATTATAATAAAAATATCTTATCCTGGTGATCTTGACATTATAAACACATAGCAATGTCTCATGGAGGTTGTACTAGAATTTATATAAAAACTAAAACAGGGAAAAAAAGCCCAGAACCACTAAATATTTGAAATAATAAAAAAAAATGCTTATGTCCTTTATCAAAACTTTACCATTAAACCTACTTTCAATCTTTCAGGTAATTCTAACTGGCAAATACTTTTTGTGTCATTAAATGTTGCAGTCACTGAAGTTAAAAAATCTATCAAGTCTGACATTTTCTCCTGCAAAGTTAACTGTTCTGGGAATAGAATTGTCTTATTTGCTCTTAGTTGTGTTGTGTTTAAGAATGAATGCAAGTTACACATTATATTTAGTAGCCTGAATGAATCTTCCAGTTATAGCCCTGTGTTCCTCTGGCAAAGGCCAGCTATAAAAGAACATCAAAAGTGAAAGGGCCAGTGTTTGTGCTAATATGCATTCATCTTACCATCTCTGAGAAGGGTTCTGTGTTTGAGAGAAATGGTAACTGCAATGATCATTGTAGGGAAAGTGCTGCTACTGGGTATGTGTTCACCTTCTGGCAGATGGAAGACAAAGGGCAATGACTGCTGTGGGTAATTTCTCTGTATTTTCTTCTGATTGTATTGGAGGAAAACTTCCAGGTCTTAAGTTAATCAACATAATCACAGCAACTTTGAGGAAACTGTACATGGTTGCAGGCACTGAGAATAAATCCATTTAGTGGTTTCTCAATTTTAAAGTCTTATACATTTGACAATATGTCCTTATCAAGGTCTAAAATCAATCATTACTATTCTATGGGATTTTAAATAACCCCAATTTTATTATATTGAAATCTATCCAATAATTTCAGCATAATGCCTTGGTAAAAATAGAAACTCTTACTAAAAATGATGATCATATGCTTAACAAGGTTCGTTTTTAACTTTTATTTAGTAAAAAAAATAAGTTTTAACATCACATAGCAGGAGCATTTGGAGATCTGTGCATGTTGCATTTTCAGAAAGCTGACAGAATATAAATAATCCACTTGTTCTATGGCCTGTTTCTCATCTGTACTCCTCTTTGTATGCGAAGACTGGGTGAGAATGTTCTTTAAATCATCTCATCCATCATGATGTAAGATATCCACATTTTCTGGCTTTTTTTGAACAATGCACAAACAAAAAAAGGACTAAAAAATGAAGCATGTGTAATTCCCAATTCCTAATGATGTATAATATCTACTGTAATAAGTATAACTTCAGAAGTTACAATGTTTACATTGTAAGGAATGTAAGGAACAACATTCTGTTCACAGAAACAAACTTCTGTTCCATAACCTGAATAGATATACATTTTATGAGACATTGAGCTTTTAGAGGTCTATTCACTTCTCCTATTCACAAATCCCATGCCATTGGGGGACATAGCAGTTCAGCATATGTGAAATTTCTGGCCAGTTGTTTGAGATACAGGTCTGTGAAAAAATAATTGTTAGTTATTTCTCATACATATTAAAAATACTACAGTATTTCAGGGGATATTGTAATTGTCACCAGCTGGAATTCTGTTTGTTAGCAACATTTTATTTTGGTTCAGGTCTTACTCTGTACATTTGAATTAAAATAATTATAATTTAGAAAAAACTTTTATTTTTCTCAGCTATTATTGCTAATTGTCAATATTTTTCTGGGTAGATGACTGTGAACTTGAACAGAGCTAAACACTGAAAATAACATTCAGCTCTTATAGCCAGGTAAATCAGAACCACTGAGTGTAAGAAGATCTGCAGAGAAGGAAAAGGTAAGTTCTTCAGAGTCCTGAAAACATGTCTATGAGCCAATATGCCCAAATATTTGATATAGACAGGGATCAGACTTGGAGGAAATTTACTTAAGCTTCCATTAAGCTAGAAAGTGTACAGATAAAAGCTTTGGCTCAGGTCCAGATCATATCTGTATGCAAAAGATGGCTCTGGAATCAGTCACATCTAAGGAGAGTAATTTCTCAAGATCCTCAGTTACTTCTAAATTTTTCTGAGACAAAATTATCAAATCCATCTGGATTTTCATATTGGACACCATAGTTCTGCCCACTGACTTTTTGAGAGGTATGATCATACTACTTGTGAAAAACTCTGCAAAGAGCCAGCCAAAGTCATCACTAGGAATATGCTTGTTTAATTAAAGGATGCCATTAATCCAGTGAATAATGTTGGCATAGAGAAAATTTCTGTTGCTTCACAAAGTTAAAATATACATTTGAAATAGGTTTTAAAAATATTTTAGATAGCTTTCAAGTGTGGATTAAAACATATTGAGAGAACCATATACTAGGTACTTTTTTCATGCAATAAACTACACATAGTATATACATGCCTGTCAAGCTCCACTCATTTCAAATGATATTAAAAACCAGTCTGCTCTCAAAATTCAATACTCATAGTCAAGTATAATGTTCCAATGACATCTTTAAAATTTATTTTTTTAAAAACAGATGGGTATCCAAGAATCATTTCTGAGCCAATAATCTGTAAATTTAGCATTTCATATGTGCATCCATGAATTAGCCCACAAAAATATCTTAGTAAAGCAGTAAGTTAATGACTTCAGTGCAGTGCAGCTCTCTCCTAATGCTTGCATCTGTAGTCTAAATGTGGCCCATCTTCAAAAGTTAATCAGCACTGGATTGATGATTACAATGGTTGCTTTGCTTTTGTTCCTTTGAGGTCTGGTGGACAGCAAGGTCAACGTGACTGAACAGTTTGCCTCTGCAGCAGAGAAAGGATGCTGGGCACCGCCAACAGGGGCATCACCAGCAGGCACAGAAATCACTGTGCCACTCTGCCCAGTGCTTGTCAGGCCACACTTGGAATGCTCTGTTCAGTTTTGGTCCCCACTATACAAAAAAGAAGTGTACAAGCTGGAGAGAGTCCACTGAAGGGCCACAAAGATGATCAGACTGTCAGGCTGTGAGGAAAGCCTGAGGGGACTGGTTTTGTTCAGCCTTGAGAGAAGAAGGTTGGAAAGACTTTATTACCAAGTTCCTGTATTTAAAGGCTAAGATAACTCCCTTTTTACAAGCAGTCACATGGAAAATATGAGGGGTGATGCCTTCAAGTTACTCCTAGGAAGATTCCAATTGGACACAAGAATTTTCACAATAAGAACTATCTGGAACAATCTCCCCAGGTAAGTGTGGGATACCCCAGCACTGGACATTTTTAAGATTCAGCTGCACAAGGTGCTGAGACATATTGCCTAGACTGTGGTTTTAGTAGGCTCTTGACAATAAAGATTAATCCCCCTTGAGGTCTCTTCCAACCTAGTCCTGTGATTCTGTGAAAATATCTCAGTTAGGAGAGATGACTTGGGAATATGCAGAAGTACGTAACTGGACATTTTTGATTTTTTATAAGAGAAATGATTATTGGTAAGTAATCAGCTGATCACATAGTCACCAGTCTTTGCTTTCAAAACAAAAATTTAACTTAAGCACAAACTGCTTTAAAAAAGAAGAAATTACTAGAGAGAACTCTTTTGTGATATTCCAAAACTGACCAAAGAAGTGCACAAACTAGCAAGCAATGTATGGCAGTTGTAAATCTTTACTGTCATTTTTTAAAGTAGGATATTATAAAAGCTGACTGTAATATTTGGCAGTGGTCAGTTCTAAGGAGCAAGCACACATGCTTCCTGCACTGTGAGTTGCAGTGGAAAGATGGCTGTACATATATAAAAGAAGTACTTTCCAATCTACCTGCTAGTCAAGACACAGAGATGACTTTGATTCTCACTACTCTGTGGGGAACTGGCTAGAACAGAGTCTGCAGTCCATTTAGCTGCATCTGAACTGGCCCTAACATACAACACAGACCCTAGAAAGGACCATCCAGCTGTGCTAGGAATATGCATAATGTAGGCTTTAATTTTGTTCCTACAGAACTGGTCATGTAGGCTGGTTATACCTACAACACACACCATTTGAAGAGTGGGTTTAGTAATGATTTGACAGTAGAGACAACAGGAATAAGAAGCCGCAGCAGACTCAATCATAGCCTTTTTTATTAGCTTTAGTTCAGGTTTTCAAAGCTGTATTTAATATTTAGATTCATATTTGGTACCAATTGAAACTGGAATTGGCCATTTAGCAGCTTGAGGTGGCTTTACAAATATTACCCACCAATTACAATTTTACTCCATCAGCAGCTGGTGCTAAAATGCCCCAATTTTTATACCAGGCACTACCCTGGGGTTGTTGGGTTAGAACTAAAATGAGAGTACAAGACAAAACAGAGGAAAAAATATTTTTCCATCTACATGAAGAAAGCAAAATCGAATGGAGGTAGCTGTGATAAAGGCCTCTAGGAGTATCAGAGAAGTAAAAGTTTATATCAAGTCAGTTTATGGCAGAAGTCTGCCTCTATTACAAAACTGATTTATTTAGGTGCATTTTCTTGATAAATCATAGTACAGACAAAGTTGTTGATTAATATTAATAATGCAATATGATAGAATAGCAGACATAACTACTAGTTAACATAATCAGAAATCTCAGTGACAACTCTCATTCATTAGGGATACATTTTCCTCTTGTTGAGCATACAGCAGCCTCATTGATATTAGCAGGAGTGATTTAATCTTCTTTAAAACTGAAGACAACATTTAATAATTGCATCAGCAATGGATATGTTTTCAGATAATCCAACTACTCATTTTTGAAAATCATTGTCTAGAAATTGTTTCAGTTTTGCCAAGTAGTCACATTTGCTATAAATTATGAATGAAAACTGTCCAAAACATATGAATGGCTCCCTTTATCATTCATCTGACTATCACATACTCTGACACATATGTAAAAGTAATGCATCTATAATTGACTCCATCATTCCATTATAGATGTATTACTTTTACATATGTGTTCCTTTGGTTTATCCAATTAATGGCACATTTTCATTAAAAATAAAGCCTTTAATTAGAGAGAGGCACAGGAATTTTGAAGCATTGCTAAGAGAATTTTCAGAAAAATCTCTATAAATTTACATTTGTAGAAGAATAAATAAAAGCACTAAATCTTCTCAGTTATTCAATTTATCTGTATGGAATCCTGTTCAAACTCTGCATTTGGCTGTCTCTCTATAAAACTGACTACTTCCAGATGACTAAACCAACCAATGTGGTTTTAGAGGTCTTTTCCTTTATGTTCAGATATACTTACACTTCAGAATATAATCTCATCAAAAATTTGGGGACTCCTGATAAACAACAAACCAATCAAATAATTTTGGAGAAAGGTGTCACTCTTTCGCTTGTTATGATCACCTTTTTCTACCTCCGTGGTCCCCAAGTGTACTTGCAGCCTTGTCTTCTCACCTACCAAATGAGTATCAAATAGAAGTTCATATTATTCTTTACTTGTCAATTCATCTTTTGTCACCTAGCAGAACTAGCACAGCATCATTTCTCACTGTACTGTAGCACCCAGACAAGGGGTAACCAATTATAGTGAGTAATTCTCCTGGCTGACACTCCTATTTATCTTTCCTCCCTTTTACTCTGTTTCTTGCATCTGTCAAGATGGAAACAGAACAGCACACATCTCTGCCCTACCTGGAGTATTCCTACACCTCCTGCCAAAACTAACCTGCTGAGAGTCAGCAAAGGAAATAAGGTAAGAGATGATTTCACAGGATGACCTGGTCTGAGTTTCTAAATGGACCACAGGGACCTGGATGCCCAGACCTCAGATTCAGGGACAACCAGCAATCAGGTTTCTTTGGGCTTCTTTGAGAAACTCAATCACATTGAGTACAAACAGCAAGTTGTTTTAGGGAGTTGTAACAGAAACACAGAGAAAAGAAGCAGGTCACAAGCCCCTGGTTCTAATACTGTCCTATATGCACCCTATAGTACTAAAGATATCCCAACACCTGGGTTAGAATGGTTTTTGGCTGAGTTTGTGGAACACACTTGCACACATCCATTGTTCTACCTGTTACCCATCACTATTTAACATTTCTGCTTTCTGTGCCTGTTTGGGAGAAAACACCACAGAATTTTCTAAAATCTGTTTATTTCCGGTGAAATGTTTTTTGAAATATATTTGGATATGAATATTCAAAGTATTTTGATTTTGAAAAGCTCCAAGTATTCCAATTTTTTATTTTGTTTTTGTGGTAAAGCAGAACATAGAGAGTGTAGAGTTCAAGACAAGAAGAACTGTCATACTTGTTTTAAGAAACACAAACATAAAATTCTTTGTGCTCATGAAAATGTGGATATATTTCATAGAAAAGAAAAAATGCAGCTTCTGTGAATGAACATGTTCACAAGAACTTATCCATACATAGAAATTAAAGGAACCAGCTACCATCACCTGGACAAAGTTGTTACATTCTAATTAAAATACATCATATTTTAATGGATTTTCATACTCTGTAAGGATTAAATAATCAGACTGTTTCATATCTTGATGCCAGCTTGCCATTTAGTAACAAATGCTGTTATGAACCCCATGTCT
This sequence comes from Fringilla coelebs, assembly GCF_963513975.1. NCBI lineage: Eukaryota > Metazoa > Chordata > Aves > Passeriformes > Fringillidae > Fringilla > Fringilla coelebs. The sequence goes on along the minus strand of NC_140032.1, from coordinate 31,388,015 downwards.
GAGTGCTAATTCAGTGAATCAATAACAATATGAATACAGTATAATTAATCATTTCCTGCTACAAATAGAAAATCTATAACAAATGTATTATACTCTGCATTCTTATTCTGAGAAGTGATGCATAAAATGGAATACATTACAGCTTAGTTTGCATCTTAATGGTCTAAAAACATGGAACATTTTTCCCCTCTAGTGTCTGGTAGTGGAAATGACAATGAGTTGAATACATTTTTTCATTTTAAAAATGATACTTTTTTAAAACTAACTTTTTTTTTTAATATGAACATGTTAAAGTCTAACCTAATGCACAATTTAGAAATTATTTTCTAATGAATAACTAATATCAGATCCAACTCATACTGAAATTTTTACTAAAGTTTTATTGTTGATGTCAATGGGCTTTTAATTCCTTTTTAAAATGAGAGAGTGGGGAAAAGATGAATCTTGAGAAATTTCAGATTATTTAAACTCACTTCATAGTACTGAGTTAAAAGCAATTAGAGCAGATGTAGATTGGAACCTGTATTGATAATGCGAATCTTTACCTTTTGGAAAAGCTCTAAAACCTAAGATGCATCAATATAATCTTCACTACAAAGTTAAGAGATTCTGGGAATAGCCAGGATCTGTTCACTTGCTGTCAGAGCCCGACCTGCCCCATCCAAGCTTGCCTCTAAGCTTTATACATTTAATACAGTGAAGCCATAAATTGATCCTGGCACTTCCTAGAGCAGCCAGAAATTCTATTTTCAAGAAATGGAGAAGAGCAATTCACCTGCCACCTGTACCCACCAGAGGTGAGTCCTGCAGAGCCAGCAGGGACCAGCAGGCCCGTGGTCAGGGGACTGACACAGATGTTTTACAACATCTGGCCTTTCCCTGGGTGGGGAGGCTGCTTTGGGCAGCAGACAGGGTACCATTCATTGCTATTTCCAGTGCCACTACAGTCAGCAGATCTTCTCACAGGCCTGACAGTCCATTCTCTGAATGCACCCAGCAAGGGGTAAATGGTATTAAATCAGACTTAAACAATGGAATGTTTCTAATTTTCTGCACTGAATGTATGTTCCTACAGAGTTTACAATCTATTGTGCAGTTATATTAAAATAAAAGCCTTTGTGTGTACATGGGACTTATCTGGATTTTGCTGGTTTTTCTCAGCTCTCATTAGAGGAGTCTACATCTGGAATTCGGTCTGTTTTCTCCAGGCATTATTTTAGTGAAAGTTATCCCTTTGGACAAAATTTAACTCAGATAACTAAATTTCTGTAACTTTTCCAAATTGGTTAGAAATGGCAGATTTTGAACATTGTTTCCCTTAGAGTTTGGTTTTCTGGAGTTGGGTATGGGGATTTTTTTCCTTTGTTTATTTCTGTGTTGGTTTATTGGTTTTTTTTCCTAAATATTTGCTAAGTGTAAAGGAGAGCAAGCTAACTCCTCCACACCCAGATTCCACAGGCAAAAAATAAGCATGACAGTTTCAATTATTTTATTTTCTAATCAAGTTTTTTTTAAAAAAGAGGTAAAGAGAAGCAAGAAATTGTGTCTTTCTTTTCTTAGTCCCTCTGTACCAACCTGCAAAGACATACATTCATTGTTTTGGCTTCTGGTGTCTCCATAATGATGTTCCACACTGCTGTGTATTTATTGAGAAAAATTAAACTTCATACCTTTCAATGAAATTGCTCACGCTGTTCCTTCTCTGTTATAATTAATAGGCCTCTCTCTTCCTCTCAGTGATTCAGATACACTGTTAGGTTTTAAAGAACGAGTAGTTATCCCAGTAACCACATTGAAACCCAGAAAGAGTTACTAGGGGAATGGAGCAAATAGCAACCAGACGTTTGATTAATGAGAAAAATGACGTCTCTCAGAAAATTCACAATAGTGCTCATTATTATCAACCTTCTCCATGGCACCCTTATGAAGATTTGAGACTCTGTGAAAAAATTTGATGGGGAATTCTGCCTCAGCTGACCAGCTTCCTTGAGGCATTCCCATTGAATTTATCCTCTGATGCTCTACTCCTAACTGAGGTATTTTGATTGCTACTTTACAGCAAATTTGGTTGGCACTTTAACCTGTAGAAATTTTGGTGTCTAGTTCTTTGACACAATAGAGTATACCTCCTGTTCAGGAAATTGTCTAGGCATTTTTGGCCTAGAAAATACTCCTGGACGAGAAAGAACTCCTGCATGTGACAGACTGTTTTATTTTGACACTCATAAAGGCAAAAAGAAAAGATGAAAAAATTTTATAGGAATTTTATTTATAAACTTAAGTACAATAATGAAGTCCATTATTATTTAAAGTATTTTGCACGCCAATATAAGAATGAAATCAAGTAGCTCATTTCAGTTAAAGAAGATGCTGGCCATCCTCATGGAAACATTCTTACAAAAGTATGTTGGGCTTAACAAAAAGCAATAAATTACATTCCAAAAGAAGAAAGTTTCAATGCCCTGTAACAATCTCAGAAAGATATGCTTTAGGTGTACCAAGTAATAATGGAACTTCCAAATTGAAAGACACTGCAACTTATTATTTTTAGTGTACTTAATTGAAGATAAATTCCCTACGGGGAAAAAAAGAGTTCTAAACAGCTTGATGCAATAATATTGCATGATTTTTATTTTAGTATCTACCCACTGCCAGAATCATTGCTAACAAAGCACTTTACTTTCAAAATCTCAAGAAGAAAAAATCTTACCAAGTGTGGGTGAGCTGTAAAAATCTGACGTTTGCTGAACCTTTGGTTAAATAGTGCCAAAGGAAGGATAAGTCAAATATTTTTCCTAAAATGGCTCTTTAACAAAATTCCTCAGAGTTTTCTGTAGATGAATTAACAAACAGTTGGTTGCAGAGGGAGTTCTCTGTAGATGGCATGCTAATGAATTCTGACAGGCTGAATGGTGCAAAGATAATGGGCTGAGCTGTCCACTGACTGTAAAGCAGAAGATGATTAAGGTTAAGACTTCAGAAAAACACCCCCCAAAAAAATGGATCAAAAAGAATGATTTGACTTAGGGGTTGAACTACAGGGGTCCAGCTTCTCTCCTAATGATTGATGTGTTAGTCAAATTCAAGCATCTGAAGTTTTACAGCAGTATCATGATTTGCTGCATAATTCATGATTGTTCTAATATTGCCATTCACTCTTCTTCTCCAAATATGAAGGGTCAACCAACACTTACTTCATCATCTTAATACTGCCTTTGAAATAAATTCAGATTCAATTAGATATAGAGAGTTATTATTTCATAATTTGATGGAAAACTTTTTCAAAAGAGAATACCTAAAATTAGATTTCAGAAGATGAAAAAAGATTAAATAATATTAGAAATATCTACCGAGGAATTGTTACGCAGTTTTTCTTCCAGAAGAATTGTCATTAAAATCATGGCTGATAAAATGAGGACTTCATGTAAGAAAGGTGGCAAGACATGTGAAAAGGTTGGAAGGCATTTTTCAAGCCTATAATCAGTAAAAATATATGTAGTACTTGTCAGGCAGAAAAGAAAGTTTTGCTTCTAGAGATATTAATTTGTTTATTTTATGCACAAACCGGATTAAATCTCTCAGAAATTGCAGCAGAATTGCACCATTTACCCTTTCTATCCTCAGCAGAATGAAAAGCCATCAAAAATATATTTATTCCCCTTTTTTATGTAATTTGTTTAGATGCTGCCTGCAAAAAGCACACTGAACTGTTCTAGACAGTGACTTGTGTATCATCCAAGGTGGGGTGCTCTTATCATTGCTCAAATAACATCAGACTGAGGTGTGTTTTTGGACATGTTTACAAAGAATAAACAAATTCTACAAGACCAAACCAGGAAAAAGGAAACAGAATCTGAAAGTGAATTTGGCAACATATCAAACTTACCAAGCTTTCATAATTAGACTCTGAGAATTCTGAAAGAGTAATGGATCATTAACATCAGTAGGGTGCTGGAAACAACTTTCAGGGGAAAAAAACCACCAAACTAAACTTCAGCAAGAAGATAAATACTGTTTTCAACACAAAAGTATGGAAACTTCATTGTTAAAACATACCTCGCTACTTTCAAGCTATATAAAAAACCGCTTATTTTTTAACTAAAAAAATATTAAAAGCTTTTTTTTTATTTTTCACAAAGTTATAATCTATCTTGAAGATAAACCAAAACCTGATATAATTTAAAATTAAAGATTTTACCTTCAAAAACTTTAAACATTTCAACATACGTAGACATTTTCTGCCATACACCTCAATAAGACAACTCACAGGACCCAAAATAGATTTCTAACTGGTCAAAATCTTTCGAGAATTTTCCTAATAAAGTCTTGGGTGAAGGATAAAGGGCAATTGAATATTTCTCATATTATGTCATTGGAAAATGATTATGTATTTTTAGTCTTTGTATGCCTCACAGACATGAGACAAAGATAGGCTCCTCACAAATTGATGGCGATCATTTTGAGTTCTCTTCATCAATTTCACATGTCATTAGAAGCAGGAAGAGAAACAGCTCTGAAAAGAATAAGAAAGTAGTTCCTGCATGCATAGATGTAAACTCAGTTTTTACTCCATAACCTTACAGCACAGAATTAAGCAGAAAGACTCTGAAATCCAGCAATGAATTGGTTGAGGAGATCCTTTTTTAGGGTCATGTTAGTACAGCTGATGCTAAGTTAGGTAGGATAAGAGGCAGATTGGCTCCTTGACATTTTCCTACAGCTGTTTTCTCTCATCCCCACAGAATTTGACACATCCAGTATTTTGGGAGACATTAATGCTGCTTTCTAAACTCCCCAAAGACTAAACAGTTGAAGACACACATAGTGGAACAAAGCAAAATTTCCAATTACAAACAAAAGTGTAAATACATATATATATATATATAACATATATATATAAAATATATATATATATATATATATATATATATATATATATATATATATATATATAAAAGTACTCAAATGTTTTCTATTTTCTTTTTAAGGTCATGTCTATACATTGCATTCAGTATTCAAAAGCCATTGTAATGTCATATATCATTTTTTGGCCACTACTATCTGCCAGGCAAAAATCAGACAGCAATCACTGTGCCTATATAATTTCTAAACTGTTGAAAATACTGCTGTGAGACATTTTTCCATCCTGGATAGCTACAATGCAGATGGAGTCTAAAGAGACTTTCTGCTTCATGCAGTTGTTAATGATATTATTCACAAAGCATATACATCAGGCAGATTTGGCTTGACAGCCTCTGAGGTAGCAACCTCATCTCATTTCTAAAGAGAAATGATGTTCCCTTATGACAGTCACACTCTTTGAAATTTTGGGAGAAAAAAAAACCAAACCTGCAAAAAGTGCCATTTAGCTTAAAAGATGTGATTAGGGGAAAGAATCCCTGACACAAAATAGTCAATATTTTCTTGCTGGAAATGATCAAATTTGTCACTTTCAAACCATCCATTTGCCTTTAGAAACTAGAAAAAACCCTGGCTGTTTCATAGCATTCATAACATCTTTCACATGAAAAATATTGAAAGATGGGGTAAAACGTAGAACCACCTGGGAATTAACTTGAAAAAAACCAAAAACATATGGACCCTAGAAAATTTAGCTGAAATTTCTTTCTGAATTTTGGAGTGCAATTGACATGCACAGGTTTGGCCTATCGGTACTCAAAAAACAGCATCACAAACTTTATTTTGCTGAAAAGCAGCTGCCTTTATTAATATGACTTTTGTGACAATTCAAGCAGCTAAGGATAAGCCAAAGGGGAATGCAGTGTGTCGGAATAAATTTTGATTTTAGATAAATCCTTGTATTTTAATGACTGGAGCATGGGCATAGGAGGCATGTAGATAGAGTGACACAAGAAATCTTTCAGTCACTATTGCTAGAAAACATGTCTTGGGAACTTCATCTTGAACACTTTGTTTACCACAAGAAGAGTTGAGTCATTTGAGCCGAAAGTGCCTTGAGTATCTGGATAGAAAACAAAATACTTTTGCCTCTTCTTCTCAAGTATAACTGGCACTGAAGCTATTTTTCCCCCTAGATGTTTAATACATCAATCATGATCTGCTTTTGTGGAGGTGTTGCAATAAGATGAAGACAGAACAATCTGAAGTAACTGAAGTATTCCTGGGACTTGTTGTAAATTTAGTGTCAGCACTCTGTTTGTTTACATTTTAATCTTAAATTCAGTTTAGACAAGAAAGAAAAAAAGAAAAACAAAACAAAAAATCTTCATAATGGCTTTCAGTTCCAGACACTTTGGTAGTGACATGCATAGCTAAGCACTGCAAAAGCATTTCAACATATGTTAGCTTCAGGGATAAGCATTGTTTGACTGGGGCATTCACTATCCTTAAGATGTTTACATGTTTAAACGGAACTGCCCTGAAAAAGAATGCTGTCTGAAAAATAAGTAAACCACAACAACCCATCACTGACCACCTTCTGTCCTCTTCCCTTGTACAAAAACCGTCATGTGAAGACAAAAAGAATCATAATGTGAGTTCTCTGTGAGATGACTATATTTGAAAGATAGCAGAAAATGAATTTCTAAAAAAGTCCTTACAGCAAACTGTAAAGCCTTGCCTACCTATCCAGGTTTTTCTGAGGAGGATAAAATGAACTATTTCCCAGTCAGTAGCTCCCAAAACACAAAAAAATCTTTTCTCTCGAGGAGAGAAAGAGAAGATTGCTAATTCTTACCGATCATCACAACAACTCTGTGCTTGCCCATAACAGTACAGGAGGGATGTACACTGTACACTCTCCAGCTGGAAGAAGTTGTATCTCAAAAATGCTCCTGTGACTCCAGCTTTCCTGTTGTCTTCTCTACTCCAAAGCCAGGGTAGAGAAGCTGGTACTTGCTTTCCACCCCTCAGTTTTTCTGAACGGCAGTCTTGCTGTGCCAATGCCTTTGACTCGGGGAGCATCACTCAGGGGTGTTGTTGTCTTGCTGTGCCAATGCCTTTGACTGGGGGAGCATCACTCAGGGTGTTGCTGACACAGAGCCCAACACACCCCAGCAATGGGCACTGCCAGCCCAGAGAGCCAAACGTGCCCTGGGCTTGTGCTCCCAAAGCAGCGTGGCCAGCAGGGACAGGCAGGGGATTCTGTCCCTCTGCTCTGCCCTGCTGAGACCCTGCCTGGAGCACTGCATCCAGCTCCAGGGCTCCCACCACAGGAACAACGTGGACCTGCTCCAGCAGGAGGGCCACAAAGCTGATCAGAGCACTGGAGCATCTCTCCTAGGCAGGCAGACTGAAAGAGTTGGAGCTGCTCAGCCTGGAGAAGAGCAGCCTTCCAGTACCTAAAGCTGAGGGAACTAACAGGAGTTCAGGATGTGTTTTTTGATTTAAAACAGATTAAGGAGAAAACTGCCAGACTCTCTAGTGGCACAGACACCCTACTGTCACACAACAAAATGTGGGCAATACCACAGCTATTCAAATCCACCGAGAATCTCAGTTCAAGGTAAAAAATCCACACAGCTGAACTCAAGGGAGCAGATGGCTCTGGATTTTCATACAATAGATGAAATATGACACTGAACTGATCAGAACAGTTTGAGATATTCAGCCCATCTGAAATTGGGTTTGAAGATAAATATATCACTAGGTGTATTCTCACATACAGAGAGGGCAGAAAATGCGCAGCCAAAGCTATGCAGATGTCCATGATAAATAAAATTATTATTGTAAGGGGTGCTGCTCTGAGCAACACAAAAGACATCACATAATAGGGATATATTTCCCTTAGCATATGATATACAGAGTACATAAACACCAAATACATCTTGTCCAATTGTAATACAAGTTATAGCTCTGACACACATCTGGAATGAATGATTAGCAGAGAATTCTGGAATATTGCTTTGACCAGACTTCAAATGATAAACAGTTGCACAAACTGAGTTCATAATGGCTTAATTGTAACCCTTTTAAGAGGGAAGTCTTTTTTTGGTGCTTTTGCAATGTTTACTACATGGAAGATCAGTCCATGATGAGCAGTATAGATAAAAGCATGAAATTGGTATTATTCGGACTGCTATGTAATTTAATTTCTGTCGCCATAAACATAAGCCTATTTCATCCTTTTCCTCTGGTTTAAAAGATACTTTTTCAAATTAGTAGATAAGGCTTTTGGAAATGAAAGCAGGACTCTTTCCATATTGGTGCTTTCCCCTTAAACTGGTCATGGGAGTTTCAATTTTTTTCATCACTGCACTATAAGCAGAGGGACCACTGAAATGCTTTTTAGAAAATTTATGCTTACAGTTTACAGCTGTGCTAACGAATCTTTGAGCATGCAAGTGGTTTGATTTGTGGTTTACTCTGTGACCTCAGCTCTGCTACTTATCTTCTTCAGGGACAAGATTTTTCCGGAGTCTTCTCTGATTAACTTAGCTTTTATGAGAGAGAATATTTGGCTGCTAGAGCCAGACTAATGTTTTAATGTAAAAAGCTTGTTAATTCTCTCTGATGATAATACTTCTAAGTCAAAGTCACTCATTAGCCCTTAAAATTAACATCAACATATTAACATCAGGGTCAGAGGAACAGAAACTTTCCAGAAAGTTCTGAAGTCCACAATTTAAGAGGCAAAGACCATAGCTAGAGTAGCAAACAGTATTAGCTTTTTTTGTAGTGACTTTAAAGCTATGCCAAGCCTATATTTTATGACTACTTTATGGCTGTCAGTAGAATTTTCACACATGCATAGTCACCATTGACTGGTATTTCACCTTGTTTACAAGGACATAAACAATTTTATTAGAAGTTTAAAAATTCACAAGCTAAAGGAAACCTGTAAAATTTACTGTAAATCTATTCACAGATATCCTGCAGTCTTCTGAACGTGACCATCAGACATGCTGGTCTTAAGAGAGAACAGACAGAACTGCCTGTAAATAAGCAGCACAGTAGATTTCCCAGCAAATACAGAAGAGTGCTTTTTTTTGGATAAACACTTTAAAACAATGGAACTTCTTTGATGGGGGCAATCTAGCAAGGAGAGATATGCAGCTCAAGCCCATCTACTGCTTATGACAGAGTACAGTATCTTCTGTGAATCTTCTGATGTCAACAGTATGGAAAGCTATGGAAGTGTAGTGGAAGAGATGACACTCCACTTGGTAAAATGAAGATTTTAGGGCCAGCTCAGTGAAGAATAGCACAAGCTTTAGATACTGATGCAAAAAGTGACAGAAAATATACTCTGGGACATCTTAGTTACTTGAACTGTCATTTGAGGGAAAATGTCTAAAAGCTCTATTTTCATTGAAGATAGGCAATATGAGGCAGAAAAGTCAATTAAACAGCATGGTTAAAAGGGCTGACATAAAGCTAAAGGAATTCCCATGACCTATGGGACTTGCATAACTAGTGAATGATCTTCATGACAAACCAGATCAAAAAGACAAATGGACATGGGAGTTTTAAATGGTATTATATGAAAATGCTGGAAATTAAGATGGTTTAGAGGGAGGTCACAGTATCCAGTACCTGTAATTCAGTAACAAATGTTTAGTTACAGCTGCACTGAAAAAAAGACTATGCTGTAGCTGAACCAAAGATCAGCTGAATCAGCCTCATGAAATCCCCTAGCCTTGCCTAACTGATGCCTCTCAAAATGACACATTTTGGAACAATCAAAGAAAAAAAAATAAAGCAAACATCCCCTAATGTTTATCTTCATTTTATCACCTCACCCAAAACCAGCTGTGCAACTTCAGTTGCGTCAGTACATGATTATTAAAAAAACACCTAATTACATGAATAATTTCATTTTTGAAGGTGTATTGGACATATTCATTGAGTATTCATATTCATTGACTTTTGTAAGCAAAAGGAATTTATAATAAAGGATGTTTGGAGGAAAACTCAAGTGTTTCAAAGTTGTTTATGCATCATACAAGGTACACTTACAGAATTTCACAAGCTGCACAAAAATTGTTTAAAAATGTATGGGAAGATCAAGACTGATTTTCATACTGACAGACTCATAGAACACTAACAGAAGAGCAGGTAGAGTACAAAACTTGAAGTTCAGAAATTAATATGTGCAATGATATATCACAGAATCATGGAATATACTGAGTTGAAAGGGATCCACAAGGATCGTTGAGTCCAACCCCTGGCCCCACACAGGACAACAGTCTGCAATCTATATAAAGCCACAAGTCTTGAAATAATGGGTCACAAATGTGGGAAATAAAATCACAATTTCCCATATTCAGAACAGGTGACTTACCCCAAACACAAATTCACAAATTCCTGCCTCATCTCTAAAGTATTACGGAATAAAGAGCATATAAGGCTTGGGAGTCATAGAAACTTAGTACCTCTCACAGTATTTAGAGGTTCTCTCAAGCTTTTTAAAGTGACTGAAGTCAACATTCTGCATTATTATGGATACTCACTTCACAGAGATAATAGGTCTCACTCAGGTAAGACAGGCTGACATTGTCTTACCTGACACATGTAAGATGTGAAAGGATCCAAAAAGCCCAAGGTGAATTGACCTTAGTGAAGCAACAGTCCAGAATAAGGATAGTTCTTAATAGTTTCTCTCAAAAAGTATTACAGAACCATTGAAGTTGAAAGGCTTCCTTTTTGCTATACCTAAATATGCTAAACTAACCATGCTAGGCATGGTCAGAACATGCATCCATCACTCAAATAAATCTCATTATGAAGCACCTGAAATTACTTGAGAGGCTGTGGGCATTTTATTGGTCTTGAAGATCCTAAGACAACTATTAAGAAATAAGAAGAGTCTATACACAAAACTTAACACTTAGGATCGGATGATCAAATAGGTGATGCAAAAAATTAACTGTTCTGAAAGAAAAAAAAAAGGATATTTAAAAAAATACTCAGCTAAAATGTGCATGCTAGACACAATGTAAATATTTTTTTATTCTTTCTGGGGATAAAATCACTAGTGGATTAGTGCAACACTGACAAAAGAACCAGGAGGGACACTCCAGGCATCCACGCAATAGCTAAAGACAGGATACAGATACAAATTCAGAGAGAATATGAGGAGACACTGAAGAAATTAAGTGACAGAAAGCAGAAAGATGGATCAGATAAAACTGGGGATGTAGTCAAAGAAATTAAATGCATTAACTATATGTTCATTCCATGAAAAACCAAGTTGGAAGAAAAGGTGCAGTTATAGTTTGGTACAAGGCTTCTTTATGGCACCGAGGTGCTGTGGAAGATATCTTCTGCAGTTATTTAAGATAAAGAACTATGGCTGTCATACTGGGACAAAAGACTGATCCAGAATGACACATGAAATGTTCATGAGAACATAAAGTATTGGAACAAGTAGATTCAGTAGCTGAACTATAACACTACATACAAGCCACTATCACCCAAACAGTGAAGACCAAAATGGCTTAGAAACTGGGCTTTTACAATATTACAGCAGTAGATGTAACAGGAGACAGACAGTTGTAAAATAAGAAGGAAATTCATTCTCAGCTGATAAGAAATTACTAAGCATTGCACATGCCTCAAAAAATGTCAACAAACATATAAACAGTATGGGTTCAAATAAAACAGACTGATGTCAGTTTTTAATAGTATTTCATTTCCTTGGAAAATGCTTCCCAAGCTACTAATAGAATTCTGAAAAAAATCATGTGGTTGGAAAATTTTGTTCCATACTTAGAAAGGCCTTACTCTTGTTTTTTCATTACATATTCTGTCATCTTTTTTTGGTGTCAATGGTTTGCACAATGCACACACTACTACTGCTTGAAGGGCTTTATAGTGTTATCAGGGAAATCAGTTTAGATCCAAGGAATAGTTAACTGTATCAGTAAAAGTCACTAGTGACAGAAAAACATGCAGTGACTTTTCTTCTGGATTCCCAAAACTAGAAAATGGGAATTTTACATTCAAAATTATTCTACCATTTGCTTCACTTCACTGAGATTAATTTCAAAATTCCTATTAATTCCCTTCTCCATAGCCTTTCCTTTTTGAACAGTGCCAGTACATGAAATTTTGAAGGCAATGCTGATCCACTAAAAGAAGCCATCTGTCTGGACAATTAACAAAGCAATAGGTACTGATTTAAACAGCTTAACTCCAAGCAGACTGTACTGTCCAGTGTCCATAATCCAAACAAAAAGTTGAACAGTAAGAAGCAACAAACACTTATCAGTAAATTCTAAATGCTACATTTCAGATTTTTCAACTCTTTTTCTCCAAATTACTAAAAAATTTCCATCTTTGGAAATTGCTTTGACTGAAGTCGCATTGTTGCTGAACTTTTTTCCAGATCCTACTAGCAGTAGTCATTAACTGGAATGCTATCAAGCCTATCTGTACATGTAGGAAAGACTTCATAGCTGAACATTCCTGGTGTTTCACAAAGATTTGTAAACTGAAGGCATTTGATGTAGATGCAGAATATATGAAGTGTGAAGTGTAATTTTTAAAGTCATTGTTTCCTAAATATAGTCAAAGTTTAAAATGAAACAGGGTTTGATATAGAAAACACATGTAGAAAAAAATGGTCTAGGGACTGCAAAAAGCAATAGAAGCCAATGGATTTATATACTGATAGCCTGAAAATCATGCCATAAAGCAAGATCTATGAGAATATCAAATGAAATGTAATGATTTATAAGCTTTGGCTGGGAACAAACAGAGAAAAGCGTTCATGACAGATAGAAGAACAAAAAGGACAGTCCTAAAAGCAAAAATCTCAGGGACAACAAGATAGAGGTGACATGTATGCAAGCGCTCAGAAATTTAGTATTCAACATATGGACAGAGATTGGAAGATAAAGGTCACATCTGAACTTTGAGTATAGATATGGAGTCAATGAAGTCTACAGGGGACTGGGAAGATGGTTCTAGAAGACAGTAAATGAAAGGGCACTAGTTGCCCTTTTCCTAGGATTTCAATAGATTTTTTTAAGTCTGCTCCTCCAAAGGAGCAAAAACAACAGCACTGGAGAGACTGCTGCCACTTGTTGTTGAAGAGCTGGAAAAACAACCTAAAGCTGCTTAACACTCCAGAGGAAAAAAGCACAAGAAAAAAAGACCAAATTAACTATGCCTACTTGTAGGTATTCTATAGACCTTTAGGGCATGCAGGATAACATGCTGTTTTGTTTAACCTATGAGCAACAAAATGTTTCATTATCCCTGTCAGATAATGATCAAGTACGAGAACTGAATCAAATGCATTGCCTTAACAGTGCAACCTAAGATGATCAGAAACCTGGTGGAAGCAAGATGTTATGAACAACAGTGAAGACCCTTCTGGAAAGCCTCACTGTAACAAGGTTTTTATGATGGCATCTAGCTCCATGTGCATCCATTTCACAGATGGTGCACAGGTATCCTTGAGCAGGTGTACTGTTCTGCACGGTGGCCAAGAAGAATTCCAAGTTGGAGCTAAAAACGAAGTTGAATAATTAAGTTCAGGGCAAATAAATCAGGCTACCTATCAACTATATCAATACTTATCAACTATACTTATCAAATGACACTAACAGCAAAAAACTTGTCCTGAAATATTCTGGACTCTGAAGGGTCCCATTTCTTTTCCCAAAGCAAGAGAAATTAAAGAAAGCATGAAAGAACAGCACCATTTTTGAGGCTGCTAGCTGAATGACACCCTGTGGACTGGAGTCACCTTGCAAGAATGAGAGTTTGCAGTGAGACCCTTCCTGTTCACCAGGAGCACCATAGTTACTGCAGCTGTAATCACTGGGTGTGGGGTGGGGCTTTTAGTCCTGAGAGAAGTCTCTGTTAAAGCAGAGAGACTCCAGCCCCAAGCAGAGAGGTACCCATGGAGAGAGCAGTACCTTCCTTCTAATAACCAACTCAATAATTAGACCTGTGAGGGGAAGGCTGGGTTTAGGATTACAGACTAAGGAGTGCCCTACTGTAGCTGACACAGTAATCCAATTTTTGCAGTTACACTGCATTCCTAATTTGTCAGCTCATATGACTCTTTTCTTACCTCAGTATAGGCTCAGCGTTTCTGAATATAGAAGTCACAAAATAATTTTGCTTTACAGATGATCATTAGACAGCCATTTATTTCCAGTGCGCTAAAAAGTCAACATTTTGTGGTTCTATAAAAAAGTATTTGATCACATACTGCATTTGCACTTATCAAATGAATACATAAAAGTGTTCCAAGTAATAAATCCTTTAAATAATGCTGTAAATATGTCTTCAGAATAGATATTAGCTTAAATGAAACATACTGGAGCTGCCTTGCAATGTTACTACTGAAAATTTCATTTACTTCATTGAAATACCTGTGTAAGAGAGCAGAACAAAAATAACACAAGCAAATCCATGATTTGGAGATTCATTTGCAAGACAAGCAAGTTTCTTGGTTTTGAGTAAAGTAAGCAAATATTCTGTCCAGTCATCACAACAAATGACAAGCAATTCAAAAGACAGACACAGGTGAAATCTCTGTGAAATTTGAATTTGATCAAGAAAGTTTTCTGAGTAAACATGGGGACAGGAGATAATATGAATACCTATAAAAGCAAAAGATCTTAGAAATCAATTCACTGCTTTGGTGATAGTTATGTCTGCACTAGAAAAACATGCTCAGGCAGCTTTACCCCAGGAAACATCCTGGCAGCAAAGGCCTGACACTGCAATAGCTTGAGAAAATGAAAACAAAACACCCACTAGCAATGAAAAAAGCTTGCAAGGAAAAGATGCATCACTCTTGTGACAGATGGGACATCCCAGTAGAAAACAAGCACCAATAAGCAGACTGCAAATTCTACACCCACTAGGTTGCTTAAACTTGTACACCTCGTTTTTTTCCATTCATACTTCTGCATACTTTTCCATGCATACTTCTGCAAAGTATGTTTGTAAGATTCAGCCACACCTTTAGGTCATGTTGCAGATAAGAACAGCTACAAGTGGTATTAACAAGGTACAAGTGCAAGCTTCACACAAGTGTATACTCTCCCCTAGATTGTGACAAATTATGCATTAGAAATTCTTACCAGGAATAATTACAAAAGCAGCACTTAATCTAAAATGATAGTATTCCTAAGGCCCCTAAGAATTCTGCAGCATCTCAGAATTATATTTTTAGAGTGTACAAATACCAGTTTTGACAGAACATGTAAAGGGGACCATGAGGGAGAGACCAGAGTCAACAACAACTCTAAAATAAATGCCTTTCAGAAAAAACCTGGCATGTACACTCAGTGGAAAAATGTAGGGGGAAAAAAACCACAAAGGAAAACAAAAAATCCAGCAAAAAACAATTTAGCAAGACTAGTGAAAAGTTGTTCTTCAATACAGGAGAGGTGATCTTCATGCCATCCTCAGCACAATACCCAATGGGTATGGACTATCCAAAGAAAAAGTGCAAATGTATGATGAGCAAAGCACATCAAATTCACAGGAACATGCAGAAGTCACTGAACAAAAGTGGATATGTTAGGTAAACACAAAATATTTTTGAAGATTGCCTACAAAGGAGACAATTATTGTGCCACAAAAATTAGGAAAATCAAGGCAGTTTCCCACCAACCAGCAAAATGTTCATAGTTGTTATCAGACACTGCAGTAGTGGGATGCACTGAAGGGGTGAAGGAAAAAGGAATCAGGACAGCTGCAAAAAACAACAGCATGCACACAAATTTGTGAGTGAAAACAAAATGCCCAATTATTTGCCAAAATATTGTTCAAAAACCTTTGCTGCAAGAGCAAGAATATCTGACTGCATTTTGAGCTCTGCATTAGATAATTAATATATCCTAAGACACAAATTGCTCTCTTCTTCATACTTACCAGTATACAGAGGAGATGAAAAGTTCTTTTACTGAGCTTGATGAGGATTACTTTGTTAACTCTGCAGTCCTGAAAGTCTGCATCCAGAACAGTTAGAATGAGCTTGGCCAAGGAAGATTATGTGTACATGACACTCATGAATACAAAAATTCCCATGGGAAGCTGTCTCAATAACCGCGAATTAAAAAACACCAAAATTCTTCTAATTTATCCTAAGAACTAAAGCCACCACCTGTATCTAGGTGCAGCAAAGGTAAAGATTACTGTCCTACCTCCAGCTGAATCTGTTCTCCTGTGTATGAGAGACTAATTTCTGGAGTGTGTATATCCAAAGCAATATGCAAAAGTCTGAGTTACTATGTGCCAGCAGATGTTGCAGTAGGAAAAAAAAGTTTAAATGAAAAGGTCCTTTCTGCAAAAAACACCAAATTAGAGGAAATGTTTCTGGATGTATCTGGATCTGTAAATTCATGAACCCAAACTGCACAAAATTAAGCAACCTTTGGTTTGAATAACTTCTGCAACATGGTAAAAATCAGCAGAATTTACATGTGCTTTAATATACATGTGGTTCTGTACATACCCAAGACAAGACACAGCAAATGCCATGAAAATCCTTAGTGACAGATGTTGGGATGTTTTACCTCATCAGGAACGGAGAATAAGATGGGTTTATAAGCACTGAAGAGATTTTCAACAGTGCAGTTCTTCAGACAAGGGGGAAAAAAGAACCCAACACAACACACACAAAAAAAAAAAACCTAGAAAAATTAGTGGTCACAGACAGCCAGACTGAGGAATTTCCGAAGGAACATCATACACATGTATGATATAATTCACAATAGAAGATCCCATCTATACAGTTAGACTACTGCAGCCAATTTACTCTGATTAATGAATGCAATAAAGAACAATGTGTTCCTAGAAAGTAGAAAAGGACAACTATATCAAGAATATACTTGCATGATCTGACCAAACAACTCTAGTACAAGTAAAACTCTTTGTTCTAAGTAATAATTCCCATTTGTAACCCTACAAAGGACAGCATTCCCATTTGTAACCCTACAAAGCAGCAATCATTGGTGGTCTCTTGTGTCTTCTTTATTCCCAAGTGTGTTCTTGAAGCATTAATTTCCAGACTAAATAGCCTGCATACCTACTACACATGAAATTGTAAGTGCACCCACCTCAGGATATATAGGTCAGGCACTTACAACCCTTACCTGTATTCAACTTCATTACAACACTATCAGTGATCCAACAAAAACCCTATTCCAACTCCAGAGTTATGGAAGACCTCTGCTTACCACACTCAGGGTTTAAGGCTATGAGTAGTACATCACCCCTCTTACTCACTGGCAAGTATTGCAGAGATAAAAAGTGAAGCGAGACAGGGACTGGCCTTGGTAGGAGATTTGCTATTGATCTCAGTAAAATCAGGATTTCACTTTTAGGGAAGTTATTTCCAGAGATCAGGCATACTTCTGGAGACGGTGCTTCCTTGCAAAGGGGGAAGGTTATTTTGTAGAAAGACTAACAGAATGTGATATCAACCTTTCTTTGACCAGCAAAGCAACAGCCAAGAGGTGATACCTTCATTCTCATTACAGGAACAGCAATGCTATGTAATATTGGTACAACAGCAAAAGCATATAAACTGACAGAAAACATGCAGGCAATGGGAACCATAGAAGGGTTGGGTTGAAAGGGATCCTAAAGATCATTTAGTTCCAAACCCCTGCTCTGGGCAGGGACACTTTCCACTACACCAGGTTGCTCAAAACGTCATTGAACCCAGCCTTGAACACTTCATGCAGCATCCAAAACCTCACTAAACCACCTTCCAATGTCTCAACACTCTGTCACTTGGGGCAAGGTGATTCCAAAAGGATTTTTATGAATACCCACAACACCTGAAAGTTGTATTTAATGACTGAAAAGGTCCCATTCAATCCTGTGTTCTAAGTGAGAGCTAATTCAGTGACAGATTCAGGGAAGGTTCAGAGATGTCATATGGAATAATGGTAATGTGGGGAAGAACCTAGGATTTAAAAAGTAGATTAATATTATGTGAACCTGCATGTTAGTTGATGCACATGGCAATACTCAAATTACAGAAGGCAGACCTCAGCATTACACTGTCAGAGATAATGTGGAGACACCTTCCATGTAAATAATTAAGATGGGCATATTTATGTAAAATACAAGCTATTTAAAGACCATGAATTCTTCATCCAAAATAAAAGAAAAATGCAACTGAAATAAATTATTAATTTGCATGTATGCAAACTTTGTTTCTTCATAATATGCAACTCCCGTATTTTCAAAGTATTCCTAATAAGAATGTCACACCCTGGCTGTACTAGACTCTTTCACCAGTGAAAATTAAAAATGTCTCCTAAATACAGACAGGGAGATGAAGGTGTCCTTAAAAATCAAGTTAAGCCAAGGAGTAGAAAACTGTTTATCAGTCATTCTGGAAAACAGAAACATGAAATGAAATCTGTAGTCACTACTGGGGAAAAAATACTCATAATTTTTTTTCCCTGGAATGCAAAGACTTGGTGGAACTTCTGCATGGTATGACTGGATATCAATTTTCAAAGCTGATCCCTGTACTCCTGCCCATTCACCACGCTGGTTAATCTCCACAGAGCTGGCTACTTTGGCTGGCTGAGTAACAAAGTTCTGGCAGCTGCACCATAACCTCAATAGGCTTTTACCTGGTACAGCTGGAACACCTGACTAAAAAAGAAGTCACATTGACCTCAATACCAAGCATGGAGCTGACCTCTGTCAGCACAGGGGCAAACTACCTCTGCTTGGTGACCTCTCACTGAATACAAATCAATTTTGCTAACCTTGCATTTGCAGCCAAAACCAAACCCCAAACAAAAAAAAAAACAACCCTATGGTGATATGACATAAACAGACCTTATACTTCAGCACCATGGGTAGCATACCATGTAGATATCATGCTGAATGGGGTTTCTGTAGGCCTAAATGAAAAGAAGTCCATACCAGTCCAACTTTCACAATAAAGGTAGCTTAACAGTCAGTTTAAATGTGATAACTGAAAATTAATCTGAAAACATCCATAAAGCATTCCAGCAACTTAGTCTGTGTTTGACTAGAGAATTTCAGTGCTTGGTCATGCATAGAGGTGCCTAAAATTGGCTGCTTCTATTGTCTCTCATTTCAGAGAACAGGGGTTCTTAGGAAGGGTAGAGAGTCCAAATGAAGCATTGAAGGACTTTAGTGGAATTATTGCAATGGAAAAGATGAGTCCTCCACCACCAAGAAAACCCAACCTACCACCCTGCCCAAAACCCATACAAACAAATTCAAATTCCTAACTCAAGCACAGGATTCTCTGATATAATCAAGACCTGAATTTTTTATGAAGACCAGTAGCCTAATACCTATCCTTCAAAAAGCATATCTAACTATACAACCTGGTACTGCATTAGGAAATGTATAAAATGAAAAGAATGAGCTGAAAATTTTTACTGCTGGTGTTAAACACCTCTTCAAGGAAGGGAAGTCTGCCTCCCCATTAAAAAAACCAATAGAACATGAAACTTTTTACACATATTGCCCAGTGACTACCACAAAGCTACTTAGAAGCCACAGAATCTACTATCTAAATGTTGCCAACAGCTTTGCTGATTACTTTGAGTTGCTGCTCTACTTGAAACCTTGATTATCCCACCTGTCTACCTGTCAGGAGGGCCAGATTTGGAAAGAACTTGGGATTTGTTTACTAGCAACATTTGTATTATAGTCCCAAGCATTACTTAACAATGCACATTAAATACACGTTTATTTGTTCATTCAATATGCAAACATTTTTTGCATTGTTAGCAATATGTTTTCTGCTATCTTGAGGAAATTTAGTAACCCCTGTCCTCCCAAAACAGAGGTCTGTAATTATTTCTCAGGAGCAGACTCGTGGTATTTAAGGCAGCTCAGAGATGTGACTAGAAGAAAAACTGCCAGCAGCAAGGGTTGTGGACAAGCTCTTATTGACACTGCAGAACTAAACTGAGATGCCTAGCATTGAATTGACACCACAAAGTTTTTACTGCCCTAGGAAAGCAAGCCTGGCCAGAGAAACAGAATGGACATTGTCACACCAGTGCTGGATGCCTGCTCTTGGCAGCATTGCCTGTCACTAACCCAGACTCGCTGATGTCTGACTGCTGGAAAGACATGGAGTATCTATGCCATGAAAGAAAAGTGGATGGCGAGAGAAGAAATAGGAAAGAGGTAAGAGAAGCCAATCGGATACTGCTAATGAAAAAATTAAAGATGAAAAAAAACTTCATGAGAAAAGTGAAAATTCCTCAAAAAAACCCTAAAAGAGACAGCAAATAGTAAAGTATATGAGTACCACCACCCACTGGCAGCAGCTACACTAGACAAAGCAACGTCTCTAAAAACTTCAAAATGCATAACCTTGCAAAAAGAATAAATACCTGAGCTTGACAGACACATTAGTAGGATTATTAATTATTTGGAATACTCACCTCTACCTTTGGGTAACTAACAGCATAGGACCATTTAAACAAGGCTTTGAAGCAAATTTTTGATTCAGTAAATTATTCAATCAAAACCAGTCTGAGGAACAACTTTATTGAAACTGTATTTTTATGCTCACTTCTGTTCAACAATTGGCAAAATTCAGTATCGCCTCTAGACATTTTCCCTTCTCCCAAACAGCTTACCATTTTTAATACTGGAAGTTATTAATTTCTGAAATAATGTTCATTGCCATCAACATCTCAGTTTTTATCAGAACCCTGAATTTGTGCTATAACTTGATCTTCTAAGCTCTCTTCCTTGAGTCAAGGATTTGTCGGGCTACCCACAGTCTCTCAGGGCACAAAATGAAGTCCAAGGTTCACCTGTGACAAAAAGAAGGATTTCATTAGTCTCAATTCACAAAAGGAGTTTCATTAATCAGATAAAACAATCGTTACTAGAGCATTTAATATTATAATTTTAAAACTAAAAAACAAAACATCATCAAGAACAACATTTTTCTGAAAAGGCTGATGATATCTCCAATCTGGTTATCAAAAGATACTCCATCCTTATTTTTAAAATTTTTATTCTAGAAATGCATTAAGAGAGGAGCACTCTTCAACTAGATCCTTTCACTGCTTAAACCAAAATCCAGGGCCAGTTTGAAAAGCCTCCAAAATTAAATTCTTACTGATAGATTTCCAACCCTAATTCTGCAATGGTTGTAGTATTCAGCAAAGAATGGGAAAAAAAAATCAAAAGTAGCTGTGTTAGTTAATTCCTTCAAGAGTGCCTTCACTGATCTGAAGAGATTTTAGAGAGATTACCCTTACTCAATATCACCCTTGAGTTCATTGTATTCTTTTGAGCACTCACAGACCTGTCTTCACAGAACTCTCGGGACCTAAAGCAGGTGAGGTAGATTGAGCATGCAAACATCGGGTTCTTTCCCTTTGTCATTGCCATCTCATTCAGAAAAGTGGTTACCACACATAGGTAAGTTTAACCTTGGGTGCAGTCCTAGTGAAATTAACTGTATCTTGTTGCCCAGGGCCCTGGGGCCTCAGCAATGTCAAACTTCCCCTATGCCTTCTTCACTAGTAACAAAGTTTTAGCAACAAAACATTTGGGCCAAGGACATGGAAAACTAGAAAAATGTACAAAAACCCAAAGACACCTAGCACAGCACAGAGATCAGTGAGAAGCAGCTTTCTGCCCTGATTTAGTAGGTGCTAGTTACCAGCTTGGCATCAGTCCCTGGATTATCCCAACCCATGCCAAGTGTTAGCAGACAGGACAGGCACACAGGAGGGAGGCTGAGACTGCTGGGCCTCCCATCCCACACTCAGGGAACCTTTGGACCTCAGCACACGAAGCACCCAGAAAAAAAGCAACCCGCCAGGCCAAGAGAACAGCTCCAAAAGGAAGAGAGAGAAGAGCAAGAGTTGTAATACCATTCAAGAAAACTTTCTTCACTGACTTTAGGAATGGTCCAGTCCTGCAATCACTAAATACCCAAATCCACCTGTCACCAAAAGAACAGGCATGTATTTTTAATGTCACTAGCAGAAAACTGATCTCCATAGTCAAAGACTTAGAACTGCTCCCTCACCTTGTTCTTGATGCATTGTTTTTCTTGGTGTGGGTAACAACAAAGGCATAAGGATATCAGCAATCAACAAATTTGTCTGTAGTATTACACAGATCACTTAAATGATCTCCTCAGTTTTCTGAGATGCTCTGATTCGAGGTTGACAGTTTCAAGTAAAATTTCCACTCGTTAAAAGTACCAACAGTTTTTTAAGACACCTTCCCTAAGGCTAGTTATTGCATCTTCCCAGGGTGGATCTGTTGAATGGCCTTATTTCTTCTCTATGAATATTTATAAGGGTAAATGAGACAAGGATTTACACAAAACTTCTTTTTTAAATGATCTGTTCTCATTCCTTTTGAAAATTAGCTATTAAAGAAGGCACATCAGTTTAAAGTTCAAGCTGCATGGATACGCTACCAAGATACGGTCATTAAAATCCTTATGCCTTGAATGTTTCCCTTGAACTTTGTTTCAAAGTTAAAAGATTACAGATATCATAAACCAAATTCAGTCTTTGGGTAGGTCAGCTTTAAATTGCAGCTGTTCCCATCAGGACTGAATTGGTGTCAGGTACCTCTTGGATTACAAGCCACCATAAAAGAAATAACAGACCAGAACTATGAAACTTATTACAAGTCAAGTACATTAAATAAAAGAGGATCCTACCAGTTGCATCATCAGCTTCTGTGTCTAGAAGAGCATCTATTGAAGCCATGCTTGTGCCTATGAAGGAGTCTGTAGTATCAGACACTCCTCTCTTGCTGAGACAAACTTCTTTGAGTTACTGACTTCTCTGCTTTGATCAGTGTCTTTTACTAACCTTCTGACTGTCAGGAAGGTTACACCACTTGTTGAGAAGGTTTTTCTAGGCCTTCCTACTATTCCCCAATGCACTTTTTAAATTGTAAGTCCACAGGTTCAATTTGTAGTATCTTCCAATACATATGTATATAATAGAGAGTAGGACAGAGATGAAAGATGTTTTCCCCCACCAAATCCACCTTTTTGTGAAAGGGTTAAATACTCCTGATTTCTGTTAGTCCTCTCTTGCAAAGAGGGAAGAAAATCTTCAGGGAGATACATTTTCTTCAGGAGGTATCTTCTGTTCCTCCCTGACCTTTTTCCAGTGGAATTTTCATCCTGTGTCCTTTTTCCTCAATAAATGTGCCACCAAGACTTAATTAATATAAGTTGTTGCAAAAGTAGAGGTTTCTTTCTTATTACATTTCTGTAAAAAGTCGTAACTGCCTTTGGCATTACCAAGTTACAAATTAGTTGTATGGATAAACCAGATTATTTTCAATGTAATCTCTTCCTGAATAAGCTGAATTAGGAAAAACAAGACTTGGGAGACTTTAGTCTTCAAACTTACAAATATTAGGCCAGGGTCTTCTAAATACTTACTCCCTGTTACAAATTTATTTGCCTGAGTATAGCCCTAATGGAAGGCCCAATTAAATAGTGCTGCTCACATAAATAAAGTTATTCACAGGCACAGGTTTCTGCAGGATTAGTCAAGAACACTTACAACACCTTTTTAAAACTTGTGTTATTTCCAAAGAATCCTTTAATCCATTTACTAAAACCCCCCATATTTTAAAGAAAAAACCCCTCAAGCTTAAGAACTTTCAAAGCTTGCTCCTATTTTTCTCCTAAATCGAGACCATAAACTATTCACCACATTGTACCAAGTATGTACTTGTTTTAATTAATCCTTAATTTCAGAGGGTCAAGCAGTATCTAGTTCATGTTCCAGCCTCAAACAATCTGTGTTCAGAAGAATGCTCTACTCTCCTAGCTGTTGCCAGTTTATTGCAGTTGCTAACAGTCACTATGACAGAAAAGGCAAGAACAAGAAATGCAGTACGAGTGAGCAGGTGTCGAGATTCAGGAGGGATTACATGAGATCTCCAGCAGAGAGTATGCACACAACTAGAGCCCAAGGAGCTAGTTATGCCCCCAGAAAAAAAGACACCATGTTTGTTTCAGACTTTACCAGACTTGTCCATACTGCAAACTACCCCCAGAAGTGGTAAAGCATAGATTTATTAATTGAGAGGGGGGAGAATACCACCTATTCCCCTAGAGTAACCCAAGCAATATGCCTGTCTCAACCCCACCTAAAAGTCTTCCAGGGAACAAGGGGAATCAAGTGCTCACTTGGACTTCTGGAGTTGGAGCCTCCTCTCCATTACGTGCACGTGTTACCCTGCCAGCTCCAGTCAATGAAATTTCTCCAATGAAAGCAGGAGGATAATAGGGCTTTCAGAACTTACATCAGTGGCAATGGTAGGGAGGAAAAAAATGAAAATCTGTTATTCTTCATTTTGATCTTGTGTGTGGCATTCCACTATGGCTGAATGAAACTGAAGCAGACAATCCACTAGAATTACCTGAATTAACCTCAGAAAGATAAGCATGCCACTGTTTGCCAGAGTCTAGTACTAGATACCTTTCTTAGGCTAGCTCAAAGCCCAGGCTCAAGTTTCCCCTCAGATGAATTTTAAACCACTAACTAATGAACTTAGTGCAGTAGTAATGAAGACCTTGACAGCCCAGTTGTGAAAAAAATAAAAGCAGCTTCTCAGTTGTCATGGAGTGAAATTCTGCTTTCATTACCAGTACAGCTCTCTTCCCATGCTCCTGTATTTTTTTCAATGAAAGATGCATAGGGTTTGGAGTGCACAGATTTGGTACACGTGCGCAGCAGCTGGTCTGACATGATAAAGCAGAATGAATCTGAAGAAGTTCCTGCCTGTCTGACCAATAATCCATGAACTAAGAGGGATTTACTCAATAGACCAGCACAGATTCTATCCTGTCAAAATTAGAGACTGATTTTTTTTAAAAGTGCCTAAAGCTGTTTTCTGTTAGATGTTTTCCATTCCCCAAAGACCTAGACAGCAAGTAGGAGGCGAACAAAGGTGGGGGAAGGGGATTGTCTGAATCCTGCAATGTTTATAACTTCGCATTCGCTTGATTTGAAGCTCCAACCATAGAATTTGTTACTGAAGACATTTCTGTAACTCAAAGAAAATCAATCAGAAGAATAGCATCACACTGTATGCCAAGGCAGCATCCCCAGTACCGTGTCTAAATTTCATTCTTAAATACGACTTACTTGCCATCCTCTTTTGCTAGGTGGGAACTGCCGAGAGCTAAAAATAGCACCAGGGATTCAGTGGCGGGAGCTAAAAATACCCTTTCCCGCTCGATTACCGACTCGGCAGGAAAGACGGAGCTCTTGGCATCTGTCACAGCCTATAACCGCCAGCTGGGGATGGAGACAAAGAGCCCAACCCCGGAGTTCCGCGCTCGGGGAAAGTTTCACCGGCAGACGAAGATGCCGCGGCGCTGCACCCCGGGGCCGCGGGACCCCCACCCGCCCCAGCCCGGGCGGCGCCCCCGGGCCTCCCCGCCGCCCCTTACCCGCGTTTCGCAGCTTCTTGTTGCGGTAGACGGAGAGGATGACCAAGAGGTTGCCCAGCAGGTCCACCGCGATGGTGAAGATGAGGATGGCGGCCAAAGTGGAGGTCACCCAGGGCTGGCGGCGCGGGGCGCCCTCGGCCGGCGGGTCCCGCGGGAGGACGGAGCTGTTCAGCTCGCTCTCGTTCACTCTCATCCTGCCGCCGAACCTCCCGGGGCGCACCCGGGTACGGGCGGGGCGGGCGCGCTCGCCAGCGCTGCCTGCGGCGGGGGCAGGTCAGGTCGGGGCGGGGGTCGCGGTGGCGGCCGCCCTGCGCCGCGGGGCTGCCCGCCCTAGGGCGGAGCGGGGCAGGCGGGAGCGGGCGCACCTCCCATGGCGGCCGGCGCCGCCACTCCAGGCAGGAAGTTTCCCCGAAGTGTGCATGTGCCGCGGCGGGACACTTTTATAGCCCGCCCGCGCCGCCGCCCCGCCCGCCGCCACCGCTGCCGCCAGGTGACACCGAGCCGCCCCCGCGCCGGCACGTGCGCGGCCGGGGCTCCAGCTGCTGCCGCGCGGCGCCACAGCGCCCCCCCGCGGCGGCCGCGCCGCCCCATTCACGGCGCGCTCCGCTTCCCCATTCATGCTCCCGGCCGCTCCATTCAGCGCCGGCCGCTCCATTCACCGGCGGAGGCGCGGCAGGGATCGACGGGGCTTGCTGCCTGCGGTTGGATGGTTTGCAGCGCTCGGCGCTATTTTTAGCCCTCCTGGTTAACGCCGGCTCTTAATTAGGCGCCCGCCGAACTCCCCTCCCCTCCTCCCCCTCCTTTATTTAACATCGCACCCGCACGGTAACGTGAGCGCGGCGAGAAACCTCCCATCGGGGAGCGGGTCGGGGCTGCTATAAAAAGCTCCTCGCGAAGGAGACTGGCTGGCTGGGCAGGAGGGGCGTCTGAGGACCCGCGTCCCGGGAGCACCACGTGCTGCCGCAGCGAGGGGGCGGCGGGGGGGACACGCACCGCCTCGGCAGCACCCCCTCCCTTCCTCCCCTGCAGCCTTTCTTCCTCCCCCGCACCCTGGGCAGCGGGGGCGGTCTGCACAGGGAAGACAGAGAAAAAGGTAGCGGGGATGCCCCGTGCCACCCCTACGAGCCCGGTGAAGTCTGGATCCCCTGTTCCCCAAAAGAAGCATTTGCTTCAAAGAAAGGAGGGAACAGGGAGCCATTGCCCAGCCGTGAGGAGGACCCGGTTGACCGAATAGGGTACCCGTCACCCTCTCGTTCGGTGGGCGCACTGGTAAATAAATTAAATTTTAAAAAAAATGCACTTTCTTCTGACTGAATCTTCTCGCTCGTACGGCATAGAGCTGTTGAAAACCTCTGAGCAAACTGGGCGTGGGAATCACTCTCCCATTCAGGAGAATGGGCTGCGAGTGCGGATGGCAGTGCGCGCTGGGTTCCGCGGAGCGCAGGGCTGGGCTCGGTGCTGGCGGCCAGGGACGGCCCCGCGCACCCACCGCCGTCCCGCCCGGAGCCTCCGCTGGCGGGGCCGCTGCGACTGCGGGGGCGAGCGGGGGGTCCGCAGCGGGAGCGGGGGTCCGCAGCGGGAGCGGGGGGCTCCTCCTGGCGCGGCGCAGGCCGTGTCGTGCGGGCTCTGCGCGGGGCGGGAGGCGCTCATGCGGCGCAGCCTGCGCCCAGCACCGGGCTGACGGCGCCGTGTCCCGTGGCAGCCCGAGGTGAGGGATAACCAAAGCCACCGTTGTCACCAGCAGTTACGTAACGCGGCGGGTGTGACAGGACACCGCGGGAGCGGCCGGCCCGCAGCCGCGGAGGGGCGCGGACAGGCAGGGCGGTGGCGGTGGCGGTGGAGGCAGCAGCGGCACCCCCGCCCTGGCAGGCGCCGCAGTCCCAGCCTGCACGGCTGAGTGCCAGGGAAACCCCGAGCTTCCCATTCACCCACGGTTTTCTTACACCACCGCGGGCAGCGGAGCGAGGAGCACCGCCGCTCAGCCTCCCGCTGGTGAATGAGACCGCTTGTGTTTGGTGCGGGAAGTGGTGATTTATTTGATCACTTACTGACTTATTAAATGCTCAATATTCCGGCAGCGTGTTTTCCCGCCGCCCCAATAAACAGTAGTCCCGGGGAGATGTGTCGGCACTCCACAGCATTCCTCCTCACTGCTTCCCGAGCAGCATCCAAAGCACATCCATCACTGGAGATAGAGAGCAGCAGCCCACACCACAAGAGGAGGTTGCGGGAGGTACCCCTCAGCGAGGCGCCGCAGCTCCGGGGCAGAGGATGGTGTGTGCACACACCCACCCATGACAGCCACATCCACCCACCACCAGCCCCCGCCCTCCATCCCCCCCGGCAGGTTAGTGCATGTGTCCGTGTAGGTGCATAACAACTAGGTTATCAAGCTGTGGGAGAAGATTAAAAATAGGAGGAGCCAGTATCAGGGGGATATCAGATCAAGGGCATCCACACGTGGAGACAGGCAGAACTGCCTGGTCCTCAGTAGACCTCCACGGGTGTTTGATGGGACAGGCAGGGGCTGGCTGCCCAGAGACAGCTGTGAAGTTTCACAAGGTCAGGTATTTTTAACTAGAAGGTAGAGCGACGATGAGGATCAGCCCAGGATTTTGCTTCAAAGAAAGGGAATCTGGTCCATGCACAGGAACTGCTGTTATTTGTCTCATTCCTGGGATGTTCAGTGACATATTTGCAACTTAGAAACACAGGGGAATGGAGATACCACTCCATCCATCCCATTTTAGTCTTGTGAAAAGAACGTGCTCTGGACCAAGGCTGCTTGTGTGGCGGGAAGGGAAAGCTTCTTGAAAAGGGGACCAAAGATGTCCTAAGGCATCACTACCAGAAAACCCTCTATGAGAGCTAAGGTTGACCCAGGCCCCAGCAGGGTCATGATACATTGAGAATCCTTGTGCTGCTGCTCTGTGTGTTGGATTTGTTTTCTGCAGAGTGGGAGATGGGCATCAGGATGTGGGCCAGGCTCCAGCAAGAACCACCTTCCCATTCCCCACCAGGGAGTAGGACTGCTTTCTCTTTCCTCCCTCTCACCTTGACAGAGACACCTCATACTAGAAAATGCTGCTCTTTAAGGTTTTGCATGTGTTTACTCACATTCTGGAGAGTTAGAGACTCTAAGATGCCACCCAAAACAAGCAAGCTGTGAAAACTGTAGAGGAGCAGATCTAACAACATCAGGCTCATCACACTCATCAACATTCAGAGTGTCAGACAATCTTAGAGGCAGTCTGGTATTGTTTGTTACATCCTCTGAGGCTGGTCTCTCTGCCCTCACATTTTCTACACATTTTCTACATATGCATTTTTAAAGTACAACTGAGTGAAGTTAAATGATGCTTTAGAGGAAAGCAGCGTAAGATAAGATCAGGGTAGAAGAACAAGAAAATCACTTGGGCAAGCCACCCCATATTATAATAATTTAAATCAGAGTTGACTTCACTGTAGTGAGCAACATTGGCAGAGATCTTATTTCATGAAGAAATACGGAACTTGTCTGATCTGTCATAAAAGAGTCCTTGGTTTTGCTTGAGTTGTTTGGGATCTGCCTGTTGCTCATTCTGTCTCCAGCCAAGTTTCCTGGCGGATCCTGAACTGATATTGTAGTTTTTGGTAGTTTTTCGTCCTGTCTCCTGTTGATTCAGCCTAGTCTTTCTGGATGAGTGCAAGGCCTGAATCTTCTTTTTGTCCTGCCTAGGGCTAGCAGTTGAGCCTGTTGTCAGTATCTGGCTCTGCCTGCTGCTCTTAGGTCCTGTGAGACACAGCCTGGGCTCAAGTTTTCCGAGTGTCCTGGTTGGCTTTCCTATGGAGAAGGTCTTAAAACTACACAGCCAGGATATTAGATGGGTTGAGGGAGCACCGTCCATCTGAAAAGATAGATGGAAATACAGAAAACATGAGAAGAATTCAGCTGATTCTTTGAGTAAGAGAATGGAGACTGCCTGGCAGATGGGGCTGAGATGATCAGTAACAGGGGCAGGTACTGAGAGCATGCTGGTGTGGGTGCCTGGCAGAGAATGGAGTGGGAGGGCAAAAGGCAGAACATTTGTCTCCTTAAGGAGAAGTTTTCACCATGGTACAGTGTAGTTTTCTTACATCAGAGGAAATAGCTGTGGAGGCTGATGGCAGATAAGATATCTTGGAAGGGGCTGACTTGAATACCAATATGGGAGGAAGGCCTTGGAGGGCTGTCCTGGAACAGGGAGGTAAGTAAGTTGTGGTGCCTGTGTCAGAGAAGCAGCAGCTCCTGCTATCCTTTATGTTTTGGCGCCCTTCAGAAAAGCCCTAGAGCTGCATGAAATATAAAAATGCAGACTCTATTCTGCTCAATCACAAGACGTATTTCCATAGTGAAAAGCTGAAGCTGTCTTAGAACTGAGGTGGAAAAAAATGAGGTAAGCCAACCGGCAGTGTGTTTCTGTGGTGAGCAATAGTGCGGAGAGTAGGAACAGCTGCTCATTTGAATTCTTAGCATTAAATTAAGTGGGTGCAGATTCTGTCTGGTGCTGTTCCTTGCTATTTTGAGATCTTCGTAATTCCCCTGTTATGCTGAAGAACAGCTATGATGCTGATGGTTCTTGAGCACTCTAGGAAAGAAGGGAAACCCACAGCTCCTCCCCACTCTGGTGCTCGGAGACATTTTCACCCTTACATTTGCCAGCCTCTTGGGCTGCTCTCCCAGCACACTGACACAGTCATTTAGTTCTCCCCATAACCCTGCCTTGCCAGCTGTTGTTCAGTACACAGAGCTTGCTGATACACCTATGGGGCAGTCCCACTTCCCTAACAGTTTAACTGCGGTGGCAGCAGGCTTGTTGCAGCTCATGCCGTGGTGGGAGGTATCTACTCTTCATTACATCAGACCATTGGTTGTGATGCTGCACTACAAAAAAAAGCTGGCTGTTGTTCCTTCTGTCTTTTAGAGGAGTGATTCAGAGTGCTGAAACGTTGCCATGTTTTATTTTGTGATGTGCAGCTTTCTTTCCCTGACAAGTCTTTTATTTTAGTTTTTTTTTCATAGTTGCAATCTGTGGCATCTCCTACCTACATGTTTTAAGTCATAAAACAGCTCTGTAAATCGCCTCCTCTCTATGAGCATCGTGTTTGGGCAGGTGATGCAAGAGACTGATGGGAAATGTGCCAGCTCTTTAATTCTTCATTCAGCACTGCCTACAGTTTTTGCATTCAGAGAGTGCTGTTATGACAATTCTTGGGCAACACAGTCTGCTTTTGCTTCTGGCTTTGGGGTTTCTAAGGTGAGATGCTATTCACCACATGGCTGGGACAGGGAATTTCATTTAGAAATGAAACTACATCCTAGGACTCTTCTCTGCATTAATACTCTTTTCTCCTCCAATATTAAATGGCCTCAAAAGGAAGGAAGTAGCTTCTCATTGTAGAATGGCATATTATATAATTATTAAGCCATTCTCCAGGATGATTAGAAAATTATATTTGAAACTTTGCAAGCAAAAAAGATAACTAATCTCAGCTTATCTCTATTTTAGGGAAGAAAGTGAAATGCTGTAATTGACTGTTTTGAGCATGCTTCCTCATAATTTTGATTTTAAAGATTAGTTTGGAGCTGATTTTGAAGTTGGGGGGATGAGAGTGGGTAAGGTTCTGGGCTATAAATCCTGATCAGAAACTGATACTTTTTGAAGCCCAGGCACACACCACAGCTGCTGAGATAGGTGAGTTAATACTCAGCTTTGTCTTTAGTGGCTCCAAGACTTCTAAATCAGTGCATCTAGTGGCAGATCACACTAAGAGACCTGCTTTGCTACATACAGAGTGAGGTTGCTTCCCTCACACTGTTCTTCTGGTCTATTTGCTTGCCATGTCCATTTCTTTGTCCTGTGATTCTTCAGGATATTGGTCCCCAGCCACTGCTTTTGAGAGATGATTGACGTAGATAGTTCCACAGTGTGAGCGGTCCAGCAACAAGCAAGGCTGATGGAGAGAGGGCACTCTCTGTGCGCCAAGGAAACAGAACTGCCCTGTTATTTGTGGTTGCCTTCTGCTTCCTTCAAGTCAGCATGTAAAATGTTAAGGATGAGAATTTCCATGGCACTAGCATTTTATAGTGTCATGACAACATGTCACTCTTCTGCCCTGCCCTCTGAGTACAGACCCACAGTTCCTGGTAAATACCATTCACTTGCATTAACTGTAGAGGTTTAAATATTCCTGCAATAAAATAAAAGCTCTGCCAAAAGCCAGAATGTACCTGCACATTCAGATTGCTGGCTGGTACTCTTTTCTTGCAAGGCTGTAGCCTGTTTTCATATGCTGTTACAGTGCTTTTTTTATTAAGCAAACTCAGAAATCTGCACCGACTCCAGCCCACCCATTTCTCTGGTGTTCTCACTATGCTGACCATATTCAGCCTGTCTACTTAACATTTAAATTTGCTTTATACTTTTTTTCTATACAGGAATCTATTACAGTAAGGGAA
Organism: Fringilla coelebs; assembly: GCF_963513975.1. NCBI lineage: Eukaryota > Metazoa > Chordata > Aves > Passeriformes > Fringillidae > Fringilla > Fringilla coelebs. The sequence goes on along the minus strand of NC_140032.1, from coordinate 31,356,162 downwards.
ATATCATATTCCTTTAAGAAAGCATACAGAATGGTTTAAAATAGAAATAGCTTTCACTTTCTTGTTGTATATTTTTATATTTACCTTTGAATATTCTGCCGCTGTGTGTTTATTTTTTTTCCTCCTTGGCAGTGACTTTAAAACCTTTCAATATCTTCTTGTATTCTTTTATATGACTCTTTTTTCAGTCTGAGAGAATGTTTTCTTTGGCTTTCCTTTTGTTTAAATATGGGGAATAGAGGGAACATGTCTTGAATTGAAATCACTGAACTGGAAAGGGACTACAAAAAGAATTGACTGTAGTAAAGCTGAAGTATTAAAATCCAGCCAGTGCAGTTCTTACCAAGTATAGAAAAGCAGAAAAATGCTTACAGCCTCAGAGAATGCATGGAGAAGTTACAATGAAAATGTTCAAAATGAATGGGAAAAACTGGAATTGGTAGTCTTGAAATTGGGAGTCTTTGACATGAAGCAAGATGAGAATGAGCCAAGGGTGGGGTAGGGGGGATTGGAAGAGGTCAAAATGCTTAAAATGGAGCAGCATAGGATTGTTGTGCATAGTCAATATTCTAGTTTTAGACTGTTATTAATGAACTGAAATCAGTGGAATGAAACTTGGTTTAAACAGTGCTGACACAATTCCATAATGTAACGCTAAGGAGCACTTCACAATGGGCCTTTTAAGAAATGTTGAATCATTTGCAATTAGAATTGATGGGAAAACACAAGGATTTAATCTGAATTGAAATCCTCAGATGCTGTACTAGCTATTGAAGGGTTTTGTTACTATAGAATCTCACCAAAAAAAAAAAAAAAAAAAAAAAAAGAAACAGCAACATAATTGCTTTTAATTTTTTATTCAGCAAATATGGGCTGAGCCAATTTCTTCAATTAGAGTATCACCAGCAAATCCAGGAAGAGATTTTTAAACAGTTTGCCTTGTCTGCAGTGTTTCCAGAAATCTTTTCAGGCTTGAGTCTACAAATAACAACTTCTCGGTTTGGGGCCTTTTAATTTGTTTGTTTCTGTTTGCAAACACCCCCTTCTTCCCCTGCACACACACACACACACACACACACACACACACACATATAGAGACATCCCCTCCAGTATTCCCAGGGTAGGCTTGGATACAGTTTGTAGATGATAATAGGGTTCATGACAGTGATTTACCTTCTCCATTTGCCTATGAAAATTACGAAAGTCCCACTAAATCATCCAGATGACATGCACTGTGAGCAGCTTCCAAACTTGAATCCTAGAAGGAAAGAATGTTTATGAAGAAATAAAGGCTAGAAAAGCCAAGCAAATAATTTCTCTGAGCTGGCAATTGTGTACTGTTCAGCAGCTCTTTATATTAATTTTCCTTACTTCTTTCAACAGGTTATTTCATACTTTATCTAATTTATTTTTATTTTCTACTCTTTGCATTTCACTAATAAACAAAAATGGATTTTGTGACAATTTCTGCTGCAACCTTTTAATTCCCTCTCAGTGTGCTACACTAGACTTCATCCATATTAGTATTAGTAACTCCTCGGGTAGTTAAGAGTTGTGTCAATATAAAACCTAGTCACAAAATAAACCATGAGTTCAACAAAGGTTACTTAATCTTCTCAGGGATCTCAAAGCTTGATGTTTTCCTCAAAGACAAAACGAGTGACACATCAGAGGTTCTTTAGAAAGGATTGGACACATTTAGTATTGCTCAGTAATCAAAAAACACTTTTGTGTTTTCAATACAGTGCTCTTCAAAGACACAAGTAACAGCTCTGAGAAATGTTTCCTCTATGTGGAAAAGGCACAATACATCCAGGGAATAGAAATGCCGTCTCTATACTCTTGTACCTGAATATATATTTCAGAGGCAATGAGGCGTGAGAGGGCGATTCTGCCTTCAGAGGAAGAACTTGCTTTCTTTTTGAAACTGCAACCACAGCACCTGCTATACTGAGATGGTTAATATTATTCAGAACATGTAAGACATGTCTCTATTCCTGTGTCTGCTCAGGAAAATCTGAAGTGGTGATGGGAGGCTGTAAAATATTCTTGAAGTCAGTGGTCAGCACTACATCATTCTGTCACTTGGTCCAGCTTGTTCCAGGTAGCATGACCTGTGTCTTGTGATTCCTCACAAGTCCTATTCAGGGCTGATTGTATTCATTTCATCTGCTGGTTTTGCATCCTCATGTCAAGATATTTGTGTGGGCTTGTGCTTATCTAACTCTTACTAATCTTGCAGCTTTTTTTAGTATTTTTGTTATTTTACTCTACACGTCCCATGCTCTTGCTGAGAAATCCAGTTTGTTTGTCTGACTTAGTCACAATCCTCAAGCTCAGCCACGGAATTTCTCTTCAGTTCTGAGAAAGTTTCACCCTAGCATTTGATTTCTGCACTTACAGATTTCATTTCACTTCTGTCCTTGAATCCTCAGCTTGGGACAGTAAGACAAAGGTATTTATTGTTTTGTGCTCTCTACTTTTTCAGAACATACTTTCTCCTGGTAATTACTCCCCTCTTTCAACAAGAAACTTCCCATGTCTCTTAGAAAAGATGAAGAAGAACGGGAAGACAGTAAAACAGAATAAAATAAATCTGGTGATTAATCAGTGAATAAGCACCACTTGTAGTACACACACTCACTAGGGGAATACCATTTAAATCTTAGAAATCTGACATCAGTAATCCATGATTAATTTTTGAAAATAAAAATACTCGTTTTGCTGAAACTGTTTGAATTCTAAAACAAAATGGGAAAAGTGACAAAATGCAAATCAAAACTGCATGAGAAGACAGCATGCATAATGAAAGAGTCAAAAGCAATATAAAAATCTTTACTACTTGAGAATTGTGATGGTTACCATAAAGTGTATTTATTCTCACTAGTTTGTTAAAAAAAGGTGCCCAGTTAGCTTCTAGTCATGAATATGCTAGAAACTATTCACAGGAGTATAATTATTTATATGCACCAGGCTTCTGGGCTAAGTTCTTTTAAACTTTTATATAAAATCAGAATTTATATTTGTAACGCAACCTGTGATTTAATACCTATTAGTCTGACATGGTCAAATGATGTTTTTTTACAGCTCTTGAAAAACAGTTACTTCACTCTTGGTGGAAAACCTCAAAATTATAAAAAACTTAGGGAATTACTTAAATTCAGAGCATGCACATAAATAAAGAGTTAATGGAGGATTTCTTAGTAATTTTCTTCACTATGAGGGTAGTGAGGCACTGGCACAGGATGCCCAGGGAAGTTGTGGATACCCCATCCCTGGAAGTGCTCAAGGCCAAGCTGGATGGGATCTAGTGGAAGGTGTCCCTGCCCATGGTGAGGAATTGGAACTGGAGAATCTTTAAGGTCCCTGCCAACCCAAACCATTCTGCGATGTACTGGGTGAAGTGTTTGATCAGTTTTGTGTTGCCAATTTCACCTTATCTACATTTTTTACCTTCTGGGACTTCAACTGTGAAAAATTCTGCAGCAATAACCTACATATGAAAGTGCAGATGTGTTCAAAAGACAACTATGCTAGGTAAAGTTATATATTAGCCAGCAATTTTTAGTACCATCAGTTTCAATTATGTTGATTAGATCCACATCTTCTTTGTTGACATGAGTGATTCATTTCAGGAGTGTTTTGCTACAAGGTCTGCTGAAGGTATGTTGTCTCTAAAGTTTGAATTTTCTGCCATTGATAAAATCTCTAGAACTCTTAATATAACTTTGATCTCCATTATGAAAAGACATGCTCCTTTTAGGCTTGTTTTTAAATCTAAATATAGTAAAACATCATACAAAGTTGTCATATACTTTTTATGTGATCTGGGACATAGAATAAAGGCTGTCGCTTTGATGCTGTGCATTGGCTTTGTTGAACTTACCAGAATTTTTACTGAAATTGAGATAGTGATCCATTTCAGAGAAGCTTTTTGGATTTAGAATTTCATAGCAGATTTCAGCTATATTTATATCCTTGTGATTTCTTAGACAGGTTCACATGTCCTTTGCATTTATTTTGGAACAAATGTGTCATTTCATTGCTGAAAATGGGTGACCAAAATTTTGACTGTGATTCCTGTGATATTCCCCTGTTTATGTGTGAGGAACTGGTCTGCAGCCTGTTGTAAGAAATAAATGCCAGTGAGGCCAATCATATTTATTATTTCTTCAAGAGAGGAGGAAACAGTGGAGCTGTTAATAAGAAAGAAGATTTCCAAAGTTGTGTGTTTTTTAATAATTTATAAAGGGGGAGGAATACAAAATAACACCTCAGTGGCATTAAACCCTGAAACTTTTTTAAAACTCCAGTAGCTGTGACATCATATAAACACATCTTTCCCTAAAAAGACTTATTTTCCTTATCTTCTATCTGACTTATTTGATAAATGTTCACCATGCAGTGTTTTATACGAAATAAACTAGTGCTTTTCATCTAGTTAATGGATCAAAGCAATGTTCAAAGAAGAAAAACTCCTTTTATTAGCATTTTGTAGCAAATTCAGCTGACACAATAAGAAAGCAATAGAGGTGGAAAATTACTTGCTCTTTTATCTGTGAGTGTAACTCAAGGTTGCAGCTAGCATGTGTGAGTGGTAGTTATTAATATTTTTAATTAGTCTGTTGAGAAGTTTTCTATTCTATAGCTAGTGACCCAACAATTTATTTGTAAACTGAATCCACTTAAAATTATCTTTGGTGAACAACTACCTGACTAATAAAGAATCCAGATATAATACTTAAAATGTTTTAATTGAGATGGCTGAACTTGCAGATATTTCATTATAACTGAAGAACTCTTGTGATTTTATGGGGAAGAAGTAATCTAAAAGCAAACTCTTGAGTTTTTTACTTTTCAAATGACGTGGGATAATTTGAACTCAATACAATTTTTCTTGGCAAAATGTATGTAGCATTATTGACTGGTTTTGTTCAATTAGAGTACATTTTTAAATTTTATATCTGGAGGAAACGACCCAAAATACAAAGCAGCAAAAAAAGCTTTCTGCTGAAAAAAGAAAAATAAACAAAATAAATGGTACAAAACCTTCCAGTACAAATTTGGTGATTTGTGTGGATTTTTTTTCTTTTTCATTTTTTATTTTCTGAGAGAAGTTTGCAAAAGGTGGTTTGTTTATCGTGGGTTTTCTATTTAAAATCAAAATTTTAAAGTCTTTCATGGTGTATTAATTTATCTTTGTATATAATCTCTATGAGCTTCTTTCACTGCTATTAACTATCCCTTCTATTTTTGTCTGTCATTTTTCAGGTGCTGAAGGTTTTTCCTTATATGAGAAAACAGATTGCCAGGTTGCCCTATCATACAGAAATATATCTGTCATTTTGCCTGTCGTGTGGATTGTTAGTTATGAAGAACTGTCTCTCCTTTCATACAAGAGGATATATTTGTATCTCCTGCTTTGATTCTCTCCAGACATTTGGGCCCTGGTCTGAGTGGTATTTCTTGGCGTGGGCATGTGCTTTGTGATGAGTTTTGTTTGCATGTAACAAAGTATCCCAGATGAGAAAATGAACAAAAAATTCTAATCTGTTGTAACTACCTGTCACTGTCAGTACAGAGAGGAGATCCATAGTTAGTAAGATGATGGTCTTTTTTTTCTCTTACTGATTAACATGCTGAAATAATTTGTAAGTTATATAGTAGGTTGAAGGTACTCTTTTTTCCATGTATGTTCTTACTAAGAACAACAATGTTCACTAAGTTATGGGCTGAGATTTTTTTCTATTATTTATTATTTTACCTTGATTTGATATAGCTCTGCTGTCTGAAAGTAAAACAAGTGTCAGACTTTGTTCATGGTGCATTTGTCTTATGCACTGTAAGTGAATTTTTTGTCAGTGCTACTAAAGCCTCAAGAATCGCTAAGAAAATTCACCAGGAAGTGCTGAGCTGTCTTTCTGTACGGACTGCCAGATCTTTTGATATTTAAAAATTTTAAGGAGTAAACCAAAGAAACAGTGGAAATAGATCTGTAATTTAAATGACTCATTAAATCCTTGTATGGTTTTGGATTTTCCTACTTCATTGTTGGATGCCTGTTGCACATAAGCAACAGGTATATTGAGAGTAAAAGAAAATGAAATGCATTTGATTTCATAGTGTTTTTTCTTATTTCAGTGGGTTTTGTCATCAATAATGTGATTTTTTCAAAGGAAAATTCCAAATTTTATTGTCCCCCTTTCAGTGATTACTAGAATTGTTTTTCAGGTGTGTTCTATTGTCATGCATTTTCTTGATGGCAAATAAAAATATGGGCAATAGCAGAAGAAGAACATTTTTATTTAAACATTTTTGAATCTCAAAGCTTGATTTAAGTGTAATCTGTTTCCAATCTAGTGAAGTCTGCATAAAAAATACCAATAAGTCTGATGGAATTGATCACTCTATCACAGAAGTGGGGCAAAAACATGGGTGGCCCTTAAGGAAGAGAGCAGAGCCATTTTCCCCCACTGTGTTCTTCCCCATGTGATTTTTGCAGCACTGGCAATCGCTGAATGTAAGGTACACTTCTACCGTGCAGCACAGGAACAGGAAATGGAAAAGCCTTGAGAAAACAGGGCAAAATTAAATTGTTAGGCTTTCCTCACAGGCATACATGCTACTGATGAGTCCAGAGAGAATCTGTGCCTTATTTTATTCTCTGCATAGGAGAGACAACCTAAATTTAGAGGATTGTCCAGTGAAGTAGTGTGTGTATTTTTCCAGTATTGTAAGACATGTTCCAACGTGTGATCAAACTCCATACTTGAAAATAAGTTGGGTTTTTTCCTTTTCTGTTTTTGGTTTTTTTTTTTTCCCCATTGAGCTGTTTAATGCCTTTTTTCTGTGTGACTGTTCAGGTTAGCCTGCATTTGCATGACCAGGTCAGGTCCATGTGTGGCATTGCCTTTAAATAACATGCATTGTGAGCTGTAGTTTCATGACACTGGCTTATTTCAGAGCACAGCTGGAGGACACAACCCAGAAAACATGTTGTCATTGAAGTGCAAGGTGAACTTCAGTGCAGTGGAATTAAGAATGAAGATGATGACACATTCCCAGCCTGCTGGAAAACCAAGGAGGCATGCATACTGTCTGCAGTGGGTACTACAGAAGGCTGGGAGAGGAGGGGCTTGTTATTGTTTTGTGTATGTTTGTTTTCTACAAATTCCATTCTGAATTTAGGCCTTAAGAACACAGTGGGTAACTGGGATTTGGACATACACACAGACCAGCAAACAGAGGGGATCCCCGGGGTTGTGCAGAGCAGGGTGTGGAGCCTGGTGTTGGTGGGAGATCAGGGTAGGAGGAGTTACTGTCCCATGTAGATAAAACCAGGGTCAAGGCACAGATGACCCTGGGTTGCTGGGTCAGTGTAAAGCATGGTGCTTTTCTCTGTTAATGAGCAAAATAGTGTTAATTGAGCTTCACAGGGTGGCTGTAGGATTGCACGGGAGCTCTGAGATCCTGAACTCCACAACCCTATCCCTCCTGCGAGAGGTGACTCAGCCCACACAGAAGCAATGGCTGGTGTCCCCATTCTAAGAAAGGATATCTGAGTTTTGTCAAGATTTCTTAAGGAGTGCATGTTTTGTTCTTAAATGAAATTTTGTGTGAAAGTATGTCCAGATGCTTAGCTTGTGGTTCTAGGCAAGGTCTGTTCTAGACCTAGATTCCAGAGCCTGGAAGTTTTTTGCTTCAATCTTCTCATTTCATGTATAGAGTTCATGGACATGGGATAGCGCCAAATCAAGGTAAATTCTCTTTTTAAGGTCCTTTCTGCTTTTTAAAGTCTGTCAGGTGAGGCAGGTTAAAGAATCTGGGAAAGCTTCCCTCTCTCATGAGCCCATTGCCCCTCTGTCATATGCCTTGTGTTGGAATCATTATGACACACAATAACTTTCTTTCGGGAGACAAATACTCTTTTCACATGGATTTGAAAAAGACAGTGCTCAATTACATAACAAAACTGTCTTTGCATTGGCTAGACAAGATCCAGCTCTTTCTTCCTTTCTTCTTTTACTCCTTTTTGATTACTGTAGCCTCTTCAAACTTGCCAGCTGTGCTACATGTTCCTGTTGTGTAAAGCCATGCTCAGCAAAAGCAGATTCCTAAACAAAAAGGATAGAGTAATATGGTATAGGTGACTGGACCTTAAGGTGACTTCTGTGGACACGGCTGTGACATTCACAGTCTCTGAAAAAATTCCTTTGCCCAGGGTTTTTCTCCTGGGAAGCTAAAGGGCAGCAAGAGAGACCTCAGAGAAAAGTAAAACAATTCTTTCCTCATTTGCTTCTCCTGTGTTGTGCTCGTGTGGAATGTGTTTGGAGATTGTTTTCCCAAAGGAAACAGTCCTGATTGTTTTTGCCTGATTGGACTCTGGTGTGAGTTGTTTTGACTCATTGGCCAATTAGGGCCAAGCTGTGTTGGGACTTTAGAAAGAGTAATGCGTTATCATTATTATCTTTTTAGCATTCAGTAAGTATCTTTTCTGTATTCTTTAGTACAGTATTCTTTAATATAATATAGTATAATAAAGTAATAAATTACCATTCTGATAAGATGGAGTCAGATGCATCATTTTCCTACCGTCGTCGGGGCACCCTGATTTTACAATACACTGCTACTGGAAGAACTTACTCTTGAAAGAAAGGAGGCAGATCTGCTGTCAAAATATGTGATTCCTGTCATGCTTCAAGGAGCAGGATCTGTTTGGACAGGTGTGGTGTTGGGGACCCTGGCACAACTCTGTTCAGGGAGTCAATTGTCCTGATGTCAGTATTGCAAGGGAAACACCCACTGAAGTAGAAGAAGAAGGATAAGCCCTGTATAGATGTCACATCCTCCTTGATCTTCCTGCCTTTTCTGTTGTATTATTCCTAACACCTATCCTGCTAGTTTAGGTAATAGCAAATGAAGCAAATAGCAAATAATCATGAAGTTCATCTTCTGTGTGATGATTTATGGCTTTAATAGCAATAATATGTTCTTGGTACCATTGTGAGAGCCTTGTTATGGCTCTTCTTTAGTAAGCTAATTGTGTTCTGGTTTTGAGTGGAAAGAAGGAATTTTAAAATTGAATTTGGATTTAAAGAGGCATTTGGATACATTGGGAACATGGATCTTGTAATCATCTCCTCTAAGGCCCCTCTTGTGCTTTGGGAACTGAAAACCAAAGTAGATAGCTGAGTTGGAAAAGAAAATCCTGCGCTGTGTGAGAGGCAGTTTAAATACTAGAGGCATTTATCTATCTCACTCTGGACAGCTATTGTATTTATGCATTTCTTAATCCTGGAGAAAGAAAAATTAAACAAGTAGATGAATCAAGGAAAATAGCTTCCTGCTTAAACCAAGAAAACAACTGAATCAGGGAGTTAAACCCTAGTATAAATATATATTTAATCATAAGGAGAGCATTGTCCATCTCTTATTGCCCTGGATGTTGTTAGCTTTGCATTTTTCTCCAGGGCTAAGGAAGAAAATTTAAAGTACACCAGATGAACCTTAAAGCTTGGATCAATACACACAACAGAATTCTTAAGAACAATTCTTAAACTGAGCCTTAGCCCTATTATGAACTGTGCTAGAAGGCACACTCTTTCTTGCAGACATGAAGCAACCCATGATTTGCAGATGCTGTGTGTAAGGAGAAAGAAGATCTCGTCCTCCACAGTAGAATAGTGTGACAAAGACCTCTCAGTAGTCACAAGCAAGAAGGAGGAATGAGTGCTTGTGTCTTGGTTTGGAAAGACAGGTGCCTGCTAAGGAAGGCAGGAGCCTCCCCTGAAATGGAGAATGCAAACCCTCCCCACCCCTCCAAATTGCTATGAATTTTAAATTAAGGGGCTCTCAGGCAAAAAATATGGGCAGGAAATAACAGTTCTTTAATAGGGAAGGGAAAAACAAATAAAAGGATAAAATAAAGCAATGGAATACACTAGAACAACACTGACAGAGTCAGAAGTCAACCTGACACCCTGTGGGTCAGGGTGTTGGTAGCAGTCCAGTTGGAAAAGTGCCTGCAGTCCTCCTGGAGTGTCAGGTGTGGTTCTGTTGGAGCAGGGGGAAAAAAGGGTGTAGAAAAAAGGGTGTGTTCCTCCTCCGCAGATCCATGGAAGAAGAGGCAGCTGCTGTTCCTCTGGGGAATCCAATGGGAAGCCGTGCTGGTGTGTCAGAACCTCCAGATTATATCTGGGTAGGAATGCTTGGCTCCTCCCTCTGGGCGGAGCATCTCCCGATGGGATGTTATAGTTCTTATCAGCCATACTGTGACATTCAACAGCCTGTTATCAGCAGATGTCCCCTCCTGAGGGAGCAGTGATTGTGATCACTCAGAGAGAGAGATAAGGAGAATTGCCCACTTGACAAAAGACAACTGCCATACAGATGGTAATAGAATACATCTTGCCTTGCAATCTGGAACAGCTTGAAGCAAGGTAGATGTGGGGATGTGGGGGGGAGAAGAGAACGTGTCTTTTCTGATCAAATACTTATGAAAGGTAAAAAAATCTCAGTGGGTTATAGAATCGTAGCCATGCTTCACTGGTTTAGAGAGTGCCAAAACCACAATATTGCTCTTCATAAAGAAAAATGGGAATTAACTTTTGGCCCTCAAACTACCCTCGTTCATTCAGCCCTTTGAAATACTTGTTTTTTTGTGGGCAAGTTCAGCTGCTGTCTCACATGGACTCCTTGCTTTGGTTCTAAAGGCTCTACAAGCAGAAGGTAGTGGAGAGGTGGAGAGCTGGATTTCTCAGGGGAAGGTGAGGGAAAGGGCAGCAGTGCTGGCCAGGACAGACTGTTGGTACTCCAGCACAGCCCACTGCACATGTCTGCTCTTCTTGATTACATTGTCTGAACACATTGAACACATTCAGGACTGGGAATTTTTGTTTGTTTGTTGGGTTTTTTAGGTTGTTTTTATTTTAGTTTTTTTTGGTGGTATTTTGTTTTGTTTGGATTTTTTATTTGTTTGTTTTTCTTGTTTTGTTTTCATTTGGTTGCTTGGGATTTTTTGGTTGGCTTTTTCCTTGTTTGGGTTGTTGTTGGGGTTTTTTTTCCCTTGGTTTATTTGTTTGTGTGTTTGTTTCTTTGGTTTTGGTTTTGGTTTTTTTGTTTTTTTGTTTTTTGTCAGTTATGGGATTTTTTTACTGGCTTTAAGGTGTCCCTGAAAATGTAGCATCCATGTGTCTTGCAAGACTGTCTCCTAGAATAGTTCTGTGTCCTTTCTTACAGGCAAAGCCCTTTGGGCACAACTTAACTGTAAAGAAGTTACATAATAGTGAAAAGCTTAAAAAAAAGTATGTTTTTCCCTAGTTGATGTAGTTGTCCCCTGCAACAACACATTATTAAGTGTTGGTGGGTGCTCTAGAAACTTATCCCGTTTTTCTGTCTTTTTCTATTGATTTAACTGTGTTTTTAATGGACTGTCTTATTACTGTAGCCTTTTGTCCACCTCCATCTTTGTATTTGCTTTTCAAGGTAATTTTCTCTCTCTCTAAATATGTATTCACTGTGCACCCTGAAGGATGCTGTTACAATACAGTAAACAGATATCCTTCATGGTGGAACAGAGTATTAGCAATTACAGCAATTACAGCAAAGAGCTGATGAAACCCTGAGGTGCCTCTCACTCAGCAATGCAGCATGTTTAACAAATGATATGGACAAACAAACAATTTACAGACCAAAGAAATGCCCTTATGCACACACACACAAATATGCATGGACAAGAAAGGACCTCCAGAAAGATTTTGTGTGTTTTTTGTCTTCTAAATAAAGCAACAACTTCAGAGCACATACTATAGAAATACTATGTTGTTTACAACCATTATTTTACTATTTCAGGAAAGCTGTTCTGCATTTAGTGTCATGTGCAACTGCACAGCATATCTGGTGTGAAAGAAAATGTGCTGTTAAAACCAATGAACTGTATGTTTTAGAAGCTGAATCAGTCACAAGAGAATTGGTATTAAGATTTTTTGGAGGTTTTTTTGCTGGCTGACAGAACTGGAAAACTGTGAACTTTCAACCTGATGGTAAGAACCAGTATATATGGTGATGAGTAAGCAAGGACAAAGGGGAACAATTTAAGAAAAGGAATTCTAAACAAACAAATATGTACATAAGAAGTGTTGTTATTGCTGACCCAAATTTATCTGCAGTTAATGTAGGAAGAGAATTTCTTCCTAGATGAGGGGATTTCAAGCTAGATGAGGGGATTTACCAGGGGGTAAATCTTCAAGGATAATGTGATGTTGCTTATTGTTCTGTGAAGACTGCAAATACACAGTGGCAAGAAGGATGTGTTCAAGCTGGAGATTAGCCAGAGTGGGAATTCAAGCAGTGGGGTCATGGTTAAAGGGAATGCATAGAGGCTTTAAGCAAGCTGCAGTGCATATATTTGGAAGGGAATTAGTCTGTCTCATTCTGACATCAGCTTCTGTCTGTTTAGATGACTAATAAAGCAAAGGGCTACACTTTTATCTTACAGTTGTTTTTGAGCTGCTTGTGCACAATCCTAATTGTAAAAGGCCTGTAATTTCTTCCCTTTGGAATTGAAGCCCCAAATTCCTGAAATCCTTGTTTGCCTTTCTTGCCCCCATTCACATTGTCGTGTGAATTTTCTTCAGACCCTTGCTGAAAATTTCTTCCTATGAATCTTTGCATGAAGTCCTGCATGTTGATACGAAGGGATAATAAGGGTGTCTGCCCTCAGTGTCCTGCATTGCACCTGAGGCAGGATCAAGGTGAGGATATGGGCACAGCCTTCATTTGGGAACAGGCAGAGAGGAGAAGTTTTGCTGGGGCAAATGCCTCCAACAGAGGTGAGCTGCAAAAGGGCTGCATGTCTGGCTGGAGCTGTGTGGGAAGTGGGAATCCTGCCAAGAGCTGAGCTGCTTTGGGGGCTGACTTGAACAGGCATGAGCCTGTATGAGAGGCTAGACTGACCAAGGGATAAAAATCTCCATATTCTAATACAGTTTCCTGTAAAGGAGGTGGAGAAGATGTGTGTAAGCACGATGAAAGAATAGATATTTGTCCAGGTCTCACTGTGATTTCCTTGTATTGGTTTTATTATTGTCCTGGAGAAGAAAATTCACCACATTTTCAGATATTGTTTACTAATGCAGATTCTGGACTGACTACTGCTCCTTCTAATGCCCACCTCCAGTCAGTCTGTGCAGCAGTCAGGACTGTGTGGCAATTTTATATAAGACAAGTCTTTACTAATTTGATTTTCAGTTTAGATCCTTGTTACCTTGGAGGAATAATGTGATCACTTGTTTCACCCTTCCTGATGCCTGGTTCTCTAAAATGTGAGGAGGGACCCCTCTCTGCAGCTGAAACCAAAAGTCTACTGGTATGTGAGCAGCAACATGCACTGAAGTTCAAACCAAACAATGCTCTGTAATCCTAGCTCTTGTATCATCTGGGGTGTTTCTTCTACCCAAGCAACAGTGAGCACTACCAGAAATGTAGTCCAAAAGGCTGGGTGCAGGCTCCTTCAGCCTGAGAGGCTGACAGTTCATTTGGGCAAGTTCTGAAGTTAATAGTATAACCAGAATAGCAGAGATATTTTTGAAAAGATCCTCTAAGCACAAGAAACCAGGCTGGTGTTGTGATCACAGGCTGAAAAGAAATTGCAGTAATTTTAAAATCCATTTATATTTTAATTTGAGCTAGGAATACATACTTTTTTTAGATGCTCCAGAGAATAATGATGAATCAGGTTCAGACTGAGGTTCCCTTACTGTCTTGCTGCTTTAGTAAATACAAACAACCATAAGGGCAGTATTGCTCTAGGTGTGTCAGACTGGGGGGTGATTTCTCAGCTGTACAGTTTGATGCCATCCTAGGATCTGAAATACAGCAGTCCCCTGGGTTTCTTTTGTCTGTCCAATGTCATTCAGCATCATATCCTATATTTTGGCTATGACTGAAGCTTGCATGCATATTTCTTTAAAGTCTTTACGTGCTTGTTTTCCCCAGGGAATAGTTTTCCTCACTAATTTGTATACTGGGCAACCATGACAATATCCAGTTTCACTAATTCAGCCTGGCATGCCATCTGCACTATCTAAAGGTCAGTTCAAGTATTGTAATTCTGTGGCTTCTTAATAAGCAGCACAGTGGTACGCTGGTTCCACTCCCTGACGACAGTCACAGTAATCTAAATCCCGTACCAAAAAAAGCAAAAAAAAAGACGTTTCTCGCCTGGAAGAACCTATATGTCTTCTAGTTCAGGAGCTGTTCCTGCATTTTGGAATGCTCGGTTTCATTGCTCTGAGAGTTTTGCTGGATGCTGATGCGTGGAAGGCTTCCCAAACGCTTTTGTCGGGATTGTAACAGCTAACAGCGGCCCCTTGTGACCGCCAGAAGGGTTTTTGGCGCTCGGGTCTCCTTGGGAGCAGCTCCCGAGCTGCTGCTGGATGGAAAGCAGGGTGAGCTCCGGGAGATGGCTCTTGTTGCTGTTTGCAGGACCCACAGCCGAGTTAGGGGCAGCAGTATGGGTCAGAGTGGAAAGGGAAGGGATTATGTCAATGCCAGACCCCCAGCTGCTCCCCACGTGCTGATCTGCTCTGGGAAAGCAGCCTAGAGATAGAATTAGGGAAGTGAAATACCTAAAGGAGAGACTGGAATTCTGGAGGGGAGAAATGTGAGCATAAGTGTCATAGAATGGTTTGGTTTGGAATGGAGCTTAAAGATTGTCACTATAGGACACGAAACAACACGAGCGCACACACCTCTGTTCTCAAGGTGAAAAAAGGGAAGTTTATTTTCTGACTCCAACATTTTTAGTTTTCCAAAAGTGACAGTGGATTGGAAGGTGACAGTGCCACCTCTCCAATGACACTGGACAAACCAACAGTCCATCAAATTTCTCCTCCTCCATAAAAGAATGCAAAAAAATAAGTTATTTACAGAAAGTGTGTGAGAAAGTTCATTACAAGAATGTAAACATCAGCAGGCTTAGAAAATCTTAAAAAGTCAGAGCGACATATGATCATCTAGTTCTAAACTCCCTTCCATGGGCAGGAAATCTTCCACTAGACTAGGTTACACAGAGCACCATCCAGCCTGTTCTTGAACACCTCCAGCCTCTCTGGGCAGCCTGTTCCAGTGTATCACCACCCTCACAGTAAATTTCTTACTTATATCTAGTGTGAATCTATCCTCCTTCAGACTTAGCTCCTTCTACAATTATCTAGTGTCATAAAGAGAAATGTTTTGGAAGGCAGTGACTGGCCAGCAGCAAGGGCTGTTGGGGGTCCTGACCCCTCCAGGAGCATGCACAGTTAGTGTCACACCTGGCACTGGACCCTTGAAAAATCTCCAAGATTCCTGTTGGGCTCTTTTGTCGGTGGGTTTGCTGGTCCAGTAGCGTATCTTGTAGCACTTCTGTATCAAAGGAAGATTGTGTTGGAGAAATGTCACACCTTACCAAGTGCAATAAATACTTTTCCACATACTGTGTGTTTTGTGCTGTGTGAGATTCTTCCAAAATACTCAGGAGGAAGCAGTAGCAATAGATCACAAAAGAATGGGAATTTGAAAAGATGGGAAGGTCTTTGATCTGGAGTGCCAGTATTAGGGTTGGCAGTGGTTTCCAAACCTGTGCTGTTAGTGCTGCTCCACTGCCCTGTGGGGCTGTTGTGTGTTCATCTGCATTTGTCACATCATTCCTTTGAATGAAAGTGGAGCTGGAATATAAAGATGTTGATAGATAAGGTCTTATCGAGTCATAAGTGTATCTAACATAGTAGTTATTTATTGTTAGTATAGAGGAGAAGGTAGATTTGACTGTAAATCCCAATGAAAAGACACTTCACTGAGTTTGGATTAATTTCTACTATGTAGAAATAGAAATAATTAGAAGGGATATTATGAGGAGGAAAACTCTTCCTTTCAGCCATGATGTTCCCTGAAAGGGGAAGCAGACATGATTCAGTTTTATTTTATGCATCCTCATAGTCCATATGCTTTTGAGAGACTGCATTACTAACTTCAGGCTGTAGTTTGATATCAACTTCACTGGTTTTTGCCCATGTAATGTTTTATATTTAAAATTAGACAAAGGAGGGGTAGCAGAAGGTGTGATTAGACCCTTGAAGTACTAACAGAGGTTTTCAATTACAACCAATACTTTGCTGCCCATGACTTTCTTTTAAGACTTGACAGTGCAAATTAACACATTGAGGAAACTATGCCAGAGTGCTCCAGCAGCAGTGATTTCTACTGGAGGAAATAACATTTCTTCAGTGTTGGATTGCCTTTGCTTAAAAAAGCATAGAAGGAACTTCATTGTAGGACACAGCTGACAGCACTGCCATATAGTAAAAAAGATGAAGAGCAGTTTCAGAAACAGGGCAGTAAAAATAACTTCTCCCTTGTTCAGACACCAAACTGAAAACTTCCTTCAGTGCAGCTGCATGAAAGCTCCTGTATCTTGCTGAAATGAACACTGGAAAAAAACAATCCAAAACACCCTTGGGTCAAGTGAACTTTTGGTCCATCTTGAAAACATCTTTTTCCATTTATTTAATAAAGCAGGTGAAGGAGCAGAACTAAAATAATTCATAAAAATTGAGAGAAGGCAATAGTACAGCTCTTCTACACCTTTATTGACTGCTCCAAATTGCTAAAATTGTTTTCCTTTTTGTGGGAAATCTTGGTAAAAAACCTGTTTTACATAAAGAACACTTCCTCCTGCCCCCCCCCCCCCCCTTTTTTTTTTTTTTAATCTAGAACTGGCTGCTGTGTAAACCTGTCCTTCAGGAAATACTAATCTGGTTATGTTTAGGCAGTAATTCCAATCTACTTTTTCTACGTGAACATGAATTTCTGTGCCTGTTCTGTAACTGTCTGGCTGACAGCAGAAATGAATAGCTTTTGTCCCCTGATGTTGATTATACTCCTAATGTCACTGTGCCCATGGGAGATCTGCTTTTTCCTTAGATAAGACCAAGCTTATTCATCTTGTTTGGATGAATATTTTAGATAATGGTCATGTTGGCAGGTGCTCTTTTGTCTCTTATGTTTGGGGACAAAGAAAACATTAAAAGATTGTACAGAGAATGCACAAATGCCCAAACTGGTGCCATGTGATATGATTCAGTTCTCATTTTACAAGCAGTGGCCCACATTGATGGTTTGACAATCTCAGTTTAACAGTCTCAATTGCCTCAATTGCTCGCTTTTGCTATTAGTGCTTTCATTCTTTCTTAAGAGAGTATGCATCTGTGTGAAGCTGCTCCTGGGTTCATCTTGCTCAGTATCCTGTCTTTGCCAGTTTTTAGTCATGTGGTACTGAAGCATTTTTAGTTGGCTGTGGCTCTGAAGACCTGGCTGTAGGTGCACATTGATGGTGATTGGGAGGGGGGCTGGGGCCAGCCTGGTCCCCAGTGGGTACAGCTGTGAACAGCAGGTGAGCAGCAGTGACAGCAGTGAGCCATGGAGTGCCCAGGGGCACTGACCAACCACCAAAGGGAACAGAGGGCACACAGGTGCAATGCATGAACATCAGAGGTATCAAAGTTGGGCTAAAGGACAAGAAGGGCTGATGCTCGCAGCCTTCTGATGTGGGATGATGTTGTTCTTCATGAGCAGGTTCTTGCAGCCTTCTGAAGTGGTATGGTGTTTCTCTGCATGGGTTGAGGCTTTCTGAAATTGAATGGTTGTATTTTGTGTACTGTGGCTGTCTCAACTGCAACATATGCTGCAACACCTGGGTCTCTGATCCTTAAGTGATTTAGAATTGCTGAGCCAGTGTCGTATTGACTTTGATACGGTTTACTTCTGTTCACTAATATCTTTTTATAGTGTGAGTTAACTTGTTAAGCCACTTGGAAAGCACTGAAACATCTCAACTTTTCCCTCAGAGGATACAGACCCAGTGGGGAAGATATCTGCTAGTCCTGAATTCTTCAAGGTTCCTGTTACACCTTGATCTTCCACTAGTTTCATATTTATAGTTTCTCTGGCAGAACTTTCTGCTTTTAATGTATTTTAAAATAAACTTTAATTTTTGATGTCTGCAAATTGATCCTCAAACACTTCTGGATTATCTTACTTGCCAGAGTTTGCTCCTTCTTTTCCTCATTTTTATACAATTTCCACCTCCTTGAGGTCTTAGCCTTCCTTGCTTTCCGGTTGTACTGTGCCATTCTCCTTTTTGTCTTTCAGCTTTCGCTGAAATAAATAGTACAAGCTTGCCAATATGACATCTTTGTACACTCTGTACTCCATTCTAAGAATTGCCTTTTGAGTTGCCTCTCTTGGCTCCCTTTAAAAAGTTTATTCACTTCTGTGTTGTTTAGATGGTTTTGATCATGGCAGTTGCAAGTTTTGGCTTTTGATGCTCCTTCAAAGCTTCATTTTTAAACTCTTTTGTTAAATGCTTTTTCCTGGTGAGTGTCAGTAGTCACTGGGCACTGTGAGCCACAAGTCAAAAAAGTGATTTGGCTCCTAGGGGCTCACAGAGTGTTTTCTGCAATGAAGGAATTGCTGACAGGGCTGAAAGGTGTGGTACATCGTGTGGGTGGGCATGAAATACCCGCACAGCTGGGAACAGGGGAGACCATGGGGACCCTGCTGAGCCTGAGGCAAGCTGCTGTAGAGTTAAGCTTGTGGGAAATGAGCAATACAAGGGAAATATGGAGAAATAAAACCATGGATTTTGAATGATCCCGAAAGTTTCTGTTCAGAGGATTCCTTCCTAAATTTTGTCATCTTTGAGAACCTGTACGTGTGTCTGTTAATGGATATCAACAGATCTAGCCATTTTCAGAAGCAAAGCCTACTTAAACACGGTGTAAGAATGAAATGGTTTTTAACTTTTTACACCAGTCCCTGGATGGAACTGTTCAATATACCCTTCATGCTCAGAGCATCTTTTTCTCTTTAACTCTGTAAAAAGAGACAAAACCTGTTTGCTACAAGATTTACTTTAGACTCTAACCTCTTGTGAGAGGTTGGCTAAATAAGATGCTTCTGAGTATTTTCGCTGAAGATCATTCAGGTAAATTTTGAGCAAATTTTTGGCGGAGTGGTTAAAGCAAATATGAATATGGGGAAAGAGATTTCTGCCTTTTCACAAGAAAATGGACTAATTATAGCCAAATGCCCCCCCAACAAAGAGTCCCAAACAAATACTCTAAACCTCAGGGGTAAAATAACATGCTTCACTCCAGGTACATTTTGTCTTTATCTTTTCTGTTGCCCAGGTTAGATGTCTTTCTGGCTTCCTCAGCCTCCTCCAGCTCTTGAGGTGGACAGTCAGTGGAAGATGTGGACTTAAACACTTTAAGTGTCTAATCCAACGCAGCCAAAGTGAACTTTGTTCTTCCACTTTCTAGGTGTTTCTGAACAGCTGGACTAAGTTTTTGGAGGTGAGTTCTATGAAATTTTACACAAGTGTTACTGAACAGTGTTTGGCTTTAAACCAAAAAAAGCTCAATGCATACAATCAGGCCCCAGCTGTCAGGCTAATTATATTTTTAGGCTTTTTTTTCTGTGACTTGAGGTATTTTTTCCCCAGTGAAAGTCAAAGCAGAAGTTTCTGTTACCTAAATGGCTATCATGAAGTATTAGTTGTTTAAACAGGAGGCCCTTAAACTTTTATGCTATAAATTACTGTCGGTACTTCAAGTCCTCTTGAAAAAGATGAAAATAATTTTTTTTTTTTTGATGCAGCAGCATAATCTTTCTCTATGTATTTCTTCAAAGTTAAATTCAAGCTATGAAAGCAATTCATCTTGCTTAGCATGTTTTCCAATTGGGACCCTGGGGATTAAGGATGGAATGACTCATTCACATAATTGGACTTCTCAGTGCTTTTTCTTCACATTGAAGGTTTCAACTCAAAGCATGTAAGAATATAAGAAACTGAGAAATGACCGTCTGCAGCAAAAAGTCTAGAAAGGCATATGGCTCAGCTTTGATAATGCTAAATGAGACTGTTTGCTCTTGTTCTGAGGTCATGTTCCTACTGATAGCCTTGACTCCTGGGTGACTGCTTCTAGTGCCTAACTTGTTTGTGAAGTTTTAGATGTGTGTTACCAGGTTTAGCAATTTTGTGAAGTTTTAGATGTCTGTTACCAGGTTTAGCAATGGATGTTGGGCATTGGTAATTAATTAGCTTTTACTAATCAGCAAGTTTCCTCCTTACATAACGGGAAATAATTGAAATTATCTTTCTCTTAAATCTTTGTAAGATCAAAGCAAAGATCCCATTTTCCTGCTTTGCAACTGCCCTGGATATTTCACTACACTTCTCTGATTTTTATTCAACCCCAGTGCAGCTGTGGAAGAATGAGTAATGCTGCCAGAATTTGTCTGCTTCAGCATGCTTGGTTTAATGGGGGTTCCCCTCTTTAGTATTTTTATGAAGGCTTGTGTGGGCTTGAAAGCCGTTTAATGCTAAAAATTGGCAAGAGCTGTGAAAAGAAACTGAGGCACCCACCTCTTGGTTGTCTAACATGTGTGGAGTGTGTGCAGAGCTTTCAGTGGAACATGTGGAGCCTGCAGGTACCTTGGTGTGGATGTTCACAGCTGATGTGTGCAGAGCAGTGATCCAGACAGTGCTTGTGAATCACAGAATGATAGAATGGTTTGGGATGGAAGACACCTAAAAGATCATCCATAACAAGCCCTTGGCATGGGCTGGGACACTTTCCACTAGACCAGGTTGCTCAGAGCCCATCCAGTCTGGCTTTGAACACATCCAGATATGGGGCATCCACAACTTCTCTAGGCAACCCCTTCCAGTCTGTTATCCTCCTCACAGTAGGAAAAAAAATAATGTTTTCTAATAATTCATCTAAGCCTGCTCTCTTTCAACTTGAAGCCATTCCCTCTTGTCCTACCACTACAGGCTCTTGTAAATAGTCTCTTTCCATCTTCCTTGTAGGCCCCCTTCAGGTCCTGGAAGGCCAC
Source organism: Fringilla coelebs (assembly GCF_963513975.1). Classification (NCBI taxonomy): domain Eukaryota; kingdom Metazoa; phylum Chordata; class Aves; order Passeriformes; family Fringillidae; genus Fringilla; species Fringilla coelebs. Next base: position 31,335,222 of record NC_140032.1, on the reverse strand, counting down.
AATTAGGTCACCCCAAAGCCTTCTCTTTTACAGGTTATACAATCCAAATTCTCTCAGCCTTTTGTCATAGAAGAGGTGCTCCATCCCTCTGATCAACTTAGTGGCTCCCTCTGGACTTGCTCCAACAGGTTGAGGTCCTTCATGTGTTTTGGACCCCAGAGCTGGCCACAGGGAGGGTCTCACCAGAGCACAGCAGAGGGGCAGATCCCCTCCCTTGCCCTGCTTGCCCATGCTGCTTTGGATGCAGCCCAGGACCTGTGTAGCTTCCTGGGCTGCAAGTGCATACAGGGATGGCTGCATCCAGCTTCTCATCCACCAGCACCCCCAAGTCCTTCTTGGCAGGGCTGCTTTTGATCTCTTCATCCCCAGCCAGCCTGTCTTGATACTGGGGGTTGCCCCAACCGAAGTGCAGCACTTTGTACTTGGTCTTCTTAAACCTCATGAAATTCCCATGGCCCCACTTCTGGAGCTTGTCCAGGTCCCTCTGGATGACATCCCATCCTTCAGGTGGGTCAACAGCCCCATTCAGCTTGCTGAGAGTGCACTTGGTCCCTTCACCCAAGAAAGGATATTAAAGATATTAAATTAATAATAATTCAAAAAATGTATATAAAAATTAATATATTTTTATATATTTAATATTAATAATTATTTAAAGATGAAGTATTATTAAATGTTAAGTATTGCATTATTATTTATTAATTAAATATTAAATAGCACTGGTCCCAGTATGGACCCTTGAGGGACACCACTTCTGATGTCCTTCATGACTCTGAGCTGTTGACCACTACCCTCTGCATGTGACCATCTAACCAATTCCTTATCCCACCTATCAAATCCATCTCTCTCCAATGTAGAGAAGAAGATTTTGTGGAGGACCCTGTCAAAGGCTTTACAGAAGCCCAGATAAATGACAGCTGTAGGTCTTGCCTTGTCCATTGATACAGTCAGTCCAGCACAGAAGGATGAAGAAAAGGCTGAGTTACTCAAGAGCTTTTTTGCCTCAGTCTTCAATGGAAGCCTGTCTTCTTGCACCTCTCAAGAGGATAGACAGCAGGATGGGGACTGGAGGAGCAAAACCCCTCCAACTGTAAGCAAAGATCAAGTTCATGACCTTCTGAGGAACCTGAATGTATTAAAGTCTGTAGGACCCAATGAGGTTCATCCCAGAGTCCTGAGGGGATTGGCTGATGTAGTTGCCAAGGCACTCTCCATGACATTTAAAAAGCCATGGCAGCCAGGTGAAGTCCCAGGTGACTAGAAAAAGGGAAACACTAGTGCCCATCTTTAGAAAGGGTAGGAAGAAGGACCCTGGGAATGACCAGCCTGTCAGCCTCACCTCTGTGTCTGGGAAGGTCATAGAAGAGATCATCCTAGAAGCCGTGCTAAAGGCACACAGAGATGATTCAAGGCCATCAGCGTGGCTTCTCCAGGGGCAAAGTTGAGTCAGGAGTCATGAGTGGCACTTTGTGAACAGCACTTACTCAGCAATGGTCTGTCTGCAGACCGGGGTCAGTCATGAGCCCTTCATACAACACATCATACAACATTCCTGCAGCTGTCTTCCTGCAAGGGCGTTACAGGTAGATTCAAGGTGGAAATAGAGCATTTCTTCTTACCCTCTACTCCAAAATGGGGCTTGCAGTTAGAGACAGATTTCATTCCTTCTTTGGCTTGAGTGCAGTCAGATTTGTGGGATCCACCAAGGCGTAGATTCACCCCTTGGGCAGTGCAAGAACTCTCCTGTGGTTTCTTGGAACAGTACTTGGCCATGGGTAGAAAAGGGAACAATGGCAAAATCATCTGGGTAAATATCCTTGGGAAAGGGGCCCAAATCTGGTACTCTGGTCATGTTCCTTCTGCTAAGCATATATGTCTGCATCCTGCAGTTCTCAGACCAGGTGTGTTAAATACTGCATAAAAGAAGTTTCATAGGGTTGCCTGTTGTTGTTTCTGCCTCAGTTACTCTTAATCAGGTAGAATTGGAGTTTGTTCTCTGCTTCAAGAGTAAGTGACATTTCATTCACTCAAAATGTAGAATGGACAAAGCAGCAATGAGCTTGACTCAAATCTGCTCAATAAAACTTTAAGTTCTACTAGCTCATAAGTATTTTAAAATAGAAAAAAAACCCAAAAAACTTCCAGGGGGGACTTAACTACAGTTCAGCAAAGGGCTAGTAAGATGATTGAGAGACTGGAACTATGAGAGGCTGAGAGAACTGAGGCTGATCAATCTAGGGAAAAAAGAAGGCTCAGCGGGGAACTTGATGATGTTTATAAATACCTGATGTGAAGCTGTAAAGACAGAAAGAGGCTCTTCTCAGTGGCACCCTTCGGAATGGGCACAAATTGAAACACATAAACTACACGTCAACATAAACCTCTTGCTGTGACAACATGAGGACAGATAAACACTGGTATAGTCAATGTGTGACTTCACTGAAATTCCTGACTTCAAAATGTTTGGCTTGTAAAATAAATCACATGGCCAATGGTTTTGAATGTGCTGGACTGCTGTTGAGTCGAACAGCAAAGCTCTGCTGTATCAGTTTTAATTGGGTTTAAAATGTCACAAGCTTCATCTGGTGTATTGCTGTAGCTCTGTGTGGAGAAAATAGGTTTGATTGCACTTACTGTACCTGAATTGGGCATAAGAGCTCCCCACAAAGAGAGCATTTGTCCAACATGTCCTTGCTTTACACACCAACAGCAAAGCTGTTGAAAGCTGTGGAGTTGAAAATTCCTGCTATTTCCATAAGTGAGTGTTATGATGAAGCCTTGTTTTCTGCTGTGAAGTAGAACCTTGGTGTTGTGTGTTACCTAGCAGCACAATTCTTGTGAAAAGGTAAAAAAATACATATACATACATATATGTATATATATTCTGATCCTTTCAACAAAGCATTCTCTTACACCGATGTGGAATTTCATTGCAGAATAATGAGAGTTGTTCCTTTTCAGTTTGGATTTTCTGTGTCAGCCTTCAGTTCACAGTACTACAAATAAAAGTATATTTAAGTGTCGATATTCCTGTTCTTTGCACGTTTAAAATTTAAAAATCCATCTTCAGGCCCTTCTGTAAACGAGTAACTTTATAAAGTGTATTTGTAGGGCACTTTTTCATCCTTTCTGGGAATCCTTATCAACTGAGAAATGATGCAAATTTGTGCAGCATCTTCCTCTTGCTGCTGCCTAAGAGTCATTCCTACCAAGTAGCAGATATTAAGAAATCTTGAGCAGAACTTCCAGTAAGCTTAGCCTTCCTTGCTCAAGATGGGCCTTAGGCAGTGATGTGAACTACTAGAGTGTGTGCCACCCTCTGCTCACAGTTCTCTAAGATTCTTCTAAAGCTATAAATTAAGAAAATTCTAACAGTCTGATGTACAAAAAGGCTTATAGTTATCAGGGTGAATATTGCAGTGCACAGCCAGAATGTGGGTTTAAAATTATTTTTTAGTCTTTTTACATAAGTCATGGGATTCTTAACCTGCATATGGACAAGTTAACACAGGAATGTCAGTGCCTGGCTGTGTCCTGTAATCCACCCCATTTCCATGATACAGCTTCCAAGCTGGGAGTTGTTCCATTTTGTATATAAATAGCACTCCAAATACAGTACCCTGTTTCCCTAGATGGTAGAAGACTGAGGCTCAGCTCTCATGATGGGAGAGAATCTAATATTGTATATTTCTAGGCTACAGAACTTTATGACAGTAGGAACAAAATGGAGGTGGAGCTGAAAGGATTCCAGGCTATATTAAAAATTCACTAATGTGCCAAGAAATCTGTTCTGAACTTAAAAAGCATCCCTCAAGCAAGAGGCAGAAGACAGTTACATTATTCCTTTAGCTTACCATCAGGCCAAATTTATGCTAGAGAACTCTGTTAAAGGCTTTGTTCTTTTCTAGTCAGAAAAGCAGCTGGATAATACACAGGAAAACTGTAATCCACCTTTTCTTCTTCAAGGTAAACTTCTAGTGAGAACTTAATGTAAGAAACTGCAACTGAAATATAATTGCAGGAAACCACCAATTATTTAGTAAAAGTCGGATAATGGCACGGCCATTGCAGCATGCAGGTGCACCATCAAGGGGTAACTAGTCATGAAAGTAAGTATTCAGGTGATAAAGGAGGGGAGAAACTGCATCTAAAGATCTTGGGGATTTTCTTTTGTATACATTTTTGTGACTTGAGAAAAAAATATTCAGCAACTTATATAGCTGATATTATATGTTTAAAGAAAAATGCAAACTACTGAGAAGGCTACTGCAGTTTGATACCCATCAATCTTTATTCAGACTGGCCCATTACTTTTAAAAACACCATTAAGCAGACACACACTGCCATCTTGTGAGCATCTCTAACACAGCTGCAGGCTGATTTCAGAGGAGAGGAAAAGGAGTTGCTTGGAGCAAGTAACTTAATACAGTACAAAACATATACAGACTTAAAAAATGCTGCACTGAATGCTTTGTCAATGGTATATTATATAATAGAGATACACAGAGCAAAGCTAAAGTATTTTATTAATAATTTATTGTCAGTAAGAAAGACTGGCTAATGGTAATTTTCAGTAAAAACCTTTACAAGACCATTGGATCACAAATATACAGACACTATAAAAACTGTGTCATGGTGGTTTTGGTTCTAAACTGGTATGCAGAGGGTCCCCAACACACTTTCCAAGAAGGGAAAAAAATGTTTACAGTTCTAAAATACAGCAACCCATTTAAGACATTTCCATATAGCTGACCCAGAAAAATATCAGAGCTAATGTATGTACAATTGAAATTGTGTGAATATGTTGAATGTTTTACAATGAAATGTCAAACCTTAGTTTTCAGGGGAATACATACAGTGATGCCCTGATTATAAGTAGTCAGAGTGCTCATTTTTAATGGCACACTAACACCACTAGTTTCAGTGGAAAACAAATTCACAAAATATCTACAAAATCTAGTTAAAACTATTAAAATCAAAACTGTACATAAAATTTACAAAAAATAGGAGAAAATTAATTGCATTAGAACTATATAAATATATGCATCATGCTAACATGGAGAAGTGGTACGTGATTTTTTTTTTAACATAGAAAATGTAAGTACATAAAGGATGTTCAGAAATGGCACAGCCAATGGAAATCTTAGAACTTTCCAAATACAGTAGGTCAGGAAATGGAAAGAGGTTCATTTAATGAAATGAATTGCATGATCCAATGCTGCCATGCCAGTTTAGCTCACTGAAACAAAAGCATTCATCCTGGCTGGAAAAAAAAACAACATAAAAAAGCTCTTGAAAATTGTTCTAGATTTGATAAAGTTTGTTAGAGTCCAGGCACTTTTGTTGAGTGTGTCAGACTTCTGTATGTTGCTGGGAATCAAGCGGAGGAATTTTCACATCTTCGAAGTGACCGTCGTCTCCACTCTCATAGTCACTCATCATGACTTCAGACTCCATTTCACAGCATGCCGACACATCCGAGCAGGAGGCTGTGGAAGCGTACACAGACATGGACATGTTGTCTACAGGGGGTGCTTCAAAGTCTGGATTGAACCCCAGTGAGTAGGGAGCGTACGGCTCTCTGTAGCCGCCGCCGCCGCCGGGGGTGGTCTGAGGTTCTGACATGTCTGCGGGGTAGTGATGGGGAAGGTACTGATTGAGGTTAAATCTCTGCCTGCTCCTTGTAGAAGAACCCAAGCTACCTACGGCTGGCATGTCTCTGGGTGGCTGTATTGACTCAAACTGGTCGCTGTATTCAGGTGGTAACGGTGGAAGCTCATCGGGTGCAGGGAAATCATCAGGTGGAGGTGGAAAATCACTTTCTATGTCATAACCACCAGGGTAATAGTCTGTGTCGATGGCATTTGGATCTGTGTAGAGGGGAGCTGACTCCTCCACCACTTCGTAATTTGGATACTCTTGGATACCTGGCAACTGAACACTCGGCATCCAATCCGATGTATCCCAGTGATAACCTGAAAAGTTAATTAAATAAAAAAATAGTATTACTATCTTGTATTCAAGTCAGTCTGAACTGAGAAATTGACACAGACAATGCAATCACTGTGATTAGGACACTACTTGTTAATCAGCAGTTTGCCCTGGTTGCATAAAAGACATTCAACACAACTTCACTTTATGCCATGCATGAGACAGTGCATCATTCACACTTGAACTTTGACATTTTCTCAGACATCAAACCTAACATGGGAAGAGCTGTAGTCGCCTATGGAATGTGCTGTCACAATACACAGTTGTTCAGTGGATAGCAAAGAATCAACACCCTACCTGGTGCAGCTAAATACTTAATTGTTGCTGAGTAATTAGTTAGGGTGATAACAATGGCCTATTTTTCTTAGGAATATATTTAGCATATATAACCCATGACTTTTTTACATAAAAGAAGCAATTTCTAGTTGTATTTCAGACCATTTAAAGTGACTCTGCTGCTCAAGCACATTATAAAGTTAGTTTCACAAAATGCTGTTAGCTCTACAGGAACACCTCTGATAAAAATCTTTCATTATTAGTAAAGACATTCCACATTCCACTACAAGAACAAAACAGGAAAAATCAAGCTTAATCATGCAAAAATTACTAGACTTGATCCTCTCTTGCAAACTCCCTTTGAATAAGTTGGTATTTGCTGGAAACTAGATGTAAGCCTAAACTAACTAAAAACCCAGTAATTTCTCTCATCTGAACACCAATTAAAAAAAATACACTGTTGTAATATAGTGCAAATCTAGTAAAGAGAAATCACTGCAGACAAATGCACAGCAAGCAACTGATAGTAAGTCTGTGTTAAAACCAAATATTAACAGAAATTTTGGTGAACATCAATGAACTGCATGCAGAAGTCACCTCTTGAATTGCTGAGGTCAGGAACAGCAAAAGATTCTTTAGGTGGCAGAATAAGAAGAAAAAGGAGAAAACATCTGTAGTTAGGAATCAAATAGTAGAACCATTATGAAGACAAACAATGCCTAGTCACTATGACATTCACACTGGTTTTGTCCAGTTTCATTAGCAATACTAAAGTTTTTTTTTTAAATTTTCTCCTGGGCTCCTTGTTTGTTAAAACTTGAACTGTAGGACAGCTACTGAATTAATGTACAGCCCATCTGGGACATAGCTGTCCTGTGGTAAAATCTGCAGTTTGGAGTTCACTGAAATCCTTGTATCAGTATATACAGGACTTCTGCTACACAGGTATTTTCTTTCCTTGTATCTACCCTTGTGTTTTGATACAGGGATCCACCTATTGGCACTTACACCTTGAAGTATCTCTTGAGTATCAAGGTTTAGTGTCTTCCTTTAGTGTCTGGCTTCCATACATAAACACTGGGGAACCTGCCTCCGTTTGTACAGCAATTCTAACAACTCACGCTCAGCCGAGAACTGCCCTGACAAATATTAAAACTTTCTCTCTACAGGAATCTATATTCCCTATTAAAGTCTCTAAGGATGAGTGATGCCTATCCTAATGACAGAATCTTCTTTTAAGAATTCATACTTTCATCTCTTGGAAGACTGAAGGGATAGAGGACTCTTCAGAGAGAAGTTCCTGTTTTTTTAAGCTTGCCTAGCCCAGACAAGAAAAATACTGTTCTGACTAATGGAGAAGTCAGTCTTAGCTCTGAGATCTTAAAACATCTCTGGCCTCAGCTCCAGGAGAAGGTTCTGATCATTAGTCTGCTTGAAAGACAACATTCTTTATTTTTCCTGGGAAATTGGGTGCAAAACTAAAGCCAGTAGGCTTTATGATTTAGAGCACTTTGACCAAGGTATGAAGAGATCTTGGTTTTCCTCTTCTTCTGAGGCAAAGACCCTTTAACCTAAGTGGCAGAAACACAAACTAGAACTGGACATGCCCATCTTTATGTGACAATCTGCTAGATTGGGGCTGTATTTTCTCTTGCACTCAGCATTGCTGATTTGCATCAAGCTACAACCTGAGGAGTAGTGCAGAGAATGCAGGCCTAAAATTGTCCTACGATGAGAGTAGCTACAGTTCAAGCCTCCAGAATGCCCCTTGGACAGAAACCTGGGGACACTATAGGTAAGGACCATCTGTCCCAGAACATGACCTTGCTGCAGGCTTGAGTAAGGATCTCTGCTGCTTGAACTGACACCCTCCCTGAGGGTGCTCAAAAGCAGAACTCCTTACCTAAGATGCTTTGAAAGAAGAAATGCCTATTAAGAGCAGAAACTCTCAAATTTTAAGAAGCAGCTGGAGTAGGACATATTTAATCTCTCTACAATTGCAATGCACACAATGTTTGTATTTATCTTATGGTGATACTAAAACGCCAAGCAATATTTTTATCTTTCACTTGAGAACTACATCTATAATTTTTAGATTCTACCAATTAAAATCTTAGATAAAATCTGAGTCAGTTATAAAATATTTCCCTTGGTACATCTGGCCTCTTTTAGTCTGGTAATTCTCCCATTCCCAAGTACTGTGCATTGCAATATTTCTGCACTGAGGGCTATTGTCTATAGGTACACATTAATGAAATGGCACCCTCATTAATTACATACTATCAAGTAACTGGAAGTCCTTGCATTTGTTACTTTTTGTTTGTCTGTGTAAACTAAAAAGGATGTACTTCAGATAACAAACCAAAGTGAAACTTTTAGCTGTGTTCTTACAGTGGCTTCATTTTAAGCAGAACTGAGTAAAAAACATTATGTTTCCTAGTCTATATCTATAAATAGAAAGCATGGGCTGGATGTTACTTCAGAAGAAACCTCTGCAAACTCATGGTCATGGAGAGATTCATTTGCTTTTACTAGATCTTAAAGCAGTATTTAGTCAATTAAAACAACAGTTAGCATTTGTATAGACTCACGGGCACTTTTATTACTCCTATTATTTTGTAAAGAGTTTGTGTTTCCGAGAATGGTTAATTCTTAAATGTTAGCAGAAATAAAATAAAATACCATTGAAAATGCCTACCTTGCCTTCTTCTAACTTCCAAATACATACTACACACACACACACACACAAATCTATGTGTATGTACATATACCCAAATGCACATTTTAGGCACTGTTGTAAGGCTGCATAGTAACAAGCTACTTAAACTGAGGAGGATGTATATGGCTACATATCTCAGCTGCAGACAAAAATAATTTTTTTCTCCTTAAGAGACAGATTGATCTGAAGACCAAGGAAGTGAGTACTGATACCAGACCATTTTGACTCTGCTCAGCTGGACAAGGTATCAATAGGTGTGGGTGGAAGAAGAAAAGGAAGCAGAGGCTGCTGCTGTTTCAGTTACAGTACTGCATGTATTTGCCTTTGATGTTGTCTCAATTCTGCTGGCAGCTTTAGTATGAATATTTTCAAAAGAGAGTAACCACCAAGATCTTTTTATTCCAATCCCTTTTTTTCCCAAGAAAACACACTTGAAAACTGTTCACAAGGCATCTACAGCATATTCAAGAAAATATTAACAGATCAACAATATAAATATATTTTTTGCTATAACTTATCAGAAAGTCTAAGTAAATAATATTTTATAACTCACATCTGGCTAGGACTACATTACTAGAAGACAATGTAAGAAGACAAACGTGCATTACTCTGCCAAAGCAGTAAATAAATATGAAAACATGTATATACCTTCTTTTTCCACCGAGTCAACAACAGCATTGACAAGGTGTATTACAGTCACTACGGAAGCTTGTAAAAGGTATAAAAGGAGCAAATTAAAACAAACCTATAGTTAGTATCACTTTAAACAGCAGACAGATACACATAAAAACCCCCACCAACACTGTAAAATTGCAGTTCATTTCTGTTTTATAGAGCGACATTATTAGTGTACATGCACATTCACTTTCAGTCTAGACAGTAGTTGCATGTAACACATAAAACACCTATCTAAAGCTCAATTATATTCTTGCTAAACATACAAAAGTACTTGTAACTACTCATGAAGTACATTTTGCATGAGAACAAGGCTGCTTAAGTTGTGTTAGAATTTCTGAAAGGTTGCCTAAATATACTCATTTGCATCACAATTTATCTACATAGCAACAAACTAGACTTTTCTCAAGGCTTGTGTTGAGTAAATTAAGGATTATTGCATTAGACTTCTCATTTAAAGACGTAAACAATATTGCCTCCCTACCAATGAAAGATATGGGAAAGAAATTTTCCCTGAAATGAACTAAAAGGATAGAATATGAAAAATACCTACTGAAAATTTCTGTTACTGATCTACTTAAGTTTTGTAAAAAGTAGAGATACCACAGGAGGAATACCAAATTCAGGCTGTTACGTACTTATTTAAAAAAAACCAAACTTAAACAAATGTATTTTTTATGTCTTCCCTTTCCCTCAAGATAGTTTTGGAATGGAGAAGGATTTATTCTTATTGGGTAAAATGAAGTAAGCACATGCAACTTATTTGCAGGGCTCAGGGATTAAATATCAAGCTATTAAATTCTGAGTCTACCAAAATGGAAGGAAGGAACACTATAGTATCTATGATGCTACAGCTATTTCTCTTAAAATGATGTATTAATGAGTAATCAATACATGACAGGAAATGGGAAAAAGAATATACTAGACATATGAGACAGAGAGGAGAGGAGACCAACATGTACAACACGACACTTAAAACCCACAGGAAAAGAAGTTGGCAGTTGGCATCAGGTCTACTGATAAAATGATGAGGACTGCAAGCATACCATTTTACTTTCACCAATCATTAAACCAGATAGGTTTTTTTCATGCTGTTAATAACAAATCACTCTACTTCATTAAGAAGCAGAATGTTCTTTATTCCTAAACTAAAGGAATTTCAAGTCATTTTTTACCAGGCAGAGACAAAAACAGAAAGTGGAATAAAGAGTCAAAGCACACCTTAACTTAGCAAATTAAGTTATGAGACAACTGTGGCTTTGTCCAATCAGTACGACACATTTCTGAATACACAGATGCATTCATATCAACTATAAAAGCATCTGTCATCACAATGGAAAAGACATCCAATTAATAATAATCAAACCCACGAGGATGTATGCTGACTATATTTTGATGGACTTGAGGTGTGATCAAAATATTTATATTTTTATATTGGCTTTTTTCAATGTATGAAATGTTTTTATGAATTCATTTCAATCATGGTGAAAGCCAAATATACTGTTCTATTATAACAAAATTCCTTTTTGTGAAGTTTCCTTCATTACTAAAGTAATCAAACTTACAAGCAGTCCCTTAAACTCTGCTCTCACTCAGAACTGATCTGATCCATATGGGAGCTGAGGTCGCAGCAAGAAAAAGAGAAGGAAACAAATGAAACTGTAACACCAGAAAGCTTTTTACTGAGAGCTGAACAGCAAAGTGAAAGTTATATTTGTGCAGAGGCCATTTTTTCAATTCACTGTATTCTTGCATAATTGATAACTAAGCATAACCTAGAGAAGTTTACCAAATTCTAATAAGGTTTAAACACAAGGCTCTGAGCAGCTTGAGCTGCATTTTCACTGTAATATTCTAACAGCAGAATGGTTATATAAACTTTAAGGTAAAGTAATTAACAGTTGGCATAGAGATAGGCAAAATATTTTAAAAAAATTAACATATTTGGGCATTAACATAAGTAAATACAAATATATATTAAATAAGCTACTATTTAATATATATTTTCAATATATGTAAATCCTATTGTTACTAAGAGATACAGATGCAAAGACAGAACAAATGAACATCAGCAGAGGTAGAGAGTGACTGCATTTTACGTACCATTGTCATCACATGATTCAGACTGGAAGGAGCTGAGAGACTGGACCTCTGACATGCTTTCTCTTGCACTGTAAGGATGGGAGTTCTTTTCATCCAGAGGCTTCTTAGAAAGGCAGGGGTCAAGATCTACTACTTTAGCTGAAAGAAAAAGTTTCAAGTGAGACAATGAATAGATTCTAGATTAAAGAATCAATACTACCTAAAGTTGAGATCTGCACATTTTCACAAAACTTAGTAGGGCATGAAGGCTGATCAGAGACAAAACCCAGTACAGACATAATGCCTTTTGTACTCTAAGAGGTATAGCTAGAGACTTTGTACTCGTATTAAACTTGTACCAGCATACCCATTTAACAGGAAAGTAAAAAATAAGAATGTCTCTTACTGTCATAGTCAAAATCCCAGCTGGGTTTCTGTATTGAATCACTGTCTGAAGGTGAGTTGGAGGGAGGTGGAGGTGGCAAGTTCGGTGCAACACTGCAAACAGCTACAGCTTTCCGATGACCATGAACAGAATCTGGGTTAAAAGTACTAAACTCGGGGTGCTCAGGGATAGCAGACCCTTCAAATGAATTCCTGTCAAGATTGTTCCTGGAATCGCTTGGAATGCTTGGAGTGTATGAAATGGGACGAACAGGAACCTGCGGTGGGATGTCAGAATAGATGTTCTTATTCAATTTTGCATCAAAGCATGGTCTTTGCAAGAAGGCTGTTGTAGCTCCCAGTTGCTTGTCTTCAGGTTCTGGCTGGTGCTTCTTCTTTCTACCAACCACTTTGCGGCAAACAACAAAAATCACAACTAACAAGAAGATTCCTGCGACGAAAACAATAATCCCAATCACTTCAGCTAAGCCAATGTTCCAAGATGTTGAAACATATTTATTGAGAACAATGTCTGTGCAGTGTTTGCCTCCAAATCCATGACTACAGTTGCAGTGATATGATCCGTAAGTATTCTCACAAAGGGCACCATTGAGACATGGGTTTTCTACACATTCATCGACATCAGTCAGGCACCTATCAGAAACAGAGCACAGCAGTTTAGTTTTAGTTTACATCAGTAGTCTTTGTTGTAATCTTGTTCTCAACAATTTTACATGTATTTATTATAAGGTACTGTGCACCAACACTCATTTCGCTGTTTTATCAAACAGATTTCAACCAGTTTGAGCTGTTAATCTGTTAATTGATACTACTAAAATTCAATGTATGTGGAATGCTACCTACCTTTCTCCACGAAAGCCTGCTTCACACTCACAAACAGGTCCATCCAAACTGTCAATACACTTGCCACTGTTTTTGCAAGGATTGTCTTTGCAATATGGACCCAGCTGGCATCTGCAAAGACAAAACAAACAAAACCAGCTGAACATTATCTTACTGCAAGCGATTTCATAATGTGGCATTCAGAGCTGTAACACACGGGCTTGCTGTTAACTTCAGCCAGCTCCAGTATGTCTCAAATCTGAGCTTAAAGTAGGAAACACATAAAAAAAAGAAACAGAGAAAGTGTTACATTTATATCCTGTTTTCCAAGGGGTTCATTGATACAATGAACCATACAAACATACCTTTGACCTGTATATTGTCCTCGGCACTGGCAGATAAAATCATCACTGACTGGGATGCAAGTCCCACCATACAGGCAGGGGTTGGAAGCACATGGGTTGACACTTACATCGCAGTGAGTTCCCATAAACAAAGGTGCACACTTGCAGTAGTAACCTGAAATCAAATACAGTCTTTTTGAAAGGTGCACGTGGCTTTACTGGATTTGAGATGAAATCCTCCCTGCCCACCTACAGATTTAAGATAAATTCCTCCCTACCCACCAAGCTGTTACATGAGAGAAAGGATGGGAAAAAAATAGAAATACTTGTATTGAAAGATGAGGCAAAGTCTAACAGTAAGAGTTTTCTTAAACATTTTTCCCACAAAATACAAGTTGTCCCAATGAGTTCAGAATTTTTAAAGAAGGACTCCAAAGTAGGCTGTTAAGAGGATGGACCTCAGATGCCAGCACTGAAGATTTAATCCCCACCTTCCCAGATGGATTTTGTCTACCTCACACCCCAAGCAGTTGAATCCAGAAGGCACACACAGCCTTCCTACCTATTCAACAACTGACCTTTTACAACTCTGGGAAACCAAGAATTATGCATGAAGTTGTTTTGTCCTTCACAGCAGAGAAGTTAAAAAGCAGTTTTGAAAGCCAAAAGCAGAAGAATAAAGAGCAGCTTACCTCCATTTGACAGTGCATTGCAGATGCCTCCATTCTGACAGGGGCTGCTTGAACAGCCGTCTGTGGCACTCAGTAAGCACCCAGGAGTGACATCTACAGATTCTTCCATGTGTGCATAGTTTCGTGGCTTGCTGTTTAGGGGCAGCTCTTGTCCATTTAGTACAATGGAATCCATACAGCCTCTGAAACCATTGCTAACCTGAGGACTTCTACCATGTCTTGTACCTTGCTGACGAATATGACCACCAAAAAAGACATGATTGTCTAGGTTTAGTGTCCTCAGTGTACCAGGAGCAGTACCAGATGCAGTATGCACTCTGTCCAGAACAAGTCGTGCATAGTTTCCATCCACCTCAAGAGATACAGAATGCCACTGGCCATCGTTTATCTGAGTGCTCTGAACAGAGACAATCCCGGGTCCACTGCCACAATCAAATTTATATTGCAGTCTTCCATGATGGATCTACAGAGGAAAGTCACAACACAAATAAATGCTCTGCACATTAAGGAGTATAAAATATTGATGCCTATAAAAGTTTATGTTTGCTGGAGAGACAGGATGATGGTGGTGTTCATAAAAAGCAGTTTAATAACACTGTTTTCCAGTCACAGCAACTGTGATTTATTCTATATGGTTCTTTTAATTGAAACATATACTTTGTACATTTTGTTCCTCTAGTAAAGCAATCACAGATCATAATCAAAATATTACAATTCTTCAATACCTTTCATCTTGTGCTTTAAGTAACTTTTCCTGTATGAACTTCACTATTATAAGCAAATAAATTTAAAGTTGTTTAATTCAGGAAGCTTTGTTTACACATGTAAAAATTTCTGTACAAGTTTGTCATCTGGATGTGTAACACGCCCTACCTTTAAAGTAATTTTCAGTTATAACCATTCTACAGAGATGTTATGACACAATCTTTTAATCTGACACAAAAATAGTAAGACGATGGTAGGAAGAAAGGAGGAGATATGCACTAGGAGATTTTAATGTACCTCTAAGATACTGTAGTCTGTTCCTCGAGCATACATAACAACTGCATGAGCAGAGTAAGTTCTAAGTCTCATTGTCAGCTTCATTTCCTCTTTGTTCTCATTTTCCATGAGACGATATTTCACATAGCTGCTCCCAGTAAATGTCACAGCAGAGCCACCTGATGCTTAGTAACACAGAAAAGCATAAAAAGTATTAGCACAGGACTGGAATCCAATTTATATTTGGAAAGAATATAGTTTTACACAGAGTTTTTTAAAGTCAATTCCTTACCAGGACATTGCCCAGCTTTGCTGTCTTGGCAAACACAGGTGTATTTTCCTTCCTTTGGATCTCCTAAACATTCAGTACCTTCAGGACATGGGTTTCCTTCACACACACTGTTCACCAGGGGGCATTTCCCTTCTGTAAAACCAAATTCATTATTTAGTTTCTGTTGGTGGTCATGGCATTTTGTGAAAAGGGAGTCTTAAGTATAGTAGCTGAAAGTGCCCCAAATGATATTCCTAACTATCAGAGAAGGAAGTGAATAACAATTATGGGGCAGACTAGACAAGCAGAATGCAGAGTGGCTGATGCTCATCCTTATGTTGATTACTCAATTCAATTGGTAAAACTGAGAAACTGGTGTTGTGGTTTAAGGCTTACCATTAGAATCATTCACCACAAAACCAACATGCCTGTAAACATGGGCAGAGTAGGCTGGGGAGAGCAGAGAAAAGCATGTCTGTATTTGAGACAGAAAAGGAATGGGCTTTAAATATTTACTTCATGTGTTCAAGTTCACCCAGCAAAATTAAGTCCAGATTTAAAAAAGCAATGTTGTTTTCCTCAGAGATAAAGATAAATTAATCTTCTGTCAGAAATCTTTATACTTGCATATATTTTAAAGAATATTTATTTCCCACATTACCCTCTCATTCCCAAACAAGTTTGGAAACTGTGTGGGTTACTCCTCTAAGCAGAAACAAGGAAGTATTCATGTTCTTTGCAGGAACTTACTTTAGTGCAGACAAGACTGAAAACAGCCATCAAAATAGGATAGACAACAACAAAAAATTAACTTCTTTCATAAAATGGAAAATGAAGGTGGAGCTAATAAAAAAAGTAAATATCCGCTCCCATAAACTTGTACTATGTAAACTCTTGAAATGAGGTAATGAGATAAGAAAGAATTACTCCTTATTATGAATAAAATTGGGCAAATACTATGGAGAGAGCTACAGAATATTCCTGATCTTGTCCTGTAATATAAATTTCCATCTGTGGACTACTGCTTTTTAAAACCAGAACAATCTTTTCAAGGATACAATTTCCCTTACTGTGTTTCTTACCTTTACAAAGACAAACTGCTGTTCTGTGATGACGGGGAGTGACGAAGCTCAGCCTGGCTGTGCTGTGGGTTGACATGATGTTCTCATCCACTGTTACTTTTTCTTCACAAAATTTCAAAGGACAATCTAGGCCTGCACAGAGCTTATGAAACACATCAATTATCCGGACACCTAAAATCTCCTCTAGATCAGGCACAGAAGAGTTTATCTTGTGGAGCAAAATTCTCATTGGGTGGTGAGAGCTACCAGACTTTTCAATATTCAGGAGGACATCCAGATTGGAAGGAGGATCAGAAGGCTGCAAACTAACAATCTGGATGTCATTTCTCCTCACGCCCAAGATGTTTCTCAGTGCTCTCTGGAAATTGCGCCAGTAATCACCGATGAATTCTTCAGGGGACAGGTTTGCAAAGCGTATTGCGATACTGTGATTTAACACCTCCTGTGTGATTTGTCTGATGTGTACAGTAATATCAGCTGCAGTTGTAAATTTTCCATCTGTAACAGTGACATTTAGGAGGTACTGTCCTACATCTAACCTTCTGTGTGCTATTAATTTGCCACCAGTACTGGAAACAGAGAACAGGGATTCCATTTTGGGGTCCAGACTGTATGTCAGGGTATCATAAACATCTTGATCGGTTGCGTGAATTTTTCCAATGACACCACCTGAATATTCTTCCCCAAAGGCAGTGATAAAGATTTCCAGAGGCAATATTGCTGGAGAATAAATGCTTTCCTCAATAACTCTAATATCAATGTAAGTCAGAGATGACAACGGTGGTTTTCCATTATCTGCCACCTAAAGGAAAGATGAGGACAGATTTACATTTTTGCTTTATCTCAAATTCTACTGTAGATATTTATCCTGCATACAGTTGAGCTGTATTTTTGTACCTATTAAAAAACCCACCAAAAAGTCCCATAGGAAAATGCTTTACATAAATTCTGTAACACAATTCCTAAATAAAAGTTAACACTGAAAATTTAAAAAGCTTATATACGTAGGCACACACAAACGTGTTTTCACTTCTCCCAAGATTAACAGCCTACAGTGCTCTTATTACCTGAATATGCCAGGAAGCTATTAGCACTGGTAGCAAATACAGAGGAAATGCACAGTAGCTGGTTTCAGACAGCAGATGGTGCTTGAAGCTTTTTAATATCAAGCACAGAAACACATTACAAACTTGAAATGAGTCATGCACTAGAAATGTACAACATGCTTCACTACAATTAGGAGGTAATCTGGAAGACAAAGTAAATGTACTGAGCCAAAAAGAAAATGTACTGTACGTCAAAAAGAAAAAAATGCATGCAGAAAGTTAATTGTGTTGCCTTTCATGATTTTTGGTCACAGAGAGGAAAACAAGACGTGGGTATCTGTAGTGCTATTTGCTTCAGACAGTTATCAACTATCTTTAACTGTATCAGCCTAATTCAATTTTAAAGCCTTTTTGAACACCCTATTCTCCACCCCATTTGGACAAAGACATACACTGTTGTTGTACGAGGACAGTAAAAATAAAAGAGTGGAAAAGTGAATTAAGAGCACTCCCTTGGGTTCACTTTTTTCTTTCTATTTCTCACCTATTATTTCTCATCTACTTTTTCCAGAACTCTCTCTCAGTTACTGAAAGTGACACTGATGAAATAGTTAAAGAAGAATTGGAGACATGTGAAGGTACAGAGGGGATATACAGGGCACAGAAAGCAGAAGACATTCTACATTGTTTAAAAGATTTTGCAATATATTTACAGAGTAAACTTGGAAGATCTATGCGAAGAGGCTGCTTTTAATTTTTTTATACAAATTTAAGCAAAAGAGGAGTAACTCCAGGCACAAGATTATCTGTGGATGGGCACATAAACGTGGCATTTTTAAAAGGTAATGCGTGTCTCCTAGAAGTTCATGTCTTCATCTGTTTCTGTTAACTCCAAAAGACAGGCATGGCTAGAAACTTGTCCTCCAGTTACCCAAATAAATAACGAGAGCTTTAGCTCAAGTTGGCAAAGTTTTGTTTTGCCTAGATCTCTGCCTGGAAACAAGACAAGGCAGGCAGTTTAGCTACAGAAGAAATGCCCAAGGGGAAACAAGAAAAGGCTCAAAAAAACCCAGACAAGCAAAATTATAACAAATGGACAGCAAGTAGGAAAGAAGAGCCCCAGGAGAAATGGTTTTTCAATAGTGGAGATATTTAAAAATGTGCTGTGGTTTTAAACTGAAGACTTCAGAGCGTGGCACAAAGGACTGCATGACTCATAGCTGAAGATTTCGCACACTAATGCTGTGAGACATTTGTTAATGGATAATCTATTTCCTTTGGAGAGAGCACAAGCAAATAGAACTGGCATGCCCATATAAGGTGACCACTGGGGGAAAAAAATCCTTATTTCTATTAAAATGACAAAAGTAAAGCCTTTTGGAGGTAGTGGGTGCATAGAGTGCATATGGGGAAAGTTTGTGTAGTTTTAGTGGGGTTTTTTTTAGTTATGAGATTTTTCAAATGAAAGTATGCCTGTAAATTAAAAACAGCACTACCTCAACAATCCATTCAAAAAGCAACTAAGGTGAAAGCTGTCAATACTGAAAAGCGCACCAGGAAAGGTCAGCTAAAAACTGAAAATGAGTATCAAGAGATCATACACAGCCATTAACTTGTGATTTGCAAGATCAAAATGCAGACATTAAACATAATGCAAACTTGAGAAAATGTGTTCCTACAGACTTTTAAAAATACTATTTTAAAGGAACAGAGGAAGAATATTTTTCCTCAACAGCCATGTCTATAATTTTGTGTGTATCACTGGAACTGGAGCCTTGTGATAGGGAAATGCTGTTTTTAGTCTTGGATGCCTTCATACCCATGGATTGCAAGAGAATAGCAAATAATAGCAGTATGTATATTGAAAAAAGCTAGCAAAGCGTAAAATGACAAATGGAAATTAAAAGACAGTGATATATTTCAAAAATTCAGTCAAGAAGCTTCGAAATCAACTGATTAGACAGGTCCAAAATACTGACAAAAAGAGGCATATTAGTAAAGTCTGCTTTAATGATTTACAGTCTCTGAGAAGTCTTTGCTCTAAATGAGTACTTTTGTTTTAAGACACTTGTTTAGCTACTGGATGCCATTGAAATAACCCATATTCATTCTCTAATAAAAAAGCACTTTTCAGCTGCTGTGCTGAAGACAAGATAGGCGAAATACTGACAAGCTGTTTACAAGCAGCCTAGAGACCAGAAAGTGGCTTAGAAATGAAAGAATTGCACGATTTCACCCAGAGGAAGATGTTAGGCATCTCACACTTAAAAAAAGCTAGGCACATCAGGAAGGGCCAAAGCTGCAGCTAAATCATGAAATGTGACAAAGTCAGTGTAACAGTCTGTACAGAACAAATATAACTACCTGTACATGCATTTATAAGAATACACTTAAAAAGCATAAAAAAATAGAAATTAGTTACTGTTACAGAAGATCTAAAGGAAAACATATGAATCTTGCACTACACTGATTCCACATACAGGAAAAACACCCATAAACAAAAAGGTGACTTTGGGGGAATTGGCATATCACTATTGAGGAAAAAATGACTAAGAGAGAGAATGATATACCTGCCCCCATTTTCATCCCAATTCTTAAATTCTAAACTAAACTACACTCAAATGAAACTATATCTGTCCTTATATTGATGGCTCCTGGATACTAACATTTCAGTGACTCAAACAACAAATTAAAATATCTGTGTGAATTTTTTCTTTGTTTCCCAAAGAAAACAGACTTTGTGTAAATATGTCACAACTATACCAATGTGGACAGAATTCAGCATACACTGTTATAAACAGTATTACTTGAAAATACTGCAACTGCATGTTTACTCATAAATTATCTGCAATAGTATGCATAAGAATAACTTGGAGATTAAAAGAAATTCCTCATGTGAAAATGAAGGTAAGAATTTTTCCTAAAACCTAAATCTGGAAATGAAGTTTAAGAATTAAGAGCACCTACTTTTAGCCTACTAATTTTAAGTCCTCTGTTCCCAGCTGCTTAATTTATAATTGAATTTAAAAGGACTAGATAAGATTAAAACAATTGGTGTGAACTTTTCTCATACTAGGTTACAAAAAGTATTTGAGAGAACTTAGCTAGTTCAATGTAACGTTCGACATGGTCTGGTCTTTTTGCACAACAATGGCAAATGCAGTGAATATTACAGCACTTCAGGGTCATTCTTTGAGTTTTATACTGTGGTTTCCACTGCAGGATCCTGAGATCTCAAACTATTGCACTGCAAGTTTCAATGCTAATGAAAAAACATCTACTGAAAATACTATGAAAAAAGGTCCAAACTTAAAAAAAGATGTTTTCAATTGCCATTGAAAAAATAACGTGGCACTACAGGAAAATTTTCCATTACTGCTATGTTGTGCAATATCCCTGCTTTCATCATGTGAGCTTAGTCCAGCACATAGCTTCAAGGGTCAAAACGACAGCAGCAAGAGGAATTCTGCAGTGAATAGAAAATGGCTCAAGGGACCTGTCCCCTGCTGGTTTTTCAACATTCCAACCAGAAGGCAAAGGGCTTATTAAGACCACTCACCCAGTTAACATTTCACTTACACCTTACTTTTAACTGTGCGTTTAACTGAACTTCCCATTGCATCTGTGTAGATTAGCATTTAAACCAACAGATTTTGTCTATGAAGACATCACCTCAGGGGACATGCCTCAAATGACTACTTGGCATGTCAGGATCTCCTAACAGAAAGACAAGTGGTGGAGTGAACACGAGTGGGAAAAGTGAATCAAATACTTACAATGCAAAACAGTAAGAGGGACATGACAGAAACATCCTACCTTAACATGAAGCAAATAGTGATCTCTCAATTTGCGATTCAGCGCAGCACTTGTGGTCAGAACTCCCTGCTGGGTGATCTGAAAAGTTCTCTCTTCGTTTCCAGTCAGGATGGTGAAGAGAAAAGGAGGGCCATTGTGAGAAGAATCCCTGTCTGTCACCACTAGCTGCAGCACACTGAATCCAACAGGCTTATTTTCCTACAGATATATAATACACATTGGTTTTGTTATAATTGAGGATATGGTCTGATGCTGATGTCTTCCTTGCAATAGAAACCCCCCAAAATTACTGCCAAACCAGTTAATCAGTACAAGAGAAATCAGAATGACAATACTGCTTCAGGGAAGCTACAACCATCTGAGATTAAGACTCAAAAACAGTAAAAGGAGAAAGGCAGTTTTTTAAACTTTGTATTGTATTTTTGAAGGTAGTTCAGCCTTGACACTTTACATTTTCCACTGCTGGTCTGAATTAGTATTACTGTAGCCTAATTACCAAGTCATCAAAGATTTGAAGTTTAGAGAAAACACCTGTTAAGAATAATCTAATGCCTTTGTTGGGAGGACTAGAAAAATACACTCCACCATCTGACCCCTTGTGCCCCTAATTAAGAGCTGCCTACAGCTGTGGCTGCTACAGGCACCATGCACTTAACATATGAAATCCAGGTTTTAAAATTTGCGTC
Organism: Fringilla coelebs; assembly: GCF_963513975.1. NCBI lineage: Eukaryota > Metazoa > Chordata > Aves > Passeriformes > Fringillidae > Fringilla > Fringilla coelebs. The sequence continues at coordinate 31,313,334 of NC_140032.1, read as the reverse complement.
ATAAAATCCCTTCAAGTTTGCATCATGTGGATGTCTGAGGTTTCACATATGTTGGCTTATCACACATGTTACACGCCCACATATAACCATATCTGACACTTGTGACACCTCCTCCAGAATACTTGTGCTCTACTGCATCAGCCAGATTTCTCCATATACATACTTATTTGAAAAGCAAGTAAAGTAGAAACATTATTTTGAAGTACAACAATAACAAAATGCTGTCCTTTCACAGATGTAAAAACTCCTGATAACAATACTCTGTTTCTGAGAGAGTAAGTCAATTTAGCTATCAGATACTGCAAAAAGCTGAAGCTTTTTCCTTTTCAGCAAAACAAAGACCATTGCTTTAAAATACAAATATTTACAGTTGGACATCCAAAGTAATTTGACTTTCCGAAAAGCTAAGCACATTTTCTACTGTGTCCAAACATATCCATCTCCAATACAAGAGGAAACGCACAGCAGCATTCTTGGGAAATTCCTCCAGCTTTTTTTTATGTGCTACCTTCAACTAGGGCAGGCCAATATGAATGAACTATAAAACAAGAGGTCTTCCTTTTTAATTGAGTAAGGGAAATAGTACAGACATTGGCTATATAGTCTGAAGCTTAAGTGAGATATTAATTAACATTTATTTCAAGAAAGACTATAATAGGGGAAAAGAAGATACATTTGACAGCACACAAACATAAATCTGTTGTTTTGGGTTTATTTTTTATTTGGTGGGGGTTTTTTTTTGTGTTTTTTTTTTCTTTTTGTTTTTTAGTTTTTGGGGTTGTTGTTTTTTTTTTTGGTTGGTTGAGTCTTCTTAAAAGTAAGATCCAGAACATCTTATTTGCATACTGTGTGCATATTGTATATATTCACTTTGTCCTATTTTGGAAAGCTGCCTTTACAAATGATGCACACTAGTCTCAAACACAAGTGGTATGTTAGAATGGCACAGTGCATCCGGTAACATTGTCTGATCCTCACAGATCTACTGCACCAGGCCAGGAAACAGCAGAACACGAGGGATTGAGCTCATTTACATTACTAGTCTACAAAGGTCTTAATGCAATTCCTTGGTTGACTTCCATTTATTTCCTATTGGATTTAGGAAGTCAAGAAGTATAGACACTGACTCTGCTGTCTTTGCTTTAGCAGTTTTCTGAATCAGGCAAGTACATGCCAGACACGTCAAAGGATTGGTATGCAGCCATATGAAATTCCACTCTTGTTCTAACTGCTGCTGATCCCAGAGGAGTACAATGGGAATTAGGGCTTAACCTATGTGCCATGGTGCAGAACACTAGCTTCATAGTAACAGGTACCTAAAGGATCTTTTTCTGAGCAGTAACTCTTAAGACTAAAAAGAAATAGCAAAATTATTATGTATTTTAACATCCCTGTATGATTCCAAGATTGTTCTATGCATAAAAGGAATTTATAGTATACAGACATGTACACGTACAAGGAATCTGAAAAAGAACCCAGAGAGGTTATGTAGTCTCCCTCACTGTAAATATTCAAGAGTATTCTGGACTCAATCTTGTGCTCTAGGATGAGCCTACTTTAGCAGGGAGGTTGGACCACATGACTCACTGTGTCCCCTTCCGACCTCACCCATTCTGTGATTCTTACAACTCGCAATGGAAGTTTCTACATAATGTGCAAACAGGAATTTTAAAACCCTCAACACTTATTTGATAAGCAGTCTCACTGGTGACCTTAAATAATTAAAAATACAGAAAAATTCAAGTGACAAATTTGCAGTCCAATAACACTGATTTAACTACTTCACTAGTTGTATTTACCTGGATGATAACACTGTAGTTTCCTTTTGAGAACACTGGAGGATTATCATTTACATCAGAAACATCAATGTTTACTGTAGTTGTGTTAAACTTAGGTGGGCTTCCATTATCTGTAGCTTGAACTGTCAAGGTATATCCTGAAATCTAAAAAATTAATAAAAAAAATTAAAAACATTTACTGAAGAGGAAAGAAGTAAGAAACTCAGATTTTGTTTTATGGAAGAATTATTTTAGCACAACCTCCAGTAAAGCTTTCCTTCATATATTTAATCCTTTCTCTTCCTCCCAAAAGTACTGATATAAACAGATGCTTTCACTTTACTATAGCAATATTGATTTTGGAACATGAAACAGTAACTTAAAGTAAGAAAACAGTGGTCATCAATTATGAATAGGTAAATTAATCCCAGATGCCTTACAACCACAAAAAAACTCACCTTTTCTCTGTCTAGAAGCTTAGTCACTTTTATTTCACCCCTGGTAGGGTCAATTGTAAAAGGATTTCCTTGATTGCCGTCTATAATTGTGTAGTGAATGCGGTTGTTGGAAGGTCCATCAGCATCATCTGCCATAACCTAAGGGGCATTACAGTCTCAGTTAAAACCTGTTGAAATAGACTCTAGCACCTTTCAGATATACTCATCCTGAAGATGAGCTCTTTTGGTCTAACAAATTTCACAGTTCACAGGAGAAATGCTATCTCAATAGAATATACCAACATCACTTGATTTCCTGAATTTCTTCTGAAAGTCAAGTCATGGTCTCATGAGGAAAACAAACTTATCACAAAATTTTGTCTACTTTCCCACAGCACCTGAAGTCCATACTTCTGAAACTTTTTCAAAGTAAATTTTCAATTCATTCAGTGGCAAACATCTATTCTTTGATGTTAACCTTCAAATCAGTACTTATTCCTTCAACACTGAAAGCATCTTTATCATGACAGTATTTCAAAGTAAGAAACCAATACGTACTGTAATAACTGATTGTTCAAGCACAGCATCTTCACTGATTACTGCAGTGTAAGTGTCTTGGCTAAACACTGGAGAATTGTCATTGATATCTGTGACATTAATATTCACTGTTACAACATCACTTAATGAAGGTGTCCCTCCATCTGTGGCTTCCACTGTCAAGTAGTACTCATGAGAACTTTCATAATCCAAACTCTCAATGATAAAAATGGCTCCTAGGAAAGAAGAAAAAAAAAAGCTCACACAAACTCTGCTACTGCTGTAGTATTATGTGTTGCAACTTTTTATTTTGACCTGACAAATACTCAGCTTCTTCAGGGCTTGATTTGTCACTGTATAGCTACAGCTACCCAGTGAAATGATTATGCTTTACACATGTAAGTAAAGAGATGCAAAGTTCCTGCCATTACCACAAAAGACTCACAGTTTAAAACAACCTGGCTTACATTTTGTAATGTGAGTTTTTAACTGACTAGTTAAGATAGTGCAGTCCCTAGCATACAAATTGATTTGCTGGATGAGTTGTTCTGGAACCTTTTTACTCCTTTCAAATATAAGAAGCTTATCTTCCAAACCTTAGTACCAGCATGTCCACTGAAAAAGTGGAATTGTAATTTCCACTACACTACTACAATTAACTATTAAACTATTTAACTAACTAGTAAAAGTCAATTAGAATTAACTTTTGGGTAGAAATCTTACTAAAAACAAAACCAAAAATAAAAAACCCCAAACCCAAGCAACTTTGTGAGAAATCAGCTCTAGAAAAAGAACTATATAAGTAAAAAAAAAAAAAAAACCTAAAATTGAGGTGTTTATTGATTTTTAACAAAGAATTGTCATTAATAAGGAAAAATTCTCAACATAACCTAAATAGTCTCTGAGACTAAATCTGACTATCATACAAGCCTAAAATCTCCACTGTCATGCTGGAAATATGGTTGAATGTAATATTCCATTTCCAAGCTCTCTTTAATGCCATAACAAACTTCTCTAGGATTACTGCCTTTGTGGACCAATGACTAGTCTTCCCAACCAATTTTATTTCTAATCATTCTTTTGCCAAGCCTGGCCATTCCTTCTGATTATATACCTTTTGAGGAAAGACTACGATGTTTCTCATTACAGATCTATGTCTTTCCACCTGCCTGCCCCTGGAGTAGGGAATTTCCAGTAAGGAAACCTTTAGAAATGAACCTAATCCAAGTACTAATCCAATAAATAGAAGCAACAAATAAATTCCCATTCTACATTTTACTGCACTCCTCCAGTAAGCATGCTGGCATAATGGGTGAAAAGACAGCAGCAGCAACTTTACAGCTGGGATGAAGCACACAGATTGTACACAACCTGGTTGAACTATGGAGGAAGTCAGTATGGCATGGTGCTTGCTTGGCCTGAAGTAACAGTCACAGTTGTTACCTGTTGTTGAATCGATGCTGAATTTTCCATGTTCATTCCCACTCACTATTGAGTATGTGATTTCAGCGTTGGCTTCAATGTCTCTGCTTGCAGCATAGATCTGGAGAACTTCAGTTCCAACCAAAATGTCCTCTGATACACTTGCACTATACTCCCTATGCTCAAACACGGGTGGATTATCATTAATATCCAAAACAGAAACTATAAGACTACTTGTTGAAGACAGTCTTCTAGGTAAGCCTTCATCTGTAGCCTTCAAAGTTAACGTGTACACAGCTTGTAATTCCCGATCCAAAGGCTTCTCCAAACGAATGATTCCAGAGAATTCATCAATAGAAAACTGCCCCTCTGCAGAGTTCACCAGTGCATAATGGATTCTACGGTTCAACCCTGCGTTTTGAAAACAATTTTCAAGTATGAAGCAGCCTTTAAAATACACAACAGAATAATCCATCTGATAGCTATGAAAATAAGACATGCATGCTACATATTACTATTCATGTTAAAAGTACATTTCAGAAAGAGTTAAAGTCTCTTGTGAGGGGCACAATTACTTCCAAAAAACATTAAGCTAACACTTCACTGCACTGATTTTCTGTCCTACAGAAAATATGAACCATGTTTCTGCTTCAGTAAGAGCACTTGTTAATATGAAACAATTGTTAATATAAATGTAATTATAACTTTAGAACAACAGAATCTGCTTAGCTATAATAACAGAGGAGGGTATTGGAGAGTTAGCTTGCATCAATTAACTAGACTCAAAACCAGTACATTTATCTAAGAATCATACCCCAAAATTAACAGGAGCATAATTTCTAGCACTATTTCTTTATAAAACAAACAAAAACCTTATAAATTTTAGGGTCAAATATTTTGGTCCACTTGAGCCTCAAAAACTAGTGAAGTATGAAAACAACTGTCTGTTACCTTTCAAATGAGCAACCTAGCGTCACCACAGCACAAAGCAGGTCAGCTGTTTTAGAAAACTGAGGCAACTTTTCATTCATACTATTTGATTAAGAAACTGATGAGATGAAGAACACAACCTTAAATGCTGTTGTGTTGCGTACAACAAAGCCTATGAACAAACTCTTTCTGATGTCATTTTTAGTTCATGTTCACTTAAATATTTGCAACTGAACAATGAAGGCAAAGAGACAGTAACAATCTTAACAGCATCTACATAAAGCTACAGTTGACCAGTGTTCTCCTGACGGTATGATCATCAATGGCTGGCCTGAGAAGCACAAAAATCCATGAATGCCCATTTTCATGAACAGACATGGCTTGATGGTCCTATTACTTACACCAGGAGTAAAAGGGTGAACTTAATCGATCATAGCATTAATACCTTATGACAGTTAAAATTCCCCACATTTTGTCTCTCCCCCCTCTCCTCTTTTTTGCAAAGACACCATAGGGATGTCTTCCAACCTACTCATACATGAAAGTCAGGTGTTAAATGATTTAGTAGACCAAAATATATCTTTCAGGAGCCTAATCCTGAATGGTATTGAACATCTGTCAGCTCTACTGAAACACTTGACACCTCTCAGCATAAAACTAAAGAAGTAATACTGTTAAGTCTGAGAACATGACAAAAGTATCAGTCAAAGAATGCATACCTGCATCTGCATCTGTTGCCTGCACTCTTGTCAAAAGGGTTCCAGGCTCTGTGTTTTCAAACACTGTAATGGAGTAAGTGTCAATTGTAAATTCTGGGGCATTATCATTCACATCTTCCAGAGTCAGGATAATGTTAGCTTGGCAGAATCTTCCTCCTCCATCTGTGGCTTTCACTTGAAGATGATAAACTGCTTGCTGCTCACGATCAAGTGCCATTAATGTTTTCAGTTCACCTACAAACAGCATAACACATTAAGTTGATGCAAACTGCAAGGCTTAAGTATCCCTAACATGTTTTCCCCTAAAATCAGAGTAGCTAAACAACAACTTTCTTGTTTACAGTAATTTTATCAGTGGCTAAGTCAACAGCTGTATTAATGAACTCCACTTTGGCCAAAGCATGTCACTGACCTGCCTTTTCAGCTTGAAAAGATTAAGAACTAAATTTTTTTTTTCCTAATGCTCTTGAAACAGAAGTTAGCTAAAGGTAAACTCTCTGATAGTGCAGAGAGAAAATGTGTATACATGCAAAAATCCATGCGCGTTTGTGCAAAGTAAATTAAAGCATTAGAACTTTGCCTATAAAGAAAATTCAAGGTTAAATCCATGCCCAGTTTTTCCTGGCTATTTAGTTGTATTCCTTTCACAGATATTGATATTTCCTCCTCTAACATTCCATGAATAAACACAGCTATTCACAATGAGGTCCTAAGTGCTACTACAGACAAACCTGTAGACCTCTAACATATACTTTCTTTCTAAAGTGATAGAAACATGAGAGGCTACTTTATATGTGTAGTCATTGTTGCCTTATAAACAGTTCAAAAAAGTATTATGAAACACTTTTTGTGAGCATTCTAGCCCTACCAAGTCTCAATTTATGTAACAACACAGTAGCACATCACACAGGTGACATTCAAACTCAAAAATACCACGCAAACCCATGAAGTAAGGTCCTTCTCATTTATTTTGTCACTGAAGTTTTTCTAATCTCTTCTGCTTGCATTACATTTTTGTATTTATCTTATTCCATTTTTTCTACACTGTTTACCTTCCTACTGCTTGTCTACTGCAGCCTGCCCAGTATAGGATTTTGGCAATAGTGTAACACAAAACACACAAATGCCATGAAGACCAAAGTGAAGCAAGTTAAAACTTGACTTCATTAATACTTTTGAGTTAATCTCATTCCAATAAAACGGGGGGCACTTCTGAAGTTTGCTATGGAAAGGAAATTTGTTGCTCCATCTAATCTCATCTCATTTAATTTTCCAAAACAAAAGATGCAAAGAGAATCCGAATGAAGATATTTCACAGTTACAAACCATTATTGCTGCTACTACAGTGAGTATAAAAAAGCAAAATTTATGGCATACTTTTATTCCAGTCACTTCAGCACGGAAGTTTCTGGCTTCAGGGCAATTACCCTGTTTACACTTTAATTTCTCATAAATTAAAATACTCGCCTTTTGCCTGACTTTATTCAATATATTACTAGTATTTGTGTAAACAGAAACTCACATTCTAAACTGATGTACATTAAACCAACCCTTAGTGGAAAGTTTTAACGAGACATTTATGTCTTAATGTAATAGCAAAGTATTTTATAAAATGGGGTGACTGGAGTCTTGTATAATGTAGTCTTGTATAATGTATAAAGTATTATTACCTGTGTCTGGAGCAAGTCTGAATTTTTCTGCTCCTGGGCCATGCAGTGTGTAAGTAATTTCTGCATTGGAACGAATATCTGCATCTGTAGCAGACACCTGCATAATCAGCTTGCCAGGAAGGGCATCTTCAGGAACTGAATCAGCATATAAAGTCTGCAAGATTTCAAAGTTACATTGAAAAACTAAACACATGAAGTAAGCAGAGCTTGGAAAGGGCAGGGGAAGAAGGAATAATAGAAGAAATAATATTCCGTTTGAATGTCTGGTAACATATCATGTGAACCAGAGGATGAAATAACTGAAAATTAAAAGAACTTATGATTTTCTAATTAATTACTTCACATTTATTCAGAAAGGTATTTAATACTGCAGTTGTTGGGATTTTTGAACATTAGTGCATTGCTCAGAACTTGAAACACTTGTAACTGATTAACTAATAATAAAATGTGTTCCCAAAATAGCAGGTATAAATTTTTGCTAATTTAATTTTTCTCTTTTGGTGGATCATCTTTTCTAGGTCTCTATCAATCTACAAGAAATTGATATCTGCCCTTTTACTGACACAAAAACCTCTAAATTAAATTAAAAATAAGGAAAAAGATTCAGAATTTATTGGCACTAAGCACTCTTACAGCCCAACCATATCAGGAATGTGCATTACATTAGAAGCACTAAGCCTTGTAACAACAATATCAACGAAGGGAAAAATAAAAGGGAAAAAAAGCTAAAAATACTGACTTTCCAGTCTATGTATAACTGCAACCATTTACACAGAAGTAACCAACATAAACATCAACTAAGAAAAAGAATCCTATGTTCACTGTATACTTGTCCTTCCTAGGATATGGGAAGGTTTCAACCTAGTAATATGAAATCTGTGTTAAACTGTGAAAAGTCCAAAAGAGGCAGTAACATATTTTGCAGAGGCTATCTTCCTGAGATTTTCCATTCCTTATTTTTCATGTCCTTATTTTTTGCAGTCTATAAAAATCTGGTAAGGCAGACAGCTTTGTAACAAGAAAACATTTATGGCTTACAGATTTTTGGTGCCATTGACTGCAATTGCAGAGTAATGTTCCCTCTTTTAAACTCTTTTATCACAGGAAATACACACATATTTCAACTAAGCAATGGGATTCAGCTTTCTTTAAAACTTTGCTTCTTTCATAAAATAGAGCACATAAGCAATGATGGCTGCAGCTTAAAATAATTCTTTTTGGAAAAGAATTAACACAGGAGAAATGTACTACAATTCTCCTTATATCTCTCAAATACCCACTGAGTGGCAATGAATTGTTTTTGGATTTTTAAAAAGTCTGCCTGTGAAGCATCTTTTATTTGACAGCATGCTATCTTAGTAGTCCAAATTTTTGTTACTGGTTTAAAAGGAACTGCTATTTGTCAGTCTCCTGAGAAGCAATTTCAGAGAAAATGTAAATTTTATATATGAAAGCAGCTGGTAATGGAAGATACAAGACTCTGCCTACCTTTTCACAAACAGGGCTATTATCATTAGCATCAAGGACTTTAACCTCCACCACAGCTTTTGCTGCAAAGGTCCCATCAGTAGCTGTAATATTTAGAAGATAATTATCCTTTTCTTCCCTGTCCAGAGGCTTTTTGACATAGACCTTCCATTCATTCTGTAAATTTTCAATAGCAAACTGTCCCAAAGGATCACCTCCTGAAATATGAAAAGAAATACTATTACTCTATCAAAATCAAGGTATAGAAAAAAAAAAAAAAAAAAGAAAAAAAGCAGGCACTGTCTGAGGCTTTATGAGGAAACAGCTTCATTTTGGAGGTAGAAGTTGTCAGCAGATGCTCACACAACCAATTCAACTGTGGCCAACAGAATCCATAAAAATTACCTTACAAATTCATGTAGCATTATAGAAGACATCATATCACCACATACACTAAATAGAAACAATAAAATACTCCACTGGAAATTAACAGCCTATTATTTTGCAAAATACCTTTCATTTGTTCTTAAACTGCATCACTAATCTAAGCATAGTTTTTTAAATAAAATTTGATATATAAATAACGTACAGAGAAAGGCATCTTAAGCAAGGCACACATGAAACAAAGCCAACTAAAATTCATTTTTCCACTGCAGTTTTTAATATTTGTATTAAGACACACACATTCTGTCTTTATAGCTCTATGGTTTCGAACACTTTCCAATCTCTTCAAAGATTAAGCTGTATCTCCCATCATTCCAGCACCACTCAAGCAGTTATCTGACATTACCCAAGAAGACTACTTACCTGTGATGTAATAGAAGACTTGTCTATTGGTTTCTTCTGTATCAGCATCTGTGGTACTCAGGATGGCAATTACCCCACCAGGAGGATCATCCTCACTGACTGTTCCTTTATATATCTCTGCAGTGAACCGTGGAGGATTGTCATTCACGTCTGTGACAGTAACTTCAACCACAGCCATTGAAGAAAGTTGAATTTTTTCACCCCGGTCAGATGCAACCACTGTGATCTTGTATTTGTCTCGTTTCTCGTGATCAAGTTCTTTCAGAGTGGTAATCCAGCCAGTTTCCATGTTTATGGCAAAAGACTCTATGATGTCTAGCTCTTGAGAAGGATCCAAGCTGTAAGTAACCTGCCCATTGAGTCCTGAATCTAAGTCAGTTCCTTTAACCTGTATGACTCTTGTTCCAGCTGGTGTGTTTTCTACAATGAATGCTTCATATGGGTTGGACTCCAAAATGGGTTTGTTATCATTTGCATCTTTTACTTGAATGCTAACCTCTACTGAGGAAACAACATTATAATCTTCATTTGCATACTGTGCTTGAACTGAGAACTGGTACCACTTAGTTGTTTCATGATCAAGATTCTTCTCAAGTTTCAACTCTCCAGTCTGTCGGTCAATCACAAAAAAGTCATCTTTGTTGCTTTCAGGAGTGTTCCCTTTAATCAGGCTATATACTAAAGTCTGATTATGCTCTGCTTTGATAACATCTATCACAGTTCCAATTGGAATGTCCTCAGAGACGGTATAAGAATAAAATGGTTCTGAAAATTTTGGAGTAGGCACTTCTGGTGGGAGTATTCTAGCATAGACAGGAACAACTGACTCTTTCTGGGGGGATCCACCATCAATTGCTCTAACAAGGAATGTAAGAAACTCATTTTCCAAACCAATTAAGCTTTCTTTCGTAGTAATTATACCAGACAATGAATCAATTTCTAAATTCTCTTCTACGTTTTCAGACTCTGCTTCAATAGAATATGTGATGTCTGCATTTGTACCTTCATCAGCATCAGATGCCCAGACTTTAATGACCGAAGTACCCCGTGGAACATCAGTCCCGATATTCACTTCGTACTCTGTTGCTCGGAATTGAGGAGCATTATCATTGTCATCTGTAAGTATTACATTAACAGTACAGAAAGCAACTTTCCCTCCTGAATCTTTGGCCATTAAACTAATGGCAATTACCTTTTCTGCTTGTGTTTCACGGTCAAGCTTTTCAGAGGTAAATATCTGCCCTCTCTCATTTGTATAAAATCTGTCTTTGGCAAAGTCATTTACAATGTGGTAAGTGATGTGGCCATGTGTACCAGAGTCTTCATCCGTTGCTTTAACTTCAGTAACCAAAGTATGCAGTGGAGCATTTTCAGCTAGTTCAACCTCATACTCATTCTGGCTGAAAACAGGACTGTGCATGTTGGCACTGATTACACTTATATGGACTTGGGCTGAGCTCCTGAAGACACCATCAGAAACCGACACATTAAGATTATAATGTGACTTCAGCGTCTGTCTGCGTAGGTTTGAGATGGTGATAATGCCAGTTTTACTATCAATCACGAAATTCTTCTGATCATTGCCTGTCAGAATGGAATATTCCAGCTTGTCAACATCTGAACTGTCTGCGTCTGAGGCGTGCACACATGTCACAAAATGTCCTCGAGGAGCCAGTTCACTAATTTTGGCTTCATAAAGCAATTGGCTAAAAAGAGGGGGGTTATCATTGAGATCAGTTACATCCACAGTTACAATAGTATCACTGCTCAAGGGCAGCATGCCACCATCTATGGCCCTTATTAGTAACTTGTGTTGCTTAATTTGTTCATAGTCCAAGGTTTTTGCTATGAGAATGAGTCCAGTGCTGCTATCTATGTGAAAGTAGTCATGACTTTCACTATTATCCTCAACCAAGTGATAGGAAATTCCCCTGTTGGTTCCAGAATCAGCATCTGTAGCGCTCACTTGTGCAACAGATGTTCCAACCACAGATGCTTCAGAAAGTGTTGCAATGTAAGACTGCTCTGCAAACACAGGAGGATTATCATTGATGTCTTCCACTATTATGTCTACAAACACATCTGCATGCGCCCCATTTAGGGAGTCAGTTGCTCGAACACTCAGTTTATAGGCTGGATGAGACTCAAAGTCAAGAGGGGCAACAACATTTATAACTCCAGTGTTGAAGTTGATAGTGAACTGATTGAAAGGATCTCCACCCGTAATGCTGTAAAACACCTTGAGTCCTTCAGGGCTGTTTGCTTGTACATGTACCACAGGACTGTGGAGCTGAATGTTTTCTGGTATCTCTGCACTGTAGAAAGGCTTTTCGAACACTGGCATAGCTTTACTCATAACTGTAATTGGGACTGTAACTTCAGCTGAAAATGCAGGGTCTCCTCCATCTTTTGCAACTACTGTGACCAGATACTCCTTATTTAGTGTGTCTGGTTCAAACTTCTTCTTCAGGGAGATTTCACCAGTGGGATCAATTTGGAAATGTTCGTGATGTTCTTTGAGATAGTAACGCACCTCTCCATTTTTGCCTGTATCTTTATCTACTGCTGTCACTCGTTGAATAACATGGCCTGCTTCAGAGTCTACTTTAACAGCAGCATAATATGGAAGATTGACAAAAAATGGAACATTATCATTTACATCTTCTACTGTGACTTTAACTACAATGTGTGCAACAACTGATGGTTTATTTTCCTCTGTCACTTCCACAACCACATCAAAAGATTCTTGCTGCTCACGATCAAATGGTATTCCCGTTGTTGAAAGGACTCCTGAGGTTTGGCTTATCTTAAATCTGCTGTCTGGATTTAGAATATGGTAAAACAAAGGCTTATTTATTTGATTCCCTATAGCAGTAACAACAGCTATTGTTTTTGCCTCTGTGGAATTCTCCTGAACTGTTGCAGAGTAAGAACTCTGTGTGAACTTCAGCTGGCTTGCTTTGCTTTCTTTCACATTAATTTTTACAGATGCAGTGCTTGCAAATCTGCCATCAGATGCTCTCACTGTTAATTCATATCTGCTTCTTAACTGAGTTGTGTTTTGTACTGTTATATCTCCAGTCTTAGGGTTTATTGAAAATTTTTCTCCAATGTTGCCTTCAATAATGGAATAAATTAATTGGGAAAAAATGCCTGAATCTGCATCAGTGGCATTTACGCTGATGACTTTCACGCCTTTATAAGTTGGAACCAGAAGGGATGTCTCATATAGCTCTTTTGAAAACACAGGAGGGCAATCATTGATGTCAATCACATAAATAGTAACATTAGCTGCATATTCCGCATATAGACGTGGGATCCCTGTATCATGCACTTGTACTGAAAAGTGGAAAATATTTGTCTCCTCATAGTCCAGACTCATTACCGTCCGAATGGCACCAGTGCTAGAATCAATGGCAAAATACTGGCGGACAGATGGTTCAACAATTTGATAAACAAGCAAAGCATTAGATTCTTTATCAGCATCTGTAGCTCGAATTACTAATGGGATATTCTTGTCAGTCAGAACCACGCTGTTAATTGAAGCTGATTCACTGATGAGTCCTGTATATTCAGCCTGCGTGAAAACTGGTGCATTGTCATTCTCATCCCGAAGATGTACCAAAACTGTTGCATTACTGGACAAGCCAGCCATGTTTGTTCCTTGCACAGTAAGAGCATAAAAAGGCAAAGTCTCAAAATCAAGTATCTTCTGAGTAACAATGACACCTGAGTTGGGATTGATAGCAAAGGCATCATCCGTATTACCATCTTTTATTTCATAAACTACAGAAGACTGACTGTACGCTGTAACCATTCCAACAAAACTGCCAACGTTGGCACTTTCGCTGATTTCTGTAGAATATTCTTTGGCTGTGAATTTTGGTGAGGCATTATCAGAAACTGTAACAAATATATGCACAGAGGTCACTTCACTCATTGGAGGATGTCCTTTATCTGTAGCTTTTACCATCAGGTTGTATTCTTCCTGGTTACTACGATCTAATTCCTTTGCAATTTTAATCATACCCAAAATGGGATCAATAAGGAAGGAATTTCCAATATTCCCTGTGAAGAAAAAAAAAGCAATTAAGAAAGATGTATACAGAATTTAAGGGATGATTGCTTATTTAGCTCTATAAGTAGATGGAACAGAGACGCTGAAAAATTCTTATTTTTGCTTGATGAACATTTGTTAGCCTGGCTGGAAAGTTTTCTGTAATCAAGAGTTGGCAGGAATTCTAACTTTACTTGTGGAAATACTGCATAAAATACAGTTAGTAAAGCCATCCAAGACTTGAAAATAAATGCAAAAATTTACTTTCAGCAAACTTAAATATTGACTGTAGCTGAAAGGAACTTATATTCAGAAGTTAACGTTAGTGGAATAAAAGTTACATTTTCTAATCTAAAACAACTGGAATGTTTTGGACAAGAAAAAAAGAAGGGTTGTAACAAACCTTTGTGAATCTTATTTGATTATACAAGTATTGTTTAAATGACTGCTTCAAAACCAAACTTTTTAAATTGGACAAATAGTTACCTCTCTCGTAATTTCCTATTGATACACAGACAAGTTATTCCCTGTGACTATATTAGAAGAAAAATAATGCCTGCTGAGAAGAACCAGCTGCTATTTAATATAAACACTTGTTTGCTTCAAATTTTGAAATTTACAGATGAACTACACTGCATACAAGACCCTGCTCATGTATTAAATATGCTAACATTTTATTTACCTAAAAAATGATATTACTAAAGCCATGATCTCAACATGAAAAAAAAATCTTTAAAAACATCTGAACACAAGTAGGCAAGAAGGAGGTATTGTGTTTCGTTTGGTTTTTTTTTTGACTGTTGGTTTTTTTTTGGTTGGGTATTTTTGGGTTTTTTAGAGGAGGCTCTAAACACAGTGGCATTCTTAGAATATCCCATTACAAATCTAAGCAGCCATTACAAGCATTTAAGGAATGTTCCTTCCATTTGCTTAGAATATCAATTATAATGCTTTAACCTCCCAGTAGATCACCATCCTATAAAATAAACCTTACAGGTCTTACATTTACTCCTACAAAAAGCTAGAAGAAAGGAACAGAACAGCATGTCACTTCATTCTAGACTGCAGGCACATACATTTTTTCTTGCCATTGTCTGGCATTCATAAAACAAGCACTAACAAAATGGGAAAGGCGAGAGAAAAATTTCATGGACGTTGGTGTCCTGCTTAGTAAATGTCATATTTCTAGAAATGACAGAAAAATCTCATGTAGTTTAAACAAGTTATGAGGCACTCAAAAACATTCATTCTTGTCAGAGTATCATAATCACAGCTTTGTTTTAATACAGTGTTAAAGTATACTTTCATATGAAACCAGCACTTTGGGGAAGAAAAAGAAAATATTCATACTAAATAGTTCCTATCCTTTACACAGTAATTTATGTAAAATTTAAAAAAGCACATATCACCTTGCATTCAACAGAAACTGAGTAACTTTTTGTCTGTTGTTCTCTTTAATATATAGTCTCTTATGCTTGTTACTGGGATTTTTATTTGAAATTATTTTTTACCTTGAAAGCAGTATTCCACATAAGGAATGAAATTCAAATAACTTTTTTTGTTCTAGTCATGGTGACAACAAAGTTCAGGACCTTGATAATTGTATTGGCAAACTTGTATTAATTTAGATTTAATGGACTGAATCAAAACCCACTTCTGTCTGGTAAGTGAACTCAATCAATGCCATCCTGATTTCCAATATAAAAAATTGCCACAATTTGAACCACATTACTGTAGGCAAGTTCAGAAAGCTGCTCTGAGGTTAAAAATAAGGAGCAGTTCTTTCCTGGCCTGCAATCTGGAAGGAGTCTTAATGCCAAATTGACCAACTCTTAAGGAATTTCTCAAATATTTTAATAAGCTAGAATAGCAGTCCGACTACTAAAATCAGAGGCAAGTACAGAAAGCAACCCCTTCTTTGCTGCATCTATCAAAAAATTTACCTTAAAAGCTGGGATTAATTAGGAGTTTGGAACATGTATATTTAAGTTATTTTTGAGCTCCTTACTTCTGCATTATATTAAACACAAAAGCACTTGTCTCAGGCTCTTATTCTATTCATCAAATCCTTGCTTTGCATATGCCAAAGAAAATAAGACCTACAGTATTAAAATAGAATGCATTTTTAAACCTGAATGGAATGATTTCTTACAGAAATTACAGATTCTGTAATTTCTAAAGAAATTACTCCTATTGAGCATTTCAAGATGGCTTTTTCTTCCCCTACTACTAAAATACGCCAAATGTATCTAGAGGATAACACAAATAGCTAGAGGATAGAGATGAATATTTGCAGTTTTCTTTTAAGTACTGTGAGTCTGTATCTCTCAGAATATGGCATATAAACCTGCACTGCCCCCCTTTTTTCACAGATGTTTGCACACATCTACAGTTGAAAAACGATCAGCGAGTTCAACGGACTGCAAACGTAAGAAAGCGAATATACCTGATTCGATAGAGTACACAATTTCTGCATTTTTGCCCTTGTCCTTATCTAATGCTGTGACCTGGAGTACTGCTGACCCAACAGCTGCTGACTCATAGACTCGTCCTTCATAGGAAGGGCTGGTGAACCACGGGGCGTGATCGTTTGTGTCGCTGACATTAACAACCACTCTGGCGTAGTTGCGCTTCACGGGAACATCTTGATCTCGAACCTGCAACAGTCAGCACAGCACCAGGAATTAGCACTGGAATTCCAGCAGCTCACTAGGTATCAGCAATAATTCAAGGTGCAGACACAAAGACCGCACAAAAATCAAACGTACAAATAAATGCTTGAATTATGAGGACAAAGTAAAATGACATTAAAAAGTATCTGTGTGTAATTCACAGCAGAAGAAATCTCATGCATACTTACCATTATTGTGAGAATATGCTGGTTCATGGTCTCATGATCCAGTTTTTCTGAGGTATAAAGGGAGCCAGTTGCAGGGTCCAGACGAAATTTTTTAAGACTAATGGGATCAGTGCTGCCCTGCATAGTATAAATCAGTTTATTCTTCTCATCTCTGTCTGTGGCACTGACTTGCAGAATTTCTGTCTCTGGTAAGGTATCCTCAGGTATAATAACTTCGTATTTTGAAGCAGAAAATTGAGGCCTGTGATTATTTGTGTCTATAACTTTGATGTACACCTGAAATGATACAATGGGAAGGGGAAAACATCTTAGATAAGACATCTTAAAGGGAACGATATTTGCCCAAAGCAAGACAAAAAAAAAATTCCTTGTTAATTTTGGAATAAAAAATTTAAAATATACAATATGGATCCTAGAGGGGGTGAAAATTCTGTTTTGGGGTGCAAATTTACAATTTTAAGCAATGCTTTTTCAAGGTGGTGCACACCTTGCCCTGACATAAAACCAGTCCTCTTTCAGCTCCTCACATCTGCAAGCCTAGGCAAGAATAGGAAAGTGGTGGAATTGCCACAAAAGTGCATTATTTCAAAGAACTGCAGGCGGTTTTGTTTACTATTCTCTAGCAAGTTAGCCCAATTTTAGCAAAGCTTACTGGTCACTGACAATTTCTCTGAAGCTATAGTTTGATTAAATCTGATGCTTCAAACTGCGTCTTTGTAAAATATTGCTCACTGGAACCACAAGAGACCCCTGCAGCCCGACTTGCTTAACACAGCACCGAAGTTTTTTATGAAAAGGGCAAGACAGACAACCATCCTGTTCCTTCAACAGTGATAAGATCAGACAAGTAACAGTAATGCAAAGGAGTTGGCAAGTAGACAGCAAAGCTCCAGCAACACTCAGCTAAATTCAGGTTCTTTACGTGCTGCACGTACAGCCATGCTTTTATCCATCCAAAGGTTAGGAGCTCTGTATACGTTTGTTAAGGTCTATATATAAACAGGTTTTTAAAATAGGGACTTGCAACTCTGTAAGTGGGTTAAATTGCTCTTTGAAGACACTTACTGCTTTCCATTGGTAACTGGTGGAGGCTACAGATGAATTTTAGGCAAGGTACCAAACTGCAGGCAGTAGAAACTAAATTAGATGAATCCTGATAGTGGCAAATAATTAGGAAATGCCATACCTCTTGCTACAGGAAGAAGAAATGTCAACCTTGCAAAACTAACATCTTACTGTAAAACTGAATCGTTTGGCTCACTGATAAAATCCCTTGCAAGATGTTGCTATGGAGACTAAGGAGTTTGGTTTTGTCATGGATTAGAAACAGATTAAAGAAAAGAAACAAAGAGGTGGACTAAATATTGACTTTCAGTGGGGAGAAATATTAATGGTATGTGACCCAGGATACATATTAGGACAAGTTTTTAAATACATTAACTAACAAATTAAGTTGGAAAATGAAAAGGAAGAGTAAGTATTATGCTAAAAATGTGATCTTTTTACATTGTCGTGATTAAACAGGCTGCAATAAAGCAACACAAGCATAGCTGTTAGTTTCTTTTTAAATTTTGTATTAAGTAAAATACATTTTAGTGCCTCTTGGAAGAAGACAGAAAGGTCTAATACACTCACAAATTATTTGAGTAAAAATAGCTCCTCACCAAACAACTGTGTTCAGGAAAATTAAAAATGATACTAAATGAAGATGAAGAAACAATTAAAAAAAAAATAAAACCCAAACATTCAATACAAATCAAACTATAAAAAAACTTTCGCATAACTGAAAGTTTTAAAGGCATATACAATCACAACACTTCATTAACGGATACTATGTTTTCAAAATGAACTCATCACCAACTTTTTTATTAAATTTCCACCCCCAAGAAATTATTAAGGTCAGACTCAAAAGAGAAAAACAAAGTGAAAAGATGAGGTGAAAAAGTGAAAAGATGCCATGAATTTAAAGTTGTATTGAAGTTCATGTCTATTTCCACTCCCAAATGAGGAAACAGAAACCTAGGTTAAAATTGGAAGTGAGAAGGTGTGCAACTACAGAGCAATTCTGTTAAGCAAAGCTTTGGAGCAGAAGACATGGCCACCTGTGCTGTTGGAAGCACACAAAACAAATAAAGAATAGCAACATTACTAGAACTGAGCACCACAAAACTCCCCATGCAAATGACTAAGTTAAATGCCAGGAATCAGTACCTACAGGACTAATCATATATCCAATGAAAAGTGAGTTGTTAATCAGGATTTAGCATCAACTCTGGTATTAGCTAGTGAAGCAATTAAAATGACATGTAAGGAGAAATCCTCCGAAAAGTAGGGTTGGGCTACACAGATAAGGAGTTAGCTCCTCGAAATGTACAGCATTATTAAATATGAATTATTAAAAAAAATATTGCTAAGAAATAAACATAGTGACTCAGTCACTACAAATGGTTAGCTCAGGTATTCCATTACTTGTCACATTAGTTGCTCAGGCTGCAGTTTTTCTGCACGCTGGTAAACACAACTACAAATACACAACTTCATGTATTAGTGCAGTCATTTTAAATGAACGCAAAATCCAAAGTTTATCCTAAACTCAAGTGAAAAATGTTTTATCTACATGCTCTAGGATTAATTTTTCTCTCAGTGATGTTATTACTTTATGCCCACACAAATTCTTGTGGACAAGCATCATGTGACCTGATGGGCTCTCTTTTGGTAACTTGTCTAACTCTGCACACTGGGCTGTTTTAATAAGGGCAGGGGGGAGGAATTAGCCCCTTCTGTTTGACACTCACTGGTGGGAAGGTAGATTCACTACCTCCACTCCTGCAGTACAGGAGAGACACCTTGACAAAATGAAACAAATCAAATGACAGGTCATTAAAATCACAATCAGGATTTTGAAAAGCAATCTGTCCACAGGTGGGGTGCAGGAAAGAGAGACAGACTCTTCTCAGAGGTGCACAGTGAAAGGACAGGAGGTGACAGTCACAAGCTCCAAGAGAAACTACAACTAGACATAAGAAAACTATTTTTTCAAGGAGAGTTGTTAAACACCAGTATAAAAGCAAGTCCAAGGGAGAGGTGTTGTGCCCAGTCAACCGAGGCAGTTAGAGCCTGATGAGTCACTGAAAGACTTGGTCAACTTTGCAGTTTGTTCTGCTTTGACCAGGAGTGTTAACTAGAGCTCCAGGGTTCTTTCCAATGTGAACTATTAAATAAATATTAAATAAATTTACAAAGGAAATCCTATTTTCAATTCCAGAATTCTTACTGAGGCTAAGTGACAGGCGCTAGATGTGCAATTACATTTTAATTGTAAGAGGACCAAATTTTCATGCAAACTGTTAAGACCTTGAAGTTAAATGGAAAGCACTTGCAGAAACAGTTGTGAGCGCAGTTTTAAAGACCCATACAGAAAAATATGGTTTAGTGTGTCTTTAGAACAAAACACATGAAGAACTTGTGTTATTCTAACACAGCATGTAGTATAAAATAGAACCAGCTTTTGAACATTTCTCAATGAAATGACAAGATTCAATTCAAATGAAATATGCTAATATTATCTCTTAAGAAAGAGTTGCACATTAAAGAGGCACAATATAGAAAAGCTTGACATCAGCAGACCACAACGTGATCTTTGAAACAAAATGCTCTGGAACTAAAGAAACTTCCCTCATTTTGCAAAAATATGCAAGGGCTGTGTTGCACAGCTGCCTTCTGCCTACAGATCCCACTGAGCAATGTACACTGGTTATAAAGAGAACAAAGCAGGATTACTTTGAGGAAGGACTTAAAAACTATTAATAATCTGACAGGTGAAACCTAAGTTTGCATAGGGATGTACTGATCGCTACTAAGAGGTGATATGCGCCATTGACAAAACATACAATATTTAAACATAATGTTTAGATTTTAGGTTACTTTAATATCATTTTTTATTTACTGATTCTGTGTGGAATTTTAAAAATACTCCTGTCCCACAATTATAGTTACATTGACATGTTTATATAATTTTCATAAATAAAAAGTTGTATTATCCAGAGATGATATAACTTCCTTCCAGCTCTAAATGCCTATGTAGAGCAATGTAATTGCAAGCAAAATTACATGCAAAGATGTAGTAAATGAAGATTATTCGATACTTCATTTCCAAAGTATTATGCCCATATGGATTTTGCAAAAAGCAACATTAAATATTCTGCAATAGCAAAGCAATAGGTAAAATGCTGCAATTAGCTGGAAACCATCTGAAATATTACTTTCAATGAAAAAAATTGATATATACAGCAATGACTGTAAGTGGCTATAGCTAGAAACAGGACCATTTCTTTTGGTTTTCCCCCAAAAATTAATTCAATAGTTCATTTATCACTACTTAGAGCGTGTGAATGACCTTTTCTATTTCAGTACATAGGTATGCTGACTTGTGGGACTTAGTTATTTAGTTTCTGTATTTTTATTTTATTTGTAATTATAATCCTTCCAAGCCTGACACTGGTAATTTCTAACATCATGTCAAACACCACTTGTTTGTCCTTGTTTTGCCTCATGCATTTGGCATTTAGATGCATGCAAAATTCTAAGAGACTCCACGCCTACTATTGCTTCATTTTTCAAAAAAGCTATTTAACTGAAGTCCTGAAAGAGTCAAATGCTCTACAGATGTTAATGGCCCAAGGCCAGCAAATGCCTTCCAGTTTTAAGTCAGATTCAATACACTGCTTTTACGCAGTAAGATTTTCATTTCTTGTGTGTCCCTCCCCAACTTCTTGCAAATGCCATTTCCTTTCTCAAATTAAATGTAAAATTACTTACTCTGCTGTTAATCAAGATCTGTTAAATTGGTTATATCCAGTGTTTATAGCAATTACTTTGTAAGCTAAAAGCTCTGTATGGCATATTGTTGTTTCTCATGTACGCACTCAGAATTCAGAATTTCTTTTGCCTGTCACTCCATTTTAACTGTTCATCAGCTCTTAGAAGAATCCAATGCCACATCAGCAGTTAAACTTCAGTCATCAGTATTTTAGCAGTGAGTGGAGTTTACACACTGGCAGCCATAAATCACACCTTCAAATTTGATTTTGTATCAAAATTTTTAACCCCCAATTTAAGCCTGATCTGAAATGCATCTTTTGAGGGATAGTCCTGAGGGTTATTTTACCAGATTAGTGCATTTGGGTGGGCCAGGAATTATGGGGGAGATAAAAATTAGGATCATGCACCAGCAGTTGCAGAGTTTGAACTAATCCACACTCCTCAATCTAATACACCACGGTGAGACTCCAACAACAGCAGCATAATTTGTGCTTATCCCACGAGCAGGGCAAAAGAAAGACAATGCAAGGGAAGTCTTTGTGCTTGTTTGTAACAGAAACCACAGTCTCTGATCCTGCCAAGCCTAACAGAGAGAGGAAGAGAAAGATATGAAAAACAATCACAGATACAGCAATCACAGAAATGACAAATGCGAGACTACTATGCCAGTTCTTCTGGAGAAGACTGCTGTGGGGTAAATGTTTATAATGATCACTTAGCTTTACAAAATATTACAATAACAAATTCATTTAAGGAACAAAAAGTACACTGTGCATTCCCAAGAAGAACTAAATGAATCACATAACTCGGAGGAAAAGAAGGGGTGAGGGTTAAAGTAATTTTCTGACCTTCCAATTCTTGGTTGTTCTAAAAGACAAAGCAGATTATGGTTTAACTATGACAGCTCAGGACATCTGCATACATTCAGCTATGCCAGCAGCAGCACTGGATAGGTTATCTGCATTCACCAAGGCCCTGTAATAAGCCTTGCCTAGTCCCCAGGCTACCCCAACACACTGTATGATGGCATCTTTGAATGCATTTTTGGATGGGGGGGACAGAGGAAGTGTGGATGGAAAAGCCTCTTGCTGTCTTCTTGAATGCCAGCTGAATTTGTGTTTCCTCTATTTTTTGTCCTAAGAAATTCCTGCCTTCTATCCAGCATTCTGTAATCGCTACAAGTGAACCTGCTCAATATTTTTACTGCAAGTAGGTGAATTTAATAAATTTACAGCAGAATTCTCCAAACTGTTTATGGTGGTTATCAGCACCAGAGGCAATGGCGCCACAGCTATGATTGCAGAAAGCTCCTTCTGGGAAACACGTTGCTGTCTTTGAAGATTCATGGTCTAGAAAAATCACTCACAATTGTCACCTCTTAAGAAAAGGCATTTCTCAAAGGAAACTGCTAAACTTGGTCCTTCTACTATCAAATTTACTCTATTTGACCTATCAAGCCTCCAGACATGCAGACAGCTCAATAAAGATTCTGTTTAAAATCCTTAACATCGATAAGAAACATCTTTTCTTCTGGCTAAAAGCAGAAGACAACATATAAGACATTAGAAAAGATAACAGAAAAACACATGCACTGCACAGAAGCTGAACAAGAAGAAATTGTATTTGTAGCACAGATCTCCATGTACAGAAAAGACAGCAGCAACCCACTTATTGCTCTTTGAGTGCCTGAAGGGAAGGTCAATGATTAGGGTTGGTAATACAGACACATCACTGTCCAAGTCCAACAGTCTTTAATCGGTAAATAAAGCCTTTCCTTTCTATCTGGAAGAAAAGGGAAGCTCCTCTATAATCATGGCTCTATTCACACCAACCTCAGCTAAACTGTACTTTCATATATATTCAGGTTCTGGGCTGGGGAAAGAAACTAGATGGGAAAAACAGGCGGGGATAAACTACTTTACTATGAATTAGACAATACTGTCACAAAAGGCTTCTGCACTTTGAAGTGAACTTATTAGTCCCACTGTAAAGAATTGCCACCATCAGAGAGCCTTAGGAAAAAGGTAATTTAAAAACATTGATTTGTCTAAGGTTACTGCTTTTTGGAGATTGCTAAACAATCTCTACTTTCACCAAAACTAAAATAAAAGTATTTGGGGCAATACAAAGAGATGTTATAATCTAAACCTTGTTTCTATAAGTATACTATGCAGAAAAATCAGCTTAGTTTCTTGGATATTGTACAACTGGTCATCCACAGATCTTCCAGGCGGAGGGGAACCACAAAATTTTAAAATGGTTGTCTTTAAATTTCAAGTACAGTAATCATTTCATGTAGTGATTTTGGAGGAGCTTGTAAAGAGGAGTAATTCAGATGAGTAGTATTAATACTTTTCTTGTAATAAAGTCATGTATGCAGGGGCTTAGTTTCTGTTTTCATTTATTTAGCTGCAGGAACATCTTATAACTTAAAAGCTGTTGGTTCAGACTACAGTATAGTAACACACCACCTTTACACCTAAGCCACCAAACAACATGGCTCTGTGAATATCAGAATTCACTTCTATTTTAGACAAAGTCCCTAATTTAAACAAACCATGTTCATTGTCTAGGATTAAAAAAATGGTGAGAAAAAAACCCAACAGCTTCCCCATCCTCCAGCTACATGCTCTTTTTAAGTGCTTCATCAGAAAGTTCATTACCTGAGTGCTGATAGATCTGGTTCCATCTGTTGCTTCTACTGTCAAGTTGTAATTTGATT
Organism: Fringilla coelebs; assembly: GCF_963513975.1. Classification (NCBI taxonomy): domain Eukaryota; kingdom Metazoa; phylum Chordata; class Aves; order Passeriformes; family Fringillidae; genus Fringilla; species Fringilla coelebs. The sequence goes on along the minus strand of NC_140032.1, from coordinate 31,289,107 downwards.
TCTGTTCTGCATCAAGAGGTCTTGCAACAATGATAGTTCCTGTGCCCTTGTCCACATCAAATCGACTGTCATAGTTGCCACCTTGTTCAGGAAATTGTGAGAGGGAGAAGTTAATAAAATGCATTATTGCATCATCATTTTTATGTATGATAATGTTCTGCCTTCCAATGCTTAATGAAGGTGGAAATATATATACATATATTTATACATACATTTAGTTTAAATACTTTAAGTTTTTTTCCTGGTAACATGATACGCTGCTAATAGATATTTAAAACTGAGTAGTTTTTGGACAAAGCTGACTTGCCCAACTCATGGAAAGTCAGCAGGGACATTCTTATTAGCAAGATTCTCTACTTAAAAGAAAAAAAAAATCCATGGAATTTAATGATTCCATACAGCAGGAAATTGAGAATTACTGCATCAAATGCAATAGTTCCTTTTGGGCAGATTATCAGCTAGTAAGTGAAAAACATACTTTTTATCAAAATACATTAAAATCCCATTTGACATACAGTCAAATTTTTGTCTTTTGGAGCAGAGTACATATTATTATATTCATATATGACTATAGATAAAGCTGAAAATGCTGCAGTACCGCCAAAGGATTAGCATCTTAACGTTGAGTATCTAAGGAATTTACTATCTCAGTTTTACTGAGATAGACAGGATTCAGAATAGTGTTAAATGTTTAAATGCCCAATGTTTAAATACAGCCAAGTTCTTTTTCTGAAGCAAATTATCTTAATTTCCCTTGTGAAACTTTCAAATTACACTTTGAAATATAGTTAAATAACTGTGTAGATCAATAGCTACACTCAGTTGCTTAAACATTTAATTGATCATTATCCTGCCATATGGAGCAGACTGTCCTGAGAATGCAATGTCCATTAAGTCCAAATACTATTAGTGATGATGAATACTGCCATTTAAGTACAATTGCTTTAGACCTCTCAATAAACTGCCTAAAATGGAAGAATCAATTCTTATTTTGGTCAAGCCAGTGCTAGATATGGCAAACCAATTTTTCCTAATTATGGGCATGTGTTTTTGTAATTGTATTTTACAAGGCTAGCAGATAGCATTCAGATATCATCTGAGTGCTTTTTTTTCCTTTAACAAGATTATGCATGCTAAGCTTTGCAAATCACTAAATGCATTTTATGAAAAGCCACGGTTAGAAGTGAGAGGGTGAAGTTCCAAAGGTTGCAAATTTGAACTTAGTCCAAGAAAAAAACAGTAAATACTGAAATGAGCCCCCATTCACATGTAAAAAGGATTTCACCTTTAGAAGATTCCACTGCATGACAAACATATCAGTTTAGGAAAGATGGGCTGGATTCTGCTTCACTGGATTTGAGATATTTGATAATGACCAACATCACATAATTTTTCTAGTTCAATTGAAAGCCAACTCCTCTTACTGGCCCAGCAGCAGTTTCTGAATCACTCAAATGGATAGAAACTGGACATCATGAAAGGCAGCAGCTTTTTTCTTAACAGAATATTTTTAATGGGCTTTGTGCAGTATGTCAGTTTTAGAAGGTGAATCTAGTTTTTCCTTTTATAGATGGCAGGCAAAACCATTTTCTCAGATGTCTCAATGAAGTTCTCTACATTTTAAGGGAAGAGTAAAGTGAATGAGCATGAACTGGTTCAGTTTTCCTGACACAAGGACAAGCTCTCTAACCAACATCTTCCCCTTCCTTACCAAGAAAATCACCAGGGCCTTGCCCATATTTGTGGTAGTAGTAGTGATATCTGGTGATCCGCTGAAGCAGAACTCAACCCAAACTTCTGCATCTAGTACACTGGAAGTGTAACAGCAACAATTTTGGCCAAAGCCAAAACTGGATGCTCAGAATTGATGCTGTATAAATGTAATGATGACAAAACAAAACAAAAACGAACCTGTCACAAATGCAACCGTGAGCACTTTGATTTCCGAAGGGTTAATAAAATAAATAGTTTATAAATGTACGCTTTCATTTCAGATCTCATAATCTGGTAATAAATTATGTGATCTCAGCAGATACCTTCTGCTGTACAGTTCAGGTCACAAGCCATCTGTAAGATGTAAAATACTTCACTAGCAAGCTTGTCTCCTGGCTCAGCCAAAAAGAAAGAAAGCATGGAAAGCAAGCACAGAACACAAAGGAAAGCTGTCAATCAAATTCATTCATGCTATTAGAAACAGTAAAAGAGGGTGGTAAAGTGACCACCTGCAATAGTAGCCCATAACTTTACAACATGATCATATATCAAATTTTCCAAAACACTTTTACTAAGAAAACCGTCAAAATAAAATGGTTTATTTTACAATGTTTGGACAAGTTATGCTCTTTCCCAATGGAGTTTTCTGTATATGTCTTTCTACAAAGAGCAGGAAAAGAGAATTCATTTTCTGCATTAGGCATACAATAAAAATATGTGAATGTCCAACTGTGCTGCATACTTAGAAGGAGCAGATCAAAATAATACTATCAATCAGAATTCTATTCAGATGTACACACTGTTCACAGTGCATAGCAATTGAACCACGCTAAGAACAATAGGAAAGTACATCCCCAATTTAATTAACAGATTTTGCTAATAAAAGGCCCCAGAAAAAAAATCACTGCTGTACTGTGTTCAGACTCCAAAAAACCTGTAAGGCCTATTCTATCTACTCTCTTTCATCGCCATGAACTGCTCACCTTTCCCTGACAATGTCACTTCCTTAACCTTTCCTTTAATGGACTCATTTCAGTCTACAGATATTTGTTTGCTGTGGATGGATAACCCTAATTTGAACTGGAGCACACTATACCTTCTCATTTTTCCTACTCACTTATTTTTATACTTTCTGCTCTTCTACTCCCATATCCTTGAGTGTGCTTGGGAGAACAGTGAAAGAGCAGCCTCGGTTCCAAAATATCTCAAATGCAGAACTTTGCTCCTATGAGAATGCAAGAAAGCATCCTCAACTTTTTAGTCCCTCTAGAGAGTTGGACAGATCTGTAATCCCTAGGTTTGTCTAAACACCAACATTTTTTATCAATTATAATCTATTTGGACAGGAACTTTTTTTTTTTTCAAGAATACATTAAAAAGAACCATTATAAAAAATTCTGTGTAAGTATTTAATGCATTAGCAATGATTATCATTATCATCACAGATTGTTCATGCATGAAGCATGATTTTAGGGAAGAATTGTATCTGTTTGCATGTGCTTGAAAATTTTTTGAAACCAAACTTAAGTATTTGGCATTTATATATTCCTGCTACTTGTGTTAGTTTCATAAACTTTATTTTTAACTGTTGCTGTTCTCAGTACACTTCAGGAAATACATACCAGCAAAACAGATGTTTATAATACTTAAATTATTGAGAAATAAATTAAAGTAATAAATAAATTAAAATAATTTAAAATATGCTCTTCCCAGCAACTTAACATCATAATCATGGCTAAAGTTTTCAGTGGTAACCAAGACGAAAAAGAGCCTTTTCTTGCAAATGTAGTAGAAAAATCACAAATCTATCATAAATCTGGTAGACTGACCGAAAGAGTTCACTTTAGACTAGGAGCAGTTCACTACAAGGCACCTCTCCTGAACAAAGCTATGCCATTCCCCTTGATTCTAATAGATTTAACACACAACAGAACTTGGTTTTACTATCAGCTATGCAGTGAACACTCTGTGTATTACTGCTCATCAGTGCTCAGAGTCTAGTGACTAAGTCTAAACTTCAAAAAAGTACTATTAATTTTGTTACCACATCAACATATAGTCATATTACTGGTTAGAAATACCCTTTCTATACAAGAGGTTGTTAAGATACAATTTAGTAGAAAGAATATGTACAGGAAGAAGATTGCTGGGGTTAGGAACATTGCAAGCTTTCCTTTTAGTACTGAATCAAAGGACAGCAAACTGAGAAGCAGCCCAGAGGAGAAGAAATCCATGTGAACAGTAAAATCTCTTTTTGAGCGTACAATCCTGCTTTGCAGAAAACTAGCTTCCTATTTCCTTTCCTGTCATACAGTCTGTGAGACTGACTTCATTAGTTTTCATTTCAGTGACACAATAGTCAGAAATCAATTTTAAAACTGCAACACAGCAGATATTTTGCAACTTAATTTTAATCTTTGATACAGAGTGGCATTGATAAAAATTAAATATTTTTGACTTATAAAACACGCATCTGCATTTAAATAATGTCAAAACCTTGCATTATTTAGAAGAGTGATTAAAACCAAGCTGCAATGAGCCCTCCAGTATCTCAGACTCCATGCATTTGTTTCTAATAATAAAGGCCCTTAAGGCATCCTTACCCGTTATGTCAAACCAAAGTGGTGTTCCAAGAGGTTCAACAGCTATTACACCAATCATGTGAGCAACTGGGTCACTTTCCATCACCGTAAAAGAAAAAAATGATTCCTCAAAATAAATAGGCTCTGTGGGTGGGACAGGCTTTGGAATCCATTCTATGTGAAGCCGTGTAGTCGAAGATTTTTGTGGGCGACCATTATCTACAGCTTTAATCTGTGAAACAGACACATCTTTTAGGCTACAGGATCACATAAATCATTATGTCACATAAATAGAAAGCAGTAATAAGCTCCAAGCATGTTTGCTCGTGTGAGATATTTCCAAAAAGGTTAAGTGTCTCTCAAAGTGCCACTTGCCCTTCATTATCTGGGCAGCAAATGGAGAAAAAGTATGCAGCACCTGATAGCAGCACAAACTGTTACCATAAATTCACTTTTATTTTGCTTTCTTCCTGGAGGTGAGTCAAAGTGATTGTTTATGTTCCCTCATCACATAAATTATCTGCCAAGTTCTGGGAAAGAACAGCAGTTCTTAATACACAATACAAACATCTCAAATCATCCCTTAATAAAAACCAAACAAACACACAAAACAATACTTCTGGATTTGCTAAAGCTTTCTTCCTTCAGATACTGCAGTCACTCACCTGTCAGCTACTGAATAAGAAATGAACAGATAAAAGAAGACATTACATATTCATGATATACAGGATTTTCACTCACTGAAAGGATATCGTAGTCCCTTGCTGCAGAAAACTTCTTTGATGAAACCACTCCAGTTTTTGGTTCAATAAAGAATTTGCCATGTTCATCACCATCTTCAATGCTGTAGGAGATCTCTGCATTGGGGCCCTCATCTTTATCTGCAGCAATAACTCGATAGATCGGCTCTCTCCTAGCAGCTCTCTCTCGCTCGGGCTTACCCCGCTCCGGAAGCCGAATTTTGTAGAATTTTTGCAAGAATTGAGGCTTGTTGTCATTCTCATCTAAGACCTTCACAATCACCCGTGCAATTGTTGATTTTGCAGGAGTACCGTTGTCTGTTACTGTCACCTGTTTTTATTAACAAGGGTAAAGTTAGAGCTCAAACTTGGTCCTTCCAACAATGCTCCTCCCTAAATGAGGTTTTCCTACAACTGCCAAAACAACTGTACAGTTATCCCCTAACTTCAGTTAAATCACTTGCCTAAAGCTATTAGGTGAGTATTTACAAAAGGTACTCAAAAATATATTCTGCTATTATCTTAATATTTTGACACATTAAATGCAACATGAAATGCAAATATTCACGCTCATCTCTAACAGATGGTATGATTTCCACATATTTGAATATCAGTTCCCTTTAGTACTTGTAATGGAACACCACCACATACCTTTCAGTTCACAAAAAAACTCAACCACACCCAATGAGAAAATCAAAGCATATCCCAAATGAGGAAATTACAAGGGGAATGGGATAATATGTCAATTTACATAAAATTAGCATTGCCCTGAACCAAGCAAATAACAAAGGCAAATTTGAGAAACATCTATTTGATTTGAATGCAACATCAGTTTTGAAGGCATTACTGACATAATCAAGAGTACACTAAGATATGAGAGAATAACATGAAGCTAATCTAAAATAACTGCATAAGAAAGCGTGAATTGGAACTCAGAAAACACAAACTGGGAATAAAAAAAATGGGGCATATTAGTTACTATTACATAAGCAGAAGTGCAATCAAAGATCAAATTTAATAGTAAAAAGGAATAAATCCACCAACCCATCTGGTCAACATATCAATGCTCAATTAATTAGCTCAGCATTGGGTCTGTCCACCATTCTGTGCATTTCTGGGTTTCTTTCTAGCCTATTATCAGAGTTGTAAAGACAAAACTAACACATGGGAAAACTGCTACTTTAGGCCAGTCTGTCTGTCCGTATTGCTCTGTAGTTAAGAGTTCTTCTATCACATACTTCACAGACTTTTAGTTAAAACTTTAACAACCAGTTGGGATTCAAAATGAACAAAGAATTATAAATTACACCAGCAGGCAATAAACAATGTTCCAAACTAAAGAGCAATGAGCTTAAACTGCTATTTTATACAGAAGGATGAAAGCAGGAGGATTTATGTACCACTACGTGACATTGTAATCCTAAAAATAAACTTTCTGAGTTCTGTACATGTTAGCTTAAGGTTATAAAGTTAAGCTTAAATTAGCATGACTGCTAGCAGACAACTGACCATAACATTACACCATGAGTGTGACTTCTGGCATAAGTTTTGGCCCAGAACAAGCAGCACACACACACGTTGTTTAGCTGCAGCCTGAGAATTCACACAATTCAGACACAATTTTCAACATGTGGTCCCCCTGTTCCAAGGATAAGTTGTAAGCAATCAAAGCCATATGGGCCATGCCACCTCAGGATCAGAAAACAATCCACAGCTCCTTTTATTTACTGTATAAATCTCATTTTAAAAATCCAGTATAATATACAGAGAAGTAAAAATCATGATTTACCCATTTTACAACCAATATACATAGCAGTGGTCAAGAGATAAGACATAATGGACATGAAGCGCTTTGGGAAACTGAGACAACCTGATCTGAGGAGGCAATTTGAAAAGAGGATTTACATTTACAGGAATGTTATGTCTAGTACCAAATCAGATTTGCCATTTAATTAATTTTGTTACTATTTCTTCTAGAAACACACTGCAGAAGAAATTCTGCCCCATTGCTACTTAGGTACAAAGCATTCTTTTCAGAGCTGATACAGAATTTTAAATAATGATAAAAAAATTGGTCCCACGGCTGCATTAATCCAGCTCAAAATACACCAAAGGGATACAAAAGGCCCAGGAAGACTGCACATATACTGCAATTATGCAAAAGGATAGTTTGTGCTACCAGGGAATTAATACATTCATCTCCACGTCTCTGCAGTTATTGCACTCCTATTGGAACACCTTTCTACAGAGCTCCTTTCATGAGTTTTGAGTAAGTCTAGGGGTGCTTCTCTGTCCTTAACATTAATTTGGCCAACTCCCATTGCAGTCTTTTATCTGTCATCCAGGACAAGAGGCACAATAAACATTCCAGATAAATCTTAGGACATAAGGATCATTGTGAATATTAAGTCTTCACTACAGGAGAAGTACCACACCATTACACTGCTTGAACACTGTGAAACTGGATGACTTAGGGTTCTCTATGTCTGCTTCTCTCCTTTCAGCTTGTCTGACAGAGAATGACAAAAGCTCTTAAATAAACTCCAGGCAATTAATTAAGCGTAGTTAAATAAAAGCATTATGTCACAAGTTTCATGCTCTTGGATTCGGGCTTTACAATGCATGTCTTGCAACTGATGTGACTGGTAAACATGTTATGCAGAAAATAAGGCTACTCACATACCATCCTTTTGTATTCTCTGTATTACAAAAACGTTCTGCACTTTTTTTGCAGAAGCCTATACTCAGCAAAAGTTAGGCTGAAATAGCTATTCCAATAATTACACTGGAAGATAAAAAGAGGAATCACACTCCTTTTAACAATCATGCCTTTGTACCATTTGAATGTAAATCTTTGTTTTGAGATATAGAAAAAAAAATTGCATTCAATATGTACCTTTACTCATTTTTAGCAAAAAAAGCCTCAACACACAGTTTTTATAAGATAGGTGGTTATCTGCATTACAACATAATGAACACAGAAGGAAATTCCTTCTGAAATCCAGTTTTTTAAATTCTTCATAGAGTAATCAAGCCTGGCAAACTTAATTCTCTGTAAAAGAGCAATGAATTTACAGTCACTGTTTTTCAGCAATCTAAATAAATAATTTACCTCCAGTATGTGCTCTCCCTGCTGCTCTCGATCTAGTTTTCTGGATGTGGTTGTAATTAGCCCTGCAAACATAAGAGAATAATTAATCAGATCCCCCAAGAAAATCATCTGAATGAAGGTTAGGTTAAATCAGCAGTTACTGCTATCCTCTATATTAATTTCTTCTTAGGTGGCCACTTCCATTTTTGTAGAATTTATGCTTTCATTAAGGGAAGGGATGAGGAGTTTCTGATACTTAAAAGCTGTGAAAATATTCTTTACAATCTGAAAACTAAGCCGTCGTAACACTTAAACACAGTCCAGTGTTCCAACACATCTGTGCGTGTTATGTTTCTGACAGAGTAATGAATGCAATTCTCCCACACGAAATCTTGTTTTCATATGCCTTTTTCAAAGGGTGGTGACAGACCTTATCTGAATTAATTACCTATCTCTTCTGGAAAAACGCCTATTTGTAATACTAGTGATAAAGGCAAAAGAAGGATAACCTGAAGAGTTACAATAATAAAAAAATAGAAAAAGCAGAGCAATATGTCTGTGTTCACCTAATTTCACAATGAAAAGCGGTCAAACAGTTGCTGTTGACAATAGTAGAGAAGAACCACAAGTTTTTGATGCATGATATTATATTTTATCACAAGACTTTGATACACTCCTGATGCAAGATTAGGAAGGCATGATGGGTTTTGCTTTAAATGAAGGAGGTCAAAGAGTAAGAAGTAACAAAAAGACAGTGAAATCTAATACAGAGGGATCTTATTTGAATTCATTCTCCCTAACAGTTAGTTCAGAATTTTAACTATTGAGTTTGATGAAAAGTAAACTTGCTCAACTCTCAATTATTGCAGAATGATTTGCTATTGTGTGAGTAAACTGTGCCACAGATGCAGCCACATGTGCAGTTTCTTTGCTGCACAAAGCAAAGACAAGACATTAACCTTTTCACAGGTACAAGTTGGCCCTACAAACACCATTGCCGAGTTCACATGGGACTGAGCCTGTGCTAGTAAATCTTGCTAGACCCAACCTGGCCTTTTCATGAAGCAAACACTAAGGTTTGGATTTGCCCAGCTTAAGCAACTATTGAGCAAACTATCCCATGTTCTCTGAAGCAGCAACCCAGAGGAAAATGCAATGTCAGAAGACATTTTATCCAACTATCCCAGCTTTTGACAGAGAAAGGAAAGCATTGCCACCTTGATCCTTAATTGTCAAACTGGAAAACAGGGAAGCAATTACCCAATGAAGGATGAAATAGAGATCAAAATACAGGTGGCATACTTCATGTTCCATTTTCTAACTACAGAGTAATTTTTTATAAATATGACCTTATATAAGGAAAATTAAAATCCACTTATAAAGTTTTCAAAGCTTGTCTGCTACAATAAAAAAGCCTTCAATTTTCTCTCAGCTGATAAAAAGCAGAGTATGGAAGAAAAGCAATCAAGACTTCAATTTCACTTAAAAGAGAAAGGCCAAGAGAAACAGGATTGTATACACAGGTGCATAGCTACTCAGTGCTTCTGACAAAAACAGCTGTAGTCTACTTACACCAACCAAACAGCCTGCACTAAATAATATGAACAAAACCGATATAAGGTGATATTACAGCTGTCAAATGTTCAAACAACTATTCTGCAAAAAACAGATAGTGCAAATAACAGCTGTTCCAATTATGGTCAAATCTGCCCTTGTTTTTCCTGCAATTTTGTTTGCCATCATATCAAATCCATTATTTATCTAGTATTCTTGACAATGATATGTCATGTTCTCCTGCTTTACATTTTCATGCTTTTACAGCACATAGAAGATACATTTGCTACTGTTAGGATATATCTTTTGGTATTATGAAGTAATTGTCCTTAGTTACAAAGAAAGGGGGAATGAAAATGAAAACATACAAAACCCCAAAACAAACAAACCAAACAAACAACAAGGAAAAAAAGCTGCATTATTACTGTGAATTTAGGAAGGGGCAGGGGAAGAAAGAGAAAATGATGTGACAGTCGTCTATTAACCTTCTTGAGGTAATACTTTCACGTGGATATTACAGAGCTGTGAACAATGACAACTGAAAATATTTATTGTCACATATTCTAAAAAGCTTTACTTTTCTGCCCAAGTCTGGATGACACATTTTCTTTTCACAGACACTATTACAAACAGACTAGGACTGTTAATTGGAAGTGAACAAGTGGCACAGCTGCCACCTCATCTGCTTCCTTCCAGGAAAGGGACTTGCAGGTGACTTCAGAAAACTCAAGTTCTCCTAAAACCTCTTTCTACTGAGTAGCTCTGTAAAAAGCCAGCACATGCCCTTCCATGAAGCATTAATCTCAAGGCTCACCACAGTTACCAGAGAAAAGCGTAGATGGCAGCATAGCCATTAAAGGCTATGTTGAACTACTGTTGAACAGCTGAGCTGAAAATGGGGAAAATCTCAAAAAACAGGAAAAATAAAGCAACCTAGCAGAAATACCTCATGATGCTTGCATTTCCCTGAATATTCAATAGTTAGTCTACATCATCTGACAATAATAAGACTCCATCTCTCACAGAAGCAGCAAGTAGAGAATTACACGAGATCAGAAAAATGACACATTTCAATAGCTTCCTATCCATTTTATTTTTCATCAAGAGCCATGAAGACTGGAGCCACTCCTAAAGATGGCAATTAATACTCAGAGAAAAGCAAATATCAATCAAAAAACTGTTCAAAAGCTTTTACTTCAAGCACCCAAAACAAAATTCTACCATGTAACACTACTTTACACACTAGTGATTCTTAAAGGAAGTCTTGCTCCAGATAAAATTCCTGCTAATGAAGTTGGTCAATACAACGCAAATGGGTAAGCAGAAAAATATCCAGCAAGAACAAAATATCCATGCTTAGATTTGTTAAAACTTCCAGTCTTTTCAGCCAAGCATGCCACACTTCTGTTAAAACACTTCAGACCAGTAACAGAAGGGCTTAGTCTTCACCATATATATCCTGTATATTCAGCAGAAACTAATGCCAACAAAGGAAATGTAACACTTCTGGATTTAGAATCACATACACATGCATGACATTCTTTTTATTTAACTCTTTACTGATAGACACTTTCCTAAGTGCAAATTTAGCTTCAGTGAAGTGTCTCACTTCAGCTTAAGACTATAAAAGGTTTGATTATTACAATCACTAAATTTTTCTATTTTTGCCAGGTTTTTCTATATTACAGAATGTTTAATGCTGCACCAGCAGATTTTATTCATTGTTGAAGAGCTTTCCTGAACTACAGCTGTGATAATAAGGTCAAGTGTTCCTATGCACTGTAACTGCCTGTTAAGAGGGTTGGGGACAATCTTTGGACCTAATGTAAGTCAGCTCCCTGCTAGAAAACCCACCTCTTTTCTCTGTTCTTAAGTTTTTTTAGATGGAGCTCCTTCTCTTTTCTGTAACACTTTGTATATATCCTTGCTGTGCCCCTCCCTCTACAAAAATAAATTCATGGCCACATTTTTGCACACGCCACATCCCCAAAGGAGGGGCAAATAAAAGGTTTTAATTAAGCTCTGAAGAAGTCTCTAAAACATTCAGTTTTGAAATCTTTGTTATTAGGTGGGGAGAATGTCTTTATTGCTGAATGAAATAACAGCATGTGTGAGCACACTTGTGACAAACCATTCTATTTCAAAGCAAAACTGACTCAGAGCACTATTTTGTAGTCATATTCTTACATTCTGTTTCTGATACCTTTTATCAGCCCTCCTCTCACAAAACCAACAGGAACAATAAGCTCCAGTCTGATTATTATTTCACCTCAAATCAATGTCACTATGGCAAGACAGGTCAAGCATTCTTGAGAAATGCAAGTTTATAAAAAACCTTTCTAAGATAATGATGAGGAAATGGTATCTCTAGTGAACTGGTGCCATTTTTGTATTTAGTAATATTTAAGAAGTTGCCTCATCAGAAACATTTCCAGAACAGCAGTTTAATAATTTAGAGAGTCTTTGGATAAATCATAGCTGTTCTGCCTCACTAGCTGGAGAGTGACTATAATCAACTGAAACTAACTGTAAACATCAGTAACAAACAAAAAAAACCAAAACCCTGCACGAGTAGCAAATACAACTCTATTCTCTCTTCATTCCTAATCTGAGTTTACATTCTGGGGATACCTGCTGTCTATTTGATGTCTACCCAAAAACTAAGAGAATCACAACTGCATTTAGATAAAACTTACTTCAGGTTTCTATTTTAAATAATAGCAAAACAAACATACAGAAATGCAACTCCAGCATACAATTATGTAAATCTGAATAAAATTCTGCATTTGGAATAGAAATTAGCACCAGAGATCAGATATTAGCAGGGATTTATTTCACAGTGGTTCCCATCATATTATCTCTGTTCCTGAAGACTAGCACATGAACAATTTTCATTCAATGCTGAAATGACAACATCCTTTAAAAACATAGGATGTTAGGTGGGCACTCTGTTAAGAATTATCTATTAGCTATCTTTATGGCATGGATGATCACAGTCATGACAGAAGTTGCATCAGAAAAAGTCATCTTTGCAAGGGGAGGAGGAAGGCTCAAAGTTTTTATTTTGCTGCGCATACATCATGCATCCCCATGCATTTGTGCTTTCACAAATACCTGCAGACTTTCCAACTGCACATTCAGATTGAGATGATGAAGATTCTGGAGATGGGAGGGAGTTTGCCTGCTAGACATGGCTAACCCCCACAATGAACCAAAAGACTAAAGCAGATGCCAAGTGTATTATGCTGCCTCTAATGAGTTTGAACTGACAGGCTTGATTTGAGTTAGAGTAACACTATTTGCATTACAGCATACAAAAATAAATACAGTTTCTCTGATCTTTGAATGCATTGGCACTGAAGAATTAAGGAAGCAGCTACAAATTTTTTTATTACTAACTTCAACAGATACAGGTCATAAACTAAGTATGAGGGAGGACATATTTGGTCAAGGTGGCTTTTGTCCTCTGTGTTAAATGCAAACCAAAACTAACCAGCAGAAGTGGTTGCTCTGGATTGCATCAGTCAATTATCACTTAAACTCTCAGTCATGATTACTACAACTTAGTCAATTATTATTTTAGCTCTCATTCCCCCACTTCAGCCCTCAAACCAACAAATTACTAGTGAATGTTAAAGGGTTTTCTCTTTTTTTTAACATATTTTTCTGCTTTCAGATCTGTTTAGAAGGTCTTAATATGTAAATCAGTCTAAGATTTTAAAGAAGTATGGATTTTACATTCACATATGGCAGTAATGGCAATCATGTTAACTACTGCATAACACAGCCCGAAAGCACCGAGCAAATGATGGCAAATATTCGGTAAGTTGAACACCAATTATGTCTCTTCAAGTGACAGAGATACTGTCTCACTTCAAGAGGGTTTCCTACTAATCTTTGTCATTTAAGAAGTAGTGTATCATATCCAATTCAAGACAGCTTTCCCTTCTAGACAGTGGCATATATCATTCTTTTGTATGACAGACTAAAAAGTTCACAGAAATCAGCACAGAAGTTCAAGGTGTGATCAAATCATGTCTCAGACATCTCTCATAATACAGTGAGTGTAAGTCTATCTGTTAAAATGATCTCTTATGAGATCATTTTAAATTTCTTCCGATATCTCAGCATTTTCCAAAATATGAACAAAAAGACTGATAAAACAATAATCCATTATTATTTAATCACATGAAGATGACTTTTTTTCAGTCTTCTTTCAACTGATTCAAAAAAGGCCCACATTTTCTTTCTGAAGATGTTCAGATAAGCTTCTTGGCAAGACTATAGTCAAACTTTGTTTTCTATGTAAGCCAAAAATCATCTTCAAAACCAAACCAAATGAACAGGTTAATAAAAGCAGGTCAATAAAAATTAGTAGCAGAGGGATTGAAGAAGAGATTCCAGCTTTGCAGCTGGTAAAAAATAAACTCTTGTGAGGCATGTAATGACTGATGATGACTATTATAAGCTACAAAGTCTAACATATTGCCACTGTCCTACATCACCATGAAAGCAGACTGCTGAGTTAAAAAACAAACAACATAGTGCTAACAAGCTATCATACTGGAGCAAGTGTATGATAAAGGAAGTGAACTTTGGCTTACATATTCTTAAAGATAATTCCTTAGCAATTTCACTTGCTTTTCATTCCTAAACTTTTCCTTGTTCTATGCACCTTAATAACTCTTATCATAACCAGCAACAGAATTGTCATCACTAAGTTTCTAATGCTGAAATATGATTGTAAATATACACTCCCAAGAGAAACTAGGATTATCATTTAAAAGCACTGTAAATGGCTGCAAATGCCTCTTCTGCTCAAGCACAACACTTAAAAGCAATCACTACTGTTCTTTCAACAAAGTTCTCAAAAATGGCACCACTTTTCAAGAAGAATTGAGAGCCTGGGTTCCTCTTTCCATTCTCCTAGCCATATACACTCTCCTTTAGTTCTGCTGTTGCTTGCTTGTTCTCTCTGGCCTCTTGAATTTTACCTATTTTGCTATGCAGCTCTTTAGGTAGAACAAAGATTCATTCTGCCTAGCAAAGTGCACCGCCTGTGGCTAGGAGACTTTTCTGGATAGTCTAAATGCACTTTTGGGGCTAATGGACTTATTTTCTACTTCATATATAAACTTCCTGATGAGGGTAATTACACAAACAAGTTACAATACCCTAGCTTTAAAAAAATTAAAATGCAAACCTACTGCAGTACACTGATGAAGCCACTGCTCCCTTTTTTGTTAAGTATAGCATGACAGCACTCAACTAGTACAGTCTTCCACAGTTTTGGTGCCTTTTCCCCTTCAATTCCCATGTACAGCCATTCAAGCAAAAGCCAACAGGACACTCCCACAGTGTACAGACACCTAAGTAAACTCCAGACTGAAAAGTCTGAAACACATTAAGAACTACAGGTAACACCCTGTCCATAAGGGTGTATTTGTGCAGCACATTTACTGAAGCACAGTAATATCAAAGAATATGCTGAGTTGGAAGGGACACACAAGGATCATCAAGGCCAACTCAGTGTTTATGAGCTTGTTGCTTGTTACCAAGACAGACTGTAAGATTTGTATGTAGGATCAAAAAGTATGGCTAATATTTCATAGCATCAGGCACCATGTTTATCTGTAACCAGGCAATTTAACTACTCAATCCTGCTACTATAAAGTATAACTGCAAGGCGAACATCTGAAGTTGAGTCACTTACCTGAACTATTTTAACAGCATCCTGGAATCTGCTGAGCAGAATGCTCATTAATCATATTTGTGATCTGAGCATGAAGCAAAGACAAGCAACCCTCCAAAGATTATTTATGTACAGCATAAGGAAGAAAAAATCATTTACATAAACAGCTAAGCCATCCAATATGACAAACACGGTACAACTTCAATTTCAACAAGATTTCAAATTAAGTGTAAAATTAAGTTTTTATTGATCATATAATGGTAGAAAATTCCACAAATGTATCTAACTAAAAGTAAACCATGTAGTTTTGTATACTCTAATTAGTCACTGACTAGATTATTTTTAGCCTGGATTTACAATCAGTTTTTCTTTTTCCAAAGAGATGCAAGAGAACAAATAAAATAAATAAAACCCCAGACCCCCACCTGACACTTACAAGAAGTACTCTCTACATAAATGTTTTCAAGTAATTTTAAAAATACCTGCCTCTATTATAGCAAAATTTCTATATTTGCAGATGCTATATCTCTAAATAGTGTAGAGTGAGTGGATATGAAAATATAATTAGAAATTTCAGATATTAACTTGTTTTTCCAGTTACAAAAAAGACCTAGCACTTCAAATGATTTTAAAAAGACAAATCAAAGTAGCTTTTTGCAGAATTAAACTACTTTTAAAAACGTGGGCTAATTTTGGTTACATTTTCAGTAAAGAAAAAAATATGTTCTAGAGACAGTATAATCAAAGACTTTACTTTCTCTGCATGTCACTGGTAAACACTTGAGCACATGGAGGCTGCTACATACACTTCGAGCTGTGTGACATAAGTGAACAATAATTAAGCCTGGCATTGCTTACCAGCTACAGAAGTTACATGAAAAAATTCAGCATTTTGATCTTTATTTTATTTTAAATCACATAAGCATGCAATACACTAACACTGGTTTTATACAAGTTCCAAAATATTACGTCAATTGGGATTAAAACCCACAAGTAGTTAAACAACAAAGATTTCCTTTGTTAAAATGAAGCCAACACTACTCTGTGGTCACTGACCCTTCATTTCCTCACTAAGTAATTCTCCAGCGTTATCGGAAACCCATGGAAGTTGTTTGCAGCTGTACCCATTTCCCATTTCACTTCGGTCTCCAAATCAGACAGACCAACAGACAGACAGACACACACACACTCTCTCCATTAAAGGTTACTGTGTAAAATGCACAGGATACAGTTATGTTCTGAAATGGGCAATTACTCAAGGCTTCTGCTGAATTCCCCAACTAATATCCTTATCTAAATGGACTATCTCCTACACCATAGGATCACTAATTTCCTCAAAGGTACGTCCATAATATTCTCATAATAAATACCAAACTGCTTCATATATAAATTAATATAGCTTTACAACACTCCCAAGTAATTAGGTCATACAATTATTTCTATTTTACACCTGCAAAACCTAAGTATGCAAAAATTAACAACTTAAAATTTGTTCTGGCATACTCCTGTCCAGGTTGTGAACCCAAATCTAGTTTTCAGAGGTATGCATCACTTTCTTACCAAGTTTCATTAAAAGCACCGAAAGCTATACTTTTGTGATCAGCATTTCTGCCAATCTGAATGAAAACTGTTATATGGTGCAACATTTGGCACCTCTCTTCCACATTTGCTATTATTGCTTTAAATTTCTGAGGTAAGGCATGACTTCTCAAGAAAGTGGTTTCTGCTACCCAGCCCTGATTCCCTCCCCAAGCCAAACCTGGCTGGCATAACAAATATAACAGAAGTCCTGGGGAAGCGGAAAGAAGCATACCAATTGGGCAAAAAAAAGATCAGAAATTATTTCTAGCCTGAATATATGTGGAAGGTAATACCAAATGATTATAAGGACCCTATACAAATACCTGGTTAGGATTCAATTTTCTTGCTCAGTAATACTAGAGAGAGCTGGAACTCCTTTCTCTAAGCAAATGCAGATTTTGCTATTCTAGTGGGCATGCTGCACTTACAAAGCAACATCACGTTCTTTCAGGCACCTTAACTCGGCAGTCTTTGAGATATTCATCATACAGAGCCTGCAACACTGAGCAGCAGGCATATTTAAAAAAACATTGCATAGCAAAACTATTTCATCCATATGGAAACTGATACAAAGTTCAGGGAATTCAGTGAACTTTTTTTGTTTAGAGATAATTCAGTCTAATGTCTCTAGTTCTACAGCAATTTAGGAGGTTCTCCCTAGCTCTTCAATTTCCATGTTTTATATATGACTTGCTGATTTATTGTTAGTAATTTAAGAGTTAATACCTTTCTTCTAATTTCACATGATGTTTCCCATCCCACAATTTAAAAAGTAAAGCTAGAAGAAAAATATGAAATGGGAAACAATGATAGGAAAAGAATTTGGTTGACAATGTCATTCTGGGGAACTGTCAGCACACATTTTAAATTGGGGAGCTCGTTTGCAAACCACCCTTACCATTCTTACTGGGTGCAACAAAAAGCTCATACTTCATGCATGTCCTACCCTCCTCTGACAGAAAGAAATTACATAGTTTGATTGAAAGCTTTTAGTAAAATGAATACAATAACTCTTTTGAAGAGGCATTAACAGATCAGTTTCTAAATATTTAATTTCTAAATCGAAATAGATTAGGAATTATAAAATCATAATTCATCAACTCATAAATGTACATTTATATTCAATGGTATCATCAGCTACTACCTGCAGATGCCATACTAATTCTCTGTTCCACTTTCTCTGAGAAAGCAATCCTGCTATCAAGCATCATCCTTCCAACACTTCTCAAAAGCAAAAAAGCAAATTAAAATATTTTAAGATGAAAGGCACAGAGATGAAGAAAAATAGAAATTTTTCTACTCAATAAGACTGTGTTCTTGTAAAATAGAAACATTGAGTAGTTTACTCCAAGGATTAAAATAATCATTTGTATTTTGTAAATACAGACATGGAGCTTACATCTACAATATGTGAAACTTTCCAGTTCTACAAGTACCCAAATAGCTCACAAGCAAATAAACCACACCTGCAAGAAACAGAAATAGTACTAAAGCACTATTATACATACCATATGTATTACATGTGCTTATAAAAGCATTGTCTATGTATCTTAAGCTCCAAGGCACAAATCTCAGAATTTATTTACTGCTATATAATCCTCTGCTGTATGTGAGTGTTGGTAAATGTGCAAATCTTTTCTGAGCCTCAGTGCAATAGCTCTAGTGTTAAGTGCTGAGGTTAACCACAGAGTCCCAGGACATGTGTTCAGAACAGCCACCAAATCGTCCAACTTCAACTCTTTCCACCTCAATGTACTAACATGAGTTGCATCTCTTCCACTTTGTCAATTACTTATCATTATTTGCAGATTTGTCTACAGTTGTGTTCAGACTGAGCATGAAATTTGTGGAATTAAGTCTCTGTTCTCATTCTTTCTGGCAAATAATATTATGATAACTATTTTTATTCTACCTGGACAGCTCATGTGTACAGCACTTTATTTTCCTTGTGTGCAAACTCCAAGGATAAATAAAATGTTATTTCATTTGCTTTCGTGAAAGACCAAGTATATGTGAAAAAAGATTACAAAATGTCCTGTAATATACCATGTTATATATCCTGTTCCAAAAAATGAAATAGCATGCTAAGAGAAACTTAGCAATGTTTCCTTAAGTTATTTTATAATTACTTGAAATATAAAAGACATTTTTAAGTGTCAGTGAAGATTTACTGAAGGGGGTACTTGGAAATAGATTGCAGTAAGAAGCATCAGATACTACTTAAGGCAGTAGCATTTCTGAGAAACTAATCAGTCAGCCAATAGTTCTTGTCATGAAAAGAAATCTCTTCTTTTTGTGAATAATGACATATATCCTACGAAGACCCATGCCAGTGAGTTTCTAAAAATTGAGGATTATTGCATTAAGACACAGACATCTCAGTCTGGGGTCCACAGAGTTCTAGAAATGCATTAGCTACATCAGGAGAACAGAATGCAGTGTTTCACTTGATACATGTTACATGTAGGTTGTTTCTATTTATAATCTGTATTACTACTATGTGTGGGAATTCCAGCCATGGTCCACAGTACCATAGCACTAAATTTTATAAAGAGAAAGGAAACAATGGATCCTTGACCAGGAGAAGAGATAACAGCACATTATCACCTGAGCAGTCTTTTTAACAGTCACCACCTATTTTAAGAATCCCAACACTAGCTTTTAGTTGACTTGAACTGAATGCCATTACAGTCCTCAACTCACCTTTGGAGAAGCACAACAGCAGATATTAACTCAGACTGTCACTTTCAATGTTTCAACATGATACAGCAAAAAAGATTTGATTAATATTCCAGCCCCATCTCCCCTGTGGTTGGAAAGGAAACCTGGGGCCCTGGGGAAGGTTCTCTTCCTTGGACAAATATCTTGCAGTGTGATAACTTCACAGGGCACAACAAGGATAATATACACACATAAGCAAACAAGACAAGACTTGATCTCTCCAATTCTAGTCAAATGTACTCTTCAGCTGAGCCCTCTTTTAACTGATTGGAGAAGATAAAATGCACTGTGTTATAACTAGAACAATTACCACTGTCTTTTAAAGTGTTTTTTCAACTCCTTAACATGTCAATGCTATTGAAAATATTTTCACACCAAATAAAATCTATTCAGAATAAATATATTCCATATCTAATAGACAGAAGAGAGACTTGAGAACTTATGAACTTGATAACCTCAGTCAAAACTCAACCCCTATGTTAGTGCCCACTGCAGACTAACAGTTTCAAACTGGGCATGTACAAGATAGGCAGTATGTCCCAGCAGAGCACATG
This sequence comes from Fringilla coelebs, assembly GCF_963513975.1. Lineage (NCBI taxonomy): Eukaryota > Metazoa > Chordata > Aves > Passeriformes > Fringillidae > Fringilla > Fringilla coelebs. Next base: position 31,268,879 of record NC_140032.1, on the reverse strand, counting down.
AAATGGGAAGACTATATATATATATGAGTTAGCTTTTTAATACCCACTGAATTATCTGAGTGCACTCTAGGAACAAGCTTCCCTTCTCTCCTCAGCCCACCTTTTCCCTTTCCCTATGCTTAAGATGTCTGTCTAGAAGCACGTCTATCTAGCATTACAATTTTAACAGTAATAGACACCAGAGAAGGATGGTATGAATGGCACATGATAGGTGAACACCTAAGCCTAGGCCTTTAATTATATTGAGGGGAAAAAAATAATTTTCTTCTGCTGAGTGTAAATCAGAGGGAGATTCTTTTATTCCCAGAGCTTGTGTTCCGAAATATAATGATTTAATTATTTCCAGTTGCCCTTTTGCTTTTTATTCTTTAACACCAAACTGAGGACTGTGGATTGCACTGCTTGCTTCTAGTGTATGCATGCTACAACAGAGGCAGGTAAGAAGCTGTCTTGACAGAAAATCTTTATTCCTTTTCTATTAAGTGCTCCTTATCACTTCACCATCTATTGCGTTGAGCTCTCTCTCTCAAGGTCCCTTTGTAACATAAATGAGATCACAGTAAGCTACTGACATAGAAAACTGCAAACTCTGTCAAGACAAACCACAACCTCCCAATGCCCTAATTCTACCCATTAAATAGGAATAAAGATATTTCTTTATGTCAAAACTTCAGCAAGGGAGGTACAGTAGTGTCTTTTTTCAAAACAGCGTTTGGAAAATGCCACCTGATGATACAGGGGGCTGAAAGGGGAGGAAAAGAACAGAAGAAAGAGGAAGAGAAAATGACCTGAAGGAATATTTAAGGAAACAATAACCAAAAATAACTGGCCAATTATAGAGTAATGATGAAATGAATGCAGGCAGAATTTATGTTCCTTTGCAATTTGAATACTGCACTCACTTTTTTCCATCCAACTCACAGGCAATTTTATTTCCATTTTAACAGTATTATATCGAGACAACAACAAAAAAAAAATCTAAGTGGCAGGCAAAAGAACTTTTTCAAAATCAGAAAGCACAAGCAAGTAGATAAAGAAGCAGATTTTTTTTTTTCCTTTTGCATCATGCAAAATAAGAAAAAAAAGAGACAGAGTAAACCAAATAGAAATAAATCATACAAACACTTTCTACATTCACTTTAGAAGACTGTGGTTGAATTTTTTTGCTTTACTTTTCAGGCTCCCTTTTCTCTAAAGCCAACATTTTGTAAATATAGTGTTTAGATGAAGGCTTTAACTATACTAAATATCTTCTGTTGCTATAGCTATTTCATATGTCCCTCTTGGCAGTGTTTTCACAGATGCAGCACACGCTGACAAAGAAGTTATTGGCAGAAATAACCCAAATAACATATCTATGTTTGCACTCAGAGCTTTGCTGACACAGCAATTGCAATTGATAAAGTACACAAGCCTTTCATACTCTGAGCTGAAATAACTACAAAACAAAATGAAGGCCATAGCCTTCAAAACATTTTTTTTCACTCCATTTTCACTCCTTTAAGTACCCTGAAATTGCTTCCATGAATGGGCAAGAGCTAAATTAATAAAGCTTCAACTGCTCCCTTGTACTTACTGGGTTTGTAATAGATTTAAGTCGCTCACTACACCTCTGCAGGACCTCTAATCTAAAATTCTCTGAATTGTGAGAAAAAAACCAACTGGCTGAGTGATTCAGAAGCATCTCTCATAATTTTTACTGCGAAATAATACCTAAACACAACATATAAAAAGCTAAACTGGGCACAACCTTGCAAAAAATCCCAAGTTCTTCTCAAGGCATAAACTGTGGGAAAAACATCCAGTATGTGCTGGATGGGAGGGATGGTAGGCAACCCTTAAAATATTTTCAAAATGACTGGGTAGCTTCAGTTAAGACTGATTATTTTTCTTCCCATCTGTCTGTCCTACACACCTTTCAGTACCTGCCATTCAGTTACTAAAAGTTTACCTGGTTCTTGTGTTTGTACTCCCCTGTTAAAACTTCAGTGTTTTTTTCTGAAGCATTCCAAATAACCAGTGAACTCAGACTCTTTATTTTCACTGCATAAAAACCACAGCTGAAAATAATCCTCCAGATTATGTATTTCTAGCAACAGCAAGAGTTAATTACAAAGAAAGTATCTTCTGACTGTGGGACAAGTGAGTCTGCAGGGAGTAAATACCTTATTTTGCTTCGACTAACACGACACCCTCTCCCCAGCCACCAAAAAATAATTTTAAAAAAGGCCTGACCAAAAAAAAACTATGAAGACAACTAAAAACAATTTGATGAAACTAAATTAAAATATGGGTTTTTAGTGTATAGTTACTGCACTATAAAATGCATGGACATTGACCAGTCTAGAGAGGAGCTACTCAGAAGTAAGCCTTCACAAAATATGCCTGATGTGGATATGTCAAGTACTTGGAACCAAGTGCTCTACTCTAGTATCTCTTTTTCTACATGTTTGTATAACTCACTAAAACTGACACAGCCCAAGACATGAGCTTAACTCCAGCTATTGTGAAAGCATGTTTTCAACACTAAACCAAAGGTTTTGATTTCACCTGGTTTATGCAATTATGCAAACACGTTAATTTATTATACATAGAATAAAACACTGTATTGCACTTACCAGTTTTGGGGTTTATTGAGAAGAATCCCTGTGGATTTCCACTCGTAATCTTGTAGGTTAGTTTTTCACTTGAGCTCGAATCTGGATCAAATGCCTCAATCTGAATGACAGACACATCTTTAGGTGAGTTTTCCATGACCTCTGGGTAATAGACTGGTTCTGTGGTCTGAGGAGCATTATCATTAACATCCCCAACTTCTATGTAGATTTCAATGAAAGATGATAAAGGCACAACGCCTTGGTCTGTTGCATAAACAGTAAGCCAGTAATGCGAAGTAGTCTCACGATCCAGGTGATCTGCAGTCTCAATAATGCCTGTTTAATAGGAAGAAAGATAAACAGAAAATGCTCAGTAAGTACGCAGAAATGTGTAAAAATACAGTAAGCAACAAGTGCAAGTAAATTAATAAATCAAAATGAATACAAGTTCAAAATAACCAACATTGATTCCACAGGGTGTGCTAATACACACACACACACACACACACACACTCTCTAAGGCTAATCTGAAGCCACTAAAAATAAAATTACTGGAAGAGTTTTCAGCAATTATGCATCATATATTAAAACAATATATTACTTGATCTCCTTTCCAACATCTTTTAAAATACATCAGACCTGTCAGCACTATTCATAAAATCAGTTTGGCCTAAAAGATTAAATTAAATATGTAATTCACAATCTTTTGGGACTTGAATGACCCTCTTTACTCATTACAGTAAATTTTATACCACATTAAACTATCTGGTTTAGATGCCAAACTCTTGACCTCTTTACTATTATTCATATTAATGAGTAACTACTTAAATGTGAAACATTTTTATCTCTTTGCCCAAATGAATTATTTGACTGAACTTTCTTTATGTGCTGATTTATGCTCACACAGACATGTCACAGAAAAGAAAACAAAAGTTATACCAAAAGTAACCTTTGCCACATTAGGACTAAGCAATGGTTGCCACTACTGTGGAAATGGAAGGCAGCAAAAACAGGGTCAAAAATCTGCTCAATTTTACAAACATAAAATGAATTACCAAATAAGGAACTACTATACAATTCACAAACTTAATAAAAAGCTGTCTGCTGAGCCTACAGGAGATTGTCTAAGCCAGAACTGACTAAAGAATTTACACAGCATGAAGAAATACAACTTTATTTTTACAAGCAGCTTACTCTTGAGGTACAGCCATATTATGCATGTGTCAAAAGGCAATGTGGTATGGTGTAACCCATAAGATGGGGGATGACTATTAAATAGAGTCATGGCAGAATAAAACTTCACACTTTCCTTTTCCTGATCCAATCACTCCTACAGGCTGTCTGATTTGAGATATTTTCTTAAGAGAACTTAAAATCATGTCAGGATGAGGAACAGAGTAAGCCCTTGCAGCCATTTCAGTGGAAATTTTGAAGGGCTTTGTCATGGCTCTTACTGTTTGTTATACACTCACACACCAGGACTAATCAGAACTGGAGCCAAGATGAGTCAAACTATCACCATGACAGCCAGTCTTGGACTCTGGATAAAGCCACATAATGTGAGTATGCATGATGTGGCACTTCTACTGAGCCCATTTACTTCACACAAATACATATATCTCTATATACTTATACATACACACCATCAGTCAAACAGGATCTCAATAAAACTACGCCACTGTTTTCAAAGGAGTTCTTGGGGAAAGGAATTAACTCCAAGTTATGTGTGCTTCACACACTACAGACACTTTTTTGGATACATTATACTGACCGAGCAAAATATTAAGGAACTGCTTATTTATTCATTACTTTCTTTGCCTTGTGAGAAGCTGGTCTGACGATGGCAGGCTAAAATTTTAAGATGTCAATAAGATCACTTCAGAAGGGCTGGAGGGGATTGAAACTGATGCTTAGACCTGCAAACTCCCATATATATCATTTCGAGCAACATAGCATTTCAGAACTACCACCAGATGTCAGTGTGGAAATTGGTTTAATACAGCATCAAAGGCTACAGAACTGGGGTAAAAAGGAGGGGCACTGCAATTTCAAAATAGGCATGCATTACATGCAGTCTAGAAAAGTTTTCCTAAAAGTAAACTATTGGCTTTATCATTTCCTTTTTTATTTTTTTGCAGAACAACATCATCAAGAACTAAGTTCAGGTGTTATTTCTGTACTGGTATTTCACATTTCTGGTCCTTCTGCCTCAGTATTTACATTTTGTTTGATGACAGTTTTACTATTACAGCAAAAAGGTAATGCTATCCAGTAGTCACTGGATTTGTGCACTGGTTTCCTGAATAGTTTCTGCATAAATTTGCTCTTAATAATGGACACAGCCTTGAGCACTCAGTTACCCAGATTCTACTTTGTAACTCACGGCACACTTTTTTCATGACTTTACCTCAGCCAGGAGACTTGCTTGAGAGTAATCAAATTTGTTACTTACTGTGGCCTCACTTCTAAATGTAAATGCTGGATGGAGCATACAAACACTTTATCTTAAATCTGGATGGACTCTATGTATGGCTTGGAATGTTCTGTAAACCCTTCATGTCCTACCAAAGAGAAGACTGGATTGTATTAACTTCCTTCTATCAAGGGTTCCAGCAATGCTGCTTTATTACTTGTGATTCGTGCTGAAAAGAGCAACTGTTTTCATTTTACACATCCCACTTTCTAAACAGTAGCTGCATCAGAACTGGCATAATAATTTAAACGTAGCTTTGACTGATTCTAAAGAAAGAAAAAAGAGACTCCTGTGGAAAGAAGCTCACTCCCTGCAATGTGCTCACCTAACATCTACAAATTCTACCTCCCTAGTTATCAAAGCCCTCCTCAAGTAAAAGGATGACTGAACCTATTTTGCTTTTGTAGTGTATTAATTCTCAAATGTCCATCCCCTTAAGTCACATCCATCACATGGAATAAAGAGGAACAAAAAGTACCACATCCAAAAAATTATATCTCAAAAAGAAATATGTGTAAAATCTTGCAGAATGATACAGCGCTCATGGGCAACTTTGTCTTTTGGTTAATTTTTCATTTCAAATTAGATCTGCATATATAATATTACTTCTGTATATTTTACATAGACTTTGCAGAGTGCTCAAAAAAAGGCTTAGAATCTGTCTGATGACCTGACCACTGGATGCATCATGTGACACAGGTTCCCCAGTAGGATAGCTTTGGCTTTCAGAATGTCCCGATTTCCTATAGGGGCACTCACACTCTAATCATACATTAGTCAAAGTAACAGGAAATTTAACTGGTTTTCCATTTTTCTCTTGCTTCTCACTAAACTGATCCTGAATTTGAGGATGAACATTTTTTTCTTAATGTGGCCTTTATAATTCCAATCTGAAATAGAAAGCATGCAGGAAAACAATTTTATGATCAGTCACCTATGCAAAACCAGGTACCTAACTGTTTAACACTAATAAACAGGTTAATTCCTGAGTAATTTTTTTTTTAAAGGTACATAAGACACAGTTTAAAATAGATTCAATAGAAAGGTATGATGAATATGCAAGTTGGGAAACTTGTATTTGTGGATGTGCTACCCCTGGAAGTGTTTAAGGCCAGCTTGGATGGGTCTTTAAATAACCTGGTCTGGTGAACGGTGTCTCTGCCCATGGGCACAGAGTTGGAACTAGATGAACTTCAAGGTTCTGCAATTCCATGAGTACTAGAGACAGGCATCGCAAGTAAGTGGATTGATTACTTTGACAATATCAAAAATGAAGACTCAAAATAACATTCCTCCATTGCAAAAGCTATGAAAAAGGGAACAGGAAGGTAAGGAACAAAAATTTCCCGTCAGCATTCACATATGGAGGGCTATGGAGGAAAGGCCACCACATCTAGCTCTGCTCATTGCTCAGAGCTGCAGGCAATACAGCAAGGGAAGGGATGACTGGTCTATTAGTATGACTCAGCTTTCTTCCTGATGTTTGAACCCAGCAATAAAATGGAACAGATACACTAATCCAGCACACATCTAGGGGTGGGGGCAGGCTCGGACAATCAAAACTTGAATTTCTTTTGGTTCTATATCCGCTTTTATGTCACAAAGTACAATCAAAACTAAACACACATAACTGTATGAAGTACTTCAGTTTTTTCCCTGCCCCCTCAACAATCTGATCTTACACCCGTAATTACAAAACACCATCCTATTGCCATTACTCTAGTCAAAATTGCTCCTGCTTCTGAAAGTTTAATACTAAATCTTTCCTGATTTTGCCTATGAGAACACTAATAGCTTCATTTTTAATTTCTATTGAACAATAATGAGTAAAATTGTATGAAAACTTCAGTAGCCTACTACACCTTCTAAGGAACAGAAGCTCAAAAAATTGACAGATTACTTTTGTTAACAATGATAACAAGCATTCTCCTACCAAATCCCAAGTCTAGAACCAGTCCTTACCGTACCATTGGTCCTTGTATCAGTTTTCTGCTTTTGCAAATATTGACTACAGTAGCCTATTTTACATATTAGGGCAGCATAAGACTGCATGCTGCCTGAAAGCCAGCACTCAGCACTTGTGGAGTTTATAAATTCACTGGTTTCTAGTTCCAGTGTTTCTCAAGGTAACAGAGAAAAAACTGATCAGGACTCCTCTATCAAACAGAAATAAAAAACCAATCTAATAAGAGGTAATTTGTTTTAATCTTGCAAACATCTAGATCCATTAAGCATCAGTAAGATATTGATCATATCATCAGTTTCAATAGCATGTTTTGGCTCCTAGAAAGAATTTTTCCTTTTCTCTTTGAGTGGTACAAGGCACATTTAAGGAATACACCTTAAGTGCCTTTACTGTATCTTCAATGCTGTAAAAGCTCCATCTCTGCTCTAACTCTTCTCCCATTCAGAGAATATCTTTAATCAGCAGATTTCCCATCCACCCTCTATGCTAAGGCAGCTGGCTAACTTTGATTTTTACAAACCAATCGCTTTTTATGTAGCAAGACAAGTTGAGAAATCTACTAACAAATCTTTCACATTATGGTAATCCCAAAGACTTGAGAACATTGTTATTCAAAACATAAGGTGAAGTGAGGATTCAAAAAGCATTTTTCACTTGACTGGCTGTGCAATCTTGAAACCTTTCAGGTGGTCAGGATAAAAAGAAATTTAAATTCAGTCACTAACCACAAGAGGGGAGCACAAAAGAGCTCTGATGAAATGTTTCTCAGTCTCAGCAAGAGGACATCAGAACTGATCTTACAATATTCATATGTCTGAAATTTTAGACTAGATATTGTTCCCACTTGATGCAGTAGGACTTTTTTATCAATTTCATTAAAGGAAGGCAAAAGTCCTAAGTCACTACTGTAGAATATAAAAGAGTAACCCCACTATTAACAAGAACCAACACTTCCCCCAGTTTAAATCCCAAAACACAATTCACTACAACAAAGTCACTCTTAAAAACAGAAATAAGCATAAAATAAATCTCAAATCTGATGCTCTTACATATGCCAATTTTATCTAATTAACAAATGCTCAAACTATAATACTCCCAATTCCCAGGGATGATCCTCCTTAAGTGTGCTTATCCATAAGAACTCTAATTAACAATATTAATGATTCCATAATGGAAATCAAAACCTGCAATCATTTCTCAGCAAAGCATGAAAATGCAGTTTAGCAGAATTTGCCCCGGGAATGACATTTGAAGCAAACTAAGAAATCCCTGGCCTGGAACATGATGCTTGAAATCTGATTACAAACTCAATTAATCTAAGTTCTAATAAGTCGGGTAAATCAAAAAGCTTCTTCGGCTGCTTTAAAAGCCATTCAGAGGGCTAGGGGGAAAGCAGTATTTTACAAATTGCATGAACAAAAGTTTTGATCAAATATGACCTTCAGAAACCACCAATTCAAATCTAAGTTTCAAAAGCCAGTGGATTAAGCCTGCTATAAACACGGAGACATGCTGTCCTCAATGGCACTAGACTGCCAGCACACCAACCCAGACTGCAACTGTCCTGAATTCTAAACAAACAGCAAGTCACTGCAGTGTAAACTACTCCTAAGGCCTGCACACTCTTTTAAAAACTAGAGATAAAATTGCTCAGCACAGACTGCAGTTTACTATGTGAATCTCTGCTACCTCAAGACAGGCAACATATATTTTTCAGAAGTTACTATGTGAACAAGGGTCCAAAGGATCCCAGCTCCCAGAAGTTTACATGCCAGTTTTTTGAGAAAATTTCTGCTTTACATTTGGTGAAACTTTGCTTATGTTGTTGTTAAAACAAAGAAAGAGCTTGTTAGTGGTTTGGCTACACTCCTAAGTAAAGTCTCATTTAATAAAATACTATCATACTTTGGCTTCTAATGTTATACAATTCAAAACATTCAGTTTTCAGGTTGTTACTAAAATCTCCACAATTACATGGCTAGAATAGGCCAGAAAAACAAAGACATTTTATAAAGCTCGTATTTTCAACTTTTGATTTTTTGCGCAGCTCATTTTATTTGAAATAGCATCTATTCTAGCCAATATCTTTGTTAATGACAGTGCAGTTCTTCAAACATATCCAGATCAAACACTGATGAACACACATTACTTCCTATTCATCCCTTTTTTATATGCTCTATTTTTCCTAGTTTTTTTCCTTACATTATTACCTATCATGATGTGATTAGCATTCTCCGGAGCTGTATAAACACAGAGGCTATAGCAGAGAAGACAGGATTAAAAAACCAAAAAACAAGCAGTCCCCCACCCCTCAAAAACTGAAACCCACAAGAAACCAGGAAAGAGCATCTGGCATAGGAAAAGATACAGTGCTTGTCTGCTTCTCAGCAGACCCCAGAGGCCTTCAAGAGGAACACATCCACACTCTTTCACCCTCCTTTTCCCCTTGAGTAACTTCCAGAGGCACAGTCAAACCAGGACAGTTGGCAAGTGCAACCCTGTGTGCTCGTGGGTGTTACACAGAGGGGCTTTTCACTTGTTTTTTTTTTTTTTCCCTCCACTTTATGATCCCTGTCAGAAATGCTAAGAAGGAAGGTGACTTGGAAAAAAAAGTGCATTTATTAATAGTTATGGTATCTACCCAAGATAAAACAGACTACAGCTGAGTATAGTGCACTATTTACAATTACTACACCCATCTGTAATACTAATTGTGGCCAGTGTCATAGCTCAGATTCTTTCCACTTTTACAGCAATTTAAAAAACCCCCTCTATCTGTGTTTCTGTTAACTTCTCAACTTCCTTCTGATAACTTCTGAAACTTCTGGTCACGACTGTAATCTGACATTGGGAAATGCCTTGAAGCAGCAGTCACAACCCGACATACCATAAAATGTTTAATAATTTGAAGGTTTTGAAACATGTAACCTATTGAACTCTGAAGGAAAAAAATTATTCTTTCCCCGAGGCCACTGTGCTACTGTAACTCAGGCCTCTATCAAGCACCAGTGTGTAAGAGACAGCCAAACCTTAAGCCTACCATGCTTCTAAACTAGCAGCCAATGCTAATGTCAACAAAATTTAATAGTATTTGATCATTCAAGTGTAATAAATAACCACTTCGTAAAACCAAAACAAAGACAGCACAATATCACACCAGCCCTAATTTTACACAAACCAACTATCCTTAAGCACTGAAAATTTTATGCATGTCCTGCCACAAAGTCAACAAACTATTCAGTACATAAAACATCATCTGAGAAGTCCAAAATCTCCATCCTGGTAAGCCCATGAAACAATCTCCCTCTAAAGAGGGAACGGCATGAGATTCCTCTTGCAAAAGTGAAATGTCAGCTCATCCACTCTACAAACACAGCAGAATACCAAGAGAGGCACAGCAATCTAACTCCTGAAATATTAAAGACTTGTGGCAGGCAGTGTGAACCTTTTAAAAGTATATACAATCTCTTCTTTTAAGAAAAGTATTATTTTCGACAAATAAACTGAACTGGAAAAGTTCCTTAGTTTTATTGTGTGAGCACTTTGAACAGGAAGCATTGCGTGGTTACGCCTCAATGGAACAAGGTGCAGAAGCCACCCAGAGAAATAAGATTTGCTTTTCACCTCCATAGCAATTTAAAGCTTATCGCTGACAATGCAAGCTGCTCAGGCTTCTTGCATATGAAGATTCACACAGACTAAACTGCGCTGTTTCAGAATATAAATAATCCTTTCCTGCAGCTCTGAAGGAGAGCAAAAAGTTGTAGCAACTATCGCTTGTCTTTGAATCACACATGAACAGGAGATGTTCACTGCCTTTCACTTACCGCTTCTCCAGAAGCATTAATTAGGCAAATTATTGTAACCTGGCAACAAACCATCAATACTGTTTTTTCCATACCTCAGTGAGGTGACTTGTCTGCAAACAAGTCTGAGGAATATCAATGTGCAAAACAAATTATTCAGTCTAGTTTGAAATAGTTCATTTTTCCCTTTTCAACCACTCAGAAATTCTTCTGGTTTGCCTAAGCTGAAATGCAAATTAACACATTCTGAATTTTTGTAAAAATAATTTGGTGCTTTACTTTTTACATGCATCCTGGTTAATTGCATTTTAATGTTACGGGGGGAAAAAAACCACCAAAAATCAACCAACCAACCAGCGAGTTTCTCATTCACCCCAAGATAATACTGTCTAGCATACAATATAAATACCAAAATCAATATAAACTATTTAGTTTGTTCTAAAAGTTAATGCTTGTCATATATATTTTACAGATTTTACACATTTTTTCTTTAAATATTCAATAAGTTACTATTCAGTGTTTTTATTTCATTTTTATATGTATATAACATTTCTCCTTTATCATAAATAAATTTCTTTTTTACAAGACAGGCAATGAAAAAACCTAAACTTCCCAATTTCAGCTTCATAGAATGCACTGAAAAGTTTCTCTCAGGAAAAGCTACAAAAAAAGTACTTAAAATAAGCTGAAAGTATTATATTGGAACTACAAGTCCTCTGTCAGCATGTATAAGGACAAATTCCAGGAAATGCAATTAAATTTTGTTTATAGCTCTTTGACATAGAAAGCTATACACATTTGACGTTGTGTTTTGCATACTACCAGCTGAGAAATCATGCTCAGCTAGAAGTGGCCACTTGCTGCACATTTCTATAAAAAACAAGTCAAATGAACAGAAAACACAATGTTCAGACCATTTATAAAAGAAAAATAATTTTTACATATGCTCCTAAAATTGTCTACATAAAATATGATGCCCAGAAATTATGATTTGGTACTAGGTAGTCTGGGCTACAAGCAATAAATCTCCTAAGGTCCACAAAGATTGTGAACTTCCTTTCAGGAAGTTGGGGGGTTGGCGAGGGGGAATTTTCGCAATTAGAAGATCCGCGATGGTGCTGCCTTAGAACTCAACTGATTACTTCCAGTTCAAAAAATCTTTTGGGACAATGGCAGACAGCTCCCATTGTCAGCCTCATTTATGGTTATTTTAATAGTTCCAGCTTATTTCTGTCAGCTAGGTGGCTTGTATGTCAAGCTTTCGGACAGGCAATATAATTGCTATACAGAGGAACAGTGCCATGCTGCTAAAGCTCGATATGGAGAGACATAAAAACCCCCTGATGAGTCCACATTAGGGAAATGTAATGTTAACTCCTATGCCAACAGCAAAAATTATTGCAATACAACCACACAGGATCCACGCTGCCTTGAAGAGACAGCAAGTAAAGCAAGGTTTGCTGTTAACATGACCAGTCATTCATGATTTGAGAGAAAGCTTGCTGAAAAAAACATCACTGCACTTCAACATCAACATTACAGCAGGTTTATAAAATACTAGAGAAAGCAGGATGGACAAACTGCCAGCAGGTTCTGGGCCAAGCATGTGGGATTTGGGAACCCACAAAAGCAGCTTCTTTTAGTGCATTACACAAGCAAGGTTTGTAGGATCTGAGGCAAGTCATTGCTCCAGCCACCCATCCCTCATTCAGGACAGTTTGTTGTCTTCAGATAAAGACACAACAAGTTTCTATGTCCCAAGAAACTCAGTTACACAGTATTATAAAAGTAGAATAAGGAACTACATTTGAGCAAAACACTTTGGGATAATATTGCTGAGCTGTTTTAAGCCAAGTTAACTTCATGACCAAGAAAATTTCAACTAAAATGTAGGTGATTCATGAACAAGCAAAGGCTTTTACAGGTCCACTGTTTGCTTACTTATGAACATCAAGGCTAAAGAAGGAAATTAATTAATCAAATTTTTATAAAGAATGTGTACTTGCCTCTGCATGAGAAATACAAAGAATGAATTTCTATATTCTTTGTTAAAGTTTATAAGAATTTCTTAAATACACAAATGAAAAAATGTATGCTCTTTAGATCTCTGGATTCACCAGTGACTGCAAAATCCCTCTTGACTTCTCTATTAGTCTTCTTACTACTAAGGAATTGTTGACAATGAGTGTGGTAAGTCTAATAATTTAGCTGGGAAATGGGGAGCCTCTGAAGGGGAAATTCCTCTGCAAATGGCCCCAGGAATTTCAAAACTAACTGGAGTTGACAGATTAACCTAGGTCCCCCTTAGGCAGAAGAAGAGTCTACAAGGAAAATAATGAGACGCATGGGAAGCCAATTATGCACAAGAGCAACACATTTAATTGTTCAGAAACTGGTTTGTTGATCCAGAAGGATCTAGCTGTTTAGACCTCTGCAAACTATTAAAACCTGGACGGTTCTGCAACAAGTATACTTTGAAGCTATTAAACTTTACAGATTACAGGTTTTTTTCTGTAAATTTCAGGGTTTAGTGACCATCTTAAATAAGGGAAAATTGTTCCATGTATCCCAGGAATACCTTTCTTGCACACACTGCATTTCTCTCAGATTCCCTTTTTGGTGGCAATTTGAAACTGCAGCTTACCTCTTATTTCTTCTGCAAAACACTGAAGGCCCAGCAAGTCAAACAGAGCAGTCCTATCCTTCAGAAAGAAGCTGTTACAGATGTGTTCCACAACAACTCCGGTCCATGACTAACCCGCCACAAAAAAATTGTTGTTTAGCACATGTGTGTGTTATTTATGCATGGCTGTGGTTTGGACTACTGCAATTTTGCTTCAAGCTTTCAGTCTCCAAATTATTTTCAGTTGCAGAAACTGCTGGTTAGCAATGACAGTTTCCAGACCAGCTCTGAGCAAGAAAAGATACTGATATCTATCAAAAGGGAGGTAGGATGTTGAGGAATACTGGAAATCAGGCTATTACTGCCATTCATGTTACTGCACCAGCTACCTATATGCACAAAAGCACTTAATTACTGCCAACAGAAATGCTGCTCCCAAGCAGATTTCTGTGTACAAAGAAGATCTGATATACCTCTGGGCATGCTAATGCTAGGAGAACAAAGCAAATTGACAAAGTCATGAAATGAAAGCATCTGGGATCCAGTGACATCAAAAGACATTTTCATCCTTGTTCTGACAAAGTCAGATGTATTAACCTACAAAGTATCCATTTATTTATTCAGACTTTATTTCTGCTCCTGTTTCCAGAGGGGATTCTACATTGATTAGTACCTGTTAAATGAATTTTTTTATTAACCTTATTTGCCTTTGCATATGAACCAAATTAAACACAAGGCCATACAGAGAAACATTTCTGAACTTGTCTGGTTTTGAGTAAAATTTTAAAGCCAGAGGAATCCTGAAGGCAAAGAGTTTTGGTACAAGAAAATTATGCTTATTCTCTTTGGTTAGGATTACTGTGTCAAGCAAATGAGAAATCCTCCATTTGCAAGCAAATTCTTAGAGCACATTGAAGAATCAATACCTAACATCTAAAAAGAAGACTTGTAACTAGAAAACTAGAGATTATTTATCAGATGTCAAGCATACTTATTTGTGGGGGCCCTGGATGCTTGCTGGGAAATAGTTTCAGTCTTTCTCATATAAACAATGGATAACTGCACATGCAGTCTTAATCAACACTCTACAGAATAAAAAATTACTAATGGTAGTAGAAATTAATGCAAGTTACAGTTAAAAAGTATAAAAACCTATACATTTAATTCATTTTATTGCTTACTAGGCAAACCTGCAAGCATTTGGATGAATAAAGACCACAGAGTCTCTCTGACAGAATTTCCATTGAAAAAGCGCTTAGTTATTCTCCACAGAAACATTTTTTGATGAAGATAACTGCACCCTTCATAACAATACCAAAGGAAATTGGTGTGATGAATAATTGCTTTTCATAAACCAATAATTTGTCATAACACCATAACAGAAGTAGATCAACTCTGCCAACACTGGAACACTGTAAATGAAAGAACAATATGATATACTGTAGGTAAGTCATAGACCACCTAGGCACGAAGTGCATTTTGTTCCTAACCACTGAGGATTCTCTTGTTTAAGAAATTTACAGAATACACAGCAACTAGACTGAGTTGCATCAGGAGACCTTCTCAAATCTCTGTATCTGTGCATAGCTGTTGTCAAAAAGACACTCTCAAATGTTGGTTATTCTTGTGTTTGACTAGACTGAATGACTCAGTTTCCAAAGTATTTTTTTATCATCCCTGGAATTACAGAAATAGAATGGCATGTATGTCTTATTCCATTTCCTCCCATCATCACACACTGAATCAATATTCCCTCAAACATTTACTCCAATAATCAGCAGTAATCTTGCTCTCACTCTGTCACTCCCCTAACTTCTTATTAAACAATGCACATTAAAACTGATGTGTCATTTGAGTCAATGGCAACTTGACAACTCATTTTCCACTAAAAATTTTTGAACCTTCTCACACTTTCCTCCTCTACCTTAACTGTAAAGATTCAAGTCAGTTCAAAATTTCACCATTCACTATGACCATTCTGAAGGAATCAAAAAGCTAACTGAAAACCCCAAATTCTATGACAGTCTTTGTTTTTATATTTACAAGCACAGTTCCTGATCTGTTGGTCTCTCTACTTAACAGACAAGGCCCCACTCAGAAATTTGATTAGGAATGGTGTAAAATAGTTTGGACTATGAACTGCTTAGATGTTATCACTTTTTTTTTTTTTGAGCCATGTTTTGCCTATATCCATACACTTATTAACAAATTGCCATCTCTTCTTACATAGTTGTTTACTTTAAAACTCCTGTCTGGACAAACACAGGCAACCCAAAATATTGCTGTGCTAACTAATAATACAGGTAGAAAGCACATAGATATAACCAAACATCAAAGAAAGGCACAGGTCGTTTTCCCATTTCTGATTAATCTGCTGAAATTGATCCTGTAAAATTTAAAATTACCTTCAAAGTGAACTATCACAGCAGACTTGTTACGTGAAGAAATAATCATCTTTCCTTCCCCCCTCCCAAAGTAAGTAACATTCCTTGCACAGGCAGTTGCACATTTGTTAATCATTAACTGGTTTTGAAATAATGATGGAGAGAAACTCTTAGCTATTTCTCACAATGGTACACCAACAAAATCTTAGGAACAGAAGATGAAGTGAATACTGTAAAATTATTTACAATAAGAAAAAGATGCTGTATTATCATAGCTCATTCAATATCTTGCTGACAATATTAGTTGCTGTAAACAAGAATTTCTGTGTTCAAACCTAAGTAATTAACTCAAATTTTAATAATAAAAACATAGCACTTTTAGCTAAAACAGAAAGAGATATCTTTGAAGAAGATGAACTATGGTGCTAATATCTTGAATAATAAAATAATACATACACCAGAATTGCAACACCAAATATAAGAGGCATAACCAATGCACACATTCCAATCTTATCTAGAATCACTTTGATTCACTCTACCTTGCTTTCATTACAGGAAGGGCACAGCAAGGGCATTCCTCTCAGATCAAACAGAAAATTCCACAGACAGAAGTTTCCACATGTCTGATTCGTTGCAGATTAAACCCTTATCATTACACAGCAATCTCTAATTTTCATAGAGACAGGATATACCCTGTCATGGCAAATCTAGAGGCAAAGGGGGGAGGAGGATTAAAAATAAATAAATATAAACCCCCTGTAGAATGGAGATGTATTCCCTGCAAAAGAGCTATACAGGTCACTCTCCCAGGTTTAGAAAAATGGAGGAGACAACATACCAACATTAAAAATCACATTCATAATTCCATAATCCAAAACTCCATCATAAACTTCTTTGCACTGAAAGTCTTTCAAGCTGAACTACTGAACTCCTTCTCTCTCACAAATACAATCAGGACTACAGGCAGCACAGACAGGAAGTCTGTATTCATTTTTAGCATATTATTCATTCACTCTTATTCACTTTCAGCGTATTATATTACCAGTATCTTCATTTTTTTACTCACATGACTCTATCAATTCTGTAATGCTCATGTACTTTATCAGTAACACTAAAATTAGAAGGCTCTTCTGTAATTATGCTTCTTGCATTTTTGAAATTTGTAATATAATGACCTTTTAAGCCTTAAATCCTACACAAAATATGAACAAGCACTCTATGATCAGCAACTTCGAAACCAAAACTCAGTAATTTTCCCTTTCTGGTGTATAGAGGTGGTATCAGGCCTTTTGCATCAGCAAAATGAAAGACTGTCTTTATTATAAACACCCAAAATGATTGATTTAAGATACATGCAGATTTTGGAAATGATTCATGTCAGAAAAGATTATTCTAGGTAGAAGATTAGCCAACAAAGCAAGGCAGCTACTGTATTGTCTATGTGTAACTTTCCCAACATACAGCAGATATTCAGTTCTGTTATCAGCAATACCACACTGACAAGTTTGCAAAGAGAGAACTCTGAGCCAAACGAACTATTAATGACCACCACCACTGGTAGGTCAAGTCAATTTATATCCACTAACCCAGCAGTTTGCTCTGTGACCCTAATGCCAATCCAAACTATGCAACTACTCATAAGAACCACGAACATATTGATTATCCTTGTTCACAAGTAATTTTAAATTAAAAAGAAGCAGCAATTAGAATCATGGATAGAAAACAAGGAGCTTGGGGAAAACTCATTTCTGAACTTGGAAACAATTTGTTGCACTCCTGTTGCTACATTCTTTGGATGCTTCAGTTTTTCCAAAAATCCCTCTCTGATGGAGCTGGAATGCTAGAGATTTTCTTTTCTTGAGCTTCATGGAGAGTGATGAATTAAAAATTCATTATTGGTCACATTCAGATGTCCAGTGTAATAAAGTCACAGATGCAGTAAGAATGATATACAGATTAAAAAAACTGACCTGCAAAACCTAGCTTCAGCAGAGCCCAAAGTATTTTTAAATCCAAGTTCTAAAGCTGCAACTACTGCATGTAATAAGTTCTGGAAGTTTGCCAAATGCTCATGTAGGTTTGTCCTTTGTTAAATATGTCCAAATGCTGTATGATTAAAGTCTAAAATCTTCAAAGAAAAGAATAAACATTATGCAATCATTTCAAGCTCCCCTCCTTTGACCTTAATATGTACTTCAAAAGCTCAGCAGATGCTTGGTAGGAAATAAATCCCCAATTTAACAGATGTCCCAACAGTGATAGAGCAAGATGCACCTTCCATAGCTTTTGGCGACCCTTCCCTTTTATTATTCCTCTGCTCACAAGTACTTTTCAAGTCAAAGAGAGACCCAAGTAAGTTAATAGGCCCTTAGTATCTATTCTGCTGCCTGATTGCTGTTTATAAGGTAAATCTTTGGGACCACATGTGGCTCAGCCCCAGTTCATCTCCTACAGAGACACAGCCCCCAGGCAGCTCTGTTTTCATCAAACCAAGCTGTAACCCAATCAACACCTTTCACAACAGAACAATCCCTTACTTTCAGCATGCCTGCAGTAGAGGAGGGGAGCCTCAGCTTTTGTATGGGATCCCTATTTGGCAGCTAAGGTGATGTTTTACCCAGTAGGATACCTAAGAAAACTCAAACTACTTTGGAAGATGCCCCTGCCAACAGAAAACATAAGATGAATATGTTTGTCTAAAACTAATTCAGCTTTTTCCAAAGACACATTCTAAAAGCTGCATTAACAACCTAATAGCACTTTGGGAGTTGCCACCATCACAAATGCAAATTACATGGTTTTCTTCAAGCCTAAGAAAGAAAAGTAATTCCCTAGCTCCAGGCTGCCCAGGACCTCAGTCCAAACCCAGGCCTCCTCAACCCCTGCCAAAATGAAACTCAACATTAGTTCCAAACGCCAGGCTTAGTTTTATGCGCCTAAAAAGAAACACAAATGCAACAAGATCATATCACAGTTTAACCTAGTGGCACCATTAGTCCTAGACCTTAGAATGAACATAATCACATCCTCAGTACAGTAGAAAGCTGCAAACTGCAGTCAGAAGCAGATGGTCCCTGGCAGGTTAACCAGGTAACCTCTGCTGAGCTGGAGTATTAACCTGCACTTAAACTTTTGGATGTGCGATACTTTGCTTGATTGCTGGTACCATGGCTGTCTGACACCTGAATTTAGTCATCCTCTGGTAAAATACTTTCTGTATTGCTTTCAATGGACAGCAGCAAATTCGGGCCTTGTCCTCAGTCTAACAGATAGTGAATCCCTGGGTCTTTTATTTCTTTAATCAGACAAAAATTGTATTAAATTGGGTCTATACTCTTAGAAGAAAAGTTCTTAGATTTCTCCTAATACTAGAGGAGATCTAGAAGTACAAAAATCATTATTAGTAAGCTGGTGTTGCAACTATTTGTACTGTCTCAAAGAGAATCTATGTGCCAAAGAACTCATTTTTAAAACCATAACAAATTGGCGGAAAATATATTTTAGTTGCATGAAATTTTAAGCAAATGTTTTTTAAACTCAAAATACTACTCACTTTAGGCACAGTTACTTTTCTTTTTAACATAACTAATTTTTTCTTGCATGATGGCACAAGTTTGCCTTAATGCCACTGAAGAAAAATCCAAAAAACCAAAATGAAACAGACCATCTTCTGCATCAGCTTCACTCTCTTTTCAACATCATACTAAGCACAACACAAACCTACTGGGTTATCCTTAATTAGAAAGCAGAAAATAATACCCCATTTTAGAAATGTCTACCCAAGTTTTTAGTATCTGTAATTAACAACCACAAGTATGCCTCCTCAATTTAAGTGTCCCACACAGATATGGCTGTCTCTCCCATTTTGCAGACTAAGCTAGAATTTAAGCTCTGCTCCATATATAGCATGCTTGACTACCACTGAAAATTATGGTAGGAAACAGAGGTCATAAAAACATTGGATAAATGCTTTAAAAAACAGGTCATAGTGTTTGGGTGGGCATGGTACCATAAGTGGCCTCATTATTTATAGTCACAATAAACCCTTTTTTTCTGGTGACTCTGGAGAAACTTGATAAGGACTCTTCTGCCAAGGATTCACAAAAGTATCAGCAGGAGAGCTGAAATGTGCAGACCTGGTCTAGAGTTAGTGAAGATGTTCTCATGCTGCTCATCTTTCTCAATGCAACACCAAAGGGAAGGAATGCCCAGAAAAAGAACAAAATATACCACTAGAAAAAATCCTTAACACGTATCAGCATTAAAATATCTTTCCAGAGCAGTAAACTACCAAAGTAATCCTTACTTGCTCTGCCCCCTTTTTCTAAGTAGTGTTATTTTTACAAAACTATCCTCACAGGGAAGGCTAAAGAAATTATTATTTCTGCATCTCTGATCTACACTACTTAATGCTTCCAGAACAGCAGTATTTTTTATTATTTATCACAGATAAATTAAAACTTCTTGAACAGGTATGTTCCCAAACCTTCTCAAAACACAAAAAAGCCCCAACCCAACATACACTTTTACAGAGACAGACACCAAAATACATCTCTCAAACTCTTTCAAGAGCTTTAATTGCACAGTATTCAAACAAATAGATCCTTGCCCTTGTACTGTTTTCCAAAGAAATAAGTTTAACAGTTTGTGTTCAAATTCCAGGTGTTGACCTGAAATTCTGTTCCAGATGTCAGTGCAACAACTAACCAGCCAACTCCAGAATCCAAAAATAATCTGTGTAAGTCCTTTGATTAAGAAAAAACTCCCATCTGCTGACTAGAATGTCATTCAAATCTCCAGCATACATTAGAATTAGGTCTTAATTGCAAACTGAAATGCTGATGCAGCCCCTCATTGAAACGATTAACCTCCCAAATTAACATTTATAAGCTTAAGAATTTAACTCTAGCTTGGAGTTTGCAGAAACTAGTAATCATTCTGAAGTTTGTTTTTTTTTTTTGTTTGGGCTGTTTTGCATGCTGAGGGTGGCTCAGGTTATTTTTTGTTGTTGTTTTAGGTTTGGGGTTTGGTTTCTTGGGATTTTTTTTAGTTTGGGTTGGTTTTGTGGGTTTTCTTCAAACTGCATCAGAATAATCTAAATTCCTACTCTAGGACATGTATGCCTCAACTACTGAAGAAATTTAACTGCTACAGCAACATGGGCAAATCATTAACTTCAGTAAAATGTACTGCCGTTGTACAGAATGCAGCGTAGGATGAAAAAAATGTGCCCAAAAAGCTAATTAGATACCTGGAAGATTAGTCTGTGCTCTGAGCTTTACTCATGACTGTACCTGAGGTAGCTATGGTAAAACTCTATTGTGTAAAAAGCTACAGCCACTCAGTATTTTGCAGAAATAGAGACCCTGTTAATCCTTCTCTCTCTTCAAACATACTGGGAAGAGCTACTGTGCTTTGCAGGAATAAAATGTTATCTGAAGACCCCATTCTATGAGGGTCTTCTTCTTAGTTAGTTCTCACTTTTAGCTGCTCAAAATACTCACACATAAGGAATTTTAACCGCAAAACCTATGTGCCAATGAGACTGCATCGGTGGGCAGAAGCAAAGCAGAAATGCCATTATCACAATGTTTGTAAACAACTTAGTCTATGATGTGAAGATACTACAAGAATTAGTCAATCATATTAACCCACCTAGAATATTCTTTCCTTAGTATCAGCATCATCTGACCAATTACAATTTTTAATTTAATCGTTCATAGCTTTCTTACGTTAAGATTTCCTCAACATATTTCTCTGTTTCTAGTTTTCAATGACTACAATCTGACAGATCTTCAAAGACTCAGAATAAACAGTAAGCCAACATATATTACAGAATTTGTATAGTAGAAGAATGGAAATTATTAAGAACTTCTTGATGTCTTTTTTTTCCCTTTTTTAAAAATTTAAACTGAAACTAAGTTTTTGCACATCCTGATGTTTATATCCATGGTTTATACAATAAGGGTAACAAAGTATACAGAAGGAGCAACTTCAAGCTATAGCATTAAACAAGTGAATGTGAAGAAAGTCCTGTATTTGTAAGGCTGCTTAACTACAATAAACTTAAAACCAAATCATACTAACCTCAGCTTTGACTTAAAATGTCTCCCCCTATGTCCAAGTATTTCATGACCGTATCTTTACAACAAGCAGACAAAAAACATTCCCAAGCATTTGAACTTGTGTACTGTTAAATTGCTTTTGGTTTGTGCCATCTACCATTTTACAAAGAGCAGGAGGCACAGTTAGGGGTGAACTGCAGGATTAGGATTCCCAATAGATGATCTGGGTACAGTCACCCTTCCTAAAGCTACAAGAGTTGTTGGTGTAGATGCAGGCCAGTTGGTTTCTGTTCCAGAAAATGGTGCTGGTTTAAGAGTTATCCACTGGGTGCTTATGTGTTCTGCTCCACTGATGATCATAGCATTTAAACTTTGCTAATGCCAGTCTTCAAAAAGCTCAAATGCCAAAGACCACTGAAGAAATGGATCCTGAAGCCATCCCTTATGTACAAATGTGACTGACATCCTGTATTTAAGTTAATGGATTTACATGAACACTACAAAGCAATGTTAACATACTTATTACATGTTAGCCATGCTCTGTTCCTTTTATGAACATAATTCAGTACTTTGCTTTACACAGTTAAAATACTATTCATTCTTCTTAATGAATGCCTTCCCAGCTGGAAATAGTTCTGGCAATATTAAAAATAGCGTCCTATAGCCATTAAGCTTTATTGACACTATTTTAGGCATACAGAGATAGCGCAATAAAATTAATTTTCTTCCATATGTCGCTGCTAATTTTTTTCTACTTGTTCCTTTAATATTCTTTACCAAAACAATTAATTTTTCCTTATCACAGCAGCAAGGTTACACTTGAAAGTTATATGGTTCCAAGGGAAGACTACACAAAGAAAGATAAGCACGCAAATGTTACAAATAATTTGGGGACTTGAAAACTCCCCAAATACAAAATAACCAGAGACTGGGAAAGTATCATCTCTGTGCCCTGACTGTGCTACTGGAGACAGTATCTCAGGCTAGACAGATCTTTGTTTTAAAAAACCACAGTCATGCATCTTTTTAAGTCAGCAAATTAGTTTAATCACCTTAAACTTTGTCCATATCATTAAAGCAGAATTACCGTTATTCTGTAACACTTATGGCCTAATAACTCAAAATCAGGTTGATGAAAGAGCACTAAGATTCCTGGTAACAAGTAACAACACACTGTAAACACAAGTAATAAGGTTATCATGTATGAGATTCAGACTGTCACATCATCCTTCACACCATTCTGGAACTAGGTTACGTACTGTGAAATATCCTCAATTGCAGAAGTTTAGAAAACACCTGCTGGTAGCCTTGCAAGTTGAACTACTTGCTAAGTTTCTGATAATCAGTTTATAAAAATCACTGTGGCTTGAAATCTTACTGTGCAGGGCCTATATGTAACATCCAGCATCTGCATGTGTAAGGATTGTAAATGCAACCACTAAGTGGTTAGTTATAACAGACACCATGGAATTCATTACTCAAACCTTCCTTCACTTCTGAACATCAGTTTCCAGGATGGGCTCCCATCTTCCCTGAACATTTTCAATGAGACCTTTCTTAGACTAAATGACCCATGGCACCAACAGATCCAGAGTCTGCTGGCTCCCTTAGCTATCTAAATTTTGAGCACTAGAAAGAAAAGCAAAACCATAAAAAACAACCTTGAAACATGATAAGAACAGTGCTCAGTAATAAGCTAGAAGTCCTGATATCTCAAGAAAAAGAGCAATATGCTTGGAGAAATTCTTTGGAGAAGGCCAGATAACTGCTACAGGATTTTCTCAGTCTCATTTTTACAGCTGAAAATCAGTGTGGAGACTTGCTCAGCACATGCTGGTGCTCCCATGACAATGTCCCATCCAGACCAGTGAGTGACACTGCTCACCTGCCTAAACAACTGGAAGATGTACTAGGAGCTCTTCCCAACACCACTTTTACAAACTAGAGCTTCCATCTTTCAGTTAAACTTAGAGGAGTGCAAATACCCAACAGAAAGGTTCCATTCTTGCATTTGAAAACCAAAAAGTAAACAGGAAGACATTCTTCTTTTTCCCTCCTTGCCCACTGGGATAAAAACTGGGACAAGGAAGTTTCAGTATTGCCTTGGTCCCACAGAGCTCCTGCTTTAGTTCTGCTACAGCAATTGCTTCTGTAATTCTTTAGAGTTTTTCTCAATCGAAGTAGCAGCATGGTATTGACATGATTTATCTCACTTTTACTGTTCTGTGCTAATGGGATTTTGATGGTGCATGGGTTTTTCTTGTGGCACACTGAGATCTGCATCAACACAATGCCTTCTTTTACTAATACACACCGATGTGCTCAACTCCTTGTAAAACTGAGAAAATATTTTACTGCTGCTTTAGCAGGCAATTTATATAGCCAATTGATCATCTCAATTTACAGCCTTCAGTTCCACTCACAAATAAAAAGCCATCTTAAATTACAAGTTCTCCTGAACACGTACCTAAAGGATAAACAAATGGCTTTGTTACATAAGTTCACAGCACAAAAATCTCATTTTAACATTTTTCATCTCATATAATATCTCAAAGTCTTCATTTACCATGCCATTTAAATTTTATTTCTGTACAATATCAGGCACAATGCACTGTTGTACTTCTGAATCATACATTGAGCGATGACCTCTGATCTCTCTCCCTTACCCCCTTGGCTTCCAGTTAACAGTTTATGAGCTGAAGATAGCATGAGGCTGAACCTCAAAGTAATCTCATTAGTATCATTTATTTTCTTTAGTCATACTTTGAATCTCTATAACTTCCTGAGGAAATGGGTTTCATGACATTATTACACTTCATGTGAAAAATACTTCCTTTTAGCTTAGGACAGGAAGAATACTTTAAAACCTGTTAACTGTGTGTGCCCTATTTTTTACATTACAAAAAGTAGACAGTGATATAGGTGCTTCAGAAACTATTGCAATTTTCTAGACTTTTATCATCTTGTTCTCCTCCTTTTCTGACCACTATTGCCTTTTCAGGCTTAAGAATATTAAGAAAGCTAAAATATGACTGATTACCGAATTCACCCCTAACATATCTTTTTTCTGTGTCTACTTGAAAAGCATCAGAGCAGTCAGGGAACTAAGTAATCAAAGCAGCTCCTGAGTTTGGAAATATTGGTGTTTAGTGGTCCCCGTTAAGACATTCACTGCTAATGGTTTGGATACAACTGCAGAAAATAGAACCTATGAAAACTGCTGACTGAAAATAAAGGTAAGTTTTGTAAAACAGAACTCAAGATGTCATGGCAAAGATATATTAAAGTCCATTGTGAAAATACCAGAATCACAGGTACAAGTAT
This sequence comes from Fringilla coelebs, assembly GCF_963513975.1. Classification (NCBI taxonomy): domain Eukaryota; kingdom Metazoa; phylum Chordata; class Aves; order Passeriformes; family Fringillidae; genus Fringilla; species Fringilla coelebs. The sequence goes on along the minus strand of NC_140032.1, from coordinate 31,243,641 downwards.
CAAATGCCAATACTATTTCCTACTTTTTGAACTGTAAAATTAAAACAAACTTAACATGGGAAAGACAACCTAAAAGTCAACAAAAATCAGTGCATGGAACTAGCTATTCAATGCTTCTATCATCATCTAGTTTACCTGCAAAAATGATTGTTGTCCTTAATTTCTCATAAGCAAGGGATAAAAGAGCCCCTCTGAATCACTGAATAGTTTAATGTTGACTTGAAATAAGATCTTAAATCTGATTTATCTGTCTTTGAACTGACATTGTAGTATGATGCTCTTCAAAGACAGCAGGATGAGACATGTAGCTCATGGGTAAAGTCAGAAGAACCTTTCAGCAAGCTGAAAGTTAGCAAGTTGCTTGACAAATTTCTCTTTCACAAATTCTTCAATGTGCTTTGCTGGCTGATAATCAGTCTGCTCCCTGTATCAAGGCCAGTCCATTTTGAAAAATATGACAAATATTCAGACACTGCAGTATAAAGAATGCCTTCAAGAACAATTCTGATGGCTTTTCACCAAAATAAAATGTCAATCCAAAATTTAAACTACATTGTCAAGTTTGTACATACTCAATGTTCTTTCCTTTAGCTCACCATTTGATGGAAAAAACACATCAAGCAACCCGAAATAAACACTTTCTTCCCCACACCAGTGTTGTAAAGTGGAATTTGTTCAATAAGATTAAAAACTAGCAACCCTCTCTACCACCACCCCATTCCCACCAAATCCCTCTACTTTCATCCCCGAAGAAGTGCAAACACTAGATATCAGATATGAATACAGACAATGCCTCTCCCCTGCCTTGAAATTACAGAGCCACTGTTCTGGACAATATTATTGAATAGAAGCTGGCTTTGCCCCAAGCTCTGCCAACTTTGTAAACCCAGCTGATAAAAAGCAACTTACTTAAACTCACACCAATTCGTTAGCCAAGTAAACTAGCTTTGTGCCAAAAAAGTAGAGAGGCAACACATGCAGACAACTAATTCTGCCATGGTAGTACCATCACAAAAACACACACACCTGTCCACATACCCATAAACAGGTTCATTCTCACTGACTGATACCTATTACACGTATGTACACTGCCAAACTCAGACTCACTCTATAGGACAACTAGAGACACTTCTAAAATACCATAACAAACCGTGAACTTTAATATACTTGTGTAAAAAGAAATGCATAATGATACACAATTTAATATTCTGCACACATACAAAATGGCCAAAAATGAAACTACAAGGTCTTGGAAAGAAAGTATTCAAGTCTCCACTTTTACAAAGTCTGTTTCACTACCTTAATTATGTGCTTTGTTGAAAGCAAAGCTAAGGGAAGCATTGTTACACTTCAACCTGTAGAGCTGGTTCTTTAGCCACAAACCATATAATTTAATAACAGACTTTCTAGAGAAGAAAAATAGTGAGGAACAGTTTGTTCACCCAAACCCTACAGAGTAAAGTGGCTTCATGACTCTGTATTACCCACATTCACATTTATGGGAAGCACAGAGAACACACCGAATGACTGCTGGATGAATCAGACATAATTCCCACCTTTTAGTCTCAGTTACAAGCTTTTTTTTTCTTTAAGACATCAATCACATATATCATCATTTACCTATATGTAACCTGTAGACAAAACTTGCACCAGATTCCTCCTCAATTTATTTCAAGATGCTTAGATAACCGCAAAATATCAATGCTATCTCTTTATCAAAGACATAAATGAATAGATAGCTGCATAGACATCCAACCAAAATGTTACAAGTCAGCACTAGAATTTTACTGAAAATAAAATTATGTTTCTTCTGAACACATGACACTGGAAAAATTCTCACACTGCTCATCAATGTGTGCATTATTTATGCAATAAGTTAACAGTTCAGTCTGCTTGATTCATAAGAGGTTTTTCTAAGGTTGCATCAACGCTTTCTTTGGCAGAAGCCTTCTGATGAAGATGGCACTGCTTACTGAAACTTGTCAACTCTGAAAGTAACTAACTAAACCAGCACTATGGCAATGTTACGCCCATGCATACCTCCAGTAAAAGGAGCAAAAGATAATGTTATTCAAGACTGAAAAGTATGACAGTCCCACTGTCCAAAAGACAGAGAGTGTATGCACTCACACAAGGCAGACCTCCATTTTATGTCAAGAGTATTCTTACTTTTTCTGGGTGGTATAAATTTTAAGACTTAAGCATGGCTTTAGGTAGGCTGGATAGAAGTGGGAGCATTAGAGAGTAATTACTTATCAAATGTATAAAAATAATTTCACTTAAGTAGCAGACACAACTATACACATTGTTGGTGACATCTTTTGGTCCTAACAAAACACCTACGTCAACTGTGACAATGCTGCTTCTCTTCTCTCTTTCCTGGCATTTGATTTCGTTTAGTATATAAAAGTAACAGAAAGCCACCTTACCTTTTTCTTCATCTATTCGAAAAACTCCTAAACCCGATCCATCTCGGATGGAATATCTGACCTCCCCATCTCGTCCTGCATCTTCATCATAAGCAGATACTGTCATTACTGAGGAGCCAACAGGAGCGTCTTCTTTTACGAAGCCTTTATCTGCAAATATGGAGAACCGTGGGGGGTGCAAGTTTTCATTCACATCAACTATCTCAACCTCAACGTAACACGTAGAGGACAATGAAACGGGTTTTCCTTTGTCCTTGGCCCGCACAGTCAAGTTATAAAGTTGTTTCTTTTCATAATCCAGTCTTTGTACAATACGAATTGCTCCGCTTATTTTATCAACGTCAAAGGTGCCGTCTCCACTGTCCAAAAGACTGTACCGTACTTGACTTGACTGGCCTAAATCAGGATCGTAGGCTTCTAGCCACGTAATAATAGTTCCCTCAGGAAGATCTTCTCGAATTTTCACATGATAATTTGAAGGAATAAACTTGGGAGGATTGTCATTTATATCTTCTACAGCCACTTTCAGAATAACTGTCGAAAATAGTTGAGGTTCTTCAGTTGGTTGGTCCCTAGCCTCAATTTTCAATAAATAAATGTGCTGTTCCTCCCGATCCAGGACCCCTACAACTTTCACAACTCCTGTCACAGAATTAATAGTAAACTTGTCTGTATCTGTAAGAAGAGAGTATTTCACTTCTCCATTAGCCCCCAAATCTTTATCAGTAGCTCCAACTTGAATTATTTCACTGTTGGGCTCTTTGTTTTCACTTACTTCAACAAAATAGCTGTCTTGGAGGAATTCCGGTGGGTTGTCATTAGCATCCAAAATTTTAATATCTAAAAGGGTCCAGGCAGACTTCTGTGGTATTCCAAGATCATAGACAGTAATATTGAGTGTATATTTATCTTTTAGTTCTCGGTCAAGGGGAGATAGAATTTTCAGCACTCCTCTTTCCATATCAACAATGAAACTACTGTCCTCATTACCTCCAGAAATAACATACACTAGCTTTCCATTGAAGCCAGTATCAAGATCAGCAGCATTCACAGATATTATGCTAGAGCCCACAGGTTGGTCTTCTTTTATCTCAATGCTACTGGGGAGAGTACTTCTAAACTGAGGCGCATGCAGATTCACAGAATGTGTATCAAAGAAAGCATCCTCAACTTCTCCACGATTGTGCAACTTATTTGCTTGTAAGAGCTTCTCTGCAAGCATTTTGGCAACACCAGTTTCTTCACACTGCAAGTTGACTGGTTTGCGACTACTAGCTACAGTTATGTTGATATACAATGGTTTTGCAAAGTTCTCTCCATCTGTAGCTGTAATTTTCAAACTGTAAAAAGACATTTTAGCACCTAGGCCATCTATTAGTGACTGTTTGAGAGAAAGTACTCCTGAATTTGGGTTTAGGCTAAATAAATCCAGTTCATTTCCAGATTCAATTTGGTATCTCACCAACTGGAGCTCATCAGCATCAATAGCAGATACAGTTGTTATTTGTTCTCCAACACCAAGGTCCCTGGGGATTATTCCCTCACAATTTATTTTCTCAAACAGAGGTATATTGTCATTCAAGTTATTTAAAATAATAGTAACAGGAACTTCAACTTCTCGGCGATATGGCATACCCCAATCAGAGGCTCGAATCCTTAAATTGTAAACCCTTGGCATCAATTCATAATCCAAGTCTTCTGAGGTACTAATAATCCCACTGAAATGGTTAATCACAAATGGCAAAGGATTTAGGTTTGCAATGCTATAAGTCACATAACCATTTTCCCCTTCATCGGGGTCTTTTGCACTCACTCTCATGACACTTGTACCTATTGGCACATTTTCATCGAAGGAGGCCTTATAGGATGTCTGAGTAAATTCAGGAGGATTGCTATTCATGCCTAGTACCTTAATTAATACTTTTGCAGAAGCTCTTCTGTCACTTGTCACAACTTCAAGTTCAAAATGGGATGCATATTGTGCTTTTATGGGTTCTAATGTGGTAATAAGACCAGTGTGAGTGTTTAAATTGAATTTTACTTTTCCTGGTGCGTTTTTAAATACGTACTTTAAATGTGGGTAACTAGGCACAGCTTTCACCATTATCACAGGTGTGTTTGGAGGAGCAAATTCACTTATTTCAGCTCTATAGATCTCTTTTTCAAATCTGACAGGACCAGACCTAAATTGTGGTGATGTCACATGAACAACTTTTACAGAAGAAAATTGTGGGGGATTCCCTTTGTCTTTAGCTTGAAGGGTAAGGTTGTATCCAAAAGGGTGACTCTCCCAGTCAATGGGACCAATGGCTTTTATTCTGTATTCTTTGCCACCCGGAACAGACCTCACTGTTTTGAACTGTTGAAGTGCATCTCCTGCAACAATATTTAATGATGCTATTTCCCCATTCGAACCCTGGTCATTGTCCTCTACGGTTACAATTGCATACGTTGGATCTGTGTCTGATTCTGATGGAGTCAATGGAACAGCTGTAATAACAGGGGCATGTTCATTTGCTTGCTCTATGTGAACTGTCAGTTTTGCCATACTGCTTATGCCACTGCTACCATACAGCTTCAGCCCACGGTCCACTGCAAGAATTTCCATCTCATAACGCTTAGTGTCCGAGTAGTCAAGTCTACCAGTTAGAACTATCACTCCACTAGTTGGATGTATAGCAAACACATCTGTTCTTTCTTTAAAGCTATAGTAGAACTCTCCATTTGTTCCTATATCTGCATCTGTCGCGCTGACTCTCGCAATGCTGGTCCTTATTGCTGTGTTTTCAGGTAAAGAAACGCTGTAAGATGTTGGAGAAAACAAAGGCCGCAAGTCGTTTGTATCCAGTACCTGTATCCTGACCTTGGTGCGTGTTTCAGCATTTGTGTTTTTTTCAACTGCTTTAACAGTCAGCATATAATGGTCCTTCACCTCTCTGTTAAGGATAGCTGTGTTTCCTCCCTTGGTCCGTATTCTCAAAAAGCAAAAGTTTCCAAGAACATACTCTTCAGCTTTGAACAAGCTCTCACTGTCACCAGAAATAATTTTGTATCTTATGTCCCACAGTGGATTTGTAATGTAAATGCCCATTTTCACTGGATGCCCAACGTAAGTCTTGGCTGCAGAATTCTCGTACACAGTGGCATTATACTGCATTTGTGTAAATTGCATTGATGGAGCATGATGTGGCCTTTGATTTCCTTCACAGTTTCCAAAATGCTGCACCAGCAGCATCAGCAGCAACAGCATAGTCAAGTATCTTCCCATGGCAGCAATTACAAAGAAACCCTGAAACAAGAAAGAGATGGAGTAAGGCTTATGATCGTTCAAATGTTTATCAAATAAACATTGATGCTTAGTTCAGAATTCATACTTGAAAAAAACCTGTAGGTTACACATTTAGACTATATCATTTTCTTGAAGAAAGTGTCAAAATTATTTGCAGTAACAGAAACACAGATAAATTAAAAACTTCTACAAAATGCCAACAACTCATTACATCAAAAGTCTAGGAATTACTAAAGCAACACGAGAGGAACACAGAGCTAAGTTCAAATGAACATTCCCATGAAGCAACATGCTAGAAGAAAAATATTAATGCTGTCTGCTATGAGCAAACAAACTAGGTCAGAACTAATCTGGAGTAATGAACATTAACACCCGTCCTCTACTTCATACATGACAATTATGTCTAGTAGAAAATTCTCCTCCCTCATTTAATTTAGATTGTAAAATGACTGATGTCCAATTATGTGGAAGTAAACCTCAAGAGTTGGCTTGATATTACCATCAATTCTTTACAGTATCCAATGTACACCTGTTCCAAGAATTATAAACATTATAATTAGAACAGAGGATAATTCTGTATTGTATTCCCTCCAGTTCTGACTTATGATAAGAGTAGTGCTTATCATAAAAAATAAAAATAAAATCAAGCACTACTAAGGTGTAAAGCCCATAAAGAATATGCCTTTATTCCCCTCCCAGAACAGATCTGAACAAATGAGTATCAAGAGTTATAAGAATCTATCCAAATTACTGGAGGAACATTTCAGTTGAGTTTCTCCAACACACTCTAGAAATGACAGAGAAAGAGCCTGGAACAGCAAGACATTCATAAAGGCACACCTTCACTGGATTTGCCTTTTGAAGTTAGTATAGTATTTTTACTACCTAAATCTAGGCAAGACTGCAGTAGGAAGAAAGGCAGAAAGCTCAGGAACAAGACATCTGGGACCACCTTCTTCATCTGGGTTTACAGCAACAGTCTTTACCCCTTCAAATCCCACAGTACAACAAATCAAAGCCTCAGAAGGCTCCTTTGACAAGCCCAAGCTTTCAACAAGATCCTGGGGGCAACATTTCTTTCCAGCAAGTAGAAAACAATCCAACATTTTCTTGATTACTTTTTCTTGATTAAGTAGTAGACATTCATTTATTTCTCCTTTCTCTATTATCTTAAAATTTTTCCCTTACCTCTCCTTCTGAGTTTTCTTCCCTGGCCAATCTACTATACAAATCAAACTAATTACTCACTATGTTGTTCTTTTATTGTTCCTGACCTTTTTCTCCCCACATTTTAGCCCTAGTCTGCTCTCATCCTATTCTTTGGATGTCAATTTCAAAGCACCTATCTTCACGCTAGTTCTGTTTACCTCCTCTAAAATAATATCGCGTTGTCTCCTTTCTCCACTCATGTTTTCTCTTACAGCAATTTTTCTCTTCCCTACTTCCCACCTGCTCAGGTAGATATGCGAAAGATCACACTGGCTGACATTCCATGGACTGACTCTGCCCACTAGCAAACATCAGAGCAAATTAATCTGCTTGTGTCAACAGTTCTCCTTAAAACCTCGGAAGGAATTCAGTCACAGATATTCCTAACTCAATGACTTTCACAGGAATTAAAGACTCAGATTCACACAAACCATAGAAAGTATTGTAGAGGAGTAATGAAAAAGAATATCCTTTCAGAAGAAGAAAAAAAAAGTGTGTCTGTCTTCCAAATCTAGGCATTAAGTTGTGCAATTAAAACTATAAACACAGCAAACAAAAAGTGAATAACCAAATAATAAAAAGCATTAAAGGTCTCTGAAGTTAGTCACTAGCTGGAAACAAAACTCACAAGGTCTTAACACTGAATGAAGAAAAGGTTGGGAGGGCAAATGAGTGAGGTTGGAACAGTCACCATTTCAGTGGCTTAACAATATTATTCCTCCCCTGTCTACTTTCCTTCCCAGGCTATGATATGTCCTGGGAATACAGAGGCACTTGGGTCTCCAAGGCCTTATGTCCCAGCATACTGCCAAGTTCACAAATATTTGCTTAAAACCAAAAAACAAACAAACAAACAAACAAACCCCAACCAAACAAAACAAACTCTTACACACAACCAAGTCTTCGCAACAATAATTGGTATGACTAATTCCAAAACTCTGATATCTTTAAAATGCCACTAGACTGGCTTAAAAGGCAATGTTAAGAAGATTGCTTAAAAAAATTTTTAAGCAATCAACAAACCCAGCTTTTCCTCCATCTTGCTGGAATTTTGGAAGCCATCTATCACCAGTGATCTATTATTCAATGATGAAATTTTATGTTGATCTGATCAGATGCTTCCCTGTTTTCTCCCTCAGTTACAAAAGGATTTATATCATTATTATTTTTAATTTATACTGAAGTCCAAAACCCAGCTTTACTTCTGATGCTGTAGCACCTAACTCACTGCCTATGCTTATGTTTGGCAACAGGCTATTTGAAGCGGTGGATTTATAATGTAGAACAGTGTATCTGCTTGTACCTTTTATTCTTTGCTTCTCACATCTCAGGCACATTAGACTGGACATGTACCACACTAAGATACATTAAGATATCCAAACTTCTCATTAATATTCCAAGTTGAACACATGTAGGTTTTACTATTACTGCAAATATTTTTCTGTGCCATAATACACTGAGCACTTTTTGTTGCTCTTCTGTGGCAACTTCAAGTCTGCTCAGAACCAGCAACAGGCAGCCCATTACAAACAATAACACAACCACCAGTAAGAGAATCTACTTCCCAGCAGTAACCCCTATGACTTGTTGAGTTACAAACAAGAATGTAAAAGTATCTCTCAAGTGAACAGTTAACCTCGTCAGATAAAAAGTTCTCAGTCAGATAAAAAGTTAGCAATTTCTTTTACACAACACTATTTCCATCTTGTCACAATTCACACAGCTACTAAAAAATAAAAAACATTGACTCAGATTATCCAAAGATCAACATAGTATATTCTTGGAAAATATCTAAAGTATTAAGTAGCTCCAGTTATAAAAGCTATTAGCTACTAAGAGAAAGTATGAAAGCATTAAGATAAAGTGATAATGTGTTAGATGTAAACTCAGATGGCTCATTACAGCGTGCCAAAATGACTGAATTTCAGAAACATTTTAGCCAAAGGCTACACTTTGAACTCCTAAATTTTTATTATCTTTGGAATACGACCAGTTTAGGATTTTCTGCATCCATGTTCAATACACAAGGCAACAGTTTGCTTAACAAAACACCATACCCCAAAACTCATAAGTGCACACAGTATTATTCTGAAAAGCTACTTTAAAACAAACTTTGATTTCCTATCTGGAAATTATTATTCAGTTAATTTTTATTTATATGCATATCCAGGTCATTTTTATTTATATGCAAATTCAGCACTGGGATACCCAAGACAGTTTTGCTAATTAGTTAGAACATTATCAAAACTATTAACACATTGAAAAATTAATTTGTACAAGGAAAAAAATATTGATGCAACTTAGAAATATGAACTATCTCCACATTAAAGGTCCAAGCATAATTTTGAAGTGAGCAGAGCTCAAATTGATAACTTAAAAATTAAGATGACTGGATAAGATAGCAGTCACAAGAAAGACTGTTTCTTGTAGCAGGAAGTTTACACTATTTAGATTTCAAAGTTTATAGTTTGAGATTTGAAAGTTTTAAGCATGAAATACAAAACTTAGCAAAGAGCAATTTGAATGCCAAGCAAGCAAAAAAAAAAAAGACCAAACCAAGCTTAAGCTTATCTTGCTTATCATAGATACATTGAACCAACTTACCATACATAGATACATAATGTATCTATAGGGAGCATACACTGAGATATTTATTCCCCCGCCAATGGAAGTCACAGGTAGAAAACAGCTAAACCTGGTATTTTAGGTAGAAAAACTACCTAAATCAGGCAATATACCCAAGTGAGTTCTAGTCTCATTGCTCTTCTTTTTTTTACATGCCAGCTCTACCAATTAAGTCCAGAATAACATACCTACCAAGCAAAACATTAACTATGTTTATTTACCACAAAGGTCAGTTTTGATCAGCACGCCCAACTGATGCTGTCTGACAGAAAGGCACTGTGAAACTAAACAGTCATGACAGGATTTCTAGTGTAGCAGTCTATGAGAGATCCTGCGACTTTGCAAGCTGCACTAATTGTGGTTACACCTACCCTTTCAATTGTTTAAAAGGAATTATTCATGTAGTCTGATGGGAAAAAAGAAATACCAGGTTTAGCTGTTTCAACATGCATGACTTTCCAATCAAACAAATTAACAGTGTCTTTTGCTTTTCAGAGGGAGAAGTTGTCTGTTTTGGTATGCAGAAAATTAACACATGATGAGAATGTACGGTAGTGTTACTTTAGTAAAGCTGGCGAGTTATTCAGAAAATGTACATTGTCACAGAGATTAACATAACAGTTTTAACTTGTGACTAAAGTCCAGTAAGCTTTATGTTTGTATTCCCCACATCATGAGTTGATCTCATGAGATACTTTGATTTATACTTTCGAGATATTAACTGTTAAAAGGAAAATGCAGCAGCTATATTCCAGCAGCAGGCAAAGATTCTGAAACCAGAATGAAACAAATATTTACATGGAGAATTTCATGTTTATCTCAAGGCAGTTACTTACTGCTGTATCTAATATGAACTCATCAGCTGTTCAAGGAAAAGCAGACCTCCAATCTCTGTGAATAACAGTTTGATCGAAATTTAGCATGGCACCCTAAAATTTGTGGTAACAAAAATAGTTCTACTGATTTTGAATTCAGTTTTAAACTTAAAAAAAAAAAAGAAGGAAATCTTCGAAAGTTTAAAGCCATTTTACACCTGTTTATTTGAACTGATAGCAGAGTTAACTTAGCCATACAAAGTTCTCTAGCATGCTTAATTAAAAAAAACAGATCATCTTTCTTCTGGGATGACTACTAAGGCACACCTTTCATTCTCCTAAATGAGATTTTAGGATTTCACAGGGAATAACAAAAACTTTTAAAATAGTTTACAGCATGCAAGTAAGATATTTACTCACTAAATACTGCAGAATTACTTCCAGACGGTTAGAAAAGCAAATAGGAAATACACATCTATTATACAACGCTCTTTTCTTTTACAGAAAGACAGCAGAGGTGGTAAAAGAATACAGCTAGTATTTCCCATGCCACTCCTAGGAACAACTTGTATGCAAGTATGTAAACCGCAGGAAAACCTGCTGCTAGAAGGCAGCATTTCTTTAACTTATTAATGCTTTTTCGAAAAGAAAAGTTTTCAACACTAACAGCAGTAAAACACGGCGTCACTTACTGACGAGAGAGATTAAAACGTGCATCTTTCAAACATAACTTTGTTCTGCTCCAACTGCCCTAAAGAAGAATAAAAGAAGCATCAGAAGTCGACTGATGAGTGCAGCCGGGCTCTTCCGGGGAGCCGCTGCCAAACGTCGGGTCCTGGCAGGCACTGCCCTTTACCTTTCGGAGCAATCCGGCGAGGAACGCAACGAGGGACGCGGTGTGGAAGTGCGAACAAAGGAAGAAATTCATCCTAAGGTACTTCTCACCCGCCGCGAACCGCCCCTGCCGGCTCACCCGGGAATGAAGTTTTCAATGGCCCATCAGACGCACTCAAACACCTTGCCTCAGGGAAAAGCACCACCGCCAGCTCTTTTCCTCTGCCCAGCTCAGGCGGAACCTGCCCGCTAGAGTCCTGCCGGCTCTCCGGAGAGAGGGGCCTCGGGACAGCCCGGCCGGCCGCCGCCAGCCGCGGGGGGGACGGGGCGCCGGGGCCCGCGATGCGCGGCGGGGAGCGGGGCAGGGGCCGGCGCCGCTCGCAGCCCGTCCCACCGGGCCCGCAACACGAGGCGGCCGCTCGCCCAGCGCCTCCGGGCAGCCTCGCCCCCGTCCCGGCCTCGCCTCGGAGCCTCAACTTCCCAAGGGGTCCGCCCGCCCTCCCCCACCGCCAAAACTTCTCCCAACTTTCCGGCTGGCCCAGCGCTCACCTCTCTGCGGCTCGCTGCCTGCGGGAGAGGGCGCGGGCCGGGGCCAGCCCCGCACGGTGCCTGCCGCGCCGCTCCCCCTTTCTTCCCCGGCCACCAGCGCGCCTCGCCGGTGCCTCTCCGCCCCCTGCGGGCCGCGGCGCCCCCCGCCGCCGGATTCCTCCGCGGCGCTGGACGGCCGCCCCTCCGGAACTCGTTTCTGCGGCGCTCGGCTGGAGCGGCGGCAGCCCTCGCACCCCTGCCCGGCCCCGCCGTGCAAGGACGAAACGCGGAACAGAGCAGCGGGGGAAGGGCGAACCACAACCACGAGCTGTTCCTCCCGGTGGCCCGAGGTTGGGGGAGCGCCTCACCTCCTCCGCGTTCGCCCCGCTCTTGCACGACGGGAGCGTCAGGAAATAGAGTGCCGGTCCAGGGACGGGGGCGACTTCGAGTATGGCGAAGTTTTCCCCCAGAAAGGCTACTCAGAAGCTTCGGAAAGCTGCTGCCGGGGGTGTCTTACGGGGATGGCAAGGGACACCGTCAGAGTCCGCGGGAACACGCGGTCCTCTGCTATCCGAGGACTAGCGGGTGGCCGAGACAAGTCCCGTGGTGCCCGCCCGCACCGCTCGTACCCAGCAGCGCCCAGCGGCGACCGCTGCCCTTCCCGCAGGCTGCCGGGCTGCCGCCCCCGGACCGCGCCGGCCGGCTTGGGCTCACGCCTCCCCGCCTCGGCTGGGCTGGGCTGCGCTGGGCGAGCCGCCGCTTAACGGCCGGGCGGAGCAGGGAGGTCCTCGGCAGAGGCCAAAAGCCACTGGCGTCTCCCGCGGACCCCGGCACCGCCATAAGGAACGGTGCCCTGCTCCGGCGTCGGGAAAAGCACCGGCAGCGAGAGGCAGTGTGAAGCCGGGTATATCGCCGGGAGAGCGCAGCGGCGACCACCCTGCGGAGAGGGTATGGGCTACCAATCCGTACCCTCAGGTGGAAAAGCGCGCGGCCGGATTCATGCTGAAAGAGTATCTGGCAGTCTGTCAGCCCTCCGTTAAAGATTAATACTCCGAAACAGTCCGTGAAGGATTCCCCGCTCATTAATAAGTGATCACACTTAATAACTATCAAATGTTTGTCTGGGGAATCATGTCCCAGCGGACTCACGGCGAAGCCGGGTTGCAGGTAGGAGCCGCCAGCGGGGGCGCATTTACCACGCATTAGCCCCGCCACGTCTTTTATTAGCCACATAAATAAATACAGCCAGCGGCGGAGGGAGCCCCAACCGCAGCCCAGGGCTGCAGGTCAAAAGGAACTAACCCCGTCAGAAAGCGCTGGCTCTCAGGGTCACCGACCCGCAGTCGGGCGGCTCCGCCCCGTAGCGCCCGCGCCCCCTCCCCGCGGCCGGCCCTGCAGCCCCCGGCCCCGGCTGCCCCGCGGCGGCGGCGGCGCAGTTCCGCGGCGGCCGGGCAGGGGGCGCCGCGCCACAGCGCACGGGCGGCGGGCACTGCTGCCAGCCCCGGCTCCGGCCCCGGCTCCCCCGAAGGGAGCACAACCGGTAGCGACGAGCCGGGGTCCGGCTGCGGGGCTCCGGGTCGGGAAACTTGAGCCTCGCTGTCCCCGTGAAGGAGGCGGTAAAGCGTGGGTACCCTCCGCTCCAAGGTACAGGTAGCTTTGCATACAGTCGATGTGCGGGTATATATGCACGTACTGATATATACATAAACATACACGCTCTACACAGTTAAAAACCACGGGTTGAATCGAAGACCCTACTGTTTTCAGTAACGCAACAAATTAGAGCACTAGAACTCTCAAGGGAATCATCCCTCTCAGCACCCTGCTGATAATAAACTCATTAAACAAAGAACTCACCAGACCAGCTGGACTCGGCACTCTTCTCACAAAGTCCGCTCCAGCTCAGTTCATGTCCGCACGCTTCCACCTCCCGCTTTCTTTTTTGTCCTCTGGAGAAAGCACGAGCAATGCTCCGGTGCCCACACGCCTCTAGAGAGCGAACCCCGCGGTGGCCCTGGCGCTCAGCGCGGCCCCGGCGCGCAGCCAGCGCGGCGCCCGGCCCCGCCGCCACAGCGCGGCATGTCGGCTCCGACCCATCCGCTGCTCGAAACTTCAACGAGGGGGGGAAGGAAAAATACACGGGGAGTGGGAGAATAAGAAGAAAGAAAAAAAGAAAAAATAAAAGAAAAAGAAGGAAAATAAAGGCGAGAGGGAGGGAGAGATCCAACTTTCTTAAGACATGTCCAGGCAAAGAACGGGCAGAGTTTAGTTACAGCAGCGGAGAGAGTGAGTGGAGACGCTGCGCCGGATCGCCGACTCCTTCCCTCCCTCTCTCCTTCCCCCGCCTCCCTCCCTCCCTCCTTCCCTCCCTCTCTCTCCGTCTTCTTTCGCACTCTGTCCGTCCCCCTCGGACCCTGCTCACGGCAGCACCACCCCCTCCCTGCCCTCGCCGCTGCAGTCGGCGGCGAGAGGGAGCAGCGCGCAGTTGTGCGCGCCCGCACGGCTCCGCGCGGGGTCTCCGGCGCGCACCGGGGCCGCGGCCGCCCTGCCTCCCTCCCTCCCTCGCTCTCTCCCTCCAGCAGGTGAGGCGTCGAGCAGTGCCCGGCTCGCCCCGGCCTCCCGCCGCCGCAACTCTCCGTGGCCGCCGCCGCTTGGAGGCCCCGCTGGCTCCGCCGCCGCAACGCCGCTCGACTCGGCGGGACGGCGCTGCCTCCGCCGCACGCTGCGGGCGCCCCGCAGCAGCCCTGGCGGCTCCTTCTCGGCGGGGCACAGCCGCGAGCTCAACCGGGAGGCTCCCAAGCGGGCTGAGCACGGGAATTTCCTATTCTCTCCCGGCCACGTTAAGAATAGCCTCCTCTCCTCTCTCCTCCTCTCCTCTCCTCTCCTCTCCTCTCCTCTCCTCTCCTCTCCTCTCCTCTCCTCTCCTCTCCTCTCCTCTCCTCTCCTCTCCTCTCCTCTCCTCTCCTCTCCTCTCCTCTCCTCTCCTCTCCTCTCCTCTCCTCTCCTCTCCTCTCCTCTCCTCTCCTCTCCTCTCCTCTCCTCTCCTCTCCTCTCCTCTCCTCTCCTCTCCTCTCCTCTCCCTTTTTTATTTCCCCCCCTTTTCTTATTTTTCCTTTCTCTTTTCTTCTCTTTGCTGTGGTTTGAGTATTTCTCGAACCACAGCAAAAAAAGTGCAGAATGGCAGCTCTGTCTCTAAAATAATGCACCACAAGCAATCAAGTTGTATTTATAATCTGGTTCTCCCTCATCCAATGTCAGCCCCAACCAATTACTCTTCTTCGACAAAGTTCCGGAGATGCGGCACTGCCTAGCGGCAGGGATCAGCTGGAAGGAGCAGCCTCAGAAGGTCCTGAATGGTGTGGTTTATGAAATTTTTGGAAAACTACAGAAATTGCTTTAAAACTTATTTGTCTGAGAGACATAGTGTAACAGCAAATTTGTAAAGCACTCTGAGATTCTCACAAGGTAAAATATTCTTTTTCCAAAAGATTTATCCCTAAGGACCTTAAAGTCATGGCTTTCTTCCAGAAGTCAAATTGACTTCTGAAGACATTGGATCATTATTTCCTATAAGATAGACCACTAAAATCTATCAGCCAAATGATCTTGCAGGATTCTAGGATAGGAAGAGCAGATACAAACTGCAGTATATAAATATTAAGTACATTTCCAAATAGTGCATGCATGCCATTTCAGTCTAGGAATGTTCACTTTGACCAAACCTCCGGAAAGTTTAATATCAAAATTCTCTGTCCATATAGATTTCCACAACAGACACAGCTGACTGATTTATTTAGCATCTCATCTTCTTTCTAAAGACCCTAAATGGAATTATACTGAGTCCTTATCCAAGTGCCACTGGGCCAAATGACCTTTTCTTCTGTGAAAACTGCTTCAAAGTGAGTTGCATAAAATAAACTGCATTGAAAATAGCATTCCAGAAAAGGACAAAAAGGGAAACACTTTAGACCATTATAGCTAAGGGCTAGAAACAAATGTAAACCACACTTCTATTCCCTACAGTTGCAAATATTTTGTAATTTTGGAGTATGAAATTTCCTACCTTTCAGGTTCATTACCATATTGTGATTGATTGCTGAGTTAAGTAACAAAAGGTCAGGACCACAGATTGCTTACATTTTTGTCTAAACTTTCATTATTAATGCCTGGAGAAGTGGTAGAATTGCAACAACCTCCTGTAAGTTGGACAGGAGCATCCGTGAAAAGTATCTGGTAAAGACAACAAAAAATTAGAGGCTTCTGATTTGGATCTCCTACTAGACATGCTATGCTCTCAGTAAGAACTTGAGAAGAAGAATAAAGGGATATGCCATCCTTTTCCAATAGTGGGTAATGGAGCTTAGCACTTCAGATAAAGTGATGGAGCCATGATGTCCAGGCAAGTGTATTCATAAGTCTGCTTAATATAAATAGGTTTACCTTCCAAAACAGATTTCTAACATCTTAAATAATACCAAAAAAGGCATTTTGATGCTTACTAAATATTCCATTTTCATTTTGTGTTTTCCCTGCCCTTTAATTTTTTTATTGGAAATAGTGTGAAAAATAGTGTCAATAAACCTGTTATAATTATAGTTTACTTTCACTATAATGTGAAAGGGTATCTTTGTGATATGTTATCACAAAGAAAATTCATATATTCTCTTATATTTTGCTAATCTATAGGAAAGGTACTAAAGATAATACTTGAAATCACACTAAGGTGTGTAGGGCACCATCCATGTCACTGAAAATCTTCCAATCTTATAACCATTGTAGCAAAATATGGTTGGTTCTCCCTGTCATGTATTAACATATGTCTGTTCTTATCAAATTGCCTAAGATTAAACAAGTTTGAGCTCAACTGTCAAATAAAAAAAAAAAGAGTTATCTAAATTCAACTGTTTTCTTTCAAGAGAAATATGAATCCTTCAACTTAGGAATTTTTCAAACACTGAAATAGAAATTGTATTTCCACATAATCATAACCATTTCCATCTTCTTAGGCATTATGGCACTAACACTCTTCTCACTAAAATGTCTCAAAACCTAGCAGATTTCAAGTCTTGTTTGCTACAAATTTACCAGAGAAGCTGATGGTTAACTGGGTGAGATCGGAAGTAAATACCGAACTCAAGTGTCCTCCAGAGAAATTTCCTGCTCCCGGCCCAAGGTATGCACTTGGGGAATGATATCTGAAGTACTTTGGACTGATTTCTCAGCTCCCATTTTGTTAAAGAGAAGACAATTTTAAGTTGTTGCGACTTCAGCTGCATAGAACTTTGAAGATCAAAACTGGCACTTTGAATTGCACCGGCTCAGAGACGGCCAAGGCGAAGACACCTCTCTCTTGGTTTCTATGAGGGTAAACCACTTGCAATTGCTACACAAAGTGCAGCTTCAAAAAAATAAAAAAAGCACTTTTGAACACAAAGCAGCCTGTGACTCAGGGGCAATAAAGGGGCCATAAACATCGATTGTCTGTGACAGAAGGCAAAAGCATCTTTTCAGTAAAGAGGTCAGACACAGTTTCCAGTGAGTTCTCTGTCAATTAAATATGAACTGACCTGATTGGTTTTACAGTAAGAACTGAATTCTGTACAGTACAAAAGGCCAGCACAAAACCTGTACTCTATCTGAGCTGCATTTATACAAGGAGGAGGCTGTTTGGTAACACTTCTGGTCTGGTTGTTCTCCTTTTCCTCTTCTGGTCTCAGGAAGAACTCCCCAGACCTCAATTAGTTGTAACCTTTGGAAAGCAAAACAAAACAACTTCCCAAAACTTCATCATTATCCTTTCCCTGGCCTGCAGTCAAAGGTATATCCTCCTTTACCACTCTAGTTTGTTTCCTGTCTAGTATATGCAGACCTGGGCAATAAAAACTAATTCTGTCTCTCTGGCTGTTCATGTCTACTCTTTGAAAACTTGGGTTGAACTACAAATGTGCATTTCTCTCCCCTTCCCCCCATCTGCCATTTACAGGGGGGAAAGGGGGCAAGTTCTGTGAAAAACACATTTGAGAGAGTGCTGACATTTCCTTACATAAACCAAACTATTTCAAAACTCCTGAAAATCTTTAGGATTACCTTAGCATACATCTCTTTATCTGACAGAATTTGGGCAAGGATATTTAACTTTTCATATTTTAATTATTTTTATTGACTTTCTTTTACCCTAGAGAATTATTACTGCGTAAAATATCACTGACTATTTGATTAGGTATTCTTTCACAAGACTTCCAAGGCAGCAATGTCAAAATAATAGTCATATATCAGCCTTGGTATAATGAAATGCTAAGCAATCTCAGCTACTTGACAATCTATTGTGTGCCCTGTGAACCTAAAGAGGAGTTTAGTGAGGTTACTCAATCATTAAACCTACAAGCTACAACTATTTGTGGATATGTGTTAAATACACCCATATGCAGTAGTAAAGAAAAACTGGAGCAATGCAACAGAGGAAAAAAATTAAAAGATTTTGGTCCTAAAAAATTTGCTCGTAAATCCAAAATTAGGGTATGAAGAACTACGGAGAAAAGTAGAGGGACAAAGTGACTGGTGCTCATAAACATCTGAAATTATTTTGGACTCTGCATAACCAATGGATTTACCTAAAGTTCTTTGGTTGGTAGGATGGCTTTAATTTAGCACAGAATGATTAATGGTGGCATGTAATACTCTGAATATCTTCAAAATCCTTCAGGTTTTAAGAAAAAGGAAAGGCATAGGTCTTGACTGAGACCAAGTCATCATGTCTCTTATTTTGGTCATCAGTCTTTTTTGATAGACTAGCTGTAGACCTACAGCTTATAAATCTTTAGCATTAAAATATATAGTATTTTATACTATATATATAGTGCATATATAGTATGTACATCCAGAACCCAATCAACTTCAGTTTACTGTACATCTCAAAGAGGTTTTAATTGTGCCAGCATCTATGTCATAAACTTCATGGTTTTTTAAGACTAGATAGCTTATTGGTCCAAATTTAATTAATCGTAGGTTAAGGTTTGGTTTAGGATTTGCAAATCCAAATAGTTAAAAACCTAGATGACTTCAGAATTTTGAAAAGCTGCTAGATAGAAAGGTAGCTGTTTTCTGTCATTGCTGTCAATGTTTTTTCCACAGAATAGAGTATTATATGTGATTCTTCTGCTATAATTAATCTGGATGTGCAGCTAAGAGCCCTTAGATTTCATCAAGATTAAGGTTCCAGGTCTTTATAGTAGTTTTTCTCCTGTTTTACTAATATTAGGATTAATTTCTGCTTAAGCTTTGTGTATGTGTATCCAGCTTCTAAAGTTCAATCTATTTGGGAGTATTAGTTCATCCAGTGTAAGAGAGGACTCTCCCAACTAGACATTCCCATTCCACATGATATCCTATCTACTCTAGACTGAGTTGTCTGGTCCAGAAAGAGTGTATGTGTGGAAAAATCCATTCTTCCTTTGCTTATATGGTGTTCTTCTCTATGTTATTAATCAAAATCCAACTTAAATCAATGAAAATAATCTGATATCAATGAAAGGCTATTGGATCTTGGAAGTGCCTGACTATTTAAGGAATAAAAAGAAGGTGCTCAGCACGACAAGTCCCCTTTCCTTTTAGCTGTCTAGTTCAAGCACAGTGTCATAGAGGGGAGAAGAGAGTCTCTGCTGTAAGGATGGTTTAGCAAAAGGATACACAGTTATCCATTGTGAGTCGTGGAAAGAATAATGGCTTCAGGAGTACTAGGGGGCGGTTCTCTACTTCTGGAAACATTGCTCCTCCAGCTGAAATAAATCCAGCGCGTGAAACAAGAACCTCTCCTTGAGACAAGAGCACAATGGGCAGAGAAAGAATCTTTTATTAACTCTTTTTATTTGTTTTCTGTCTTGCCTAGGCACCATTAAGTCAACTACTCTATTTTAAAAGCTAATAAAATCTACTTTTCTGTATTTGAGGGTAATTTACTATCCATTTTTGGCAGCTCTGTGTAAAAAAAAAGATCTTGGTCTATCCAGTATACCTGACTTGGCTTTCCATCACAATTCTTGTCATAGAGCAGTGTAATTTCTTTTCTGGTATATGCAAAGGAATTGTGTTGCCAAAACAAAATTTCTAAATAAAAGGATTAATATGTATATTCCATATAAAAATTATCTATTGTCTCATATGCTCTGTATTACTCAGTAAGACTTGATAACTTGGGTTTTTTTCTCTTATTTTTCAGCACACATTAACTTTCTGTCTCTCTTTCATAATGAAAAAAGAGAATATAATTTGCTGCCTTCTTTACTCTTTTTTTTCCCTAAGTTCTGTATTTTAAATAGCTAAATCATTAAAAGCCTCACAGAATGTCTAAGATCAATATAACACATCATCTTCTATAATAAAGCTATGCCATATTTAAGTTCTAGTTTATGCTATTTCTAGTACTCTATACTATCTTTAGTACTCTTATGGCACATGACATTGGTTATTACTATTTAAATTAGCCAAATAATGAATGCCATAGAAGTGTTCATGCAGCCCAATATTTTATCCCTTTGAATGTATGGAAAAATTCCCTCATATAAATGGGATCACATAAAGGGCAATGTCTGTTAAATAAATGCATCTTTCAAAATAGGATCTAACTAAAAATCAATATCAATGTATCCCATTTCCACATCATAAGTGTATATAAGTGTGTCAGTCACAAGAAATATATTGTGTCCTTTTCTGTTTGTAATTGCAACATCATTGCTTACCCACAGTGAGTTATAGAGCATGCCTTCGGGCATGAATTGCCCTTAAAATAAAATTCTACTGTACTATTATTTTATATTGACAATCTTTATAAAGCTAGTGTCTTGGAAGCTGAAGCTGTGCAATAAAACTTACATGCTACCTAAACACAACTACTTAGCAGTGTTTTTAAGTTTAGAAAAAATTGTCCTTGTTTTAGTCCAAACTACAGAGAAAGATATATCTGCCAAGAGGGTCTTACATAGGGAGCAGAAAGAAGAAAGTAGATGGGTGAGGTGGACTGGGTGGAATTCAACAGATGAGTTTCCTGAGAGAGAGAGGAGGAAATATTTCCACTTTCAGAAAAGGTGCTGTGTGAGCTACAGAGCTGGCATTCAGTTAAGATGTTTGAACTTGCCGTTGTACCAGGGAATTTTTGCAGGTTTCATGAAGATATTTCAACTAGCCAATGTAATTAGGTCTATTTGTACCTTGAAAGCAGATGTAACCAGTAATAAATTCCTGTGGTGATTCATTCATCTGCATGCATCTTGCACAGATGGAATTTTTCAGACCTGTGGATGCAGCACAGATATATTAGATATATTATTCAAGGCTGATGAGTCAAATACTCTACCAGGCCTATCACAATATTCAAAATAAATCACAGTACTGCTGTGCTGCCCAAAATCTGGAAGAAAGAGTACTTCCATATGTATTTTATCCAACAGGAGCTGATTAATAATAATAATAATAATAATAATAATAATAATAATAATAATAATAATAATATATTTCAGTTAATCAAGATCAGTCCAATAAAGCAGGGTAATAAGGAAAAAGATTACTTTAAATTTGGCATTTTCAAGATGTTGTATAAAATAAAACGATTTTGAAGAAAACCCAAACCTAAACCTGTTTTTCATTGCTTGGCATTGTATTTTCCCTCTTCTCTTCCCCACCCCTCTTTCCTTTCTAACAGGTTTTAAGGATATTTCTGCTGATGCTATCCATCTCAATTTTTCTGTGTACTTATCATTTTATAACTGTAATAGGAATCTGAGTACACGATGGAAGGCTGGCTTTGATGATAACTCCTTCTCTGCTCTCAAGTTATTGACTTTTCTTCCTGCTTAGTTTTCTCTCCTATTACTGTTACCACCATAAGTGTTCAGGAATAGGGCACTCCATTGCACTTTCGTTTGAACTTTCTCTGAAAATCTAACTGAGATCAGAAAAATATCTTATCAAGTGTTTCCTCATTATAAATAAGAGGCCTCTCTGTTTCAGGAGGTGTTGGTTTTGAAACTTCCTGCAAATGCCCTGAATTCTGAATTTTTTTTAGCACTTTTGAGCTGTAAAGCCCATCACTTCCATTTTTGTGTGTTATATTATCAAGACACTGTTCAAATGAAACAGTTCAAAGGATTGCATGTTTATAGTAGCTAGAAGCATTTTTATAGTAGCATTTTTAAATTGGTGACTCAAAGAAAACCATATAAAATAAATGCAAGAATTTATCATCACCTTAACTTTCATGTCAGGGTAAAAGTATGTCAGGAAATCAAAAGCAGTTGAGTGATTATTTGTCAGAAATCACTGCCACAATGCTCTCATAGTCCTTTACAAAATGAAAGTAAAATGCAGACTGGAAAAAGACTTGCTACTTTCCCAGCAATGGAAAAAGTTTGTTTATTCAGTAAGTAACTATGTTTGTGCTGGAAGGAGATAAGTTTTTTACCAAACTACTTGAAATATTCTGGCTATCTTCTTTCATTACCAGAGGCAGCAGGCAGAAACTACATTATGTGAAACTGCATTGCTGCCTTCTTGTCTTCAAGTCTTCTCATCTTGCATGATTTGAACAGTAAAATACATTGTTAAACTGCTTAGTCTGTGTGGTGACAAGGGCTGTACAACTATCTAACTGCATAAATAAAAATACTTATTAAAATTTTGTTTGGTGCTGTCCTTCTGTATGATGAAAATGTTTTCAATCAGGCAGGCTCATTGAAAAAAGATTATACATAATTAAATTTCAGTGGCTATAACAGAGCACTACTTGATTGTATTATGTTGACTGTATTTGCAAAATATGTTCTGAAGATTTTGTGCTTTTTAATATTTGGCAGCACTGACTTCTCTCTTCAGTTTTGATTAAAATATTTTGCTAGAGTATCTTCACACACAGTGGACTGTATTTCTTATTTTGTATTTATTCCAATTGTGTTCTAATTGCAAACATCACTGCACAGAAGACTGAAAGCTCTGATCATGAAAGAGCTTTCCTGCATTTTGATGAAATATCAAATATAGAAGTTAAATTTTCTGTATCATCCCAATCATCATTCAGTAGTTTAGAGTTTAGTGGAAAAAAATAATTATAGAGTAAAAAGGCCATCTGAGATGAAGGATACTCCAGGGAGTGAGAATGGAATTTTTACAGCCAAGTCACTGGCTTGAATGTGGCCCATTTCAGTGGAGACTGGATATACTGGCCTTTTGGTAGCTCATCACTGGCTGTAAGAAATTTGTTTGTGAATTAATCTAGTTTTGTGTAGATGTGTGTTTAGGATTCAAAAAAAGGTCTTATACATGTTTAACATTTCAGAAGATGAAACGGGATACTTCTAGAGACTTTATCAAAAGACTAAAATTTTTGCTAAAAAGGCAAATAAGTGGGGAATAGCAATAGAGTGAAGCCAGTACTGCCATGCCTCTCTGCTTTGGACATCAAGAACTTGAGTTTTTCAGACTGTTTGCAGATCATTACACACAATAATCCTTTCTTAAAGTTACCTGGTTGAATTTAGGGAGAAATTCTGTATATATTACTGGACAATGTTCCCTCCCTGAGAAAAATCCATTTACAGAATTGGGCCCAAAATGTTTATTATTTTCTTAAACCATTGTCATGGTTTGAGAGACAGTAGGTTTTTTTGGGAGGCTGTGGTCAAACCAGGGAGAAGGTCTTTTCATTGGGGGCACTGGCATTGCTCCAGGATCAAACCATGACAACCATAGAAAAGTCAATAATGTTTCTTGATTAAAGTAAATTCAGGAAAAATATCACATACAAGCCCAAGGAAAATCTTTCCATGATTTATTTGTTAAGACAAAATCTATAAGATTTCCAGTATGTATTATTAAAAACAAAAAGAGTTAGCCAAAGACTGAGCTTTATTTAACTTCCTTTTCATGTTTGGTTAAGATCTTGAAATATTTCTTTAAGCTGGTCTATGTGATATGGTCTGGTCTAAGTGAGACCTCCATAGTTTATTTGTGTATGCAGTTCATCCAGTTATTAAAGAAATATTTTGTTTGTCTTCTTAATACTGTGATGACCCTTTCACTAATTAATGTATATCCTGACACAATAGCAGACACAAGTATGCTTCTCTTTGCAGTTCAAGTGTCAGGATTCTTTTTTTTTTTTAAGAAAACCAAACCCTTGCTTGCTTTGATTATTTTCCCGCCACCCCAGAAACTGCATATCAGGGATATCAGTCCTTTGAAATATTTTTCATTGTGTTGTGCTGCATTGCCTTCCAGATGACAGTGTGAGAGTGTTTGTAAAAGCATCTATATATTACATAGAATTTGCAGTTGGTCCTCATCCCAAAGTGCTAAAAAGAGTTTCCTCCATGTTTCTGTCATCAGGGTGAAGAAATTACTTAAAGGAGTGGAACTGAAAGGAGGACAACACCAGTGAGGAAAGCTTTGCAACTACTTCCAGAATACAAATGGGTTTTGTTCATGCCAGGGAACATGCAGGAAACAAGGACAAGGATTCACTGTAATGCTCAGTGGCCTCATAGGAAAAGTAGTTATTGATAAGGATTAAATGGTCAGCCTGGGTGTGTCTATTGGCCTGGGTGTGTCCATTAAGAAATGGATGGTTTGCTCTGTGTAAGAAGTTTCCTTTTGGCTCTTCTAATCACATCTGGGTGGATATATTCTGTTTGCTTCCACAAGATTTTTTTTTGGATGTGACCTATCTGAACAAGAAGATCCTGAATTTCTTGAGAAGCACAGTTCCCACTGCTTTACTTAGTTCTCTCTCATTACATTGTTTTTCCTAGATCTGTGGCCATGAAATATACTTCTTCATTGTTCCCTGAACCCAGATGAAATCACTGTCTGAGCAGGATACATGGCTCCTGGATGTTTTTAGGGAGCATGTTGGATAGAAGGTTACGTGGGCAAGGGGAACTCACAATTTGGATATTTTCTTTATCTGACTATTAATAGCAAGATTTAAGGATGTAAATTTTAAATTCATTGGATAATTAGATAAAATAAGTGCTCTTCAGTAGCATAGAGTCTGATGCTATTGGCACTTTAGCTTTGCAGTTTTTCTTCTGCATTTCCTTTGCAGAAGAAAAGTAAAAAATGTAGCTAAGATACCCTTCCATTATAAGTCCTTTCACCGTGGGACTGTCCTACATCATTGATCCCTCTCCAAATCCAGTGCTAAGAGTCTATGTAACTACCATCTTACATATCATGTAACCATTGTTTACTTCAGGATTTCAGTGTGTTTATTTTGTAATAACACTTTGTGGTTAGAAGGTTTCAGTATACTCATTTTGTGAGAGAGAGAAACACAAAGAACACCTTTTATTAGCATGCACAGGTCCTGTATTACAATTACTTCAATGCCAACATGTCACTGAATACTATTGATATTCAGGCACCTGAGGGTCATATCCTAAATTATTAGTTGTGAAATATTGAGACACCAAAAATAACTCAGGAAAGCCAGGACAGCAATAATTAACATTTATGGGAGACAACGTTGGAGCCACTGCACGTTTCTATATGTTTTTATGTAAGAGTGAAGTTGGTGAATGACTTCTAATAAAAACGTTTTCTCTCATGCTTTGGAAAAGCATACAGCCATCATTTAGGAAGGTAATGTGCTATTGCAGTGTAATAACATCCTTTATTGCTGATGGTTTATGGTTTGGGGGCTGGAGTCTTAAAGGGTGACATAATTCAAAAAAAAGCAAAGAATGAAGAGCAAGAATCAAACATTGTTTGCCTTCTCAGCACCTACACCTCAAGATGTGGCTACTCAAGACTTGCTCTGTATTAATCCCGAGGGAATATTTTAGATTCCATGAAAATTTTCTCAAACTAAGAACTTTAAAAAATCTTGCAGTCTTGCAGGTTGATAAAGCTTGGCTTTACTATAAAACACCTTGAACAGATCTAGTAAATTAAGTGTTCTTGACACAAATATATGTAGTAAATAAACAGGCTATGTCAGCAAGCAGTGTGATTTCTTATGTGCTGCTTTCTAGCATGCTCTTATCTAAGATATTAAGAATTCTTATCCAAAGGTACTGTAGCAAGTTAAGCATTTACCTTGTTCAAAAGGTTAATTCAAATGGTGATTTGCCTCTGAACTCATCCATACGCATATATAAATTGTTTTCTACTGTACACACACTTACAGATTGCAGGGATAATGTTAAAAATACTAGACTGAAATTTATGAGTGGTTCTTACAAGTCTGCAGGCAGGTTGAAATTAATGCCTTTTCAGACTGTTAAATAATCATTGTTTGAATGGAGAAAGAAAGAAAGAAAGAAAGAAAGAAAGAAAGAAAGAAAGAAAGAAAGAAAGAAAGAAAGAAAGAAAGAAAGAAAGAAAGAAAGAAAGAAAGAAAGAAAGAAAGAAAGAAAGAAAGAAAGAAAGAAAGAAAGAAAGAAAGAAAGAAAGAAAGAAAGAAAGAAAGAAAGAAAGAAAGAAAGAAAGAAAGAAAGAAAGAAAGAAAGAAAGAAAGAAAGAAAGAAAGAAAGAAAGAAAGAAAGAAAGAAAGAAAGAAAGAAAGAAAGAAAGAAAGAAAGAAAGAAAGAAAGAAAGAAAGAAAGAAAGAAAGAAAGAAAGAAAGAAAGAAAGAAAAAGAAAGAAAGAAAGAAAGAAAAAGAAAGAAAGAAAGAAAGAAAGAAAGAAAGAAAGAAAGAAAGAAAGAAAGAAAGAAAGAAAGAAAAAGAAAGAAAAAGAAAGAAAGAAAGAAAGAAAAAGAAAGAAAGAAAGAAAGAAAGAAAGAAAGAAAGAAAGAAAGAAAGAAAGAAAGAAAGAAAGAAAGAAAGAAAGAAAGAAAGAAAGAAAGAAAGAAAGAAAGAAAGAAAGAAAGAAAGAAAGAAAGAGAGAGAACAATTTTCTGGGAATCTATGAAATTTATGACTGTTCTATTAAATATCAGAACATCACTTTTGCCTTAAAGAAATTCCCAAGATAGTCTGTCAGGAGAAATATCTTTATGTGCTTACCTTGTATCAATATTCTTCCTAAGACATTTCTGTTGTCACAGAATCACACAGAGTCTCTGAGTGGTTGGAAGGGGATGTGAAAGGATCTAGTCTAACCCTCCTGGCCAGGCAGGGCAAGCTACAGCTTGTCCAGCACTGTGTGCAGCTGAGTCTTGAACATCTGCAACAATGGAGGTTCCACGGGCTCTTTGGGCAATCTATCCCAGTGTTTGATAATTCTCACAGTAAAAAAGCATTTCTTGTTTTCAGAGGGCAATTCAGGTGTTCCCTTTGTGCCCACTGCCTTTTGTCCTTTCACTCGGCTCCCTCATCATCTTTCCCTCTCATATGATATTTCCACACATTTATAACAACCCCCTCTGAGCTGTCTCTTCTCTGGGCAGAGCAGTCCCAGCTCAGCCTCTCCTCCTGTGAGGAGTGACTAGGTCATCAATGAACATGTTAAAGAGCAATGGCCCCAGTGTCAGCCTCTCAGGAATATCCTGACTGGCCTCCAGCTGGACTTTGAACCGCTGTTCACAACCCTCTGGGCCCACCTGTTCAGCTGTTACCTGTTATTAATTAATTTTTTTAATTCATTCTAATCAGTTCTTCCCTTGGCATCTCTACTGTTCACAGTTAGACCACAGACTACTGGGCCAGATGGATTCATTAAGGTCATTCTCATATTATTCTGTTGGTCACTAAGGTAGAAGGAGATGCTTCTTAAATCAGATAGTCCCAAGGTCATCTGCCCTCCCAAACATCCCCCAAGGCCTGCAAAGCAAGAATTGCCAGGAAGGGATTTTCTGTAATCATATTCCAAACACATAATGAGAACCACTTGGACTAATGTGCCCCTTCTTTGATATTAAAAAGATGGGAAAGTAATAAAGCTGTGATGTTTTGGATTCCCTGGCCAAAAAAATCCCCAAACTAAAACAAAAACAAGCCTTTCCCCACCAAAAACAAAACCCAACACCCCTACCCTGATCTCATAAATATCCAGTTGTTTATTTAATTTTTATGCTGAGCACTTTTGTCCTTTAAATGTCCTTGAAAATTCTAACCTATAAGCTAAGTTCATAGAAATAAAATTATGTTCTTCTGAATGACCTTCTTTACCAGAATTTTCTGTAAATTACATAAGGAATAAATTAGTACAAAATTTCTTATTTAGCTTCAACCTCTGCATGTGTTGTATTGAAACAGTGTGAACATCTATGATCACATGTCACATACCATTCTATTAGTCTTTGATGGCATAAAAAGAAAAGACAGAACATTTAAAAATATATTATAAAAATAATACATCAGAAGGAACAAGCAGCTTTGATCCTCTCATCTAATTAATTGCACATTGGCTAGATTTAGCTCATACAAATGTGGGATAGTTACTTCACTGTAAATGATTAATAACAATGGATGAACAGTTGTTTGTTTTTTCTTCATCCCTTCCAAATGCAAAAACACAGACACCTACAGTTCAAGCATCAGGAAAGAGCCTGAATGTCTGACCTCTTCATAGCTCTTTATGCTATGTGAGGTCTGAGAAGCACTCTTCTTACAAAAGCTTTTCAGTAATTCAGCTCATAAGCAGGTGGAACACACATGCACTTCCCTGAGCATCGTGTACAAGTCAGTATGGATATTCTCATACCAGTCAGTAAAACATGCAGAGCAATAATTTGTAATAGTTGGGACACCAAGATCCATTTTTTATGCTTTACGCCTATACAGCAATTGATTTATATTGCCAGTTCTCTTGGGATATCTGAACACCTTGGGGATAAATATAATATTATTTAGAATGAAGAGGCACATCACCTGCTTCTTTGATCTAGGTGTAAAAGGAAGTATACAATAAACCTATTTTTCTAATGAAAATTTTCTTGTAACCAAATGCTTTGAATTCTTTCACTGTTTCCAAAATTCAGTGGTTCAGAAGTAAATTTTTTAAGATATTCTTCACAATATAGCCTGTGATGTTTACAATACCATTCATGAATAATACAACATTTTTTTTTCAATTACTCTTTGACATAATCCTGCCAAACACAATAGATATTAAACATACACAATGAGTGAAATTTACCTTCAGTGCAGTAACTCATTGATTTGGCAGAGTATGATTTCACAGGGAATGAATCACTGTGATTTATGCTCTCAGTATGTTAGAGAATGTTTGTGTGTATGCATCTATAGAACATACAATTCTTTTGTAGCTACAGATACATTGCAGTTTCTCTGGACAGCAGGCGTTGAGAAAGTGAAAGGTGTGTATTTTCCCAGCAGGGATCAAAGCAGAAAATTAGTACAACTTAGATAACCTTTCTGCTAGGCTTCCTCCAGGCTGGAATACCCATTTAAACATCTTTCCCAGAGCTGCATCTCCTCCATCTCTGTGCTTTACTCTTTCTACACCAATAGCTGTAAGTAGGAGGTGCAGTGAAAGGTGAAACCAAAATGTTTTGATGCTGGAGGCTTTGATCATTCCTGCTCTTTTAGGATCACTTATATCTGAAGCCCTCAGCCAGGTTCTGAGAAACTTCTGGGAGGAAGGATGGTCTTAAAGAGTTTTCGTTCCTTTTTTAGTTTCTGCAGTTTTTCCCACAGAAGGGCGTATTCAGATTCCTAAAGAAGGCTTTGAAAAGGATCCAAAGAGGCAATCACATGCATGTGCAACTATTTTTTCACCAGGCAAGAATATATGGAATGTGAAGGGAGTTTCAGCATAGCTCTGTGAATGTGAGTATCAATTGAAACTGGGTAGGCAAATTCCATTAAGTTCTAGGTAAATTAATGTGCATATAGCCAGTGAATTACTAACTTCATATAACTGAAAGCAGGAAAACCTGTCTGCATTCAGTTGTTAATATGAAGTTTAATTAGAAGGAAGATCTTTAAGGGAGAAGAGTCTCACTGAGAAGCGCAGACTTCACGGTATCTTGAGGACATGATTCTAACAAGTAAAGGATTTCTGAAGAGAAAAATGAATGTTAGAAAAATGAATGCTTCTCTAGTACAAATACTGGGATCTGTAGACTTTCAATCTATAGTTTAATTCTAAATAGAAATAAATATTTCCCAAAGACTAGACAATATGTTCTTTCTCCTCAGGTGAAAAGGTGTAGTTGGTATCCAAGTAATTTATTAAGTTTTCAAAATACAAATTAGTTCAAGCATATCTGATTTTCACATTTAAAAGAGCTAGTACATACAACAGCATTTGCTCTTAATTACTGCCTGTTTTTTATTATTACCCTCCTGTTTAAAATAAACTCAAATCATCCAGCAAGATGCAAAAAAGCACCACGTGACCTAAGTGCCTGTTGTGAATAATACGAGAAGACTGACCAAGCAGACTTGTTAACAGCATTCTGCTTAGGTCAACTGTTTTCAGGCTACAGATCCACACACTGTTCCTCTAAATGAGGGATACAGTTGCAGAAGTTAGGTTTGATATTGGATAGCACAAAAGCAAAGCAATGATGCATTCATTGGATACATCTTTGCTGCGTAAAAAAAATCTTTTGTAGCAATTATGTACTGCTTGCACACGTGCTTTAAGAGAAGAAGTCCCAAAAGTTATCTTCTGTAATTTTTTCTTTGGATTTGATTCCCATCTTTACATTCTAGGGCTGGCTGCCCTATCTGCCTGTACTTGAGACTTATATGGATTGGCTTATCCTTTTAGAAATTTGAATAATTAGTCCTCATTACTTAAATTTAACTTTGAAACGGAGCTTCCATATTGCACAGAAATTATATAGGTAGAAAAGAGCAACTCTCAAGAGAAAAAAACATGCCCTGTTTGTATGCTTCTGTCTAAAGAAAATATATTAATCGAACATTTAGAAAAGTAGACTAAAGTTATTGTTGTTCAAAGGATGTTTACTGGGTGTAGTTTGTAGGACTGTAAGTGGAGCATGACCCATTTGTGTTTGCTTGACTTTTCTCAGTCTACTGTGACCCAGCATTGTTGGGTTTCTTGTATCTTTATTTAAACTTTGTTCCTCTGTGAGAAGCTGTGGCTTCTGTATTTTTCAGCATCACTGTACCCCATTGGTGACATTTCCTTTGATCCTTAAAATGCAATATTTCAGATGTTATACCAAACCTCAGAAGAGTAACTTGCTAAGGAAAATATAGCTGTATTTTCCTGAAAAAACTGAAGCTACATCAGGTTGAATTTCACCCTGTAGGTTATTTAAGTGCAGTATGATGTTATACAAACTGAAAACAGAGGGCAAATTCCTGTCTGCTACTGAAGAGATGTCATTGAGGGGGGAGGAAAAAAAAGCAAATAACTCCCATTCCTTTCCACTGATGTCTTAAGGGCAAAAATTTAATTGTGCTGAACTGCAGAATAAAATTAATTTCAAAGAGAAGTAACATAGCAGTAATTTGGCCCTCATTTTGTAGCTCAGGTTTATGAAATCAAGAGTTTACTGTCTTTGGTCTCACCTTGTTTTCAAAAGGTTTAATAACAGATTCTTTTTTTGCTTGTTTGTTTTGTTTTGTTTCGTTTCCCAGTTTCAACTGATTCTAGATTACCTTTCTCTGCTTTTTTTTTATGTTCAAATGTCTAAACTCTGTGGCATAATGCAGTTTTGCATTAGAGATTTTTAGATTAAAGTTTTCATTTGATGGGTATTTCTGCGTGTCGTCTGGGTCTTCTTCCATTCTCTTTTTCTGCACTCTTTGCAGTGCTCGAGATCTCCCACATTTGCCATGGTGATCTCAAACTGCAGTGAGTAAAGAAAGGATCAGTGTCTGGTAGCTGAACTTCTGGGACAATGTCTCTCTACAATGGGTCTGAGTGGGAACCTTCTTCTTTATGTCCTGAATTCTCTGAGGCATCAGAAGAGAGAAAAAAATAGAACTATTAGAAAACTGGAGAAGCACATCTTAGTCCTATTTCATATTCTTCAGCATCTGAGCTTTATGAAAAGCCACTGAGACCCTAAATGGGAACATTTTCCACTGCTGAGACCTGTGAGGCTGCATGGTTCAGGTACATTAAAATTTGAATTTCTGCTCAGTCCCTTGCCCACCTTTGAAACATCCAGTCTGATTTATAGTCTTTGTTTTCGGGTATAGTTCCACCATTTGTCTGTTGTTATCAAACCATGCTATTCCTCAGCATGAGAAGTGAAGTGAGTGATCTGCTTTGTCACTTTTAGTTGTATCTCCTCCTCTTCTAGTTGATATTCAATTACTAGAAATGCTTTATGCATATCTTTTACTGTGTAAATATATCTTCCTATATGTGTATATTTAAGTAAAGGGCTACATAGATATATAAATATTTGTATATTTCTCTTTGTTCAGAAAGTGAACGCTAGTGAAACTCCATACAGTAAATAAAGTGCATTGGGATGAATAGATGTAAGGCATGTTCTTTATATTTCCAGAGAGACCTGGTGAAAATTTAAATGAAAGGTTAGTTAAACAAGACAACAAATCCAAGAGTTTGAATCTCTGTTTAGTAGCAACATTTGTTATAGAAGAAGTTAGCAAAACTTGGAAAGCCCAGGACTTACAAGTTGGATTAACCTGTAAGTATGGTTGTAAGGTCTAAGTGCTGGTTAATTACTACTCAGCTGTAAAATGACAGATATCTTCTTTTTCATCCACTGCTTTCTCTGGGGAAGAGCATTTCTTCATCCTTTCTTAAAAGGATGAAAAATCTCTGATATTTAGGTTTTCAAATTCCCTGCTATCATTCTAAAAGGGTAGGTTGTGAGAGTTCACACCCTCTTCTGCATCTATTTTAAAAGCTGCTCTTTCCCACTACAAAGCACTGTGATGTTTTGCAAAAAAAAAAAAAAAAAAAAAAGACATTTCAATTTTTTCTCTCCTGTTTTTGTAACTATCTTTAGCCATCAAAATTCAATCTTCCAACAGTCCCTGTCAAAAACTATGCCCTGAGCATGTACAACCACAGAATGAAAAACTGTCCTAACAAATGCTCTTAGACAGCACTCTGGATCATTGTTTCACAGTAGCTTTTTAATTCTGTTATAAAGTTGCATCTTCCAGTTAGCAAGAAGGAGATGTGATTTGTCTGATGGTGATAATGCAGTTAAAGAAGGGCCTTTTAGAAACTGCAGAAAGGGCTTGAAATTTATTTCTTATTTCTCATTGCTTTTGTTTTAAGCAGCAACACCATGTAATGTAGTGCTACATTTGTAACTGAAGAATGTTTTTACCAGGCTTTGCCTTCCCATCTCTCAGCATTTTCCTATTTAATGTAAGAATGAACTGGTACAATACAGTTATTTTATGTTTAGAATAAGAATAATAAGTGTTGCATGCAAAATTTTCAGACATCTCTTTCTGTCCCAACAAACTTTAATCACTCCCCTTTTTCTTCCCCTTTCATGTCTGTGTTCATCATTTTAGCTTATGCAAACAATTTATATTTGAATACAGCAATGAAAGCGAGTTCATTCTTGGTTCATACCTTCACTTCCCCCACTAACCCTTCATGTAGTTGTATATTATTAAGTCTTTTCTCATTAAATCTTTTTTTCCAGTCTTACATATCCTGCTCTTGCTGATTTTAGATGAGGTCTAAACAAAGTCTTGCAAAGTGGGATTATTACCTTTCGAGGTTTAAATATTTAGTTCATTCATATCCTGCAAAAACATGCAGTGCCCAAACATAGGTGAATGGGTAAAGAGAAGGCTGGGCAGATAGGCAGACCAAAGACATAAAAACCACAGATTATGGGACAAGAAATGGGAAAGACAACTCCTCCCACCCCAAACAAACAACACCAAAAAAAACCCCTAAAACAAAACAAAAAGAAAAATAAAGAAAGAATCCAAAAAACCAAAAAAAACCAACCCAAGAAACAACACAGAAAAACCCCACAAACCAAACAAAACCCCTAAGCAATCAACCCAAATCCAAACATACTTCAAATGTAAATCAAGGCAGCTCCAAATTCATGTTTCTCTACTGATAGCCACTTGTAACAGCTGAGGATCTGGGCCTGTGCCAACCCTATATGCAAAGGTGTAGCAGTAGCTGGATTGAAACTCACTGTGTATTTAGTTTGTTTAACTTACTGTGATCTTCAAATTGAAAAGATCTGTTGTACAGCATGCTCCAGAACACCAGCAAGTGACATCCCCAGCAGCTGGTCACTTCCCCTTCTGCTGGTTTATGGCAGGATGTTTCTGCACCGCCCTGTGCCTTGTGCTATGGAAGTATCCCAGGTAACTTCACACAAATGGTGCCTCCCATAGCCAGGTTAAGATGCTGCACTAGGAGATTGGACACCATGGAATAGAATAATAGAGTCATTGGTGTTGGGAAGACCTCCAAGATCTCAGAGTCCAATCTTTGAGCAATCACCACTTTGCCAACTAGGCCATGGCACCAAGTGCCACATCCAGTCATTTCTTGAACAATTCCAGAGATGGTGACTCTACCTCTTCCCCCGACAGCCCATTCCAATGCTTAACTGTCCTTTCAGTGAAGAAAGCACCTAAAACCAAAAATCAAAAAATTTCCTAAATCAGGTTGAGTCTTTTGTGCAGAGTTGGCGTGGATTGCTATCAATTTAAATGAGAATAGGACAATTACCTTAGGAACAATTCAGAATGGAACCCAATTAATGAGAATCCTAGAGGATTAGATGATTCTCCAGAGATATTCTAATAATTTTAAAAATCAGAATCTCAGATTTTCTTTTGGAATGTGCTTTTTTAAAATTCTGCTTATGCATGATTTCTGCCGTAGCATGAGTTTTGAATGATCTGCATGATTTTGGCTGTAAGCAATATCAAATGCAGTTAAAATTGGACAAGTTATTTGTTCCTACAAAATAGTTGGATTTGTGCATTCATATATTTGTATATGTCATCATTTTGTCTGCATATATGACTGTTTCTGCCACATTACAGTTTAATGCATGGCTTTTTAAAATGTCTTTTGGAAACTTAGCCCTGATTGTCCTTCTTAATACATAAGAAGAGATTAAACTTCACATATCAGCTTCTTTCTCTTTAAAGCTTATTACCATCTGATTAAGATTAGGTATGTGTTCAGACTTTTGGGGGAGGTGTATCAACATGCAATAACATGTGGAATACAGTGCAAATTATTTTATATTGATTCATACTAACTGAAGTGACAGAAGGGCTATATGACTGCTAGAAAGTAAAAATTTTTATGAACACCCTAAAGGGACTTCTTTCCATGATTCTGTCAGTTCATTCAGTGATCCTGATTTTATTTTATTTTTTTCTTCAGAAAGTCAATCCGTCAAATTTTTCTCTGTAAAATTATGATTTATTTGAGACAGTAGTGGTTATTATTCTACAATTTTGAATAATTGTATGTGTCTATTTGGCTTCTTTTACAGAATAATTTATCAAGCTGTTGATGCAAAAGAAACCCTAGTTGAGTCAGTCAAGCATCAGCTATTTATGAAAATATCTTTCTGACCTAGAGAAGCTGCTGTAAAACATTTAAAATTAATTGAATGTAGGTTTTTTAAAAGGTACCCTAAGTTCAATCTGTAGAAATGTACTGTAAATTGAATATAAAATTAGAAAAGGCTGTCTATCTTTAGCATAGAATTTCCTAAACTAGATTTTCCTATAATAAATTAGAGGGACTTATTTCAGCTACTGATTTAAGGAGGAGCAAGAGTAAATCTTCATTTCCCTACTGCTCTCTTCAAACATCTTTTTTCATAACCATGTAGTCTTTACTTTAAAAATAAAACTTTCCTACAAATTGTGGTAGTATATAATTTTTTTCCTACCAGAATCCATACATTCCCATTGACAGGGGCTAACCACAAAGCCTCTCTTTAATGACTATCATCTGTAAGGAATGTGCACATAAACATTGCATTCTTCTCTGGGAGCTTTCTTTATAAACTATAATATCCTTAACCAAAAATAACAGCTGTCCAGCTTCCTTTCTCTCTCTTTTTTTTTCTTTTTTTTTTTTTAGTTCTTTCAATACTTTCAGAATTCTGTGTACTGACAGAGTTAAAATGCTGTCTCTAAAAGGAAAGCATGCAGTTCTCAAAATCTGCAATTGTATCTAGCAATGGAAATAAAAATCATGTCTGCTTTTTGTCTCCTAACCTGCTAGGCACGTATTAAAATAAAAGAAGAAGTGGGATAGGGTTTGGAGGCTTTTTTCAATTGTTTGGGTTTATGAAATATGTTTCCCATATTTCAAAATATGGGAAACACATAATTCTGTCAACACGAGAAATCTTAAATACAAAATCTTTTATTATCATTGACACAAGTTTCCTGTTAAAATTATTTTTTGCCATACTGAAAATAGCTAAAATTATTTATTGATTCCTATAGTAAGTGTACTAAATCACCTACAGTGATACAGTGATTCACTGAAAGTTGTAAAAATAATTCAAGATTACAAACTGTTATATTCACTTGCATTTCTTGAGCAAACTACAAACTCTGGAAGTTCTTCAGAGTCTTATTCTTTTTAGCTATCTTTAAACTTTACCAAGGGTGAGTCACCCAATTTATGCGAAAGACGTCATGGTTGTCAATTACCAATCTATATTTTATCAGATATGTGTCTCGAGTGAACAATTCACATGAATAGATGAAAACACCATGTGAAGAGTAACTACAAATGACTTGATGAGTAAACCCTAATATAGCTTAGATTCCTGTTACTGTATATGAACATAACATAGACTAAATGATTTGTAAATTATGCAAAAATAAATAAAGCCTATAATAGTTTCAGCAAATATTTTCTGTGAGACGTGCTGTCTACAAATTTTCTTAACTGCTTGTGACAAATCCTGTTATGAACTTAATTTAAGAAGAATATTTATTCTAATTAGGTTTGTATGATATGTGCTGAAAATGAAACAAAATATTTCTCCTATCATTCTGCTCCCTGTGACAAACAATATGATGTGTCTTTGAAAAGTAGGGTAGTATTCTGTGCAGCTTAGGAAATTGAATTGGGCTTTAAGGCATATATTAATTCTCTACATCCTATCTTTAAAATTGTCAGTAAAAAGTTCAGTGTGGGTAAAAACATTTTGAGACAGGAAATACAGGCATTGCTGTATTTGAACTGTATCTGAATTTAAAGCACTTATAAATTTTGTGCATTTTGGGGGCTTTTTTTTGTCATTTTGAGGCTCTGGGTGAAGGCACAAATGCAGAGTTAAAACTAGTTTGAAAGAAATTCCAATAAAAACTTGGAAAATATATGAGTATAATATGAGTATATAATATGAGTATAATATATATAAATAGGTGCACAGAGCAATGGGATAAAGGGCTTGCTTTAAATAATGTACTTTAATAAAGATTTATTCTATACTTTTTCTCTTAATGTCAAAAAAATTGTTGAGTAAAATTTTATCTGTTTCTAATTTGATCAGCGGTGGTTTATTTGAAAATAATAAACACCATTATTAAGAAACATTGGAAAGCTATAAAGTCGAGGGTCTGATTCCCAGTAGTGTCTCCAAATGAATGTGGTGGAGTAAAAGTCAAATGAGGTCCAATAGAAAAATTCTATATCCTAGATAATAAATTATCCAGATGCTGTATATTAGTTATAATTTATTGTGAGGTCCTTTGAATTTTTTCCAGGTTGTTGGAGGAAAACCAGCAAAACTCAGCTTGACTCCAGGT
This sequence comes from Fringilla coelebs, assembly GCF_963513975.1. Classification (NCBI taxonomy): domain Eukaryota; kingdom Metazoa; phylum Chordata; class Aves; order Passeriformes; family Fringillidae; genus Fringilla; species Fringilla coelebs. The sequence continues at coordinate 31,206,272 of NC_140032.1, read as the reverse complement.
GACATGCAAATGTCTTAGTGTTAGAAAAATCTTCTATAAAAGACCGCCCATATACTTATTTGTAGCTCAAGACTATACAACATGGCAATTTAGATTCCAGCAAAAGATATATATGACAATTTTAGCTGAAATTCCAAGTATCTGAAGTATAATACAGTTTAGGTCTCTCTCTCCTTTGGCATTGTGTAGCACCTCTCCAACTCCTTCACCACGCATCTCTAAGCAATCCTAAGAAAGAGGGCTCTTTTGAAAGGAAGTAGTGCAGAATTATTGATTACAGAAATAGACATGTCATTACTAAGATATAAATGATGTGGCTGCTTTTTGTTATTGCCAGTCTGCTAGAAAGCTGAAAAGCTCACATAATCATCTCACTTCATCTTTCATGCAAAGACAGCAAAGTTAATTTAAATACTCTTTCCCATGCAGGATAAACAAACTAAATAGACTTTGAAAAGAAAGAGAAGAGCTAATAAAATCAGTACATATTGAGCATTTCTGGTTTTTTTCCCTATTCTCTTGAAGTTGTTCCATTATTTAAGGCATTTCCACCATTTTTCAAGCTGCATAATAGACGCATGGATTTTATTTAATGAAATTGTAGATAACAGTTTTTTAAATTAAAATAGCATGAAGATTGTTTTACAAGACCAAAATATAACTTAGAAGAGCTTAGTACTGTAACTGTCAAGCAATTTCCTTCTTTTTAATGTTTGCAATTCTATTGATCTAATTCCTACTCTGTTCAGTTCAGCTTCACCACTAAGATCCACCTAGCATCAGAATATTCATTTAATTATCCCCATTCGTATTTATGGAATTGCAATGCATTAAATGACAGAGATGGTAATTCCTTCCTGAAAACTGGGGACAACTGAAATAAGAAATAATAGCAAGCACCCAGCACAATGTCAAATCATATTACTAGGGGAAAAAACCTCCCCAATTTCTATGTTTCTTTTCACATGCACTTTTCTTCAACAAGAGAGAGTATTTCAGCCCCTCTTAGCTGGAAATTAGCTGGAGTCCATTTTATATGACATTTACATATATGGTACCTGGGTAATTTGAAACAATAGCAGTAAGCTTCATATCAAACGTTTACAAAGGTAATATCAAAATCATATACTATATTGCTCTGGGTTTTTTATTCAAAAACTAGGATGTAAGCATTAATGGGCACTGTTTTTCTAGGAGGCTTTTATTTCTCATGAGAAAATATCTTAGCATTGGGCTATGATTTTTAAAATTGACTGCATGGGTAAAATATCTTAGTATGGAATGTTTCCAATATTGTCACTTTTTGAATTCTGATCATTCTGATCTGTGCTTTCTCCATAATCTTCTGAAAGAACAGGAGAAATTAGCTTTTAAATTCAACTTCCCCAATCAACAGTAGTTTGCAGAAATAAGAATTTAGTTTAATAAAATTCTGGAATAAATATGGGATTAATTTCTCTTTTGGGAATCTTGGTTAAAATGTTTGTAAAGATGTTTTTAGAATCACAGAAATGTGGTTGTGGCAAGGCTGGAGGCAGGGATTATCCCCTTCCCCCAGACAACTAGCAATAGGGCCAGGGGAAACAAGCCTCAAGTTGAGCCAAGGTGCGGCTCAGGTTGGATGTTAGGAAAAATCTCTTCAGTGAAAGAGTGGTTAAGCATTGGAACAGGGTAGTGAAGTGAAGTCACCATCCCTGGAAGTGTTCAGAAGACAAGTGCCACTTCCTAAAATGGTGTGGTCGGCATGGTGGGCTTTGGTCAAAGCTTGGGCCTGATGACCTTCGAGGTCTTTTCCAACATTCTGGACAGTTTCAAATGGATGATTTTCTTTGGTTGTTAGTTTGGGTTGGGGGAGGTGGTGTTGAAGGAGGATTATAAGTATAGGACCAAAAAATGGCACTTTTTCTACAGGTGTTATTTACTACAGCACCTCTGGAAATGTTCACTATTCTTTGTGAATATGAGGATCCCAGTAAATACAAACTATAATCAATAATGCATACATATACACAGTAACCCTGATCTGCAAACTTTCTTTATGGGGGCAAATAGATCTCACAAGAATACCCATATGTGCAGCCTGCAGGCTCAAAAAAAGTGAAAATTCTTTAGCCACACACTTCAACGTATTTTTTTAACTTACTCCCTTGGCATTTATTCACAACTTTTAGAAAATAGGATAAGATGCCTACTTATTACTAGTCAGACAAGAGAAGTGAATTTTTAGCTATCAAAATACTCTCTGTCATGATCTGCTTTACCCTGTCACATTTCAAAAGAGAAGATTTGATTGCATCCCTTTCTCATAGATGTATTTCTAACTTTTAGGTATATTGCATTTACATTTTATCTGTAAACCCTATAAAGTCAAAAATTGTTCAATCATATTTGTTGAATATTTTTTAGTACATAATAGGAGATAATAAGAAGCTGTCACTTTGAAGAGGCCAGCAGTAAAAATGAACATATTTTGCTTTTCTTTTTACATACATGCAAATAATTCCTAATGGCCCTATTGCATACTCTCATTTTTTATCAGAATTATACCCCGTGTATCAGAAAGAATTGTGAGAAGAGAACTTCTTTACATCCGGCATAAATCAATGATTGCTGCCTTAATTTAAAAGCTGAGTGATGATAAGATTCTCATGTAGATGACTCAATAAATTTGAGCTTCTAGTATGATGCAGAAAAACATAAAACTTGTTTGTGTGTTATAATGTGGCAATAATACATCCCTTCCTAATCACTGCTGTACCTATCTTTTCTAGCTTGCCTATAGCATGCATAATAAAAAGTTTGCAAAATAAGAAGAAATTCTAATTTTCATATACCTGCATTATGAATCCCCGCAGCTATTAAAAAACCCTAAAATCCTTAAACTGTGAGAATAAAATGCAATCTACAGAGTACATTTTCTTATTACTGAGTTTTACGATAGCATCAGTTGTCTACACACACCTATAAAATGCTTTAAGCATTGAAAGATACACCTTAAAGCACTTATCTTTCCTTTCTTAATAAAAGATAAAATAACAACACTGTGAATGATAAACAAAGAAAGCAAGGAATAACTTACTGCTTGCCTAAGTTGACCTTGGTTTTAAGAATCAAGGATTGCTTTTTCTTAGCTCTGGCATTAGCTAAACTAAATCCCAAAGCATATTCTTAGTTGGTGTGGAGTTGGTCTAATTGTATTCCAGTGAAGTGACACTGATTTGCACTCTTTGCAGATCAGCCCCCTTACAGAACTAACCACCTGCCCAGATTTCAGAATTAACTGGGGATAAGACTGATTGTTTTCTAAGTGTTTGGTAGAGGATTGTCTGCTGTTTAGTTCTTTTTGACCTTGTCTCTTTAACCTTGTGCAGATATCTCAGTGAGAGAAGAAACAGGGATGGAAAGGGTAGAACAGGGTGATAAGGAAGCTGTGATATTTTGTAGAGCACAAAATTAAACATTTCATGTACATTCAATGTGAACTTTGTGATCTATGGCTGATGGATGAATGTTTCTTTTAGCTTTTCAGAAATACAATCCCCTCAAGATAATAGATCAGCTGGATAAAGAGGAGAAGGTACAGAATATTGTAATGTATCTAAGACAAGGGTGAGAGGGAGTGGAGTATTTTTTTCCTAAATTGGAAGCACTTCACAAAGAATATTTCTGAGGGGGTTCTTCAATATAAATGATGCCATTCTAGTTCAAAGCAACAAATTCAAACAAACTTGCAAAATATACAAACTAGTAAGTTCACAATACACATTTAGATATGCTTGTTTACATTCTCACCCCATTTTGCTAAGTGTGAAATGTTGAAAGCATTTGTATAGACCACAAGTATTTTGGTCCTGGCTTTAAGTAAAAGAAACAGTGTAAATAGGGCGTTATTGCCTAACTTAACAAAAGCTTTTGCAATACTTGCATTTTCTTGAGAACAGAAGTTTCATAGATTTAAAAAGATGTTTATTGGTGGAATACATTAACAATTTTTTTTCTTATTTTTTGGTTTCTTTAAGTAATAGAAGGTAATAAAGAACTCACAAATATGCTTACAGCTAGTGTTTACAAAGTCTGCTAATGATCTAACTAATGGAGGCTGGATTATAGAATCTATTTTGCGTCAGGTTTATGCCCGGAGCAGCCATTTTACAAAAAGTCTCTGAAAGAATAACATAAATTATTCTGGGGAATGAAACCCTCACTGGGTCAATTTACATGCATTCTTTTTTAATTGTTTTTTGTTTCATTGGTTTTTGGGGTTTTTTATTCTGTGAATCCTCTTCGCGCATGCACATCTCAGTTATTAAAAAAAAAATTGGAATGATTTCAAACCTACATGCATAAAACTCTTGGGTAAGAAGCCATGACACCTACCTCCCATTGGTGTGTGATCTTAAAAGGTTCAACTGTATTTGTATAATGAGGTATTCTTCTACCTTTAAAAACTGATTGTCAGCTGGAGATAGTCAAGATTTAGATTGACTGCATAGATAAATAATCCATTTATTTTTAGTGTAGCAGAACTGAACAAAATCACTCGGGTGAAACATCCAGGTTTAATATTTGTATGTTCTCACTAGTCAGGAAGAAAGTAGGAAGTATTTTACAGCAGGTTCATTTAGAGACTGCAGGGCCCAGCACTGGTACTGTTCAAGACAGAGAAAAATTTCTAATTAATTATGCTGAAGAGAAGATCATGTACAGAATACAAATGTTATTAGGCATTATTGCTCACTTCTTGAGCTGTTTAAGATACACACTAACTTTCTGTTACCTCCAGGGTAAGTATTTTCAGTATTTGCCCTTGATGAATAGTACACATGAACCTCCCTGACTGTAATTCTGCTGAAAGGATTGCACTTTTGCATGCTGGGTTACAAGGCATCCTTTTGAGGATATCAGCAGTGCAAATGTGCAGAAGACAATTTCCCAAGCAGAGAGAAAGATGCCTCATGCTCTGGCTCTGCTCTCATCTCAATATTATCTGTCAGTTTAATGGGAACACAAAAAATCATAAGGATCCTATTCTGATTTCATATAGTTGAAGACCAAGCTTTCGAGCTCATCTTAAGAAAAGACTTTGACATTTAATATTGTGGTGACTTAACCTTTTTAGAAAGAGGGAGATGACTAGATCTTGATGTCTAATATTAATGCTATTAACTGTGAGACAAAATTTATTAATTAAAATATATAAACTTGAGTAATAGACAGGTTGGAAGGGAGTCACAGTCTGCAATTTAGTGCAAAGGTTGAAACAGTAGATTTTCATAATTTCCTCCATTAACCCAAGAATCCTGGCAATTTGATAATTTTTTTTGTCTTACATTGCTATCAAAAAATGTCACGTGTGTTACAGGTAAACCCATAAAACAACTAAGGTTTCTTTACTGCTGCTGATAAAATGGCTACCTCTTGCAAAAGTTTTGAAAATTTAAAGAAAATTAAATAAGCAAGCTAATGTTTTCAGTTTTTAAAATTTTTAATCCCTGCCTTTGTCTGTGGATTTTCTTCTATGGAAGTAAACAAATACTAGCCATTTTTTTTACAGTTACTCATTATACACTTTTCATACCCTTTACTAATTATGATGTAAATAGACCTTTTTATAACTGATTTCACATTTACCAGATTACTATCTTCCAGGTATTAGAATTTTGGAATCAATGCATTCAAAAATGAATATTTTTTTTTTATTCTTCTGGGGTTCTTTATTTATCAAAATATTGTAACAAGCCTTGGAGAATAAGGTAGTTTTTGAAAAGGAAGTATGAATATAAATATTATGCATACAGAATGATGTAAGTTTAAACCTCCAATGGACAAAGGTAATTGTATTAGAAGAATCCATGTGGGATGCAAATAAGTGTGAAGGAAATAACTTCTGGGTGCATTTTGAGATACATTTCCTGCACTAACTTTCTGTGAATTTTTGGGGATAGAGCACTATAAGTATGACTAGCAGGGTTTGAGGAAGCAAATATATATAATATTCATCTTCTCCAGTTACCTTTCTCTCTTATGATACTGCTCATGTGGAATTCTTTCCTTATATTTATTCAAAATTTGAGCCAACCTTGGTGACAGTTTGCTTGTCTGCCTCACCATTGAAGAGCCCAAGGCCAGTTTGTGTCAAAAGTGAAAAAAAGAACTTCAGAGAAATAGTTAAAAAAAGTGATGTTTAAATGTTGATTTTGCCAGCTATCCAGAGGAAAATGGGATGATTCATGTAAAGTTTGTTTCTTATTGAAGAATAGTGAAAGGTCACAAAATAAAAGTTTTTAATCTTCTGTTAATTGCTATGTATTCTTCTTGGAGACTGAACCCAGCTCAACCTCTTGGTATGGGCAAGTCTATGCACTCCTAACAAAACTTCACATGAGAAAATTAAATGCCAGATAATGAACACTAAAAGGTTGAAGAAGATTGGAAGAGAAAGGAAAACCTGTAAATTCCAGCAGAAAATATGTACAGGGGAGTTTATGCAATATCATAGTGTATCTATGTATTTTTTATCCCAACTTCATAAGATAAATATATATCTTTGTGTATGATCAAGACCCATAAACACAAATCCACACTCATTCTCAGTGCTAAACTTTGCTTTCTTAAAATGATTCCAACCATTCTCTGACTGATTCCTTTGCCACAGAAAATCTACCAATATATATTTTTACAGGATGAGTCATTGGTTTATCTTCCTATATTTCATTATATTTCTTATATCAGGCCTTGTTGGCCTTTTCTTCTTGGTTTCAAGATTGAAACCAGGTGCCTACTGTATATAGGTAGGTGCCTACTGTAAGATCCTTTTTGGAGACAACCTCTCTGGTCTTAATTCAGAGGCACTAAACAGGAATTCCAAAATTGCCACTGTTGAATGCTATGCAGTCAAGTTCTCCTTAACCCAGAGAGACTCTTGCTCCTCTTCCTTCTCTCTTTACAGCCTGTGGCCATCGCTCACAATCCTCCTGTCATGTGAGTTGTTCCACCTTGCTTCAGTTATTCCTATGGTTGTGTGACTTTGACTGGGGGCAGAGCTCCAGTTCCTCCTGTCTGGCCCCCAGGCTGTGTGCACTGTACACATACACTTGAGGTTGTTGTCTTCTGGTCCTCACCTGGGAAGCAGCTAAGGAGTATCTGTTGCTGCTCTGGTTGGCCTGGCTTATTCCCCAGTTGGTCGGAATGTGGCACAAGTGGAAACCACTTTGGGTCCAGACTGCCCTCAAATGCTTCAGCTTAAAGCTTGCCTCAGCAGGTTGGCCAGCCTGCTGCTGAAAATTCCTTTGCCACTTCTTCAGATCTGATTTTGGTTGTAGTGCTGGAGAGTGGGTAGGGAAGCAAAATCCTGCTTCTTTGTGTCACCAGAGTCCAAGGTGCCAAGTTCCCTGTGGTGTCTGTCATAGAATCATGATTCTGAAGGCATTTCTCTATCTCCATATCCAACTCAGCACCTGTAATACTGCACAGCCTTTTAACAGTTTCTTGCAGCTTTCAAGATGCATTCTTAGTATTTGCATCAAATCATATTTTTCTGTGGAGGCATATATAAAAATGGTTATGGGAATTTTCATTGCATATTTCTGACTGCTTGGGTGTCAGAAGGATTTTTGTTTTATCATAGTACTAGAGTTTGATCTAGGTAAGAAAAAGAAAGCAGACTAATATACTCTTAAGCTAACAAGTACATAAGCTCAAAGTCATATTTTATCTGAGAAATTGTATAATGTAAGGAGACATAGAGACAATTCCATGCACAAATCCTCAAGAAGAAACAGGTTATCAGGAGCCTCCGTAAAGTCAGGTCTCAGGTAAATATGGCTGGGACTATGATGAAGCAGAGAGAATGAAGAATGCACCAGATGGAGCAGCAGCTGGTTGATGTGTAGTAGTAGAAAGGTGTTTTGTTTTTCTGTTTCTTTTAAACTCTTTGCATTTGTGTGTGTAATTAAATATTCAAGAATGTGCACTGAATAACAAATGTACCAGAAAGACATAGTTCTTAATAAAAAAAGAGTTGTTTTGTTGGTACACAACAGAAATCAGCTTAAACTGTCTACATGCCTGAAGTGTTTCCTGTGGATCTGTGCCCATACCTTTATTATTTCTAATACTTTCAAGTGTTCAACAGTACTGGAAATAGACAATATTTACAAGGATGGGTGTATTTGGCAGCCATGGTTAGGTCAGAGGATATAATCAGCAGGAAGTATCCATTTTCTTCCTGCATTTTCTTCTGCTTCTAGGCTGCAGTTAGATTATGTGCTCTGCCCCTTTATCCCACCTTCAAAAAAACTGAGGGCATCATCATGAAATACTAAGGGTCACAACTCAGATGGATCATAGCAACAGAGATATCCATGAGTCTGAGCATGTGAACCCATAAAACAGATAGAATGGCCCACATCAGGAAAATGAAACAATTTCTGCTGAGTCAATTAAATTTCTGCAGCAGGAAGAAAACAGAGACAGAACGGTTACTAATAAAATGGTGAAGACTGAAGAAGTGATTTACGCTTTACATAAATGTAATTATCATGATCTAATGATTAGAGGTTGGCAAGACAAAACATTTCAGAATTGCTGCACTAAGTTCTCTAAAGCTTGCAGCTTTGTGTGCCTGACATACATCATTAGTGTGAGCAAGTACCACTATGTAACACTTCAGGAAAAGTGCCAGAAAAGTAGGAATCTGGGCCTGATATTTCTAGGGAAAGGAGACTGCCTGCTTAGCTATAGTATATTTAAGGTTGAAAGGCAAAGCTGTTCATGAACTTGCAGACTGGAAGCCATCTGGAAAAAGCCTGTGAGTGAGTAGATAATTAATCAAATTGAGAAATATTCTGCTTTATGGCAGTCATTGTCCTTTGCAATGAAATCTAGTTCTATCACTGGTGGGAAGAAATGTGAGTGTACACTGAAAAGTGAAGATGGAAATGTGGAGCCAAGCACATTTGCTGGGGAATGGAGAACTGAAATCCTGGCAGTGGAGCTTTAGCAGGTATGGGCTGCAAAGGCAAGCAACATTTAAAACTCTCAACAGCATTGAGTTTATAAGGTGGCTGAGCCTGATGCTTTGAAGAAAAGAGCTGCTTTATTTAAAGAAATTAATGTTTTCTGTCTGTCTGCCTACCCCTCAGTAACCCATTCCCAATCCCTAAGCAGAGGGAGTAGAGCCAGCTCTAAAGAGAAGGTATGTCGTTTTCTGAGAAGGGAGAGGGCTGGCAGCAACAAAATGACTGTGGTCTGCAGCAATGTCCTGGAAAGTCCATTTGGTGGCTGGTGTTGCTCTGGAGGCAGGTGATGGTGTGGCATGGTGCCCTGCTTCAAACAGTTAAGAGATGATGGCAGAAACTTTGCTTTTGGAAGGAATTGTCAACATCAGCTGCTGCAGCAAGTAGTCAGGCTCTTCGACTGTTTTTTATCATTTCCTCTCTTGGCTGCTTCTTTTCCCTTCTCATCTTCCAGCACAGAGGTGACTCAATGGCATCCAAGCCCTTGTCACTGTGCTAATAAAGTTCATCTCTGTGCTCCTGAGCAGAAATCCTTGCACCACTTTAGAGTGAGTCCATCAGTGCTTTGCAGTGATTAGCACTAAAGTGTTTTCACTTATGCTTTCAATTAATATTTCAGTTGGAGAAAGTGACTGAGCTGTGATATAACAACCCATTTTATTTTACAAGAAAGCAACTGGGGAGCAGAATATCTTAATAGGCCACAATGCCCTTGTTAAATACATTAGGTCACATAATAGAGATAAAAAGTCCAAATAAATTATATATATGGCAACCCTAAAGCACTTGCTGTAAGCATCACCTTTTTCTATAGCTAAAATACTTATAGGATTCGTTTTTCTATTTTTAAATAGATATATATTTGAAATTTCTGTTTCTTTTTCTGTTAATTAAATGTTAATTTGAAATCATACTTAAATACCAAAACAAGAATTCCTTTGCTTTGCCATAATTTTCTTTCCCATTTTAAAATTGATATTCCATTTTTGTCCTGGACCAGTACATTTTTTTTTACATTTCAGAATAGCTACTAAACTAGAAAATCAATTTCCTCCCCTAGCAGAGGACACTGAAGGAATAAAGAGGAAGAGGGCATTTGTTGGCTTTTTAAACTCTAGCTTGAGCTAGAATGCTCTCAAAACTGGCAATCATGGATGCTGTTGATTTTCATGCTTTATTCAGCTCTTAATGTGATTGTACACAAAAGCATGCAAGGGCAAGGGAACACATGAACATTGGAAGTTTTCTATTAAAGTCTATTTCAGGAGAAGTTAAAGAAGCTGTCAGGAATGGCAGATAAAGTGAAATACCTCCTGTATTAGTACATAAAACCTTTAGGAATCATCTCTATTAAAATGTCAGGTTTTGGTTAAATATAAAGAAAATGTGCTGTGGGATCTGCCCTATTTCACACTGACTGGAAATGGAGCACATGCTCTTCTTATTGATTATAAGTGGGAAACCAAACAGATCAGACACAGAGAAATGCCTGGTTTTGACATTTTCTGTACTGTGTTTCAGTGTTTACCATCTTTTCCTGAGGGAGTATTTATCTTAAAAACCACCACAGAAAATCACAGGCCTCAAAAATCAAAGGAAAGGACATGGGTATGAGAAACCAAAGGCAGAGCGGTATATTTTAAAAAGCAACTAAAAGTAAGTGAAGTAAAAAGAGCATTTCATTTCTAATTAAAAAACTTCAACATTTAAAGGCCAAGAAATGGAATCTCCACTGATGAGGAAATGTGTATGTATGAACAGATGCAAAGAAAGTAATTATATGTCTTGTTATATTTCATCTAATTAGGAATCATGATGACTTTAAGGTATGCATTTAGGAAGAAATATAGCAAAAAACCCCTAAAGTATGTACTCTGACCAATGAATTAGATTCAAGGTCAAATGGAAGCTTTTCCATGGCTCTTGTGTAAATTAGCATGCAAATACAGAACAGACCTCAACACTGTTTTTCTTTGTATAAGCCTAACTTACAAAAAGTAAGTTGCTGGAATATATATTTACACAGAACAAACAAGATACAGTATAATGTTTCAGTAAAGGAGAAACTCTCTTTTAAAAGAGCTTATCTCCTGCTATTAAAAAAAAAATAGAATGTCATTCACTGGTCTGCAGAAAGAGTCATGGATAAATATGAGTGTTGGCATTTTTTAACATTATTTCTTTCATAATGCTAACATTTTTTACTTCCTTAGTTACACCAATATCAGTGCTAACAGAGAAAGTGAGATGAAAAGGATAAGAGTTGGGTGGCTGAGCTTACACTCACTGAACATTCTCTGCATTTATGGAAGGCTCTGGCCATCTGAGATTATTCCTGTTGCAGAGCCAGGGCAAGCTCTGTGCAGCTTAGGAGTTAACTAAGATTAATGACTAACAATGTACAAGTGCAGATCCCTTTGGGTGCTTTGTTTGTGTGCTTGGTACTTTTTCTCCCCATTGCATTTTAAATTGATTTATAAATTTTTATCTGGGTAGCCAAACTTTCTCAAAGAGTAGCTTTAAAATTCAGCGTGTTTCAAAAAAGTCTTCCATTCTGGACTGGAGAAAGAGGTGAACATTAGGATATCCTTTCTCTTACTTATGTATGCTTTCATGACCAGTGATAATATTGTTTCTGACATCTGCTACATAAATGCATTGCATTGCTTCCTTAGAAGTGGCCAGACTGTTGTGGAGTGTGCTAGAGAAAGGTCAGAGCAGAATTAAGTGTCTGATATTTTACCATTAGCATGGTATAGGGCCAAAGCTTTTTGAAAATTACTTCTTTCTGCTAAAGCTGAATGTGGTCCCAGTAGAAGGGGTTTGAATGGGCCTAATTTCCTCAGCAAGTCATCCCCTCCAGAGAGTAGTGGCTGTTATGGCAAAGAACAGATGTGTTTGTGGGACAAATGTGCTCTGGGGGTTCAGGTACCTGCTTTGTGTCCCAGGGCTAGGTATTGTAGCACATCATAATTTCTTCATGCCTTAACCTTCCTCTCTGGGATCTAAAGGTGCATAGAGGCACATCTTGCTTCCAGCCAGCACTTGGAATTTACCTTTAGGATTAGTGATAATTGAGGGGTGATGTAGCAATGGCATTGCAGAGCTCAGACATGAGCACACGTGCGTGGGGGTTTGTGTTGTCTGCACGTGTGTGTGTGGATACAAGGAACTTCCACAGCCCTGGAACAAGCTGAGCATGCAGTAAGGAAACAGGCTTCTCCCACACTCACTGACTATTTTCAGATTCAGTTTGCATATGTGTTTACTGCCATGCAACACTAGGTAGATGGTCCTTGTTTCTTTAATAAGGTCAAAGTGACTCTTTATTATTGAAAATAAAATATTAAAGAAAAAGTAAATATAAAACAGGCAAGCCTGCTTTTGCACAACCAATAAAAAAATTACTTAAAAAATTACTTTCTCTTACTATGGAACACAATATCTTGATAATGAAAATGGAAAAATATTTAGGGCTTTCTTAATGAAAAAAGTAATTGCCTGATAACATTTTTCCATAGTTGCAGTGGTGGAGTACAAAATGTACCATTTCTATATTTATCAAACTGCCTTCTGACCTGCATATAATAAAACTTAACCACAGTTATGAATGCAAAAATAATTTTTAAAATGTGTGAGTTAGTTTATAGGCAAAACTAAATAGAATTCTGACAACCTTTTACTAAATCTGGAATTCTTTCCTATAAGTAGGGGTTTTTAGTTAATAGTGGAGCTATGTGAGACCGTAGGTATATACCTGTCAGTTGTGTGCTGCACTGTACAATGTGTTTGACATAAGTTATGAAGATGAAATGCATTATTCCTTGTTAGATTTCAGGGCAACAATTTAGGTATATTGGATGTATAGTATAGCTATGATGTATAAGTGGGTGTTAAGGGAGCAAGAGGAAGAGTAGAATTCCTATTACAAACTTACCAAGTTCTATCAACAGCATGCTGTGGTAACACGTTGGTGTCAGCAAGAGCAATATATTCAAATAAAAAGCATTATATGGCCACCATCTCAGTGGAAGTAAAATGCAGTTTGGATGTTTACAAAGCTTTAAAAAATACAAGATGTGAATAAAAATCCTCACCCGAATTTTACTACCCAAGAATGTCCTCTGTGATCTATCTCAACTAAATCCAGTTTTTCACAATGCATGACTCTAAGTAAAATTTTGCTTGTAGGGATTTCCTACACACTTATTAAATTAAAATAGGTAGAATCATTACATACTGGGAATGAATACTTCTTTTGGACTTTTTTAATATTTTGATCTCCAACTTGAAAACATGATCAAATGCATTTTATAGGGGCACTTTCCCCTATAAGAACAGTTAAATTAAAGATAGGGGTGGCTAATAAAACAACAAAGGCATTTGTAGGTATGTCACAGCACTGGCTAGATATTCAAGAGGGCCTTAATTATTACACACATGTGCTATTGAGTCTGTCTTGTGCAGGCAGTAATCCTCAGTGCACAGGCTCCCTGTCTGCAGCATTTCCCTTCTCACATGATTCCCAAGATTACTGATGATACCTGGGCTCTGCAAAGCTTCGTGTTTAGCTGTGCTGCATTTACAGTGCATTCTCCAAAGCTTCTGAGAGAAGGCATCCAGATTTTCTAAGAGACTTTAACCACAATTACCCTTTACTTTAAATAGGAGAGAAAATAGCTCTGGCCAAAATAATAAACATATCATTCAGCATGGTTTAGCCTGTTAGGAAAATGGTCAGCTTTTAGGAAGTGAGTCAAAGTCTTCGGGGAGTCTTTTGTGCCTGGTACATAATTTCTTCCCTGAGTCACAGAATCAGAGAGTCTTGTCTACTTATTGATTACTTCTTTATTTTAGTGTCCAAACACCCACAGGGCAAAGGACACTTTATTTTATAACTGTTACATATACCATTGTCTAAAGTTTCTCTAGTCAGCCTATTCGAGTAATTGAGTTCCTTCCTCACATGCTGGCCACCAGCCCACAAGGCATAATAAGATTGATTGACCTGCAGAACTGCACAGTCAAATCTATTCAAATGTCATTGAGCCCAGATAGTTCACCCTTCCAACCCAGACCTGCTAGTGTGCCTCATATTAGCCCATTGACTGCCTTTTCCTCAATCCCAGAGAGTATCTTTGAACAGAAATTAATCCCTTGAAGTCAGTTAAGCAACCAAGATCACACAGTTACACTAAGTGACACTTAATATTTCATAAAAATAATCCCCTGTGGTCTCCAGCAGTTGACATTTGTTGGAATAATTTATGCCTAGGTTGGAATAATTTATGCCTATGCATTCAGTGGGAAGAGTTCTGTTCACATGAGATTTTAAACATATTTTGTCTAATTCAGAGATCTCTAAGCATTCCTCAAAGGCTCCAGGTTTGCCTGCAAGCCCATAATTTCTGAAGGATTTGGGTGTCCAATGGTAAGTAATGGGTTATTATAGTATATTCAGCAGTGAGAAGTGCTTATTCTTCTCATATTTGGGTTGTAGAGAACTCTAAAGTAACTTGAATTTCCAGGTCTTTCTGAGGTCCTGCTTTTTATGAAGTTCCACTTGCCTTTTAAGTGTTAGTATTCCTTCTGTTCCACCACATCACTTTTCCCAGTGCTCATTTTACTTGATGAGACAATATGAGGCAGCCAGCTTGCTGTGGCAGGAGGGTTAGTAAATGCTAAGGGCTTCTCTCGAAATGCCATTCAAGCACTGAGAAAAGTACTTCCATGGCTGTAGGTTTTTCATTATCTTTTTGATCATGTGAAGCTTCTTTCTTCATGACCCTCTCTGCAGAAAGGTGTGATGAGTGTAGAAAGACCAAACTGTTAAACACACTCTGGGTGACCTAAATTAATCACAAATACTCTGGACAGTGAACATATGTTCCTGTTATAGGAATTGCCCCATCATGTGGAATTTTGCATCAGAGTTAATTCAAAATGCTGAATAAGACCTATTAAGTGAATAGATCCCCTATTGTAGCACCTGAAGATTATAAAGTTGCCTCTTCTAAGATATCCACAACTCGATTTTATTTGGTATGAAATTTTGGGAAGCTATAGCATCATATGATTCTGGTATATATATGGGGAATCATGAAAACTAAAACTCATATTCAAAGTTTTTGTATTCAGAAGAAATCCTGGCTTCAATAAAATGGATAATAACATTTCTGTCATCAATGGTGCCAGATGACTTTCACTTTTTAGCAGAAAACCTGGTGTTTAGATGTATTTGAAGTCTTTTTGCATAATATCCTACTTGCAGAGGAAAAGTTCCATTTTTAAATTTAAAAACACTGTCTGTAGGGACATCAAAAGTCCACATGGAACAAAGTGAGAAGTATTTATCTGGAATTTTTTTTTACTCTGGGGATTCTGTAGAAAGTGGAAGGGATAAATGCAGGGGGGGATTGACTTAGGTCACATCTTACTTTTGTAATACCTAGATGTGAAGACACCAAATGTTTGTGGAATCAAAACTAGTCTTGTTCCATGCTGGGGAAATAGTGCATAAATAAAGTTAAATTAATTCTTGCTATTTGTATAAGAAAAGTATAAAAAATCTGAATAATACAAGAAATGTTTTATAATATTTTCAAGGTTTTAGTTAATGAAGTACATATAGCAGAGAAGAAATGCTAAATTGGGAACACCTACTATCTTTGACAACTGAGCCAAAGGAGATCAGGGGCAAAGATTAGCTCTAGTTTTTCTGATGGAATTATATGTGAAAAAACCACCACATTTTTATGTCCTCTCACCCACTTTCTTCTTCTCATGTTGGTCAGGCTGTTTTATCTCATCCCCAGTTGATCGTGGAGAGAATCCAGGGCCACCCACAGGTTATTCTGAACTCAACACAAAAGCAACTTCTTTTCCTCCCAAAGAAACAACATTTTCTAAAACTTAAATCTATTGTTTTGTTATTTAGGAATCAAGAAGTCTAAATGGGAAGTTCTCAACAGAGAAAACTGACAGGAAGAAATAGTGTGCTGATACTCGTGAATTTTGTTTCAAAAAGGGAAAATAGACCAAATCAATGTTCAGAATTTTCTAGAACAGGAAGTCCTAGCAGAAAGCCTCTCCCTTCATTTATTGAGGAGAGACAAGGGTTTTGAAAGAAGAAAACTATATATTAACTCCCTTATGCAAGGCTCCATGAGGGCAATGTCTCTTGGAACTTGTGAGAACAAAAAGAGAGGTACCATACAGATACAAATCACCAGCTTGGAAAATAACCACATCACAGATTTTGTCCTTGTCCATTAAATAAAGAAACAAAGAGGCAATTCTTGTGAAAAGAGAGAGTAGCATTGAAGAGAAAATAGGTAGGAGTAAAGGTAACAAGGAAAAGTCACATAATTTTCTGACACATCTAGCAAAAGCATATTGCTAAGTAGTAGGGTTACATAGAATTTAAGCATGAATATGCTGAAAATATAGATGTTTTTCTTGTTGCTAATTCTTGTTGCTCTTGGTTCAAGACTGGAATTTAAAAGTATGACAGCTCCATACCTCAGCATAGGTAGCGTTCTCCTGCAAACCAATGTGCAGAACATGCTTATCATGCAATATATTCTGATGTCATCTGTCCTTATGTCTTGCTTGGTAGGTCCAGAAATAACTAATATGAATTGAAATCACATGGCAGCTAATCTAATTTATAGAAAGCACTTTTCTTCTGAGAAAAGGAGAAGCAGAGGTGATATGTGGTGCTGGCTACCTGTTTTGTACAGTACACTAAATGTACAATCACTTACAGATAATTTAACTGCCTGCACGCTCTTCTAAATGCCAGACTTGGCATTTAGTCTGGAATGGCAAGGGAAATGTACTGAAACAATAGGCAATCTCACCCTGAAGCCCTTGTGGTGTGCAGTGCCATTGCTCGAGTATGGACTGCTTGTTGATATGGACAGACCTCTGTGGGAGCTTTTGATGCTGATCCATAAACCTTCAAACATCATCTCTCACTTTTTCTTGCATTTGAGTCAGTTTCTAGCATTGCTGGGGCTCTGGGTACAGAACCAGGGGCTTTCATGGGTGAAGGTCCCATCAAACAGCTGTAAAAGACCAAACAGCTGCATCTCCTTGCATTCATTCAGTGATTTGAGCGAGAAATTCAGGTACATCACATATTCTGTCAGGCTATACAGCTGCCCCTGACAGAGGGAAGGTTTGTTGCCAACACCTGACAATGAGAACCATCAATGGCAGCAAGGTGAGTGTGGCTGATACTTCTCTCAGGGGTCTGAGGCAAGGCTCAAAGCTGATCCTGGACCCTGCTAAGGTGATTCTGAGGAAATGATGCTATGTGAAACAGACCAGGAGCAGCACGTGGCCCATAAACACTGAGAAACAACCTGAGGGCCAGGTCATCAGCTGGAGGTAGGAGGTGTTGACTCCAGTAACTTCAATGCAGCTTTCCAGATTTATAAGTTGGGAGCTAATTTATAAATCCTGCTATGTCCTGAGTAGTACAGTGGGGGATAGAAAGAGGTCCAATCCATGGGTTCTTGGACCTGTGACTAAACTTGCAAGGGTAGCTGAAAAATAGCCAAAGGAGCTTTACAGAAGCAAACCCAGGAGAAGAGAATCCTCTTGCTCTGAGACAGCCACCAGACAGGTGATTTAGGGAAAGTGCTGTACGTGACTTGAGCTTGAATCTTTAATACATATCTCAATTAAAACTTGAGCCAGGCTCACAGAAAGGCATGAGGTACAAACTGAAAGTTATGATGTTAGATTTATCTTGATTCACATAACACATCTACCAGATGAATAATGCTTTGGATACTTTAAGCAAGTTTGATTAATTAAGCAGACTAATTCTGCTCTTTCTTATACATCTAATTTTGTTTCAAAGCTAATAGGAGATGAGCAAAGAACTGAGACACTGTCTCACATCTTGGCTATATTACAAACACAAATCAGTTACAAGTGCAACATGCAACTCAACCCCACACAACTGATCTGCAATTATGGAAGCAAGCACTTCTAATTGTATAATGATACATAAATTACTGTGGTATTGTGACATTCATTCATTATGCTCAATAATACATGTAGAAAAGAAATTATGTAAAATATATCATTTTAGTGTACAACTGGACGCAGAGCTGAAAGAGAGTTAACAAGTCCTTAATTAGTATCAAACTGAGCTGTTATTGCTGCTGACCATTAAAAATTGAACACTGGCAAACACTTATCAGTCATTGCCTTTTTTTCTGCACTCTTCAAAGCCAGTAGTCTACAGAGTGCTTTAAATGTAATTATTATCACTTAGAGGAACTCAAACACCTACTATTCTTATTGTATTTTCAACCAAAAATAGTGCTTCATTTTGCCTCCTGCTTGTGTGAACATTTCTGTTTGTGCTTTCAAACAATGTTATTTCTCAATGTAATTTCTCAAAGCACATTTCTGTTTGTGCTTTCAAACAATGTAATTTCTCAACAAGCCCTCGTTCCTCTCCTCTGGAATGGGGAGGAATGCTACTGGTCTTCATCCATGACACTAGCAAGAGCCCCTGTATAAAAAATGTGTTACATTAAGAAAATTACCCTAATGCCCCAAACACTGAATATTTGCCACAAACCGTTTTTCTTAAGCTTAAGGACAGTATCTGTCTTCCTACAGTTTTGTTGTGAGCCAAAAATAACAGTTTCTCACTGAGAAATATTGGTGGTCTAAAGATCCTGAATGTGTATCCAAATTTGGCTATGATTGCAGAAAAAGAGCAGATTTTAAAAAAAAAGAAAAAGCTAAGTAGTATGTTATCATTACAGCAAAATATGTGTTTTGGAAAATAAGTGCTGAGAATAGAAATTAACAACACCAGAAGGACAATATAAAAGTAAAATCTTCTGACAACTGTGAAAACTCCTGTGACAGAAAAATTTTTACATCGACCTTTTCCTTCTGATCTGCAAATAAACCTAAATTTTTCAGTATTCTCTTACAGAACACCCTGTGAGGAGAGATCCTAGGTCCTGGCTGGGAGGAAATAATTGCTAACTGCATAGAACAAAACAACTCTTCCATTGCAATGTTCTAATTAGAAGTGATCAGGTAATGAATTAGATGTAGAATCAAACAAGCTGTGGAGAATTCAAATGAGCTGTTTTCTCAAATGGACTCAAAATTATCAACAGCTGAATGAAAATGTGTTATCCCAAACCAGGTGCATAGGCATGGAGCCCTCAGCATTTAAAAAAATACCTGAGGGGTAGTTAGTGGCTTGAGACATCTGTGTCTCCTTCAGAGCCAGAAGTTCTGCAGTCACCTGCAGAGGTGGATGGTGTTGGCTTACTGAGTCTCTGAAGCAAGGGAAGAAATTTAATAAAGGGGTATATTGATTAAGAATATCTTCTGTTTGGCCATTTCTGCCAGATTTGCCATAAATTCCTGGCAGGTGTTGAAGCTTGCTTTGCCAGTACATAACTTAAGAGCATCTAGCAATATAAACAGGATTTATCTGACCGTAGAGGCAAACTGTGCCTTACCTTCTCTCAGGGTTCAATAGCACTTAGCTGGTGCCAAGTGGCACTGTTTGTACCTAGCAAGGTGTTTGATGGCTAAGTGGAAAGAACAGGCAAATTGAATGCACCAGATCATTTTCCTATGGTGACTCATTGTCACACACAAGTTGGCTATTTTCTAGTCAAAGCAAGGTGCTGGTACCAGTGGGATCCCTCAAAATATAAGTTGCTTTGTGAAAGGAATCAGCATCTGTTCTAACTAACATAACCCATAAAGAAATGTCTGTCATGAAACAAACAAATGTGCTTAGAAAACTGAAATCAAATTCTGGTCAAATCTACGAAACTGTATTAGCTTTGGCAGAGCTATGTGGGAATAAGTGAGTGAAAATTACCTCAGGGTCTTTGACACAAACAGTTCCAATATGTGAGTGGAATTATGAATAAGTGCAGCTCCAGCTTAAGTAGTATGCAATTCTGCTATGTAAAGCAGAAAAGGGTTCAGCCTTTTGTTAAGCAATAGCTGCACGTGAACACCCATCTGTTCTTACCAAACTCTAAACAGAACTGTGTTTTGTCGATGTTTTAGTTCACATGTGCTGTTGTGATATGCAGCAGCATTCCACTCAAACTGTTACTATAATTGATGAGAAGACTGCCATGGTTTTACTTTTGATTTGGAAGCTGCCCTGGGAATAGCAGTACCAACAGTTTGGGAGACAGTAGTATTGTCTGATGCTGTGTGTGAGGAACATGGCCAGCTGGAGAAGCTTCGAGGCAGTCTGAATAGGAGAGTGAAGTAGTATAATTAGTCTGGAAAATAGAGAGAGTCTGAGTCAAAAATGCTATCACACTTAATTCCTGTTGTACTTTTATTATATAGCATTGAAATCTGGAGGAAGGCAAAGACAAGTATTCCCTAAGGGAGAGACGCTGCTGTCATTCTTGATTCAAAGCCTCTACAGACTTAGAGGTTTTCAGTTGAAAGGGTTGACAGAATAGGGATTTGCTCTGTCTCTGCTCTGTGCATGGTGATAGGCAACAGAAGAGTTAACACCTGACACCTCTCACAGAGGAGGTAATTCAGAATTGCTTCTGCATTCCGAATAAAGAACTTAATGATGTTGAAATCGCAAGTGACATTTTGCTCTTGTCTCTACCACAAGCAGTAGAAACCACACAATTCACCATTCCTCTTAGGCTTAATGTATGGATAATTGAAAGAAGTCATGAATTTAACATGAATTTAACATGAAATGCATTTCAGAACATATGCTTCTGTAATATGACATGGGGAACTCTGAGTTATCTGATTATATGAGTGAGTGGGAAATTGCTTTAGGCAATATATACTGTAAAGAAGAGGTAAGTATTGGTCAGGGAAATTCAGAAAATAACCAAAACATTTCATGTCATACTGAAACTGGCTGGTATGAATCGAAGCTTATGAGGATGATAGGGAGTGAGGAGATCACAGCAGCAGCAGATGACATGAAAACCACAACTTTATAAAAAAGTCACTGCATTATAGGCCGTGATAGATATAATGGCTAATAAATGAACAGTCAAAACACAGACATAAATCACACTTTTTACTTACCATAAAGTTCATGTGTATATTTTTAGTGTCTTTCACTAATAAAATCCATCAATCTTTGCTGTTAGAAAATATTAAAAAAATGAAAAAAAAAAGAGGAGGAATAGAACATGAAATTCAGTAGAAGCACTGTATAGGAAGCAGTAACTAAATGAAGAGCCACTAGGCCATTTAGATGTGGTAAAAGCCTTGGATATTTAGGGCTTTATTTTTTGGACTGCAAATGTGAAAGTGAGAATGGTGCTGCAGAGCAAAACCACCAAACAAATTTAAAAAAATAAAACATTTCAGACTGTAAATTTATGAGGAAAATTCTACAACCCTTGAAAATCTTTTAGGAAAGATATGAAGACATTTTCCTTAAGGTTACCAGAACTGTGGTAGGAAACTGCCCTTGACATTTAGAGAGGCTACTGCAATTGCAGCAGTGAGAGTGAGCTACCATAGGAATTTGCCTTAAACAATATTAAGAACTACACATCATTCTGTGCTAAAAGATTGAATGAGACTCTCAGATGAAAGGAAGGTCTTATGTATATATCAATAATGTCATAATAGTGTAGTTTTAGCTGCTAGTTAGCCTACCAGCTTGTCTCCTGCTGCTGCAGCTGTATCAGATTTGTCTCAGAAATGTGCTGCTTTTCTTGACAAACTTTGTGTGCCCTAGATAAGACATGCAGTGGTTTCCTCAAGTTTGCAAACACTAGCTGAATTTAATCATGCAAGAAACACTGATTCCCTGCTGCCCTGGGATAGTCATATCCATCTCAGCTTTTGTGAAGAATTATGTGCTTGCTGTAACACATATCATACCCTTTCCCTGAGTCAGTTTGTACATTAATGGCCACACAGACTGCTCTTCATGTACATCTTCCTTCTCAAGGAGGCTGTGGGGAGGCTTTGTAGTCCCACATCTGGTTTTACACATTCTTCTCTTTCATACCCAAGAACAAGAACATATGCATTAAAAAAAAAAAAAAGAAAAAAAAAGGAAAAAAAAAGAAAAAAAAAGAAAAAAAAAAGGGGGCGAAAAAAGGAAACTAAATCAAGTTTTGTCTCTTTCTTCCTTCTTTTACACCCCTCCCTCTTTCCCCCCCTCCCCCAATTTTATTAAGATTTAGAATTGTTCCCATTTAAAGTATCCAGCTGTCAATAATCCTGTTCTTGGATTTCTATATGCAAATGTCTTATGGATTCACTTCATCCTGCTCAGATTTTGTAAACAGACCAAAAGCTCATTTCTGCAGGCAACAGTGATGATTTTGAAGAAGTATTTTTCTATAACACAAAGAATAGGATTTATCTGAGAGGCAGTGGACTTCTGCACTATGAACTCACCTTAGATGATGGGCATGAGTTCAGGACAGAAGGCATTCAGGCAATGTGATGGCATGTTGTTCTGCCACAATTGATTTCTCCTTAGCAACATTATAGATGTGCCCAACCTTTCTTTATTGAAATAACTTCTAGATGAAATGTCAATGACATTTTAGTTTGCTATACAGAGGTTTCTGATTTCTTCCATAGCCTCAAAATATCTATTGGTTTTCTCTTTAAAATATTTTTCTAGTAAGAAAATCCAGTCATATCTACTTGTGGGTGACAGCATGTAGCAGAGACTGACTTCAAATCCATTAAAAATAATGAAGACTGTCGAGTGTTTTTTGGTGCACAGGCTCCAACTTTATCAGTGGTAGCGTATGCAAGAGAGGTGTGTCTCTCCAGATGTAGCGGTATTTACAAGAAGGCGAAGATTTTTACACAACTTTTTATTTCAGGACTTTAAACAAACAGTTAGGGATGGCTCCCCGGATCAAGAAACCTGTGGGAGTCATTCTTCAGTGGATCACACAGCTCTGTTCACAGATACACACATATTTCTTCATTAAGCAGAATATGTCTAAAAGCCAAGCATTGCCACACTTTCTTGCCAAGGATTTACCTAGAAAGTATTTAATAACATGATTGCACAATGTTGGAAAAAAAAACCCCAAACAGCAGAAGACCTGATAGCCTTTTTTTTACCATTTCTGCTTTTTTACAATGGGCTTTCCATAAACATAGTCTTTCAGTTGAATGCTAAGCATTTATTAATAAGACCATCTTTCTTGCTTTTTGTTTCTTTCCATGGCATTTAGCATATATTTATCCATATAATAGCTAGTAATGGTACTTGATGATGAAAAATTCTTGAATTAGCAAAGGCAAGGTAAAACCCGTGAATCTTGACAGAAGAGTAGTGGTGGGAATAATCTAGTACAGCTGAGTTTGCTCTTGTATAATGGAGAAAAAAGCATTTGGAAGACAAGGAAACAAAGTAGTTTGTTGGGGTTTTTTTTCATTGATATGAAAATATAAATGAATAGGTAACTATAAACTACAAAACCCCCCTCCCCACCCCTCCCATTCTTGAGTTGATATGATAATTTAGTCAAAACAGAGATGCTGTTTATGCAATTTCCCTACTGGATCTCAAAAGAATGAAAGTGAAGAATTGAAATACAACTTGAAAGAAACTCTGTGAATCTTTCTCCACATTGTGCTTATGTTAATAGTCTTCCACTGACTTAAAAAACAGCTTTCCTAAAGAATTGTGTGCCAAGCAGAAAAGAGAAGAACCAGAATTACTATTCTTATGTGATATCCTTGCCTGTTCTTTATAATGGGACTGGTGTTCAAGTAATTTTGTCACTTTCCCAGAACAAGAAGTAACAAATTTTTGTTAAATATTAAACTGTGCAGCTCTCAAAATCACAATCCCTATTTTTCATGACCCCTCTAATGAGAACAATAAAAATTGCCTTTTTGCTATCAAGCCTCATCTATGCTCTGTGAATCTAGATTTTAACAGCACATTGAAAAATCAGTGAAGATGTGCAAATATTTTGCTCCATACTTATCTTTCTAACAGTAAGATTTGAGGCTAATGGTGTTTTAATGTGATAGTGGTACAGCTTCCTTTTTTAAATGGAACTTTAGTAGATAGGATTTCTGTCAATAAACTGGTATTTTTTGAGCCAACAACCAGATTTGAATTCATATGAATATTCAAGTGCTAGTTTGAAAACAAAAGGACTGTTTGGGTCTCCCAAGAAATACTTGAAGGAAGAAGACTTGTCAGTGGAGCACATGCAGGATGTCCAGGTGTGTCAGTATAGCTATGGTTTATGTTACAGTGATGCAACTATGGCTTGTTGGCTAATGCAGATTTGATTTACCTCCACCCACAGCCCTCAAACTCCACCTAGACAAATCCAAAACAAAATACAGCAGGACAGTTTAAAAAGCCAGGCATTTCCAGAGGAAAATGGCATTTTAAGTACATTGTTTTGTTACCTTTTAAAATATTCCTCCTCCCTCTACTGAATCTCACTGTCCCTAAAAGATCAAGTGTGGTTTCTCCACTGAGTTCTGACATTTTTAATTAGATGTGATCTGGCAAAAGCTTGTATGAGTCTTAAGGTCATCTGCCATGCTTATATTCAGGTTTGTAAATTGAATAAATGAGATTAGAAAATTGTATATGAAGATTTATGTTAAAGGGGATAGAGTGTAGAAAGAATTTTTGATTTTGGGGTCTGACTTTTAATCAAATAATGTATCCAAAGACACGTAGAGAATTGTCTTGTGGCTCGTGTAGCCTTACACTCAATATATTTACAAACATACATATTTGTTGTTTAAAATAAAAAATGTGTATCTATTTAAATACATATATTTTTATGATATATACTTTATATAATAATAAAAATATATTTTAATATGTTCTTATATATTTTTATTTTTAAAATCTGCAAGCAAGAAAGTGCTGCTTGTACTTAAAACAGAACCAGTAAACATTAAGACAAATAACTGAAAATGCAATATGGGAACTAAAAAGTGGTAATCTCCTTCACAGAATCAAGAGAAATATAAAGTCTTGGGGAAAAAAAAAATAGGTTATATACAGAGAAAACTCTCTGCCATCACTGGGGAGGAGTGCTAGACAGGATGAAGTATGACACAGAGCATCCATAGCTCCCAGGGGCACTTTAGGTGGCTCACAAGCAGCAGGGCAGCAAGGCTGGAGGCTGTGCCTGAGGAAGGGCGAATCCTGGATAGAGACAAGACCTGGGCCATGGTCACAGGGGCTGCACACAGAGCCTGTTTCCACAAATAAACATGCTTCTAAGCATCCCATGAAACACAGTGTCTTAACCTGCATATATTCTTAGCTGACAGCAATTTTGAGTTCAGTGGGTACCCTAGCTTAACTAAGTACCTGTTCTTCCCATTATTATACAGAAATTTTTCTGTATATCCAAGTGTATTTTTCTTATTAAAACCAAAGCTAAAATCTCTGCTCTTCAATGAAGTCATATGCATATCCATATTCACTAGATACACCACCAAGGGTTTGACAAAAATAAATACGAAACAAATGAATCTTAACTCTTTACCTAATACTAGGGAAACATGTTCCCCTTTGCTAAAGGGAAGTGCTTCAATCATGGCCTCTGAATTACTTACAAAATAATATTTATCTATTCCCAAGCTTGGTATACTATTTCTTCAAAGCCTTGGGAAATTACAAATATTGTGACTGGGCTGGAAAACAGCTGTGAGAAAAGAGATTGTGCCCAGGATGGGTCACAACATTTTACCAAACTTCAGTAGTCAGGGGGTCCTTTTTTGCAGGCTATATAATGACTAACTCTGCCACACAGTATTCAAGAGTCAACTCTACTTGAAGGGTTCATAAAATGTGACTTGTAAAGAAAGCTGTCCTTTGTTCTCTTGAGTAAAACTGAACTTTGACATGTAGTTGAGGATATGGCCACCTGATATCAGTAAGACCATAATGTCTGGTGCCAGTATACTGACTCACACTCTCAAATATGTTCTTTATATTGGTGTGCCAGGTAATTAAAAGAGACAACATACAGAAAAAATGGCCAACAGTTGTGACTCAGAAATGCCAAATGTGTTTTGACACTGGAAATGCCAATGCCCTAAGTATGATGTTATGATGTGATATTGCTATTTAAAATAAATTCCAAATACAAATTAGGTTTTTAATTAGAAAAAGTTGAGCATCCTTGAATAGTTCTGCAACCATCTTATCTATTTTTGCTCTATTCTGGAAATGAAAGGAAATTTTTGGACTGTGTGCGAAACTGTAACTTAGTTTTTTGCTTTAAATCTCCACTAGAGATATGACTCCCTGAAGGGAATTTAGAAATTAATCTGTAAGTGGGACAATTTCATTCCATTCCTTCTCACTTCCATATTTCTGAATTCACTCTGGATCAATTACTTTAAAAAATCCATTAGCATAAAAAATGCTAATTTAATATTATAAGCGACTAATCAAGACATCTGTTCAAAACAATTTTGACAAATGAGCCTAACAAGCTCACTACCATTCCCACCAAATCTGTTACTCTGTGAATGTCAGAGGTGGGGGTGGTTCCAGCAACATTGGCAGATGGCCAGTTGTTTTACCAGGCTGAAAATATTAAGAGGACCACAGCCTGGTTAAAGTGAAGGACTTGTCAAAATAGAAACTGCGCTCAAATTTTTACAAATGTGCCAGTGGAAGGCAGTGGAGACTCAGTCCTTCCATCTGCACATGTATACAAATTGTCTCATCTGGTGCTCCCAGGAATTTGGGAATTTGAACTGGTTAAACAAATACATGGTATTTCACTCTTTAGCAGACTATTTATGACTTTCATTTATATTCACAGCATTTTAACTGGTTTCCAGTGTAAAACTGAGTAAGAGTTTTGGGCTGTAAACATCCCGCAGTGATTGTTCTACCATGCCATGACATAACGTTTGTCACAACCTTCCCTCTAAACTGGCATTGCTGTTCCTGTTCCAGAGGTTCATGATTTTCCAAGCAACCTGTGTGACAATGCAAAGAGGTGCAGGCATTCCTGCAAGGCACTTACACCTGTCACTTTATGCTTAAGACTTATAAATTAGGGAAAGTATCACTGAAGCCAGCTGCGCCCAGAAGAAATAAAATTTAAGATACTGCTTGTGGTGTTTGTGCTCAAAACACTTCAAACACTGCAATTACTGTTTTCAGACGTAAAAAATGTGGGCTACTTTTGGTCATGTAGGACTTTAATTCAGCTTATCACTTGTTCAGTCTTTTTCCCAGTAGTATCATTATTATTAGCCATTAATTAATCTTAGCTCTATTCTATTTGTAAGAAGTAACATACATATATATGTAGATATATAATGTGTCCTGAACACTTTAAACACAATTTAGAGAGAATAATAGGAACAATTAAATGCTTCCAGGACATGGATAGTGATTTATTTTCTTATTGTCTTGTTTTTTATCCCAGAAAATAAATGAACTCTTCTACTTAAAACAGACTTTGAGAAACACAAACCAAAAGCAGCAGAGTAAAAACCATTTACAAAACTTGAAATAGCTGATGATAGATCACAGGCCTTAGTTTAATTGCATCTATATCTACCATCTATTATTACATTAATGGAAATACGGAAAATTTAACTTTGAGGTCAAATGTTATTAATTTTCACTGGAAGAAAAACTCTCTAGTATATTTTACAGCTGCCTACACCATAGATGTTTTCAAGACAGTGGTGCATGAGCTATAGGGGTAATATGAAATAAGAAAGTAATCCTTTCCTCTCTTTTCTATAAATCATGATTTTACAGTTCAGAAAAAAATTATAAATAAAGTAGAAAAGGTGGCAAACTTTTCTGCAGATGGCATATTGCCTGAGAAGAACTGGAAAGTACATAATATTTTAATGCAGAGAGTGAGAACTTTGAGGATGTTTGCATTAATCTTTTTCCACACTCAACTCTTAGGTTGCTCAGTGCCAACAGGTTTTCAGTTGTGTCCAGGAGAACAAAAAAAAGTCCTTTTAGAGGCACTGCTCTGCACACTTGGTGAATGAACAGAAGAACAACAACTGACCAGTGGATTTTCTCTTACTTTCTAGTTATTATTTGACAGAAATATTCTGTTGGAAGTCCTAATAATTTCTAGAGCACAGAAGCTCCTAGACTGCACAAAATGTGGGCTCAGCCCATTCTTGTTTCTGGAAAGAATGCTTGTAATTGCCCACAGGGTAGGGCTGGAAATGGAGCACTTGAGGTTTGCTCAGTAATCCTGCTGCTAAGCACAAGTTAGAAATGAGTATGATGGCGTAAACTACAATTAGTATGCAGTGAATGCATTTTGGGTTTTTTTTGCAAAGATTCAATCTTGCATTGGTTGTATAAATTTCTGTCCCCTTTACTTGCATGGTAGATTAGAGTTTCCAGGAAAATGGAACTATTGAAAATCATTAAGACAGTATGGGAAAACATTATTAAAGCAATTATGACCACAATATTTAAATGGTTATACAGGGATTAATGATGCAATAGCTTGCAATATTCTGCAATTTTATTATTTGCAGAACTTAGCTGTACATTCCAAAGGAAAATTGAGCTGTTTGTTTGTTTTTTTAAATAAAATAACAATATTTGTTTTAATAAATTACATTTATGCGTCATTATTTAAAGACAAAAACCCCAGTGACAATGTTCTAGTAAACTGCTCTCAATAAAAGTTTCCATATACAAATATTATTGTTTGTTTTCACACTTGCTCAAAATATATTGAAGAGATGTTATTCATACTTACCCTTGCCATAATCTTTTTCTGATTAAATATCTTTGAGGTTTTACCTTCAATGATTCACATATGTTCAACTCAGTGACTAAATTCTGCTCAGTGCTTTGCTAATCACTGTCATACAATCTGTTTATTTTATCAGTTTCAATTTGCTAAAAATCTAATTTGAGATGTTGTGATAGCATTACGTTTTTGAGAGGGCAATTTTAATTAAGAAGTTTTTTTTTCTAAGACTTTGCAGTTCTGGTTCATGGCATGAAGTACTATATATGAGAGGAGTTTTTACTTCTGAAAAGAAATTTGAATCCTGTTATACCTGTTGAACAATGAGAAGATAATTTAGTCCTTTAAGACATGTTTTGACAAAGCACCTCTGGTAAAAGCAGTATGCCTCATGAAACAGCACAGAGAAAAGCCAGAGGAACTTGGCTCCCCATACACTTTCCATATCTGTACTATATTATATAGACAGAAAAAAAATTCAGAAGTATTGCTTATTGTGAGGATATGTGGACTGGTTGTTTCAAAATTTAAAAACAAAATGTGAAAAGAAAGTGAAAAGGAGAGAAAATAAGATAAAGGAGAAATAACTTCTTTATTGTTAAGTGACATCCTAATGAAGACAAACTACGGGAAAATAGTTTCCTTGTAATTTATATTCTGCTCCTTTTTTATGATTTGTGCTTATGTAACATAAGAAGCGTAAAATGAGCCTTTGGGAGCCACACTCTCTAGAAGAGGAGGAAGAGGTTTTCACTTGAAATTACCTCATGCAATGCATTCAAAATGTTTTCACCCAGCAATTCAGGCAAAAATAAAAGAGGAATAATGTTTTAGTTACAGAGAACAATAACTTGGTAATTTTGTCTAAAACTTCCAAATCATGACTGCTCAAATACATCACTCCTTCTTGCATGTTGGGATATAAATGAGCCAAGTTTCTCTGTGGGTGTTTTTTACACTACATGTTTCATGTGTATCCCTGTCCATGGACAACAGTGAATCATTAATGTGACTGATTCACATGGGAATACAATGAAGAATGTATTGGTTTCAGTTTAGGAAAAAAAGGAATGGAGTCATAAAAGTTATTAGCAGAAAAAGAAAACCCAACTTAATAGCTTGCAACAGATTAATCTGCCTTGCTGAGCTGGAAAATTAAGGTCTGGAAAAGGGGAAAATAGGTCCCTTCAGAACACAGAATCACTTAGAAGGATCAAGTTGGTGGTAGGGATCTTCCCAGCCAGAGAAGAATCTCAAATAGATCTGGTTGGAGCTTTTCAAAACTGTGAAACACAAAGAACTTTAATTCCTACAAAATGTTCTCATAGAAGTTGTGTCTGGGATATCAATTTTCAGCAGAATCAAGCATGGGACAGATAAACATCAGGAACAGAGGTATAATCACATCTTTTATTAGTTTTTATTGAATTGATTTCCAATTTGGCTTTGATGTACACTCACTTCCATTTCAGCTGCAGCCCTGTAGAACAAGTAACACTCAAATCTATGCAAAAAGAGGTTTCATACCCCAGTGTCTCCACACTCCTTCCTTCAGCATTCACAGTCCCTTTGTTTCCCACCTTCCCTAAACTGTTGGAAGCACTTTTTTTTGGAGGAAACCTTCTGATTTTGTCACCTTTTAATTCAGAAGTGGGGGTCTGAATGTTGCAGAAATACTGCAATGAAAAATGTTCAAAACTTTTAACAGTTACTCTGTGCAGGTTGATATGGATAATGTAATGAAAACAGCCTGGTTCTCACCAGCACTAAAGGCTGATGAGTAATGAACTACCCTTAAGCCATTATTAAAAAAATACTGCATGGGTAAGTATAGAGGCACAACCCTCCTACTGCTGTGGTTGTAGTGCCACAAAGTCAATAACATTTCAAGGTTTCACTTCTAGTGAAGGATATCTCAGTAACTTGAACAACAGGGAGCAGAAGTACTAAAATATATCTTATTAGATAGTGTTTATATTACTGAAGCAGCCTAACGAGAAATATGCCTAAACTAGCTTTTGGCATAGGCAAACTCTTCTATTCTGCATCAGAAGTGATAAAAATATTAGTATAAACAGAATAATCATCATTATTATCTGAAATATTATTATACACATGGAAGTATTTTGAGTTGAGAAACTCTATAACAGTGAGGGAAAAGCAATTTTCTGCCAGGCTGGATCCATGCTACGTCTGGGGGAAATAGGTTTTGCATGTTCTTGGCTGTGATACACCCTTTGGGGTAATAACACAACAGAGGCTTGAAGGACGTTGAGCCACAGATTTTGTTACCACTGTATCCAATTCAGTTGTCAATTGTATTATGGACGGGTAGTTTATAGGAAAGTGGTGTTCTGTTCCAGATTTGCATTGAAGAGTTGTATTTGCAGAATTATCAGCATAGCACTTACCCACCTCCTCAAGTCTCATAAATTATATCAAAATAAATAAAGAATATGACATTTTTTGAGTGACAGCTATAGGTAAGACGATTTCATTCTTTCCAGGACAACCACTGGGAAAATTTACAACCTTTTAAAAAAGCAGGAAATTCCTTAGTAAGATTATAATAATGCTGAAAATACTTATGCACATTGTGGATGACCCATACAAGCTTCTAGTGCTGCTGGAAATCAGGCATGCAGCTTTCTCAGAACAGTGCAGAAAAAGCTAACCTGTTACTAAGAAAATAACAAGTAATTAATACTAGCAAAGAAAGTGACTTGCAAATCATTTTGCAAACACTGGAAGATCAAAGTAATGAATATTAAAAGATCAATTCAGATAAATGCATTACTTGGTTCTATTATGCCCTTTTTCCCAAGCAAGGATTCCATATTAGAAACTGAGGATCACTGGCAATTCCCAGGTAAGGTAAGAGTGACATTTAGAATAACATGCTGTGCATGTAGCTGCTGAGTGTTAAACAACTGGGTAGGTGTCTGAGTTCTTAATCCTGTCCCTGAGTCAAGCTGACGCCTCTCCTCAAGACAAGTGCCTGAGTGTTAAGGAAATACAGTTCCATGAAGAGCTTTATGGCCAGAGGATTTGGCTAGAAATACAGAAATCTTGGTTTAATACTTCTTTATTGGCAGATTTAAACCTACACCACTTATTCAAAAAAATTCCAGACATTATTATGGGTCTGAGACAGAACATGATGCTGCAACCTGGTAGACCAGGCACTAGACTTTAAAAGTGAATGATCTGGACGCAGCAACGACTGACTCCTTAAAGAACTGGGAAATTTCTAAAACCTGCTAAAGGAGGAAGGCCTCTTCAGAAACTGTCCTAGGCGCTAAATTCCTCCAGCTTGGATGTTTTTCCATACTTTCCTATTCCTTTTCTAATCATATTCATATAAATAAAACCAAAACCCCACACTTTTGAAACTGGCTAAGTTATCTGTTAGAATTTTACAGCTCTTCATAGTGACGAAATGTCATGTTTTAAAAGATGCAGTTACTTGCTGAGATGAACTTGAAAGCTGAACATGTGGTAGATACACTCTGACAATGTCTCTCAAGTAGATTTCCTTGGAGAACATATGCAGGAAATGACATCATTTTGGATCATAATCTAGCTGTATAAGCAAGGTGTGAGCCAAGCATTGTGAACTGCTCAGCCATGTCAATTGTAGGCATCTCCGGAATTTAGTTTTTAAATGTGACTCAGCTTGGTATTTTGTATGCCAACACAGTACTGGATTTTTTTTTTTTTTTTTTTTTTGCTGTTAGGACTTGATTTCCAAACTGCATTGCAGACTAGTTACCTCAGAGAGGTTACAGCACAAAAGGATGGAGGATAGGTTTATATTGTAGATTAAGAGCAAACTTAGAAGTGGATTCAGTTGCATATCAAGATATTTTACATGGAAAAATTTCTTTTAGGATTTTAAGGTATGTCGATAGCAGGAAGCTTTTTCTTCTAATTCAGATTAAATGTTTATTGTGCTTTTGTATAGACACCAGGAAAATACTGTAGGCAGAACAAAAAGGGCATTGTTCCTAGGTTATTTTCATTGTTTTGTTAGAGCATGTCTCAAGATAATTTTCTTCCTTGCAATTACAAATCTGGCATGTTTCAGAGACATGGAATGTACATTAATTATAATGATCAAGTAGTGGAGTGTTTGAATGTGTGCCTAAAATGTATGGGTAATTGGTATAAAATGTGAAAATATTTGATTGAATGCCTTGAGACACTCCACATCTTAAAGAGGAAATTGAGGTGTGGAGAGTTCATGCAAATAACACCTGGTGCGATGAGCTTTACTTATATCTGTTACATAGGGTTACAGTAATTCATTGACTGAGTTTCCTCAATAACAACTGCTTTCCAAACTTTAGCAAAATAAACTAACATAAGAACCTAATTTTTTTCTGCACATGTCAATCTATTGTTCAGTTTATTTATGCAGATGATCTTGTGCTCTAAGAGCTGTAAGAGCGCCTTCATGTTTGTGAGTGGCTAATCAAATGAACCACCTGGACCTAGCTGACCTTTGTTCTCTCCATTAGCCACCATATGCTCCTTTAGCTTAATTTTAACCTGCTTTGAAATATCTATATTTTGAGATTATTCAGTTTATCATATTTACCAATTAAGACTCAATTGACTATTCTGAATAATGTTGTTTTCCAGATCCTGACATTGAAATCTGCCCTTAGGAGAAAGACAGAAGGGAAAGAAGACAGACTAAAAGAATTCCCTAAAACCAGGTAGAAGGGTACTTCACTGGTTAAAGACTTCAGGTGTATGATTTTCTAATTCTAAATATTTCCAGGAAGACATGTCTAGAATTGCTTATTTCAGTACTTTCCAAACATTTTAAGTTACATCTGGACGGTTGGATAATTCCTGCAAAATAACTCTGAAAAGTTTTGCTTTCTTTATGTAAATATCATCTTAACTGTGTTCCTTCAAAAAATGAAGATTCCAGAGGGAGAATTTCACTGAGGAATGCTGTAATAATTGCACAGAAAATGCATTGTGTTTTCTGAAGCTCTGATGAAGTTTATGAGAAATTATGAGTCACATTTTTTTCTTAAATTACTCTTATTTCTACTCCTAGGACTGCAAAATGAAATCACATCTTCCCCAAATGATAAAAAACCAGAAATATTACTCTCTGTTCTTTTTTGCCTGATGGATTTTTTTGCATGGGACCAATGGCCAGTACTCTATTTTTCCATTCTTTCCAGACCATACCAACAGTACATAGTTCACTATCTATGCTTGGTGGGTTTTTTTTTTTGGGTTTTTTTTGTTTTTTTTTCCTCCAGGACATTCTGATGTTTGCAAGTGAAAAGGACAAAGGTTTTGTGCACTCAGTATGATTATTCAGGAGGGTGTAGCGCAGTCTTGTTTTGAACTTGCCACAAGCAGCATCAGGTTAGATGAAGTAATCTGTGACCTATCAAAATGTACTGACATCAGTTTCAGCCTGCTCTGAAAGCTGATTCCTGCAAGGCTTTGATATTGAATCCTGGGATGATATAGTGACAAGTTACTACTCTGTCATGAAGACAGCTATCTCCATGAGATGACAGAGAAACCTGTGAATAAAAAACCCCAATAAATGTCACTTTATTTGTTATCAGATAACACCATATCTAAAGCAAACACTGAAAATGGTACATAAATTACTGGTTCATCTTCTGCCTTGAACCTATTTTAGCCCACAGAAAGCAAGAAGCATGTAGTCAAAGTGAAGAGGCAAACACAAGGTATTCAATATCCTGGTAAAAAGAGACAGTGGAACAGATATATAAAAGTTAAGTGGCCAGATTACATTCAGTGAAGAATAAAAGTTTTGAAGGATAGGATCAGCTAAGTGCCAGAAATAAAAAGACTACAGTGGTTATAACCAGACAGTGGGAGGTTCAGGGCTGGAGTGATAACAGACAGCAGCAGAGACTGAAAGGTGATAAAACTGAATGGATGAAATAGGATTAAGAGAGCTATAAATAAATTAAATTAAATCAATTGAAACCCTCCTTTGCTTCTAACATGTAATTATATACAGTATTTTACTTATCAGGAAGCTGAGAAAATAGTATTTCAAACAAGCGTGCTTGTTCAAAAAACCAAAAATACCAAAAATGTGCCAAACATACACATGCATAAAGGGAATATATTTTTGCAGTTCTCTTCATCTTTCTTGAAATATTTTCCTCTTTAAAAGTCTTCCTATGTCGACTAGATGAAGCAGCCATTATGTGAAAGACAACACATTGTGCTGTTCAAATTTTATGGCAAGAAATTTCGCTGAGAAAACTGACTTAATCAAGAGACCCTTTTGCTGTCTTATTGCAAGGCTTTTTTTGTTTGGTTGCTTTGTTTTGTTGTTTTTTTTTAATTTGGCAAAGCATCTATGAAGATC
Source organism: Fringilla coelebs (assembly GCF_963513975.1). NCBI lineage: Eukaryota > Metazoa > Chordata > Aves > Passeriformes > Fringillidae > Fringilla > Fringilla coelebs. The sequence goes on along the minus strand of NC_140032.1, from coordinate 31,171,128 downwards.
TATTAGTTGTAGTAGAATCCACTAGTAGATTCTAGTAGTGAGATCAATTTCAACTAATCCTTCCATCAAGTGGGTGAAAATTATACATAGTCTATATTTGTGATCTAGTAGATCATCTCAAATAATTTTACGTGGTTGAATCAGCATGTGAAGTCAGTGTCATGTTATGATCATTTAAGAGAGATTAGTGCCTCCAAAGAGCAGTTCATCTACTTCGTTCCACAAGGAATAGTAAAATAATATTTCAATGCCTGAAGTTAGGCAAGAAGAATATCACCCAAGGTGCCCCAGAAAGGCAAAGCAAAGTAACATGGATCTACTCCTATCAGTAGAATTATTTATTGATAAAAACTCTTGATAGTTTAAGTTCAGGATACAGACCCAAATTTGTATTTGTGGCCTCTGTCCTTTATGAATTACAAATGTTCTGTGAAAGGTGTGGAGAAGTTAAATGCTATCCCAGCATTTAGGATAATAATAGTCTAAATTAGGAGAAACAGAGAGAAAATTAGTGATAAACTCTGCTTGCGATGTCTGCCTTTTATTAATAACAGGTATGAATTGTTGCAGCTGTGAAGGAAAATTGTTACCTGACAGTCAGCCCCAGAATCATGTACAGTCTGGGAAATGTGGCCTCAGGAGTTGCCTACTGATCACTAGAAGCACTTTATCTGATTGATGCTATCTATGTTCTTCAAAGAGGTCTGTGTCCAATAAATTTGCTTTCTTATATTTTTATATGTCAAGCACCATGGAATGGAATACTCTGGCTGGCAAAGAAAAGCATAGTGGTAAGGATTTCAGTAAGTTATCACACATTTTTCAAAGCCAGCCTTAAGTGGCCTTTTCTATTATTTAATGATTCCTAAAACTCTTTTTTTTCCACGCCCATTTTTAGTACTCACTTAACCAGGAAATACCGTGAATAAATATGATACCCAAGGAACTGAGTTACAATAGTATATTTTTTTTAAACAAAAAGGAAGTAAAAATTACATAAATGTTGATAATTTGATATTTATTCAAATTGTAAAATGGTTATGATCTGAAGCTTGAACAATTAACAAATCTCTAGGGTATTAAGGACTTAATTACTTTCTAGCGCTTTGATAACAGCTTTAGTTTTCCTCCTGAAATTTGGAGAGAGTTGCAAATTTTTTATCAGATCAGTTAGGGTCACTGCTTTGAAATTTAAATCCAGCTTGCTATTGGATATATTGTATTATATTTGCTTATTGCAGAAAAAGATAGTCGAACCATCCAAAGAAAATCCTGGATTGCTACTCCGAACTGCATTACATCCTCCTAATAAAGCAACTTCAGAGTTCTATCTATTTGACTGGAAGGAAAAAAAGCCTTCAAAGGCACAGATTTTAAGACTGAATAAGGAAAGCTGATATTACATAGGAACATTGATTTGTTATGAGGAATAGGTAATAAAAGATTGCATTCGAAACTCATATTTTGCGAATTAAGAGTGCAAAATACAGCAGATATTGATCTCTGCACAGAGGTAAACAGCAGTTGCAAATACAAATTACTGTTTCACAACATGAAAGGCGTCCCAAGGAGCTCTACTTGGTATCAATATAAAACCAACAAAACTTCTACTGAACTAGATAAGCCTTAGAAAACAGATGTCTTTTAAGTAGTATTAAAGTCAGAAAGCCAGCTGCCTGGGCACAGCCAAAAGCTGATGCAGGATTTGAGAAAGGGAAAAGCTTGTGTCTTTAAGGCACAGACTTATCTGGGATTGACAAAGGCCAGGTAAAGGCTCACTGCCAGTAAACCTGCTCCACCGAGATGGAATGGGGCAGGTGGAACAAATCTCTCGGATTCTCCCGTACTTCTCCCGATAGCTACCAGGGGCAACATCTTTTTTGTGCTATCCAAACAGCTGGAATCATTAGGACAGGGGTCAAAGAGTCCATCCAGTCCCAGAATTGTGCTGCATCCCCTTGGCATTGCTTGGCAATATGTTGTTTGTACTAGAGAGGAGTTTTAACAGCCCTGCTCCCAGGTTGCTGCTGTTTGAGCATTCTGTTACCATCTGTGTGGAGTTTGTGTAACCTCTCGAGCCAAGAAGGAAAGTGAATATGTACATAAAGGATTCTGTTTGACTGAATGAGGATTTCCTACATCAGATGAAACACTACTATGCCTGTGTGGAAATGCATCAGATCCCTGTGAATCTTTATGGATTGGTCTTTTTGTTATTTTGGCTGGTCATCGAGGGACTGGTGATTTGTCCTACCCTTCTCCCCTCCCTATACCTGTCTTTGCCTTCTCTGTTCACTTCCCTGTGCTCACATTTCCTTCTACTTAGGTTATTTTCTCTTCAGTAAACCTCAGTTCTTACAACTGACTGCATATGTATGTCTGCATTCTTTATGAACCAGGTTGAAGTTAATAGTGTGATGGCTGGTCTACTTGCATGTCATACTTTGTTTTTTCGTGTTTATATGACCAGTCTGAGGAAAACTGAGAACAGGGACTGTCTGTGATGATGTTTTTACACTTTGCTGAGCACTGCTTTTCAGTTGGTCCCTGGAAATACATATCACATTTAATATAGTATTTATTGGTGTGTCCCCTAATTAAAATAATTAATAATTTTGAGCTTAGAGGAATATTAAAGTTGAATAAAAATCCAAAGTATGAAAAAAAAAAGAAAGATGTAAGGCTGTAATACTTTATAATAATAAGCCAATAAAGAACTATCAGGACTATATTAAAATGAAAGATTTTTCAGGATGGAAGATATTTTTAGGCAGTTACAGCAAATTATGTATTTGTCAAAATACATATTTTAGTAAAATGTATGTGTATGAAATATTGCATAGAAACCAAGCCTTTTCAAAATGTTGTTTTATGAAGAAAAGCAACTAAAGAGTAGTCAAATGCAACAGATAGTAATATGTACCTATTATTAAGGATGGTTCAGAAAACTAAAAATTCACCTGAATGTCATTGTTACCAAATATGTATCTTGCATACCATCTTTCCTAAATGCAATGATGTTTATAAAGCACTGCAGCAAGTGTGCACATTGTAATGGCTTGATGTCGTGACCAAATGAATTCTCACATGAAGGGGAAAAATCACTTTTTCTGTGTACCTTTCAGGTACAAAATGAAAGATTTTGCAACCTGTTCAGGACTTTTGAGGTGGCTAAGTTCGAGCAGTGGTGTGAATCTGTTTCCTAACTTACTGATAAGTACCCTGTCAGTTTTTGTGCTCTACAAATCAACCCATCTTTTGTCTGGAAAAAAAATTGACCTACTGACTCCAGGTGACAAAGAAAACCTTTCCGGATCTTGAGACAGGCTGTAATTAACTAATGGATTATTTGATTATGTAGTTTTTATATATTATATGCAAATGTTTGGTCAAAACTCTGGGAATTTTTCATAGGAATGAGTAAGATTTATAAGGCACATGTCAAGGATTATCAAAAAGAAGACTGCTTTCTTTGAAAGTGGCTCAATCTTAGTGTAGCAGAGGTAATGTTGATGGGAGAAATGGTGTTGTCTGATAGCCAACTAAGGTAACTTTAAAAGAGATATAGGAAGAGGAAGAGGAAATAGAGGGAAGGTGAAAATTGGAGCAGACACAAAAAAGAATAATTTTAACACATATGTTTTGCAAATAAAAAGAAAGAGGAAGAATGGGATTAAGAGCAGAAGTGAAATAGATGAAATAGAAGGAGAAAAAGCCTGTGAGGCTAGAACACTATTTTGCAATACATTAGGATTAAAAAAATAATCTGTTTCAAACTGTCATTAATTTTGATTGAATATTAGGGTATTTGTGAGTCAGGCTTTAAAAAACTGACTGGTAGCAGATGTCTTTTATGAGTCTGTGCATGTTATGTGCTATGGAGGTTCACACACATTTCTAGGATCGTGATCACTTCCCCCGTGCCAGGGATCCTGATTCAGCTATGTTAAGTATGATTCAGCTGTGATAAATATAAAACTTCAGGAAAAAAACTGCCAGCAGAAAAAATGCGGTGTGAGAAAAAACTCCCGTGTCATAAAAATTGGACTACTCTGAAATTTTATCACAGAGAAATTTTCTTCCACCTTATCTGTTCTTAAACTTAGCTAATTCTGCTCCTTAAGAATCTTGAGCTCTTTAATGACATAGCCTTCAAAAGGAATACAAGTGAAAATTTCTTTTTCTTAAGGTGAAATTTCACACCCATGGGGTCCCTGTGAATCATCCTAAAAAAATACAAACACTAAATTTTTTATCTGATTGGCTGTGATTCTGAATGCAGAATATCAAAGCCGCCGAGACTTTGGGATAAAAGAGCTATTGAGGAGGTCGACAGTTTGGATGTGGTGGTAGCTCACTCTTCCAAGTAGGTGTGCAGGAGATGCAAGAACTAAGACAGTGTGACCAGGATTGGAGTCAGAGCTGGAAAGAGTGCAGAGGGGAAGGTTGGAGCGTAGGCAGAAAAGAGGGGTCTGAAGAGAAGAGGAACCTATTGGTGATTTGCAGTAGGTCACACGGAACAGCTGATGGCTGTGCAGCCTTAGGGGCACAATGCACCCCAGAACTTCCACAGCAGGAGCTGGGATAACCATTCCTAGGAGCTGTGCCTGTGGACTGTTTCCATTGAGCTGCGATAAACCATCACAATGGGTGCCAAAGGTCACCACCAGTTTATTTAATAAAAAATTTGTAACAGGTTACTGCAGGTAGGCAGTAAAAGACAACCAAATGGAAAATCAGGGTCAGCTTTTCTTTGAGAACTGTGCCTAATGCTTATTTAGGTCTTGTATCTTTTTGCAGAAAACAGTTTACATTACTCTTCAACATTGACCTGAGTTATGTTTCAGGCCGTGTTATTTTCCAGTTGTATGTTTTATGAATAGGAAACAAAAAGAGAGAAGCAGATATCCCAAATCTTGAATTCCAAGGCTGTTCTATAAATTTTTAACAAAAAAAAAATCTCACCTTTTGATAAACAGGCAGCATGATTTTCGTTTTAGAACAAAAATAAAAAACAAAAAACCAAAAAACAAACCCCAAAAAAACACCCAAACCCACAAAAAGCAAACAAGCAAAAAACCAACAAGAAGAAGATCAAGACTTGTGCATAAAATTAAGTTGCATGCAACTTTAAATGAAATTAAAAAAAGAAATTGAAATAAAAGAAGAAAGTATTCATAAAGTAACTAACAAAGTAACTTGCTACCTAGTATGTAATATATGCAGTTCCTTCATTACTGCTACAGATATACATTTCTTTGCCAGAAGGCAGAAGTTTTTTCTGAGGAAACGTGTTTAGGCACTGAATCTTTGCTTTAAAGGCACCTTTTGAGGTCTTCAGAAGCAGTTTTACATTAGCTGTGGTATTATTTAGCTGTTAAATGCAGTAATAGTGCAATTTAATTGCCCTTTGAGAATGGTAGTTTTCAAATGGTAATCTACAAGAAGACTTAAAATCCTAAAAAAACGAGGGCTGCTATTTTAATTATAATGATGTCTTGCTTGAAGAATTGATACAATCTCAGTGTTTGTCTAGTTCATGTGATTAAGCAATCAGAAAATCGTCCCTCTTACAGTTTGCATTTTGTGTGGGAATCATGAATATTTTAAGAGCCACTAAAAGTGGCTGCATAGAAACAAGCAAGAGGCAAAAAAATAGCTCTTTACATTGCTAATATCTATAACCCCTTTCTATGATATCAAGAGCTTCAACAGCGATAGCCAACAAATAGAAATATTTCTTCACAATTGCTTCTACTTCCAATGTGAACTGTGTTCTATGCATAAGAAAGAGTTCTACATGTTATAAAAAGAGGCAAGGATTTTTAGAGGTCCAGCCAAGATCAACTGCGTGGAGTATGATAGCTTTTTTTTCCTCAGTGCAACTGCAGAAATCTCAGAAGTATTTCATCAATATGTGAAAAAACCACAGCTTAGAAAAATAAGTCAGTCTTAGACAATGCAATATTACTGTTACAATAATCTAATTATCCTAAACTGAAAAAAGTTGTTTAGTCAGAATGAGTGTTGGATGAAATATTGTATATTTTTCAGAGCTGAAAAAGACTCACAGCTTATGTTGCAGCTGACAAAAATGAAAATAAAGTAAAAGTTACTCAGTGAAGCTCCAACACAGTGCAGTTTTCACCACATTGACAGTTTTAGTGCCTATAAACAGACAAAACAGCAGCCTCATTTAGTGTAAGAAAGAAAAACTATTCTACCAGCAAATAAATGGAGGATTTGAGAAATTAAATATCAATTTGATTTAATTCCATTAAATATTTAAATTAATATTCCAAAATATTCCAGCTATTAAAAGATATCATCTGTATGTATACAAAGCATAATCATCCCTCAATTAAAATCTCTCAGGAGATATTATTAGGTAGAATTGAGTTCAAAAAGGTGTCTCTTAAATACAAAGTAGGTTGATAATATATGCTAAAATCCCTCTACAGACACAAATGTAGTGGATATCAAACAAGATGTGAGTGTTCTCAAAAGCATTGCCATCTGTACATAGCAAACATAACACAACAAGGAAAAGATCTTTTATTCCCAGAAATTCCGTCCTTTTTTGTACTCAGTTTTTGAATATTGTTGGGACTGTTTTTAGCATGTTGAGTGCTAAACCTGAACTCAAGCTTACACCTCCTTTTAAGTTATAAAAATGATCTTTCTTGTTTTAGTTGCACACTATGCATTTTGTGTGGAAGTTGGCAACGTTAAAGTTATTGATTTAAATAGCAGCATTTAAAGGCAGTGCAATTTGCAAACACTTCCAGTAGCTAAGTTAGGACTTGAAAAGAATGTTGCAAGCCATAATGAAAATTCTAGTTTCACTCACTTCTTATAATGTTTTCACATTCTGCATTCTTGACGCAGGCTTAAAATCATTATGCAGGTTTTAGAATACAATCACCATCTAGCCAGGAAGTATAGTGCCATCATTTTACAGCAGAGCTTTTATTGTCTACTATAGTCACTTTTTTCCCAGCAAGGTTTTACAAACAATCCCACCTGCATATTAGGCCGAGGAATAACCCCAGCAGAAACTTTCCAGATAAAAGCAGAGTAAATGACAGGCTGAGCAACAGGTATAAGTTCCTGTCTCGTGCAATCAGAAAAAGACAGCAAACACTTGCATCCTGCGAGGTGCTGGGGCACCTAATTTTCTGCTTTGTTTCATTTAGCAGAAGGCAGTGGCACACCAAGATGAAATCTTACAAAGAAGCCTGGTTTAGGCTGACAAAAGAGCAACTCAGGACCAAACCTGATTCAGGCGTTCTCACAGCTCAAGCTCTTCACAGACCACTAATTTCATGAAGAGTAAGCCCTTGCAGAACCAGGTAGACCCAATCACACTCAAAAAATGTGTAATTCATATTATCTGGCAAACTGCACAAAACCTGAAGTGAGCACCTTTTCCTCTCTTGACACACCTGTTTTTCATTGCTAGGCTGGGTATTTAAAAACTAATGCACCAGACATGCCGACTCTCATGTTACAAAATTAGTCAAGTTCAGTGATTTAAAAGAAATATTTGTAGGTATGACTTTGCTGCAGAATCAACCAGGAGGCTCAACACATTGGTTCACCCCTCCAGGAAGAAAGCAAGTATTCTTGTTTTACCCTCTCCTGATGTGAGTGAGCTTGGCCCTCTAAGGTGCTGGGACTTTGGGGGTCATAACCTTTGTTCTGTATCTTTAAGATCATATCTTTAGGATCATATCTTTTGCTTTGCTGAGTTCGACACAAGTCTGAACCTTGCTGGGAGAATGTGACTTGCCTTTGAAGCCGCAGAAGAGGAAGTTTAGGGAATGCAGTAGTAAAGGACAGTGAACACAGGAGTATTTTACTGAATGCACTGTTTCTGTAGGAGCCCATAGCAGTGAAAATGTAGCCCATGCTCTCAGTCAGGCTAAGCAGCATCCAAAGGAGCATTCCATTTGGGTGCCTAGCCTAATGCTTCAGACAGGAGAAGGAAGCAAAAAACCCCACAAACAAGTAAACTTGGCTAGATCAAACAAACGAATCCTTAAGTCATAGGTAAAATAGTGGATTTTTTTGTCTGAATACAGAATTTATAGCTGGCTGTGTCTGTTACTACTGGCTGCATTTGGCAGGGGTGGCAGTGGTTTCTGTGAGGCAACAGGAATTGCTGTGAATTCAGAAGGGGATCACATTATTGAGAGTGGGAACTTGTGGTGTCAGCGAATTAACTGGGTAGGAGCTATGATCTGTTAAATTGGGTTCAGCATAAAGAAATAAATTAATTTGCTTAAACCATTGTCGGATAAAAATACTTCAAATTGATTAAGCATTTTAACAAATGTAGGCTTGGAATGTACAGTTTGTAAAACACAGTATTAGTCAATATTGGAAAACTGCAAACTGTTCATATCTGTGTTTTCTTTTTGCTTTATTTATATTTATTTTGTAGCACTTTCCCCAAATTCTTTGCTGGATCCAATAACTGTTAAAATACTGCATTGTGATATTTTTTTTAAAGCATCCATAGCAAACTACTTTGCAAAAATCATGGTGAATCATGTTTGTAATATCTAAAGGTTTCTATGTAGCAGTGTCTTCTTCTATCATAGAATAAAAACAAAGCTTCTGAAGCTGTGAATAAAAATATTCAGTAAATACTTTTAAAACACCCCTCCCCCATCCATTTTAGGTAAATAGTTACTTTGTTTAGCAGAAAATTCAGTTATAAAAAAACACCACCTAATATTATTTTTCACAAATCAATCACCTGGTTTTAGTGCTTTTATCTAAACCAGTGGAGGTGCTTGTTTCACTTGCTGAATGGCTTACACTCGTTTCTCATAGTCCTACTTAAGTAGACACTTAAATATTGTTGTACAGCCTGTAGTGGCTGCTAAGTCCCAGATAAACTCAGTCTTTCATGGGTCTCACTGAATCACAGCAGATTTTTTGGTTTTGAGCTGGACATTGGTGAAAGTTTGAGGGGGAAAGCAAGCTCATGGTCAGAGACGGTATTAAGTTCCACTTTTTACCTTCCTGTGTAGGAAGGCACTTCTACAAGGAGCATCTGTCCCTCTCAGGGTGATTCTGGAATTCATTCCTCACGGAGTCTCAGTGTACAAAATCAGTATACACACACCTCAGTATACAGCAGTGTTGTCAATCATGGAGTTCAGTTTTTTGAGTTAGGCAATGCAACAAAAGTAGGTGTAATGACTGGTGCTTCCATTGCAGGTCACAGCATCCAGTGAAAAGTACCGAGTATTCTCACCCTGATCTAGAGTTACATGGGTCCCTGTCCTGTGCCTGAGTGAAATGGGTGACACGAAATTCTTTGAAATACTGCTTGGCAAATGGCTGACTATATTTGACAGATCATTTCTCTAAACACTAGCTAGCATCATAGTGTTTGGAGACTGTAGCCTGGCAGCAGCAGCAGAGTGCTTGGAAGAGTGGTAGGATTATATTTTCATAGAGACCAAAGAAACATTTTTTTTTTCAATAGACTTGATTAGGGCAAAACCACTCCCAAAAGAAAGAATGAAGGAAATTTTAACTTTAATTGCTCTGGTCCTACTAGGCAGAGAAAAAATTAAAAGTGATTCACTGTTGCTCTCTATGAAGACTGAAACAGATAATGGTAGATAATCTACCAGATAATTCTGCAGCAAAAGTATTCCTTAGTATAGCAATTCCTCAGACTAGAGGAATCACAGAAAATGGAAAGCAACATTTCTTTTTAGAAATGTGAGGAAAGGTTTTCAAGAAAGAAGATGAGAAAACTTAGCAGGCTGGAATGAAGAACTTTGTGGTCCCTCCAGTGCTCAGGGTCTGCATGAACCTAAACGTGATACTGATTGACAATATACATGTAAACTCTCTCGAGTAGAAATCATTCTTCATTGTGCAGACTGACCCAACTTCATACATCTAGTACGTTTCATCAGCCCTTTCCTGCCCACAAAATTATTTTCATTTTTTATTTCTTTAACCACTAACTAAAACTGAAGGGCTGTGTGAAAAAAGGTCAGATCCCAGAGAAATCAGCGAGTCTCATTTCTTCACTGAAAATATGGGAAAAAAGCTTTTAAATTTTGTTTTTAAACCCAGGTCTTTTGCTTTCTATGCACACACTTTCCTGAAGGGACAAAGCAAAGGTAATCTTTGGAGTTTGGGTCATTAGTGCCTGTCTTCACTGAAAGACTGCTTGCAAAGCTCATGCAGCTTTCTTCTCCTTAGGTTGCAGAATAATGTAATCCGTGTTGGCTATTCCACTTCTGGATAAACGCCCCTTGTTGACCCTTCTGCTCACCAGCCTCTACCCCCAGATCTGTAAACTAACTGCATCTGTACTGAATGGCTGATTCAGGCCCTCACAGCAGGGCTGGAATGTGATTAACAACTCATGAAAGCAGATCATCAACACGGTTTTACTGGAGGGGCAAATTGGTTGAATATTTATGGAGCATAACTTAAGCTAATTGTTCAGAAGCTCCCATATACAAGCCTCTAGAAGACTGTAAAGGAAAATGGCTTTCTCAAACTGAGAAAGGTCCCTCAAAGTAAAATATTTAGCAGTTTTCATCTGTAAAAAATACAACTGTGCTCCAGTTCCTACAGCTGCAAACAACAATAGAAATAGCTAAGGCAGACCAATATATGGAGTGAAATCACAGCCCACAAAAATTTTGTATGTTTTATATCCTGAGGGTAACAGCATAAACACAGTAATGCTTTGCAATTATGCAATGCCTTTGAGCTGAGGATCCCAAAATGTTTTACAAAAGTGGGTAAGAACTAAGCTTTTGAAAAACTTACAAACAGCAGTAGGGAGTCTTCTACATGGAGCTATGTGACAAACTGATTATTTTTTCTGTGATTCTGTGGCTAAAATGAAAAAAAAAGCACCAGAAAGTTAATTTGTGTCAAGAAAAGATTAATTTTTTATTTTCTTGGTGAAGATGAAGGTCACTCAAGTTCTTTTTTTTCATCTGAAATAAAACATTCTCTTTTATTTTGCAAATCAAACACCTTTGCTAATATATCTTTTATTTAAAATGTTTTAATAACAAGTAATGTTTTATTCTTAGAAATAGTGACGATTGACATTTTTTATCTCATTTTGAGGCCTCTTGATTTAGTTACAAATTTATTTCTGCTTTTCTCCTTTCTTATTAATGTACCTCAGTTCCACCCTGCTCCCATTTATGCCACTAACAGTTCTACATCCTGAATTTGCAGCAGTAACTGGTCCTACTGTGTGATGATTGATGTAACAATTCAATCTGAAAGCAGTGTCGTGGTGCCTGAAATACACTTAATGGCATTCCAAGCCAAGCCAAGGAGGGATGGGTGGAGTTTCAAGGCAAGCAGTTACTCCAGTTATTAAGAAGCTATGAGTAATGCTGATAGTAAGGGCTATCCATATTGTGAATCATTCTTAATGTAAAAATAAATATCTGAAATAATCCTCACTAATATTCTTAAAGTCTGAAACAATTAAATCAAACAATATGGGAAGAAAAAAAAGCCATGAAAACTTTGACTGAATTGTGTTTCATTAGTATGTTGACATTTTTAGGGTTTTGTACAATAGCTGTGAGTAGATGGGAAACTTAAAAAAAAGAAAAAGAGAGAGGAAAGGGAAAATAAACTCTTTGGTTCACCAGTTTCCAGGAAAGCATTGTGGTTGGCCTAGAAAAACCTCAAGCACAAATGTTTGACCATTCTTCTATTGTATTCTGGGAGTGCAGCTTGTGCCTGGCTCTGGTTGTAGCTCCCTCCATTTATAGAAGCTTTTATTGACAGGGCCCTGGAAATAAGTATGGCATCAAATATTTGTGAACTGAAGTTCTTTTTTTTAATTAAGTCTCTCCTAATTCTAAATAAATTGACGTCTTGATGGCTTATGCTCAAGTAAGGTATTTGGCCATATAGACCTGTCCACAAGTTATCCTCTCCAGACCTGAGTTTTGGAATGATTAAAGGCATTAGTGTAGGGAATCAATCACAGCTTTTGCTGGAGTCTAGTGCCAGATGGAGAAGTTTCCTCTGAACAGAAGTTCTAGCTAAGGATTTGGCAGTGCTGAGTGTCAAATACAGGAAAGACCTTAAAGGATGAAGAAAGGAAAGACCCTTAACAAAGGAGCTGTCTGAAACATGGAAAGCTTTCTACTTTGCTTGTCAGATATGTGGACTAACACATGTCCAGATGTAACTATACACACAGCCACACATTATTTTTACCCTGATCACATTTTCATAAAAATACTGAGATCTCAAAAATTTTTTCAAATTTTTTCACACCTTTCAGTGTGCAAAGAGGAAGCAGCAAAAAATACAGGCTCAAATATAAGGAATGAACTTCACAGACATTCTTGCAAACAACTTTTTTGCCATCTAAATGTCACAAAGTCAAGATAAGTCTAATGACTGTGGATGCACACATAGCCACTGAATCCTGTCAGATATTTTTATTCTTCAGAGTCTGATAATGTGAAGAAAAAGGTTTTCCATAGTGTACCCAATTTCCTCTGTCTAATCACATCTAAAAACAAATAGACTGAGAAAATAATTTTATTTTTTACTTTGTTTTTGATGTGCAAATTGTTTTTCTCATTATAAAGTTTTGATATAAGAAAAATATGATTTTTCTCTTCCTCAGGCTGGTTGGTAAGTCTCTTTTCTGAGAATTCATCTCTGTGAACCATACTGGAGAATTCATTATTTGTGACAATATATATATATAAAAATATAAAATATTATAATATGTTTCATTACTTATATTCATGTTTCAAAGAGTAGATCCATTCAAGATGCACTGCTTCACAATTCTTTTTTTTGTAGGAAAGTATAATATGCTTGTGGTTAAATATCCTCAGAAGATTCCTCCTCCTCTTCTTTTTTTATAGCTTTGTTTCATATTTCCCACAGCCATGAAAGACCACACAAATAAAATACTCCTGCAAAAATGAACAGCAGAGTATCACAGAAATTATCTTTGTTAATTTGAGCACATAACAGTTGTCAAACTTGGTATTAATTTTTAATGTGAGATACTTACTGTTTCTTTTTCTCTTGTCTTCAAGAAGAAAAGGAGATGGTGCTTTGTTTTAAAAATTAAAGAGGACATGCCAGTACCAGTTTGTATTGCTCTGTATGGAACCAAAATTCTTCTGTAATCCTAGAGAAAAAATGTAGTTATTTACCTAAGAAAAAAAGTTTTTTCCACTAAATTCATACTGGTTGATTTACAGAGCAGAATAAATACTGTAAAAAACCACAGGTATATTCATACATTTTTTAAGAAATTACCCTAGCTGTGATTATATTCTTTTTATATTCTGTTTGCAAGAATGCTCCAGAAACATTTTTTTTTCCTAGAAGAAACATGTATAAAAACAGACAAATATTAGCATGACTATTTCAGAATGTGTGTGGAAAAAAAGAGATTTCATTTTATAAGATTTTGTATATAAAATACATTTCCCAGACTCAGTAAAATACTTAAGCGTATGGTTTTTCTCATTGTTTTTGAAATTTATACTTAGGGAGATGACGAATAACTTGAAAGTAGTATATTACTCTAAAGTTTAATTCACTGCTTAGAAAGATGGATTCCGTATATGTAGATAAATCAAACACAGATGGTGCTCTATTAGAAGGGACAAACCATGGAAACAAGGTGTCACATGAAATTTTTGCCTTCCATTCAAAATAATTTAATTCTGAAAATAAGTCTCATAATGGACTTGTAAAGAAGACACGACTTAAAGTTTCTTAAAGAGAAAATACTCAGTAGTTAAGTTTTTCAGAATTTTTGAGCAGGTAAAAAAATAATATAAATTATTTATGATAATTTTTTTATCTAATAGTTAGAAAACTGTCACCTTAAAAGGAACAGAGGATCTTCTTTAAATTCATGATTGGTGACATCCAGGTTATTTTTTATATCTCCGGCACTTTAATTACTGTGGCCTTTTTCTGCTTTAAACAAAATTATTCTGTTGGTTAGCAGATTCATTCTGGTTGTAGTCAGTGGTACTGGGGCAAGCTCAGACCAAGACTGCAAATATATAACAGAATTTATCTGGGGCCTTGTCAGTACCTCATTGGTTTTCATCCAATAATTACTGAAGTCAACAGAAAATCTTCTGATGTACTTTAGCTACATCTCTGAAAAAGGAAAATCTATGCTTTTTTGGAAATCATGGCTGCACTAAGAAATGAAAGAATTGGTGCTCAGAACTCTGCTGATTCCTTGTTCTGGGAAGTCAACACATTCTTTAACAGAGATTCACTTCTCTGATAAGTTCATTACTTTTCTTGGTACATCATTTTATTTTTGCCACATACAAGCAGTAATTAAAAATACTTTCTAAAAGTCATAGCAGTAGCTAAACTGTCATTAATATTTTTTTGTACATTCTGTATTTGTGCTATACTTCAGCTCTTATATTCTTGAGAAAAAACTATTCATTTGTACATTGTGGCAGATATTATCATCCTCTCAGGGCAAATAAGCTCAGCAATTGTCTTTCTTGTGATATTTAGGTGTGGGTACCATACAGACTCTCTATTGCTGTTTTTACTTTTTTCTTCTTCTTTTCTTCCCCTATTTCCTTCCTTCCTTCCTTCCTTCCTTCCTTCCTTCCTTCCTTCCTTCCTTCCTTCCTTCCTTCCTTCCTTCCTTCCTTCCTTCCTTCCTTCCTTCCTTCCTTCCTTCCTTCCTTCCTTCCTTCCTTCCTTCCTTCCTTCCTTCCTTCCTTCCTTCCTTCCTTCCTTCCTTCCTTCCTTCCTTCCTTCCTTCCTTCCTTCCTTCCTTCCTTCCTTCCTTCCTTCCTTCCTTCCTTCCTTCCTTCCTTCCTTCCTTCCTTCCTTCCTTCCTTCCTTCCTTCCTTCCTTCCTTCCTTCCTTCCTTCCTTCCTTCCTCTCTTAATTTAAGAAGAGAAAGCGTAATTTTTATCATTTTTGTACAACAGTGACAATTTCTTGATGTCATTCTCTTTTTTCGTACTGATATGCTGTTACTCTCGCGAAATCAATTGGTTCTGCAGCTCTCAAAAATTGAAGGACTCCTAAAATAGCCAGCAATAAATCTCTAGTGTTTAGTTAACCATCAAAGTAAGGAAAACACTGGGCAGGCTACTTAAAGCAAAGCTAGCACAGTAACCACGTCCTTTGGGATTTTTTCCCATGATTTTCTCATAGTGGAATTTTTCAAGCTAAAATTCAAAAGCTGAGAATATCTTTTCTTATTTCCTGCTACTAAGAGTAGAATAAGAGCTTCCTATATAAGCATTCTCAGTAAGCAAAAATATATATATATAACTCTCTCTCTCTCTCTCTGTATATATATATATAGAGAGAGAGAGAGAGTGTTCCAGAGTTGATTTTTTCAGACCTTGTTTTAATGTTTTAGATTCTGAACAGTCCTAAATGCTTTCAGCCATCATATAATTTAACATTGAGTCATTCTACATTCCTAAAAGAAACCTTCTCTTATGCATGATTACATATTGTTAAAATGGATAGGTTAATTTTGCAACATGAATTTTTCATGGTAGCTGTTCTGCTACTATTTTCGTCTGTTTTTAATGATATACTCAGTGCAACAGCCCTCTTATATACAATTACAATCTTGAAAAGTGACTAACTTTGGTTACAGCTATATACATCATCTCAGACTCTCTCCTGCAGAACAGTTTTCATGGACATTTTTTGTGCGTTCCTACACCCAAACAAAAGATATTTGACAGAACATGCCACACTACAGCCAAACAGAGTGGATTTGCTTTATTTATTGCTTTATTTATATATATATACAACACACACATACACACACACATATGTATATATACGTACACACACACACACACACACATATATATATATATTATATATATATATATGCACACACACACATATATATGATTTATTTAAGAGAACTCCTGGATACAGGAGGTCCATTTGCGCCACAGTATCTAAGAATCTGCTTTTACTTTTGCACACACACACAAAAAAAAAAAAAAGTGTTCTTGCTGTCGAATTTTAAAAAAAGCCTTAAAATTGAAATTCAACTTAAACCTCTGCTATGTTTCTCTGTTTTCACTTCATGTCTCTCAAACATGAGCAGAGAGAATTGGCATTTGGTAGCCATCTCTTCTTTGCTCAGCAAAATGGAAGGTTAAATTGGCAGAGACTGACAAATACTGAAACAGTCATTTAAGATGAAATTAATGAAGCCAGAAGAAGCTGTAGAGCATTCCAGTTTATTTTACAGCAAGAACAATAAAGATTCTTAAAGAACAGTCTGTTATTATCAAATTGCCTATAGGTCAACCCAAAACTGCTATGCAGCAAGAAGCAGCAACTGAGAGAATGAGGAGAGGCTAGGCAGACAACAGAAGCACAAAAGGCATCTGTGTTGCAACTTCTCTCGTTCTACAAAGAAACAGCTTTGGATTGTCCCCATGTGGAGGATGATAGAGATAAGAAGCTCTCTGGTGGTAAGCATCTGGGATGGGAGGGAAGATCATAGGATATTGTGGGATTCTCTTTGTTTCTTTCTTTAACTGCCTATGTCTTTGCTGGTTTTTGAAGCTTTTCCAAACCCCAAGGCTTCTGAAGTTCTTGCATCACTCATTTTAACTTTTTTTTTTTAAATAACAATGTCAGAGCAATGTTAACACAGGAGAATATCTGTGTTAGGCCCCTAATTAGATTCATATTCATACTGGAATGGTAAGAAGTCACCAGCACAAACGAGTTACTGCAATGATTACTTCCCTCCTGATGGGACAAGATAGCAATTGTTCCGCTATGCACTAGTCCCGAGCCAAGGATGTCCGTAGATTCGAGTTTAATTGAAGTTCAAATAGACTGTGACATAATGAACTTCGTTCTTCAGTGCTGCCTTGAACAGATCAAGGCTTCCCCACGAGGTCTCAAACTGTCTTGGAAGATCCTTACAAACTCAGTGTTTGTATGGTAGTGTTGTTTGAAATCAATTATAACCTTCAGAGTCTTTAGTACCAAAAGACATTGTACTTCACTGGAGAATGACCAAGTAAATATTGGAGTGTTGCCATGTAAGTCAAAAGAGAGAGAAACATGTTGATGGAGCCAATTTGCTGTAGGGAACTACTTTAGGGGGTGGGAGGAAAGAGTTTAGGGTGCAAGGGAACAAACCCAAACATGCCTTGTATTTATTCAGTGCTGTGTAGGCAAATCTCCAGTGGCCTTACCTTTAATGCTGAACATTTAAATTTTTTTTGTAGACAAACAAGAGCTCAGTAAATATTCTATTTTCAAGGTCTCTGCTTATCCCAATCATCATGTAGTCTTTGATCAGGTGGAACATGAAGTAAAGGCAATGCTTTTGGGACTGATCTAGAAAGCTAGATAGCTTTATTTACATGAATAGAAATAGACAAACCTATGCTAATGAAAAGGGGCTGTACATGGAAATGATTAAAAGATAACTTAGAAAGTGTTAACTTGTCTGTATATGAAGGCCATTCAGACCTTTTTTGCTAACAAGGATGAAAAAGAAGCAGTAAAGCAGTAAACTACTTATCAGCATGGATTGAAAAAAAATCACACATTTGACATCTGATCTACAGGCAGTTGATACAGAAATTTGTTCAAAACTGTGTTGAAGAATCCTATTTTCTTTTAGTATCTTTGATGCTTTCAGTGATTTATATCCAGAGAAAAGAATTTGAAATTGGAAATCAAAATCCAGTCATCTCTTATGCTTGTTTCTGTAAGAAATGAGGTCTTAGTCCATTCATCTGACTTCCTGTCTGTTACTAAAAAAAATCCTCTTTTGCCCTCTGAGATTTAAAAAGGGATATAATTTCTCAAAAAGCCTAATTAAGTGTGAAATTTTGAAATATATTAGAGCATTTCTCCAACTTAATTTTGTATTGAGATGTGCATGTAATATATCTTCATAAAGTTTAAACAAAAGTTGATAGATTGAATACAAAAGTAACTTAGACTGTCTCATCAATAATGAAAAAAACCACATCAAAATCTTACTAGTTTATTAAACCCAAGTTCTGTACAAGAATTCACTTGTATTGACAATTATATTCATAAAAGCTGCTTTTTACTTTATTGTGATGAGCAAATGTTCTCAAGGTTCAGTCACTTCATCGGTCACTGATGAAGGTAAATGTTTGAATTCAGTTTAGAAACACATATCTATGGCCTGTGCTTTGTACTGAACCCAACCAGCTGAACGTTGTTAGATCCCAGCTGCTCTGCATTGCCATTTTGCACTGGTTTACCTGCATTTTCAATGGCCCTACCACATGCCAGGAGGGGCTTTTCCACCTGCACACCTTAGTTTCCCTGTCTAAAAACTGTAATTGGTTTGTTATGTCTGTAGAAGCACAAATAAGATCCAGTGGTGCCATTTGTCCAGGGTACAATTTATGGATTATTTTTTTTAAATCCACTATCAGTAGGTACAAGTTACTCTAAGTCATAACTTGCACAATTTTTCTCACTATCACTGCCTGTTTCATCCCCAGTGAGAGTAGCTGTAATCACTGGTCATTTGCCACGTACAGTGACATGACTGACTAAATATCAAAGTGATTTTCAGGATTTGAAGCTGTATGCAATGAAACAATTAACTGTATAAATTCAAAAGAGGTTATGCCTGCCTGCAAATGAGTGTGATCTTCAAGTGCATGGGTCATAAGAGGTGACAGGAAACATCAAAATATTAATAAAATGCTGCGAGTGAAATGCAAGATTAAATACAGAAAACCTGACAACTGCCATGTCTGCTTTTCAGTGTCTTTTTTTCTGCTCTTTTTCTACCTTTTTAATCAGTCCTCTCTGTCAATTAGATAATTTTACACCTTGATTTCTAATTTGGCTGAATTTGGCACCGGATGCAGAACATAGACGGGCTCTACCTTGCCATTTTGATTTGGAAGATCTAAATACTGACAAAAAACCCTGTATTTATTTGCTTATTCATTGTCATCATTATAGTAAAAACACCTTTGTATGGAAACTTGATGTATTCTGCAATTTTTTTTTTGTTAGAACCATATTTTTTCAAATGTAATTTATGAGGAAAGATGGTATCTTGAAGAGTGAATTTTCATTATTTTTACAATATTTTCAGATTTTTTTTTTCATTTTTGATCAAGAACACTATTCACTTTCTTGTGCTGAAAATGACCAATGGCCCTTGGTAAGAACCTTTACCAAAATGACAGGAGAACCTAAAACAAGAAACTTTTTGACAACTGAACATAAATAATTTTCAGGATTCCAAACTCATATTTTACCTTGGCAGCTGTCCTGATCAGTATAATTGGAAAATACTTTCAGTTGTGTGACTGAGCAAGAAGAATGTGACTCTGGACTCTATAAATGTTCTGGATTTGTGATTGTCTTAGTTTTCCCATGCTCCTATGCTTGGCACTTGTTCGGGTGCTTACACAAACTGCTTTTGTAATATGCCTGAGTCGTTCTGGATTTTTAGGAGTGCTCACAGACAGTAGAAGGCAGATTCAGCTACCAAAAGAAACTTTTTGTTCTAATAAACACTTTGATTTGCTTAATGTGTTACCTACAGGGGAATACCATTCAGTGGGTTGTCAGAGTTCACATGATTCTGTATGTAATTACATTGGTATTATAATTGCCTATAAATGTCTATGCTGGAAATGATGTAAGTTTCTGACCAGGGGGTATGTTTTTACATTATTGCATTAGTCATGTTTAAAGCAAGTTGGTGAGGAATATAATTGGAAAGAGAGAAAACAAGGAATGTAGATTAAAGCCCTTTATAATAAAAGAATTTGGGTTTGGAAGATTTATTTGTATGGGAGGATTGTTGTAAGGCAGATTAAGACATTTCCTATCCTATAGAATCATTATTTCTGCTCAGAAAAAGAATTAAAATTTAACAATTGGGAGGATTTTAGAAGAAGTCTTGACCTTATGAACAATTCCTGAAAATAATGTGTTTTGGAACAAAACAAATCATTGTGAGATCATACACATTCATGTACTACATTGCAAAATAGCAATAATTCGGGCAATGGTATTGTAACACTAATCAGCTTGCAAAGTAGTTAAATGTAGTTTCAGTAAGCTTGTGGACTACTTTCCTCTGTTTTTCTGGAGAAGTGGAATCAGCTTCTTTATATTTCACAGGAAAGGTCATAAAATCAGTAAGATTAGAAATGTAGCAATTTCTAAACAGGTCACTAGCTAAATGCCCTACTTTAATTACTGTTAAGTAATAACATAATTTAACTTTTTTTTTCACTTTTTGTCACATTTTCTATTAAAACTCACATGATGAATTAAAACAAAATTCTAAATTATCAGCAACTGCTTCAATAGGCAATAGTTAGATTTTAAGGAATAATTGAATGTTTGATTCTCACTTGAAACATTACCATTTCATATTTTCTCCTGTTGTGCCCGAAATTATTTGTACCTCATACAACTTTCATAAGCTTTTTAATTCTAAAATCAATCATTCAAATTCTGGAATGAATTAAAAACTTACAGCAATTTTAAAACAGTTAAAATTCTGAATTCTGAGAGTATGTGGTCAGGTTTTTTTAAATTACCATCGTGCTGAGGTTTTATCTGCCTACATTATCAGAAACAGTTATCCATTCCCTCAGCTATTTTAAAGTTAAATGTTGATGACTTTGACTGTTAATGTTAAATGTTGGAGAAAAGAAAAAAAGGGATACAGTACTCTAACCCAAATAAGACAGAGGTATTTAATGTTAATTAAAGGTAGAACACATTTTTATGGTTTATGTCTCTGTGCTGAACATATCCCTTTACCTACTTTGGCAATTACAGCAAAGAATTCAAGACTTAATGGGAAAAAGAGAGGATTTGTTTCCTTAGAAAGTAATGACCATATTTTAAGTGCTATATAATCTTTTAGAATAACGATGATATTCCTCTCATTTATACATCAAATGTTTATTCTAAAATAAAAGTGCTCTTAAGATTTTCCATTTGCCAAGTGTCCACAGAGGACTCAATCATCTTTACTAACAACACTTATTCCTACAAAAGTTTCTTTTATGACTTGACTTTGAACAATACCTTCTCCTGAGCACCTGATCTGCAAGAACTAATTAGGATTGGTCAGAATTAAGCTTTAGACATGTACAAAACAATCATAAGCTCCCTGAGCTTATTATGAGATACCCTGAGTCTCTCAAGAAGGGATAGTAGTTTAAGGGAAAGAAAAAAAACAAAACCCATGGAATTTTATAATAGCTTTAATGCTTTGAGTCTTGGCTACACCAGCTTAGCCCACAGCATCATTCCTGAATATATTAAACTACTGAATGATTTAATGACAGAGTGATGATTTTAGATTAAATTGTATTTTATCACGTTCATGTGTGTAATTGTGTGAGCATGCACAGAATCAGTAGAAAAGAGCTGCAAACCACGGCTGAGTCATCAAATGCCTTTGTGTTAGGGCTCTGGTGAGGGGTTTTGAAACAAAAAAGTGTTCTATGCTACACATGGTTGTCAAATATATGCTTTTTAAATTTCTCTTATTCTCTCCAGTTTCTTTTGTCTTGCAGTTTGTAAAGGCATTTAGCAATGCTGTACCAAACTGATCATGAGTCAGAAAACTCTTCTAACGCAAAACAAAAAAACCCAACTTTTTAAGTAAGAGAAGACAGTTCAACAGCTTTTTACAATTATTTTCATTTTATTTTTATAGAGGACTAGCTTTGACTTGTGCAAGAGCCCTTGTAAACTGGTTCCATACCTGAGTCTCCAAGACTGAGAACAGTGTCCACCACCTGCACTAATTGTTGACATAAAACAACAACATGCTTCTGCTTGGTCTGAACTGCAAAATGCATGCTCACATTCCTGCCTGGCTCATTTAGTGATTTCAATAGATACAATCTTCGGAGGAAACCTTGTCTTTGGTTTTACTGTGAACATATATGCTACCACTAATGTGAATGAAAAGAAAGTGAAGAGTGAAACACGAACTTAAGCCTGATTTTTTTTGGACTAAGAGGCTGGAGCTTTTGGGATCCAGGGGCAAGTCTCTGCTTCATATGAACGATTGCAATCACTCCATACCCACAATAAAAATGAAGGCCCTCCAAGCCGCTCTAAACTGTGCCAGGTAGCTTCAGTTTGCAATAGATAATAGACTACTAAAAAATAGTGAGAGAAGAGCACCCCCTGAATGTCTGCTTGCCTCTCCTGTAAGTCACTGCACTGTAGTTTGGCAGAGGCATTAAAGGCAGCTACATTTAGGCAATTGCTGCTATTTTCTCTCACTCCACTCTGCTCAAGAGGTGTAAGAGAGCACAGAACAGATGAGAATCTGTCTTTTGTCTCTTTGTTTCTCTGATTATAGTTCCTGTGAAAAATGAATATTCGCTGTTTGGGAGATGAATACAGAAGTATGCTGAGCATGACTGAAAGCAAATTGAAAGAGTCAAAGATACTGTTTTGGTGTTATTCTCCAAATTCAACACTTGCTCATTTGCTTATTGAAAAAGGGATGAAGATGGAACATTCTTACCTATTTTCTCTGAAGAGATTCTAACATTCAATTTAGGTCTTCAGTAATACACCTTAAAATAGAAAAACAAACATATGTTCTTGTGATTGTTTTTCATTATTCATGAAAAGAAAAACTAACTATGAAAACATTTATTTGATGTTTTATTCATGAGCTAAATTTTATAAATTAGTTGCTATAATAATACAGTTGTATACCTTTCTGTTTGGTTCCAGCAGTTTCTTCTATTAATAGCTGTGAAAGCTAAACTATAATGATGCAGAGAGGGATGACTGATTAGCATAATGGGTCAAACAATTTCTTCAGAAATTTCCTCTCTCTGGTTTCAATAACTCTAATTATTTTTTTGTTTAAAGTAAATTGTGGCAGCAGAAACTACATCACTTTAGTGGCTTTTGCATTCTGTTTCAAGTTAAATGCTCAACAATAAACATTGTTCCCCTTTGCTCTCCCATATGAAATACAAGTGAGTTTTCACACTTGTAATATTTCACAGTAATTAAAATGATAATATTTAAGTTGTTAAAAAAAATTTTGACTAAAAAATTATTTTCATGTTTAATATAGACCCTTATTTTCATAAAGAAGTCTCATGATTAATAGACAGCAAAGTTTTTTCTTTAACTTGAAACATTTTTTTGGTGTTGAGAATTGATTAAACAAATCAAGAGATTATATAAATGGAAAAATAGTAAAAAAGCAATAGCTTTTCAAAATTAACTTATGAAATTAAAACTGTACGGTTACTGATTTTTTCCAAAGCTGAGTTGGGAAAAATGATCTGTTCCTGCTTAAACTGAGGGAATCTGAATCTAGTCCTACCTATAAACAAAATGAGAAAGTAAGGATGAACATAATATTCCTTTGAAACCTTTTCTTAAGCCTGACAACTGATAAATTACAATTCAAGAGAAAAAAAAAAAGAAAAAACCTAAAAATTATTTTGCTCTTTATAAAATCATGGAATCATTTAGGTGGGAAAAGACCTCTAATATCGAGTCCAATTGTTGACCAATCACTTTGTCAAACACTGCGGAACTGAAATCCATAGGGCCACCTAAATATCTAATTTCTTGCATTCAAAAATGATGTTTATGGAATTCAACAATGAGAGTAGAAAAAGAGAAAGTGACTTATTATTCCCAGTGAGGCTTAATTAAAAGGAAAATCTTTTGGTTTCTATGGTTTGATTTTAATAATCCCCTTATTTGTACGGTAGAGTTCTGCAAAATAAGTTATATATAATTTTTCTTTGTATCTCGTGAACAAGCTAACCAAAAAAATTTGGTGAACTGGAGGTAAGGAACCATAATAGCATAGAAAAGAATAATGGAATCCTTTTTGAGGCAGATTTCCTATACAAATAGGTTCCAGATTTCACAGAACCAGACCTGTAGGTCTTTAATGTGAGCCCAATATTAATAAATTTATACCAAGTTGTGCCTTATGTTACATGAGATTCTTTCAAATGAATTAAATTGTTTTCATATGAACAAAAAATTTTCCAAAAGCAGGAATTTTAATATCTGGTTTTGAAATCTGGCAGTTTATCCATGTACCCTATGGCCTTATGGGTTGGTACAAACAAGCATCTGGTCTTTGCAAGTCAATTCATGAAGCAAATTTTAAAAATTGGATATAATATTTCTGAAAAGAAGCTCTTAATTTTTCATTTTGTTTTTCAAAAATGAAATTTTCACGGTCATCTTCCCGCTTCTTAATCTCAGATGAGGACAAATCCTTTTGGATGGCTTAGTTGGCAACAAACTTCTCCACAAGAGAGTTTTGCTTTTGTCCTCCATTTTTTTATTTAATGTGGTTTAAGTTCAAGTATCTTCTCCCTTTAGCTACCTTGAGCACCCTGTCTTTGCAGGTTAGGAAAGTGCTTTCTGTTATTTTTGCCAAGCAGTATGAATAATCAAGGTAGGAATATTTCCATTTTTTTGATGCTCGTATTTCAAGAGGGTAGGAAGAATTCCCAGGATATTAATTATTCCTAGCTGAATTGTGAATGAAATTCATAATTAGTTAAGCCCTTCAGTTTTCTGAAAACCTTTATTAATCCTACTGTAATGTTAACTGGAAAGCATAGCATATAAGAAGTGACTGGAGTTCCACAGGACTTTCTTTTCTACTAAAGGTTTTTCTTACTCAACAAGGATCTTCATTTAAGCAGATAATTTTAAAATGCCTGTGTGATTAAGTGCTGCCTGCTGCATTCAGTACAGTCAAACAGCCAAGGCAGAGAGACTCAGAAGAGCTGTGTATTTTTTCTAGCTTTGTCTTGGGCCCACAGGGTGACTTTTGGCTATTTACTTTTCTTCTCTGATCTATTTGTCTATTTACTTATCTTCTCAGCTTTCTCACCCTACTGAAATTTATGGAGTGTCCTTCTATTGTGAAATAGTTACTAATCTATAGGGGAAAGGCATTAGGTAAATGAAAATTATCAGCTTGCAGTAATATTCATTGGTTTAAAGTTACAGAACCACATTTCAGACTTCATCTTTGTAGCCCAGCTCCTACCAAACTACCATTCATTTTCCAGTCATATGTACAAGATAGGTGATCTGGAAATGTTTCTCATAGACCACAAACATGTCTGCTGCAGTATTTGTCACATTAGCTGTGAGGATTTTCCCAATGGAGAGCCCGCGAAGTCATGGTGAAGTAAACAGGAAGATGGGGAGTTCTGCCCTAGTGAATCACAGTGAGGATGGCTTTTCCTTCATGGAGGAAAGTCTTCAGAACTTCTCCATGTTTTCTGGGCTAGTAATTGCAGGAAAATTTAGTTGTTTTAATGGTGTCTTTATTTTCTTAGGTAAAAACTTGGTAACTGTAATTATGTTTGTATGTAAATGCACACAGACACACACAAAAGTATCTTGATGGAATATTTCCTTAATATCAGAGTTAGCTTTCAGATAGCAAGCAGAAAGAAATGTTGAGGTTTTCCTTCTTAGTAGAATCCAAACTCCTAGGATGGAATTCAATCAAGAGGTTGCAGTTAAAGCTCTGAGTAGTGCTACCTTCCTGTTTATTTGGTGAGTCATAAAAATCTTTTTTGTTTCTTAGTGGTTTTTTTCAGAGCAGGGAGGCTGGTGGGAGTTTTTCTTTCATGCTGCTGTGCTGTTTGGGGTTGTTTTTTTGGGTTTTTTTGAGTGGGAGGGGGTTGTGTGTGCTTTCTTGTATCACGTCCTTCAGTCATCAAAGTGGTTTTAGCTCACTGATTCTGTTCGAGGAAGTGCGAAGGGTCTCCTTACTACTTGAATGCTGAACATTCAGCACTAAAAGCACTGCCAGGCAAAAGACACACCCTTTTACATTTTACATTGGAGTCTGAGCACAGGCATGCAGAAATCTGCTCATCATTTCTGTCTGGAGTGGTTTGTGAGAGGAGGTTGCAATTGTTTCATCGCCTTTTAAACTCGAGAGTAAGCTATTATTAGCTTTTCTTGTAAGAGGTCATAATGGGGAAAAAAGAAGGGAGGTTATTAAATGCTCTGGCACTGATTTAAATGCAGTGAGAATTACAGGTGGTTAGATCATAATATTGCTGGAAGGGAATTCAAGAGGTTATTCAGTCAGTGTCCATTCATCTTCTGCAGGGCAGGGCCAATTACATGCAGGTAGAGTCTGAGAGACATCTGTGCAGTCTAGTCTTAAACACCTCCAGCACTGGAAATACCATAGGTTTCTCAAAAGGTGTGACCCAGGCTTTACCTTACTGCTGTTATTAAGGTGTTTTTGTTAATATCTTGTTCTTTATAATTTAAGCCAATTGCAGTTTTTCATATTCACATGAATATGATATTAGGTTAATTCCTTCCCCTTTCCTGGAATTTTAATTTAGGTGAATATTTATTTTGTTTGTTTTACATTTGTATCTCAGTTTCTGCCCTCCAAATTAAACTCTTCTTTCTCTTCATTCAATATTCTGTATCAATTATTACTTTAAAAACCTCTCATAATTGTGACTCTTCTCTGGACTTCCTGTCAAATTTCTTGAAATATATTTCCTCAAGCTGGACACAAAGTTCTTCCATTTTGTCCTTACTAGCGCTGTCTAAATCAAAAGGTTATTACACTTATTTTTCATTTATATAGGAGAAAGCAGGGTTTAGTTGGCTGATTGCAGAACCATTTCTCCATTGGCTTATGTTCTGCTGCTTATTAAGATAACTACTATCTCAAGATAACTACCATATAAATCTCTCAGAGTGTTTTTTCCCACCCCATTATTTCACACTACGTATTTATGTAATGGCCATCCCATCGTAACTTCTACTTCTCTCAGCTAAATACCATCTAATTATTTTTCAGGACATGTCTTCAATTTGTCAATTTCAGTTCTGTGTTTCTACATATTTCTAATCTAAATTTCAGGAATTCACTACCCAGTCTGTTAATGAAAACATGGAATAGGTATGGGGATACAGATGCATGAGGAATAGAGTTCTGCAGAAATCCATTTGCCATCTAGTTCAGAGGGAAGCATTAAGAACCTCCACTTATCTCTTCATTGTTCATTGGAGGAGAATTTTGTATATTTTCTCTCGTTGCTGAACTCATAATTCAGTTTTATGTTCTGTCATTTGACAAATTGATTAAACATTAGAAAATGCCAGTGATTTTCATTGTTGTATCATTTAAAATTCCCAGGTCACATATGATAAATTTTGTAATAATTTAAGATGAACTAAATAGCTTAGGAGTTCTCTTCTGAGAAAAAAAAGTTGTTTAGTTCTAATGCCTTCTTTTCTGATAGTGAAATTAAGTAACTGATTCCTTCTATATGTACAAAGACAAGGTTGGATGGAGAAGAAAAATATTCACATGAATTTAATTTGAAGGCCCTACTCCAGAACACAAATACTGCAGGTGTATTAGCTTGTTTCAAGGATCATGAATATGAGATGATGCCTTTGATGAAAGAGTGGTGATACAGAGAAAAAACTCCAGAGAAAATCTAAGAAAATGCCACAGAATTTTCCAATTAAAAACAAAACAAAATTGCTCCCAAGTATTTCCACCTGTTTTTCAAAAGGAAGTCCAACCTGACTACTGCTAGTAGTAATCTAGAAGAAGGGCAAGGATCACTCAGAAATCAAAATAATGGATGCTCTTTAAATAGACAACTATTGAATAATTGCACAGTTAAATTAACTATAATTTTCTGTCACATATCTATCAGCAAGATTTCTTCACCTGCAAGTTTAGTGATTACACTGGTTCCAGTCTTAGCAGTGGAGATATTCAGTTCACTCCACACCATCTTGAAATGCAGTTATTTGCATGTTTTCCCATTTATACATCTTCTCTTTCAGTGCTATGCTATGCCTCTGATGGTGCTGGGCAATTTTCTGTCTAGTCTAATGACTTCCCAGCTTCAAAATTGCCTTGTCTTTATTTAATATGCAATATCTGGCTGGGGTGAGCAGAATTGGGCTGCTGGAAGCAACTGGGGTCATCCCCCTCCCCATTTCTGGGCATGACCTTTGGGTAGGAATAGCTGGAGTGGCTGGGGAGCAACTGATATTAAAAAAAGACTTCCCTCAGAAAAGTCTAAATGGCATTATTTGTTGAAAAAGCTGCACTTCTCCTAAACCCTTTGAATGGGAAAAACCTCAGTTAAAATACATCAAAATAACACGAAAGCATAATTTTTCAAAACAAATGCCTTCATAACATTTATTTAGGAATAAGAATGGCAATTATTCTAGCAGAGAAAGTGTATATATCTTCATTGTTTTATTTTGTAAAGTATTAGGTTGACATCCGTGCAAAACTAAATTTTACTTAAAAAGCAGGTATGACAGCCTATATTTTATCATCACTGTTTTAAAGAATATATTCTGATTTTACTACAGGTCCCAAAAGTCCTAACACCAAACATTTTCAGTTTATAGGCCTTATGTATGCATTGCCCATACATGCCTCCCCTTACATAAAACCCATTACTATAATATTTTCTCAGTCTACTGGACTTGTCTGCTGGTCTGTGTGCCTAATTTCACCAGGCTTTCAGCTCCTATGCTTTGTGTTGATTACTGTAATTGGAGCCTGAAGTTGGTAGTTTTTTGTATAGGTATAGGTATAGGTATAGGTATAGGTATAGGTATAGGTATAGGTATAGGTATAGGTATAGGTATAGCTGTGCATGAGTTATATTTGCTTTCTTTGAGGTGCACATATTATAATTTCCTAACTGTCTGTCTGGAGAAGCAAGAAAAGAGTTGGCACACAGAGATGGCTCTGACACAGTGGCCTTCATCTAACTGAGGGCTGGGATCGGGGGAATACTGGCTGTTTTTTGGTTTGGGATGGTCACAAATAGTTGCTGACAATCCCCATTCAGCTCAGCAGAGGCTTGACCTCGTGGTCATCCTCCTGTTGGAGCAGCTGATGTGAAATGTATGAGACTGTGACAGAGGCAAAAGGGCAAAGGGTTATTTTACCCTTACAGATACTGCTCTGTCAGGGTCAGATTTCCTTGATGAAGCAATTGGTAAAGGTGTTTACCACATCTTGATGTTAGAGAATGACACAATATACAGAATGGTCTTCCTCCTTTATGTGGGAGGAAATAGGTTTCTTTTTTTATATTTTATCCCTGCTGTGTGTAAATGCTATCACACACACTCCATTGTTTATAGAACACGAGAGGTAAACTTAATAACATTTTTTGGGAAGTATGAGAACTCTGTAAGACCTGTTTGACATACAAAGGTGCCTCCTTTAAATGTGCTTGTAATTTAAATATTCTTTCTTTTTCAGTGATGAAAAATGTTTATTATTTCCGGATCTGCGGGTCAGCTAGGAAGACAATCAGGTTGCAATGATTAGTTTTTCACCAGAATTTCAATAAAGTGATGGGCTGCAGGTTTCCCCTGGGCCTCTGACTACCAGCTGAAGAAGATGAGAACCAGATTCTTGAATTGGATTTACTGCAAGAAGAGGGTGCTGGGTGGCCCTTCTTGTGGTCAGATTCTGCCTCTTTCAACTGTGAGGTCAAAATCTAGATCTACAGAGAGGCTGAAGAGAACACCCTGACAACAGGCCAGGATGTAATGCTTTTGACTGGAGAAGCAGATACTTTCTAAGTGTGCTGTTTGATTACTGGTCTTATGATGACAAAAGAAGTTTTTAATGTGGTGATGATTTTGCCTGGTAGCAACATATTATGAAGAGTTAATTATCAAAGATATCAGGTATGTTTTTTCCTTGTACCATTTAATAATGAAATTAGAAAGCCTACAATTAGAGGATTAAAAATCTACAGATGGAAGGTGTTGCCTTCCTGTTTTTTTTAATTTTTCAGGTAAGATGATTAGGTTTTGTAATCAATTTTAATCACAGATAGAGTTATTGATTTCTTAATTTGGTGATGTGAATCAATTCAATATGACATACCTTGTAAGTAACTGCAATATATAGATACTTTTATAATAAATATTATTTATTTTTATTCAAAAATCATTGAATTGAGCTAGCTGCACAATAAAAAACATTTAAAAATGCTGAAAATAATTTAAAACTGGGAGAAGGCAAATATCAAGAGTTTAAAAGAATGTTTTAAATAGGATTAATTTTGATTTAGAATTCCTACAATATATACCACAATTTTGATATCATGCATACAAGATGATATAAACTTGTTAAATATAATTCCTGCTTGAGCCACTTTCACTGTCTGGCTTGGACACAATTTCTCTTTCTTATAAAATAACTATCCTTCAGAGATGGGTTACCAACTGCTTTACCATTATTTTTCATGATACAGATTTTCTTTAACAATTGTTGTACCTGATTTTGCTGACTTATATTTGAGGTTTTAGTTAAGTCTAGGAAGAATACTTTTAGGATGTTTTTTCCTTTTTTCTCAGTATATGTTATGTTACTCTTCTACAAGCATATGCTCTGCTACTATTGCTGCTGTTTCTCATGTTTTTCTTTGATCACCTGAGCTATAAAAGAGCATGACTGTTTTATGTTGAAATAAGTAGGAGATAATCCTATCTAATTCAAAATTCACTTTGGTTTCTCATTCACTGATGTCTTGAATTAAGTAAATATAAGAACAACTTCATATGATATTCATGTACTTTTTTATTTTTTTGTTCCCACCTCCAGACTTCACCAACCCAGCCCAATATCAACATTATTTTGCAGACTTTTAGATATTTTTCCTAATTCCTACTAGATTAGATTGTGAGACTGTGTTTCTCGTGCCCAAGTTCCAAACTTTTTAAGCGGACACAATAAGTTTGCAATTTCCAAGAGAATGTTAGGTTTTAACTCAACTGAAAGCCTAAAGCCCTTGCAATGCCTATCAGAGTAGTCTAAGTGGGCTGCAGAAGGAGACTTTTCATATCCCAAGGACTTGCACTCCTGACCTGGCTTGCTTTGTGTATACCCTTTCTCATCACCCACTGTATTCAGACATACTCTATTCTGTAAAGCTACATAAGCATGAAGACCTGGCTCTTGACACCCTGCTGTGAGTTGCTTGAAGTACTCTTTTCTTCCTGAGCTTGCTACTCTCTCTCGGTACCTATAGGGAACACTTAATTCTGAAGAAAGAAATGAAGTAAGGAAAAAACCAGGGAATATCAAGAATTAATTGGACCAGTCAGGAAACCAGATTGAACAGCTGAGACAGAGAAGCAAGACAGATGAAAACTTTCCAGGTAAAATTGGAGAAAATGGTGGAAGACTGGAGGGTCCTTGGCATATTTTTACACCTGCTGTATCCCCCAAATGTTTTTCTGTTATATTTCATTTTCACATGCATTGCAAATGTTTATCTTGTGCTACATGAAAAAATAGAAAAGTCAGCATTCAGAGGGTTGTGGTGATCAGGATGCCTGTGGATTCTGTTCTCTTTCCAGTTACAGCACAAGTACAACACATATTGAGACGTTGCTTTTGAAATACTTGCAGAATAATTTTACAGATTAAATTATTTGTCCAGAACTAATGAGAATATTATGAACTTATTCATTGGTGCCCCATGGATGCTTGAGACAGACTCAGCACTCTGTTTCCCTTGTCTTATTTCTAGTCATGTACATAATATACACAGACACAAGAAGATTTATATTCATCTTACAATACAATATATAAGGCCTAAATTTGTAGGGGTGTGTGAATGTTATATATATATAATTTTAAAAGGAACCCCGAGGGAGTATCTTTCTTGCAACATTTCACATACGGGAAGATAATTATTTTATTCATAAAATTAATGTCTTTGCATTTCTGTTGTATATTTCCCTTATTTCTGTCAATAATGTATAGCTGATTTCACAGTCCTCATTCAAAGAAAGTCTAATGAAACCTTTGAGGATACTCTTACTTCACAAAAGTTTTAACACAGCCCTTTAGTACTTAATTACAATTTCATTTGTTTTTCTCCACTTCATCACAGACCAAGAAAAAACCATTTACTTGCAACAGGATTGTTGTGATCTTTCAACCCATATGGCATGATATGGTGTGTCATAATAAGGATAAAATTCTTGGACATCTCCATGGAACCTGGCTTTTTTTCATGGGAACTTCTGTTATTCTCTTTGTGATTACTTGGACCTCACCCCAGTTTACTGGCTGCTCCCGGTCGTCCTATGTTTATGAAAATATAATAAATATAAAATCCTACCTGAGATCTTCTGAGGTGTACTGCACTTGAACTTGAACTCCACTGTAATCCTACAAAATATCTGTGTGTGATGGTCAAAGGGAAACTGCTCTCTCTGTTCTGTACTGACCTTTGCCAGGAGTGGTCAAGAGATACAGGTGGAAAGCTGGAATGCCTAAGCTGAATGTTCCATCTCTGAGGTACTGTGCTGTCTCACATCAATTAAATGATTTGGGTGTTCCATCCCAAAAAATACAAAAACATTTGTAGAACAGCTCATAAAAATGTGGGATGTATATCAGAGAAATCCTCAATTTCTAATTGTAGTTTCAATGTTTATATTAACACAAACATCTGAGCAGTGTGCAGGCTTTTGATGCAAATACTCCAACGTGCTTTGTGTGCATTCACAAATGTGAACACCTGCACATGAGCTGAACCCGTTGGTGTGTTCTGCAGGACAGCTTTTCCTTCTGTGAGCATTGTCAGGAATCTTGATGAATCTGGCATTTTGGTCACGTGCTGTGTTCCCTTAGCTCTGAAGCTGGCTTCCCTCACAAAGCTCAGCAGCCTTTCACATGATGCTCTCTAGTCACACTGGGAGCAGATGCACAAGCCCCATGGAGCAGAGACATTACCCTGAGCAGTTCTGCCAGAAACACTAAAGTGACACTTGTTCTTTTCTCAAGTATGAGACGAGTGCACTGTCCTCAGAGAATTCAATGATGGGCCAGAAATCAAAAGTCTAACTTTTTAAAACTAAAACATATATTGAAATTATTTATGTCCAGACCTAAGAGCTCTGAGAGGTATAGAATAAAAATTATATTGTGATTAAAAAAAAAAAAAACAGTGAAGAAACTTATTTGACTGAAATGTTCTTCAACATTCTGTAAAATGTGATAGAAGAAAGTGAAATAATTGTAGATAAATTAATTTTTAATTATTTCCTATGAGGATACACAGCTCAGTGTTTTTGCTTTCAACTCTACTCATTTTCATCCTACACAACTGCTGCAAAATAAAGCCTATGCCATCTAGTGAAAGCACCCAGGGATGGGACCAGCCAAAGAAATCAATCAATAGAAGGGGCCTTTAGCTAAAGGTTAGACAATGTTGTAGAAGAAACCCTAGGGACTTTTTAAGCAGCTACTAAGGAAAAGTTTTATTGTGCCTTCCTTCACAACCTATGCAGGCTTCAGAGGTCACTTAAAGTAAATTCCAAATAAAAGGCCTTTCCACTTTGTATATTTGAAATAATTTTACTCAGAAAAATGGTGAACTCATGAGGTGATGAGACCATCACTGCAGACAAATGTACTTAAAATAACTTCAGTGGTGCAGATTTCTTTGACAAAAGTTTTGAAAAACTAAAAGACAACAGCTTTTTATATCACATCCATCAGCTTCAGTTTTTATTTTACACAATAACATTATTACAGACTAATTTGGCACTTGGACACATTATGTGCAGCTATATCATCCTGTCTTTTATAAACAAGGCTACTGAAATTTTAGAAATTTTTCATTCCCTCTCTTTTAATGAATAAATTTTTCCTAATATTTAATCCATACTTTTATTATTATTTTTCATATTGTTTAGTGCAGTAAGCTCTACATTTGAATTGGAATATATTTCTCTGACTTGATAAATAAGAGCACAATAGAATGGACTAATAACTAGGCTGCAAGTAGATGCCTGTGAATCAGTTAGTAACAATCTTACTGTAATGACTCTTTTGAGTTTCAGCTCTTTCTGACATTTGATCACAATAGAATTTAGTTAAAATGTCAGCTGTTAAAAGCAAAGCCTTTTCATTAACAAGGTCTTGTGGAAAAAAAATATTAGCCTACAGAAAAGCAGTTGCTGCAGCTCACCTGGAATACAAAATTGCCATTGTTATTGCTGCTTCCTTTGCCATTGGAAAATTTTATAACTGGAATAATATATTACAGTAGTGTTAAAATCCAGAAAATAAATTGGGCTGTTCCTGATCTCAGCTGAATACTTTCCTGCACAACTGGAGCCATGTCAAGTTGACTTGCCATTCATTATGTGCTATATTTCTCAGACATTACTTGTAGACAACTTCTGAATTCCACCTCTTTGTCCTTTTGTTGCCCTGATTCTACAGCAAGGATCTTTTATTGTATCTCTTTTGGTAAATACAAATGAGAAAGAGAGAAAAGCAAAAATATTTTCTGAAACTTCACTGAAGCACTGTAAATTAGGACAGCCTAATCCACAACACTGTGTACATAATTTTCACTGAACTAGATTTTTATAGACACTTGCCTCAGTTTTTTTTTTTTTGTTTTAAAACTAAGAATGTTCTATTATGTATAATGGGTCATGCCATGTAATCTGTACTATGTTTTTTGCACTCTTGTTACTATTTTCTTTTTACAGTGGGATAGGGCAAGAGAAAGGTGAAGAAATACTGTTTAATGAAATACTATTGAGGGGCTGAATTTATGATGTGTACAAGTATATTCCTTCCATTCTTACTCACAAAAATCAGAGGCCAACACAAGCGGGGGCTTTTTCTGAATATATGGCACAGAGTCAGTCTGCTATGTGTGCACACTTGGACTCTGAGGCTTTCCATAATTTATATGCTTATTGCAGCTTCTATTTTTCTTGCAGCATATCCATACTGGATGGTAAAAAGTGAATTGTGGTTCTTTGTTTGTAGACTAATGATTGGAGAAAAAATAATACAAGGCAAGCTTAGAAACATTTTTTGCTATTGTCCATAACCTGAGAGTAATACAAATTTTGAAAGGCCTTTTAATTTGATGATGAATTAAACAATTCCACTTTTTGTGACTTGTAAGATTGTCCCCAGATGAAAACAACCATAAGAACTCATAAACAATTACTGGTCAAGCCTGTGCTTTTGACTGCTGTGTAAATCTCTCTCTAATTGGAATGGCCTGCACTATTTTGTTATACAAATTACAAATGACTTAATATTTTATTTATGCCTTGCTTCTGGCATGAAAAATTGTAATTCTACTAGAAAAAAAATACAAAGTTGGTATTCAGACTTCCTTTTAAGCATTCTTTCTACCCCTATCACTCCATTTCATACCTCAACCTGGTCTTTGCCCTAAGTTTTGAGACAGTCTTTGTTTTGAGAACAGCATTTTGGGTACTCTTGGTTTTGTATTCAATGATACTTATGGGATATTTTAGAGCTGCTTTATGGTAACTCAGTCTTTTTTCATGGAGTATACAAGGGCCAAAAGAGGTGACAGTATAATATAGGGGCAGAAGAAGGATTAAACTAGCAGATTCTTTCATAGTCTATTTTAGTCACTAGTGAAAAAAATGTCTTTAGGCAGAGCCTGATTTGCAGACCTGGTAGTCATTGATTAGCATTTTTCCCCTTTCAAGTTAGGTGTGATAGCTTTGAAAAGGAAGAAATGCAGATTGGAAATGGATTGAACAGTAGTTACTGGAGGATGGTGGGAAAGTTATTACTTTCTGCTATGCTATTATACTAATATATATGTTATGTTCCGTTTATCATTTTATGACATTACATTAACAGATGACAGTGTTGCAATCCAATAAATAAATAAATATTTCAATATGTCTTTCTAAATGCTTACAAGACTGTTCACAATAGTATCAGAACACCTTGCAAAGGCTGTTTCACATGAAGACAATTAAGCAGGTAATTATTTTCAGCTTTTTCAAAATAAACTGCAATTTGGAATTTGTAAGCTTATTAGAAACTCATCATATCTTTCATTTGAAGCTCTGCTTATTTGGCATTTTTTCCCTTACTCATTGAGGTTTGCAGCTACTGCTGGGCTTGCCTCACCCAGTTCAAGACAAAACTCCCATTAGAGTGAAACTGATGGACTCTTGAAATGTGTGCATTAATTTATCTGTGGGGTAGTTTAGACCAAAGGCTGGAATGAGAAGCTATATACTGCACCTGATATTAGTCTGCTCATCCCACAGATGAAAATATGATATTGAGTGCTTATCAAAGTCAGATTTTTGTTAGACTTCCATTTTATTGTGTCCTTATGTCGGTCCTTGTTCTTAAGTTCTGTGAAAGTGTTACCTTTTACGTAGAAAGCCTTTAAGCAGGGGTATTCAAATCAGTTAAAGTGGTGAAGGAGAAGGGCACCAGGCTTACTGTGAAATGCCATAAAATATACTACTGAAAAATTCTACTAAAAGTAGATAGTAATTACAAATTACTTTCTCTCCAGGTTAAATATGTGGGGAGAGTACCTCTTATTGTAGTACAATACTGCAGTTCTATGGCTGAAAACCAAACAGTGCGAATTAAAAGTAGCTACAGAACTGAGCTCGTCAATGATTTAGCAAAATTTAGTAACCATAATGGCTCTTAGTTGACCTGAACCAAATACTAAACCAAATAGGCCTTAATGACATTTTTCCCCCTACTCTCAGCCCTGCTACTCTCACTTTTACTATAATGAGGAGAAGAAAGGAGGTGAAATTAGACCTGAAATTTATGGTCTAACATTTATCTCATAAAATGTTTGCTGAAAAATTAAATAATTAGTATTTTAGTTTTTATTTTGTTTTGGAAGGAGGCAATGTTTGCTTTTCCTAGCACTTAAAAGAAGCAATTGCATAAATAATATCTATTCTTGCATCCCCCATAACCTCTACCTGTAAGGCATTCTGAAAGGTGAAGAAATAAATGACATCCTTTACAAATTGAAGAGACCTCTCGACATGGGAAATGAGATAGTCTCCTTTCCCTATTCTGTAAAGTAGCAATTCAAAACAGGATTTTATTTGTAAAGATCAGGAATATTTACGGGCTTCTGGAAATGACACATTTTTATTTGTACATAGTGAGCTAATTATCTCAATGATAGAGATATTGTGTTGTGGTTTTTCCACTGGCTATGCAAAAAAAGGGCTACTTATTTTAGGGCACGGGCTCAATCATTTTTTATGGCATTATTTTATGCTCTAAGAAAAGTATTAAAAGTTTCAGCTTAAGCTCCTTCCTATCATCACTAAAGCTAGGTTGCTAGTTCCAGTCTCCTTATCTTCTTTCATTTGATGTATGGGAAAAGGAGAATGGGGACACAGAGTAAAGGCTTGCTCACTGAGCTGGAGCGGCTCTAAGCCAGGTCAGGGGACAGGAGCAAGTGATGATGACTTCAGAGATTGTTCTGCTCTTCTGTCTCATCTTTTCTGTCTTCACAACTGGAGCCAGATGTATCTGAATGTAATGTCAGCTGGGTGCAAGATATTCAAATTTTCACAAACATTTGTGTTATTGCATTTTCTTTTAAATGTGATTTCCACATTTCAAGTGATTCCTATTAAAAGGCAAGTGAATTTCAAAAGGTGGCCTCTGATCAGTTGAGGAAGGTATGCAATTAATGCAGCATGTGTGTAGCACCAGTGACAGGAACAAAATCAGAAAAGGTGCAGAAGATGTTAGATATTCAGAACTTGTCACGAATCTTAAAGTACTCAACAGTTTTCAATGATCAAAAAACCACACTTTATTTATAAGCATAAATGAAAGAACTATCAGTGTAGCATGAAGGCAATGCTGGATAACTCGTTGCTATGCTGTGATAAGAAGCACCCAGCATTCTGGGGGATTTTAAAATTAAAAACCTGTCTGTTATTAAATGCTCAAAATACACCCAATTGGTGAGTAGATCTGTAATAATATACCACTGATCATATAACAATAGGTGATGTCAATATAGTGGTGCAGTGAGTGGTTTAAAAAATACTATCAGCTGTCAATTGCTTTATTTAAATTTTCTAGCTTTTATAATTCTGCTTAAGCCTCCTAGAAACACAGTAATTAGTTTGGCTTTCTGCTTTTTTCTCTTATTTGTCAGACTCATATCCTGCAGAGAAGAAAATGATCCTCAGACTCTCTCTCTCAGATCCTCAGACTCTCTCAGATCCTTCTAACTCGTGGTGAAACTGAATTTAACATAATTCTGCATCTTAAACTTCCTCATTTGTACAGAGAAGTCACTGGTCTTGGAAAGAATTTTGGAAAAAAACAAACCATTCAAATAAATAAATAAATTGTTAAGCTCTTACTCACTGCTTTCTTGGTTATTCAAAAAGAGGTTCTATTTGTAAATTAATCTCTAATAATTCAGCAAAATCTTAAAAGACAAGAATCTACATTATAGTGCTAAGATTGCTAAATCTTTAGGAATACCTGTAGATGCAGTTGTAAAATATTAAATTATTCTAGAGCAAATGTATGTTCAGTATTCTCATTAAAGATTTTGGGGTTTTTTGAGGTGATGCAATCCCAGGATTGCAGTATTGCAATGAATTTAATTGGGGAAAGAATTTTCTTTAGTACTTCAAGAATAACAGATTTTTCATATTGAAGTTCAATAATTCTGATTGTTGCTGCTGGTATGAATGATCTAGTGCAGGGTAACAGGCTTCTCATTGAAGCTTATTGACTTCACAAGAAAGGTCATATGCGTCTTGTTTCTATGGAAGGATCTCATTTCTCCTGGAACTATCCCAACACAATTCAAATTTTCCTCCTTTAACTGTTTCAAACTCCTTTCAGAAAGCTTTGACTGCATTCAGTTTCACTTAGGTTCTTTCATTCTTACGCCACTTATGATCTTATCTAATTAAAAGTTACTCTTTGTTTACATGGATCACCTTGCGGTAGGTCCTAAGACAAATTTCCTCTTCTTGGAGACTTTTTATCTGCATTTGTGTTCCTCATAAAAGTCTGCTGGCATTCATAATCAAAATAATGCCTGATAGAACCAGAAGTGGGCCTGCTTTGAGCACCAAAAACTTCCCTCAAAAGAAAAGAAGTATTTAAATTTAGTTTCATGAATCTATTTCTAAAGACGCTTCGGCTTTCTTTGGAAGTTAAAGGCTTTCAGAATATGGAGATATTGAGCCAAGTCCTCTGTTTTTCCTATGCTAAATAGAACTACCCAAGAAATCACCTCTGTTATTACTGCTTGAATAGTTCTAAGTGTTCTCTGCACATCAGTGAAACAGATTGGAATATTTCTTTTGAAGAAAGCAAGGCAGTAGATAGTGGCTTGCAATATAGGAGCCTTAGAGTCGGGTCTCTGATCTTTCTTGCTCAAAGCCATGATCTGCTCTGCACAGTAGACTAGCACATAGGTCTCTGCCAGCCTTGATCCTAACTCCATGAGCCTTTCTGTCCAGTGCCACGGGGATGGGCACATTCAGCACAGAAGGAACCTCACAGGCTGGGGGGTGATTCCCTGTCCCTAGCAGGGAGCAAGGCCAGCCAAGGGGCAGCAGCTGGGGTCAGCCAAGAGTCTGCATTGCCAGGCCCATACTGGAGATTTATTAGGATCTTGCTTCTAGCACAGGTCTATTTTACCTTAAGATTTGATTAAGAACAGGAAAGGCTTTGTGTCCATTGGCTGAAGTAGTTCAGATTT
Organism: Fringilla coelebs; assembly: GCF_963513975.1. Taxonomy (NCBI): domain Eukaryota; kingdom Metazoa; phylum Chordata; class Aves; order Passeriformes; family Fringillidae; genus Fringilla; species Fringilla coelebs. The sequence continues at coordinate 31,131,478 of NC_140032.1, read as the reverse complement.
CCTTTTCCATGTTAAGGCCATGGACTCACTTTTCTTATCTGCATGGTCCTCTGCATTTATGAAACATTAATTCAGATTCTTGAAAAACAAGATCTTCTTTTACCATCTCTAATTTTTTTCCATCCCGTAGTCCCAGGAAGATTTGAACCTTAGCTTTAAAGTGCTCAGAACTCTAAGTTGTAATGGGAGTAACTTCTACACCTATTTTTTGAAGCTTCTCTGACTCTCTAGGTGCTCAGTTTGATAGGAAGTGATAAGTTGCCAGTCTTAGATTGCTTGAGTCAAACAGTTCTTTCAAGGACAAGGCTGTGAGTATACAGGCTGCCCGCTGACCTGCAGCAAGAAGTGACTAATAGTGTGACTGAAGACTTCAAAGGTGGTGTCTCTTTCCAGGATGGCAGTTCATCTCCATGTTAGTGATCATGAGTATCTTTCAAACCTTTCAGAATACTTTACATTAAGTTTAGTCTAAATCCAGAAGACAGGAAACTATATTTTCATACGCACTGAGATTAATTTTCTTAGTTACATGTAATGATAAGCATTAGATTTATATCAAGAAACATACCTTTGACTGGTTTTGTGTTTGTTTTCATGTCTCAGTATCATGTGTTTAAAGACTGAGTTCTGGGAGTAAGTAATATATTTTCAATAAATTTGGCCTAGAAAATATGCATAATTTTTTGATAAAAATTTATGGTGAATTGAAATAGGCTTTCTTTTTGGAGATGATATAAATTTTTTTTAGTTCCTTTTTAACTCCACCAAAATCTGCAAAATTTTTTGTTATTTTCTTCTGTGTTTCGCTACAAAGTTTTCTTCAATAACTTTTTTTTATAGCTTGCTTTTTTTTTCTAGAAAGCCATTTAAGTTTCAGAAGCAAAGTTAAATGAAGTGCTCTGAAATCATGGATGCAAAGGGCTACGACTGGATAGAGTTATGGTCCACTGTAATGAGATTTCAATTCAGTATCCTGTTCAAGACAGAGGCAGTATTTGAAAAATGAGCTTTCCTGGAATGTGAATATTTCTCATTGAATAGTAGTTATGAGATCAGAGACCATTTAATGTTTTTTTTGTTTATTGTGCAATTTAATTGCACCATGAACTAGAAAGTTCTGAATACCAAGTGGTTTTGTTTTGGTCTGAAGACTTGTAAGTGTGGTACTTCTAAGCACTAGCTGGCAAAAAAAAGTGTTCAGTGGAATTGCTCCTTATTTTCACGGTGATATCAAAGTATCTATACATGTATATACACATACACAAATATATACATAAGCCTGCAATGTATGTGCTTGCAAACCCAGATGTAAGAAAAACTACTTACTTTATATGTATAAGGGATTTTTATATAGCGTAGTTGACAGATATTTTGCATTTTGTTTTCTGCTAAATGGACCCATGGTATCCATTCTTGATTAATTCTGTTGAGATTATGATTGAAAAGAGAATTACTAGAAATTAATTTTATATCAAAACAATGAAGAAATACACATATAGAATAAATTGGTACATGGCTTTTTCCTTAGCCCCTATTGAACAGCCTGAGAGAAAAAGTTATATGAAATAAAACATTCCTATGTATCCATTTCACACCATTTGCTGTTGTGCACTTTGTACCTCTTAAATGTGAAAACATAGAACAGATGTCTTATGAATTATGTATATTTCATAACAGAAGACAATTGTCACATGTATTTTGGTACTGAATAATTCATAGATAATCTGCTACATCTGCAGAGGGATGGATCCACTTCTCTCTGTAAGAGACACTTGGATAATGACATGACCCAGCCATGTGCACTCCCAGCCCAGAAAGCCAGTTGTGTCCTGGGCTGCATCCAAAGAAGTGTGGGCAGCAGGACCAGGGAGGGGATTCTGCCCCTCTGCTCTGCTTTGGTGAGAGCCCACTTGCAGTGCAGAATCCAGCTCTGGGGCCCCAGCACAGGAAGGATAAGGAACTGTTGGAGTGAGTCCAGAGGAATGGGAGGGATGAAGCGCCTCTCCTATGATGACAGGCTAAGAGTTGGGGCAGTTCAGCCTGCAGAAGAGGAGGCTCCAAGGAGATCTTATGGCAGCCTTCCAATACCTAAAGGGCACCTGAAAGAGAGTTAGAGAGGGACTTTTTACAAGAGGAAATTCTTTACAGTAAGGATGGTACGACACAGGAAAGCACTCCCAGAGAAGCTATGGATGCACCACCCCTGGAAGTGTTCAAAACCAGTTGGATGGGGCTCTCAGCAGCCTGATGGAGTGGAAGGAGGGCTGGAACCAGATGATCTTTAAGGTCCCTTCCAACCCAAACCATTCCATGTTTCTGTGACCCTGCAAGCAAACAAAGGAACCGAATCCAGAAACACAGGTTGATTTTGATTTGCCCTTGAGATATTTCAGGCACCAGGCCTACTAAGGATTTTGCTGTCAGAAGCTTCTGGGATGAGTAAGTCTCTCTAATAAAAACTTCAGGCATTTCTTGTCCAAACTGATAACACAGGGAATATTCATATGATTTTTTTGGAACACTTCTTTGGGAAATATAGTATGGTGAAACATAACAAACTCTTGAGTTTAAAGAATAACCATTATATACTTTAATTAACCCTAATTAATAAAATAGAACCAATATACTTTAATTTTGATCTCTATTGAGTGTATTAGAGAAATTAATTCTCTATTATGCTCAATAGATATCAAAATAAGTTTAAAAACTCACACTGCAAATGCCAGGAGAGCATTTCTATCAGTAATTTGGAAAAAAGCCTGGTAGAATACTTGAAACATATTTGAAATTATATTTGTCAAGCAAAGGATAATTTGAAATTGTCAGGACATTCCATTGGGAACAAGAGAAGAAACCTCCAATGTAAAAGGTTATGTATTTTTAAAATATTCAGGAATTAGTAGTTCATTAGAAATTAGATGTTACTATGTTGATAAATATTTTACACAGCATTTAATATGTGTCTAAAAATTATCAAATAGAATATTATAAATTAAGGGCATCTTCAGATGATCAAAAATAATTCTCACCTGAAATGAAGAACTCACTTAAATGATTTTGTGTGCATTAAATTGACTACATTGGCAATCTTTTCTCCTTCTAAGTAAAATGGGACAGTTTACTTCTCTAGATGTAAGACACATTTAACATCTTTTTTACTTAGCAGTGTGGACAGTTGATGTGCTTAGGCATGCAGTAAATTCATTATAAGACAAGGAATTAACAAAAATAGTAAGTACAGGCAGACAAGACTTGTTTTATTCAGTACTTGTCTCTAAGTATATTGGAAAGAATTAGACACACAAACAACTTGAATGCCAGGAATTAAATAAAAATGAAATACATTTTCTGCAGAATGCAACTTGCAATGCAAAGTGTACAGCAATATATCATCAGAACAATTAACTCATTTATAGTGGGCATTTTTTTTCAAGCATAGAAAAGATGGTAAAGCAAGGTATTAACTGAAGATGAATATTAGTTTTTCAGACAATGACTGGCATCTACAGTAAAGGCAATTTCTTTTCATTACATAGAAAATTTCATCACATACAATTTTTTTTTACAAAATAGGACAAGAATTTGCTTAAAAATATGAGAAACAAGTCATTTAGTTGCCAGTAATTTGGAAAAATTTGAGTAGTTCATTAAAATTTTGATATGTAATAAAAATGGCTTGTAATAAAAATGGCCTATATTCTAAAAAACTGGAAACAGTGGTTTCATATATTGAAATGTGTTTCCATTGTGTTTTTTCTCTTTCAAACCAAACTTTGCTGCCTATCTGATTTTCAATACCAGGTGTGCCAGTGGCATTCTGCTAGAAACTCCTATTACCCTTTTAGATTGAAATGTAAAAGCTTCTGAACTTTACCAGTAATTTGCCAAGGCGGAAACTACATTAAATAGAGGCACAATTTCATTAAAACTTTTAAGACCTAATTGCAAATAACAGTAAGTAATAGAAGAAACCATCTACATAAGCAGAATTCTGGTGTTTTGTGTCCTGCAGAGACTGTGCTGTTTGCAGTCCTCCTGTTTTAGTGAGAAAACTTGAACCAGGTGCAAGATTCTCTTTAACAGTAAATCAAGCTCATATGAAAAAACCCAAAAAACTGATGAGGAACTGATAGGAAAATGAGTCTGTTGAAGTTCAGGGACCACAGTTACTCATATATGTATATCCTTCATTCTCCAAGTCTGATCCAAAGCTGAGAAAGAAGAGGATGTAGAGAGGATAAATGAAACAAATCCACTTAAGACGATAGAATATTTGTGGGACAAATCTAAATCCTTTAGTATTACTGTGTTGGGATTTGTATTATCCCTGACAACTGTAACTGGATGAAAGCCAAATCAAACTAAAATTAAATTGAATGTTTCAAAGATAAAATTAGCTGCTATATACATTGTGGAAAGTAGTAGCCAAAAAAACAAATAAAAACACTGAACAGATATGAAATTTGACAAATGAAATAGGAAGATGATATAAAGTATTTGGGATGTGTATTAAAGACCCGAGTTTTAAACCAGCTAAAAAAACCCTCTGAAGATAAAACATTTCTTAAGGAGAAAAAACAAAAAACTCTTGAAATTATTAGGTCAAGTAGTTCAAAGTAGATCAAAATAAAAAATCTCTCAAATTTTGACTCAGTGTTCAAGAATTCAATATTCTGCACAATGATCCAGTAAAAAACCCTACAATTTTTGTTCCCAAAAACCTCTGGGCACTTTGTTTTAATAAGCAAAAATATTTATGATCCTAAATGACTGCTGTTAATGCCTTCATTTTGGCTGAGACAAAAATTGTCTATGTCACACTGAAGGCCATTTTTATTTTTTGACAAGTTTCTATGCCAAATTCATAGAAGACTCTTTTTATTTTTCTAATGGTTAGAGATGCATCCAACAAATTGAAAAATTGTGTCATCAACAGATTTAAAGTGCTTAAAATCCTGCTTCTGAGGCTCATAAACAATTAGCTCTCAACACCACAGTGGAAGGGGAGAATATCCCATATCTCCTGTTCCACATCTGCAAACGTGGTATTGAGAACCCAAAATTCATTAGGAAAAAGTGTTTTTTCCTTAATGTATAAATGAGTTTTGTTGTATTCCGGTTTTGCTATTACTTCTTGCTCTTTTACTCAGTATCACAGAGAAGTACCACTGTCCCTTGTCTTCTCTACTGCCACCTGTCAGATATGATTAAGTTCCCCTGGAGCCTTCTCTTCTCCAGGCTGAGCAGTCTCATCTCTCTCAGCCTCTCTTCATATGACAGATGCTCCTATCCCTTAAAACAGCTTCACAGCTCCTCTGGTAAATTCCTGTCTTTCTTCTGTGTGGAGCCCAGAATGGGCTCATCCAGATGTGCCTCATCACCATCAAGTGGAGGGGAAGAATCACCTCCCTCCACCTGGTGGTAATGGTCTTCCTAAGGACACCTCTGAGATGCAGCTGCCCTTCTTTCCTACAAGGACACATTGCTGGCTCAAATTCACCTTGTCCAACAGGACTTCCAAGGTTCTTTCTGCAACATGGAAATTCACTTGAGTGGGAGATTCAAGCCCTTAAGTATTTCAAAACTTGTCATAATTGGATTTTACATACTTTTCAGCCCATTATTAGACTCCTTTCCTCTTCACTTCAAAATATTTTAATAAAACTATGCTTATTTTAATGAAGAATGTCTCAAGCAAGTTATAAAACTAAACATCATCTCCAAGATTTTAAAGAAATTGACCATTTCCCTGAAAGATAATGTCCTTTACATTAATCTGAACTCCTAATGAACTCGTGGAGTACAGTATTATCCTCTCATTCATAGCAAGCCATTCCAGATATTTCTTCTTTCAGGTATAAAAGTTCAATGATACCAAACAAGGAGAGCACTTGAACTCTTAAGAGAAATAAATGGACTTATAAATTGTTTTTTTAAAATTTATTTTACAGTACTAAATAGGTACTTAATATCTAAAATATTATACTTATTATCTATAATCAGATAAATGCTTAATCAAATTAAATTAATAACATAAAAGATATTAATTTCCAAATTAAAATTATTCATTATCTCAAATGGAAAGGTTAAATTTATTATAAATTAATGGAAATGTATTGTTATACATTAATATTTTAGTGTATCATAATGGATTAGTACTACTAATCCTAATTTGATTATCAAGAACTTATAAGGAAAACAAGTTGTAATTATGATTCCAGCTGGGGAAATAACATTCCTTTAATTTCTGTTTGTTGGCAATAATTAGCTGCTTATAACAGATATTAAACAAGTGCTTACTTATGCTTAGGCCAAAGCTTAAACCTAGCTATCTACAAATAATTTTGGTTCTAGTTATGTGTTAATGTAAATTTATTTTCAAAAATTATAAAACCCACTGACATTCAGCCAATAGATTAAAAAATATAAAGTTAGAAAAACACTGTTTCTGCTTAGTGCAGATGTTCTCCCTGTGTAGTACCTGTAGCAGTGCATCTGGCAATTCTGGTATTCTGAAGTGACATTTAAATTCTGCATTTGTAGGGATTATAATGTGAAAAAAACAAGAGATACTAGAAAGAGAAGTGCTTGTTTTGTTCTGTATATTTTCTTTTCTAATTTACAAATTAGAGGAAGGATTGTCAGACCGTTACAGGTTTTCCTGCTGGTTTTGTAGCTTTCTGAAAAGAATCCTTACATTCTATTTCATTTTATACCATTGTGGTGGTTTTGTCTGGGGTAGAGTTAATTTTCTTCCCAGTGGCTGGTGGAGGGCTGTGTTTCTGATTTGTGATGAACATAAGGTTGACAATATAGGGGTTTTTTTTTTTTTTGGTGAGCAGTGCTTGCACACTTCTCTGCTTTTTCATACTGCCACGCTGGCAAGGAGGCTTTGGGTGCATGGGAAGTTGAGAAGACACACAGCTGACTCCAACTGCCCAAAAGGGATATTCCAGACCAGATGACATCATGCTCAGTAAATAAAGCAGGAGGAAGAGGGAACATTAGGAGTGATGGCATTTGATGCTGTCTTCCCAAGTCACCGATACTGACGATGTTTGCCTGGAGATGGCTGAACACCTGCCTGCCCATGGGAAGCAGTGAACGAATTCCTTGTTTTACTTGGATTGCATGTGTGGCTTTTGCTTCCCCTATTAAGCTGGTTTTATCTTAACTCACAAGTTTTCTAGGTTTTAACCTTCTGATTCTCTCCTTGATTCCACTGATAGAGGAGTGAGTGAGAGAATGCACAGTGCAGAAATCCTACTCTGGTCCAGCCCAGCCTACTGTCTCTAAGGCTGTTCCTTAAAAGGGTCTAAACCAGAAATTAATGATGAGGTAGGAGCATTGGCTCTCAGCCATAGGATCCTAAGGGGTGCTCCTGGCTAATACTGGAAGAAGAAGAATGCTAGTAGAGAAAGCACATAAAAGGAGAGAAATGCATGTCCCAGCTCCAGCTGAGGGCAGGGTAAAGCGGAGGGGGTGTCGCCGTGATATTTCATGAAAAACCCCTTTGCCAGGATTTCTTCTCCTGGGAAGCTTCAGCTTCTCCCTGTTTTGCTGCTTTGGAATGTGATTTGGAGAATTTTTTGCCCAGCATGTGAATTGTTTTAACTTAATGACCAATCCCAGTCCAGCTGTGTCAGGACTGGTCAGTAACGGGTTTTTATTGCTCATTATTTTCTAGCCTCGTGACGTCTCCTTTCTCTTTCTTTAGTATACTTTAGTATATAATTTCTTATAATATAATATACTATGCTATACTATAATATACTATAATATAATATAATCATAAAAAAATAAATCAGCCTTCTGAGAACATGGAGTAAGATTCTCATATCTCACCTCATCCTGGGGACCTCACAACACCACAGAGGAGGAGCGGGGGGCAGAGGTGGAATCTTTGCAAGTGAGGAGGGAAGAGATAAAAATCATAGAATTGTAGAAGCATGGAATAGTTTGGGTTGGAAAGGAACTTTAAAGGTTCCAAATTCTTCCACTAAATCAAGTTGCTCAGACTCCCATCCAACCTGGCCTTGACATCTTCCACCTCTTTTGGCAATGTGCTCAAGTGTTTTACCAACCTCAATGTAAAAGATTCTTTGTCCTTACATCTTACCTAAACTGATCCTTTTGTAGTTTAGAACTGTTGCCCCTTGTCCTACTCCAACAGGCCCTGCTAATTGTTTGTTCCCATTCTACTTGTATGACCCCACAAAGGGCACCATATGGTTTCCTTGTAGCCTTTCTGCTCCATCTTTCTCAGCCTGTTCTCATAGGAGAGATGCTCAAGCTCCTGGATCATCTCTGGGGCCCTCCTTTGGACTTGGTCCAATGAGTCCATGTGTTTTCTGTGCTGGAGAACCCTAAAATGTAATTTGAACAGCTTGAAAAGAGAAACAAAATTATGTAATTTTTGAAAAGTTAGGCATCTTTAGGGTGGGTTTTTTTTTCAGTTGACTGTATCTTTCTTTTGTTTTGTTTTTTCTAAAAAAAAATTTAAAATAAATTTGATTCAGGTTCTAGCTCATATAAACTTCAGGTATCAACTTTATACACAATATTAATATAGAATATGCCTAGAAGCCACAGATTGTGATTTGTATACAAATATATTTGAGGAAATCACAAATTGTTTTCATAAACTCAGATTAGCCCTCAGAATGAAAAACAATGGTAATTTTTTCTTAAATAAGTAAGATTTGATTTATTATTAGAGAATGTGCTATACTTTTTTTATTTCTTCAGGAGATTAATACTATGTGAAAATGAATGTGGCCAGTTATTAACTAGTGTATCTGTAGAATAGGTGGCAGGAAAGTTTTTTTTTTTCTAATTTAGAATACAGATACTGGTTGAAATTTCAAAATGGCTTCTGATACAAATTCCAAAGCAACAATGTGAATACTTGTAACAACAGCTTCCAAACACATAGCTAAAAAATCAGTCTATTTTTGCCACTCATCCCCTTCCTGTTGTTTCTGTTTTGGCTTTTGGCATTAAGAACAAAAAGTTGTGCCTGTGTTTTGTGATAAGTGAGATAATACAGGTGTGAACTCTAGCAAGAAGTAGTGTACACACAGGATACTGTAAAGTGTCAAAGTTGTTACCATTAATTTGGCACTTTAGGAAAGGAAGTCTTTTCACAACCTGAGTCAGAAAAATGTTTGAGGAAAGAATAGTGAGAACAAATCTTGCAGAACCATCTGGGGTTTTTTTTTGACTTATAGCATGGTAATGATGCTACTTACTCAGATAATGTCTCTAAAATGGAAATGAATTGTTTTTTCTAAAGGTACTTTCTGAACTTCAAAAGACAAAATGCAGCCAGTTTGCATGTTTCTAAACAGATGAAATACAAATATCTCATCATCTGCTTTCCTCAGTTTTCAGATTAATGTTTCTAGGTATTTGGCAATTTGCCATTGTAATGAAAATGCTGGAGCTTGGCAGAATGCCGTGAAATTGCAACAGAATATATTGTAACTGCTTTTATGGGAATAATAGTGATCAAGATAAAAAATATACTTTGAATCTACTAAAAGTTGGGGCAACATTAAGTTCTTTCTCTCTCTTTCCTGTCTGTTTTGCTTTCTAGCTCATTTTTGGGACAAGAAACTAATTTGTCTTCTGGACAGAACTGTTTTCTGAAAACATGCTCCATGTAATGAGGTGAGGCATTGCAGTGCCAACCCTAGACTTCAGCTGTATCCTTTTGACACTATTTGTTGCATTACACTTTCCTCCAACACCTTTGCTTAAATAATTCCTTCTTTAACCTTCAGTGCACCATTGAGAATTCCACACACGCTATACCATAAGTATATCAGATTTTTACTGATCTTTTTTACAAATCTTCATTTTTATGGGGCATTTAAATAGTTCTAGCTGTGAAAGTGAGTGAAACGTTTACAGGATACAATTCTGCATTGGTACATATTACAGGAGTCCATAGACCCATTGCCTCTGAAAGAGCATTTGGACCATGAGAGCCAGAAATATATAGATAAAAATTAGATAAATGTTAGGATTATCTGAAAACAGGTCGTATTGTCAGCTGGTAAACCAAAGAATGACTGTGGTACAACTTATTTGTTATTCTTAAATTTCAGACAGCCTTTGACATCTTGGCCCATACTCTGGCTATGTTTTAAATAGCAGCATAGGTAAGCAATCAAATAATTTTCCAACAAAAATACCACCCAGTGATACCATGATTCATAAAAAAATCTAAGGCAAATCCTCCATTGGTCTCAAGGCTTCTCCAGCCTGCAGAAGATAAGATGTTGGAAGGGAACCTGACAGAACAGCAGCATGCCCATGCCCATGTCCATGAGGAGATTATCCAGAGCATGGGATCTAGTTCTCCACAGTTTTCTAGCGTGGGAGGACAGGAGACAGTAAACATGAAATGAGATTCACACACAAATGAGGAACACCTGTTTTGTTGTGAGAGAGTCAGACAGATGAAGAAGCTGCCCAGAGAGGTTATGCAATCATCTTCTCTGGAGGTTTTTGAGGCCTGGCAGAATAAAGCCCTGAGCATTCTGATCTCACAGCTGACCCCATTTGAAGCAGGAGGCTGGATGAGGGACCTTCTGAGCTCCCTTTTGAAATAGCTTATCCTGTGATCCTAGATCCTATAATGAGTAATTTCTAAAGCAGGAAACTGCTCACAGAAAGACTCTTCTGTAAGTAAAAAAAAAAATAAATTAAATTTTAGAAATTCTCAAAAGATTTTCTGAAGTTATACTACAAAAATCCATGGGCCTAAATATTATACCAGACTATTTTTTCTCAATTTAGAAATCTTCACCCTTCTCTCAACAGGAAGTCTCATAATAAACAGTCAATTTATAAATGCTGGAATTCAAAAAAATCCTGGATTTCTTTGCAAATTAGACCTTCAGTAATATATCCCAAATAATCACAATTTATATATTTTTAAATTTTTTTTTTAAATAATTACTTATTTTAAAATTATTTATTTTTAATATTTTATGACTTTAATTTTGTATTTTTAATTTCTATTACAAAAACCATACATTTTTAAAATTAAATTTTTTTATTTGTTTAATTTTTAATTTTTTTTCTTTTTGTGGGAAGGAAATCTTGTTTTATTTTTCTCCGACTGTAACAGTTCATCTTCTAAAGGTTACCTTTGCCTCCAAACCTTGCCTTGCTCATATCCCCAGACAATCATGGGTATGGATACAAAACCACTAGCATTACTTGTTTCTCCTAAGTTCAAAGACTGTTTGTTATGATATTTTGAAATGCAAAGGTTCAGTTTCAAGGTTTCTGCTTGATTGCTTTAATAAAATATAGGGACACAATTCATTAACCAGTCACGTACTAGACAATGCATAGCTTTACATCTGGCATTTGCTACCACACACCTCAAAAGCAAGTAATTTTTTTTTTTTTTTTGTATTCTTGAAAGTACCTTTCTAACTGAGGGGAATTCCAGTTCTCCAGGAGGGAGAATTTTTGTAGTTGAAGGAACAAAACAGAGTTGGCAGGAATGAATAATTTAAAAAACCCTCTCTCCTAATTAGATAGTGTATATTGTCTTCTTAACTTTGTAGAAATTTAAAATTCAGTTTGTGAAGTGTAGGCTAAACAAGGTTTGGTTGCATAAACAAAGTAAATGTTATAGCCTGCTGCATCCAGAACGTTGGCTCCAAGCCCTGTGGTAAACTCCCTCAGTTAGAAGTCTGACGACGAGAAGATAAGAAAAAAAAAATACAGATAATCTCCTTTTTGTTTTCAACATAACATAAAAACATCTGTGCTGGATCAGATCAGTAACTCTGCTTTAGAGAGTGGTCAGTAATAGGACTGGAGTGGAAGAATAAAATATACTCTCTTCTTTTTTTGCATTATTGTTTCAGGCAATAACTGGGGCAGAGCATTCTTGTCTCAAACAATTGCTTCTATCTAGATCACTGCGTTTAGCAACCGACAATAAAACTTTCCTTTTGAACACATTTGTACTTTGGCACACAAAAAGTTACTGTGGCAACAAAATATTCTTTTAAAATATGAAAATATTATACCATTAGGATTTAGAAATATTTACTTTAAATCTGGTCCTGCAAGTTTAAATAAATTCTTCTTCTCCTAATAAGTAAGTTGTATAGTGATGAAACATTTTTAAATATGCTGTTTCATCACCTCTGATAATTTCTAGTGAGATCTAAATCCTAAAATGTGTTGCTTCATAGCATCAGAAGCAAAAATCTCTTCCTCTTGTGTTTCACTTAGTGGACACAACACCTTTTTCAGTTTTCTCCCCCATTTTCAGCCTGCTATGAAAGAATTAAGACTCTTTTGTTGCTCATAAGAGCGAAAGAGCAGCGTTAGTTGTGTGGTGTGGTGGTGCACAGAGCACTTGGAGCACCACTTACCCACTGTACAGCACATCCTTCCTGGAGCACGGCAGCAGAGGTGCTGGACACCCAGCAAGTTCATGTAGCACAGTAAGCTGAGCAGCTGCTGCTGCTGGTATTCAAAACCAGTCTTATCATTGGTCTGCTGTCTAGATTTGCATGCATCTGGTTAAGGATCAGAGATCCCCTTGCATCTTTTACTTAACATCAGCACACCCCATGGAATGACAAGGAAAAAAAAATCAGCCTTCTTGTGAGTCACTTTGATATCTGGTGACAAAAGATGGTGTGTAAGGGCTTGACATTATAGCTATTATTGCATTAAATTATTGTCATAACAATCTCCTTACTGAGTACACAACATGGGTTTTTGCTCTTCTGTTGCAAACATTTCTTCTGTATGTGTAATTACAGAATGGTTATCTCAGTTTAACTCATATCTAATTATGTAAATAAGCATATATGCCCTCAAACTGCTTTTTGCATACTGTTCTGACCTAGGAATCATGCCTTTACTTGCTCATATTCGTGACTTAGAGGTGTTGGCCCAAACCTTCTTTACATGAAAGTTTATAAATAAAGATCGCATAGAAGTCGTATTATTTTAAGCCCATTTTTATGTTCTCTCAAACATGAATTATGGGCAAATCAAAACTGATGAATGTGGGAAGATTGTGAATGCTGCAATGCTGAAAGTTTTTTATTTCAGTTCTGGAATTCAAAGATATCTCCTGGAATTTTATGAAAACTGACATATAACAAAGGAGAGACACACATTTTTGGTTGGTTTTTTTTTTTTGGTGGGTAAGAAGTTTGCATGCTGAGACAAGAGTTTTTGCTTGCATGAGAACATTTTTTCATCCAAAGATCATACCAAACCAGACTGTTCCTGTTGGTCATTCTCTCCACAGACCACTAACTATGTTGTCTTTCTTTCTGTGTGTTTCAGTTTCTGATTTTTTTTTCTGTTAAATTTTAAGCAAGTCTAATCATCTCTCTTGCTTTTTTTTGTGTCTGCTTTCTCTTTTTTCTAACCATCAGTGATGAAGATTCCCCAGCAAGTCTTTTTCAAAAATTATTTCTGAGAAACAGGTGACTTCAGTGAAATGGAAAATAATATCCAAGCGTTTCAACCAGTTCTTAATATTGGGCATTAAACAGCTATGTGGTATGCCTGGGTGATTAAGAATTTCTAACATAGTTCTGGTGTTAAACAATTTAATTAATAATTCTATTTAATAAAGCCCATTCTGTGATTTGGAATTAAGTATTCACATAAGCCTTAACTACTTAAGACAGCAGAGAGCAATAATTTACAATAGTCCCAAAAGTCACTCTGCTTCCCTGAATCACAGACTCACAGTCGAGTTTGGAAAGTACCTCTTGAGACCATCTAGTTGAACACTGTCCTCAAAGGAGGATTAACTACAGCAGGTTGCTCATGGCTGTGTCTCATTGCATTTTTAATAGCTCCAAGGATAGAGACTCCACAACTTCTCTGGGCAACCTGTTCAAGTGCTCAGCTGTACCCACAACTACAAAAGAAGTCCTATTACTTATGTTTGGATCAAATTTCCCATACTCTACTTTGGGCCCATTTCCTCTTGTCCTCTCACTGGGTACCACTGAGAAAAGTCTATTTTCTTTATTGATGCCCATCAAATAAACAAGGTTAAGACTCCCCAAAACCTTTTATTCTCCAAGCTGAACAGTTCCAGCTCTTTCAGGATTTCCTCATACGACAGGTCCCCAATTCCAGTAAATCTGTGCCCTTTCTGTGCTGGCAAGCCTAGAAGAGGACTCAGACCTCTAGATGTGTCTCACCAGTGTTGAGGAGAGGGTAAGGATCACCTCCCTTGACCCAGAGCTGGAGATGCTCTTCCTAATGATAGCCAGGATGCCACTGCACTTCTGTGCCACAAGGACACCTTGCAGGCCAGGCTCAACTTGTCTGCCAGAATGCCCAGGCCCTTCTTTGCAGAACAGCTTTTTAGTTGGTTTGTCCCCATCCTGTGTTGACAACTGTGGCTCTTCCTCCCCTGGTGCAGGACTTGGTGTTTCCTTTTTCAGCATCTCATGGATACTGTTGGACTTTGAACTTTGTAAGAATGTCAGATCATTTCTGCAGCCTATTAATTATATATGCTAATAGTTGTGAAAAGTCCTCTTAAGTGGCTGGCTGAAAACAAAAACAGTGATCAGAAACCTTTACCAAGAATAAAAGAAAATTCCAGAAAAAAAAGGTAGAGGAGTAGTATCCTCATAATCAGTAAAATTCCAAATCCTCTAAAAGTTTTTCAAGTTATTAATTTGAGCAGCAATACATCTTGAATAAGTACAGTTGTTCACAGGAAATAATCAAATTAGAAACCAAAAATTTTACCAAGGGTTGCTCAGCTAAGACTGACAAATATGCTTTATAATCTCATGAAAAGTTGCATTGATACAGTCACATTGCAGTTTACAATTTTCTAAACCAGATTCTTTTGCCTGTAGTCAGCTTGACTAATATTTGTCCCACAAACTGGCAAGCAAATGAGTTGAAAACAAAGCAGTTAAAGAAATTACTTACAAATCAGTGAATCTCTATAAGCATAGCTTAAAAAATATTTTAACATAATCTGTGATTTGGATGGAGCACAGGCTTGTAGCAAGCAAATTATCTTTCTTCATCTGCCACATGGAACACCTGTGTGTTTTAACATATGAATCCTCACTGAAGTGAAAAAGCTGAACTTAGCGTGCAACATCACTTCCCAGTTCTGTTCCTATCCAAGCAATTGGCAAATACCACTGAATTTCTTCCTGCTTATCTAGATGTACACTATGTCTTAGTTCATCCAAAATTCTTTGGCATTTTATCCAGCTCTGTGTGGTCTTAAAATTCCTGGTGTGGTCCTCAGGCAGACAATACCAGCATACTTGCTGTCTAAGTTGAAGATTTTGATGCAGATTTGTAAAATGAACGGTGCTTTTCTTTTGGTTCTCATTCAAAAATTTAGGGGTTTAATTAAGATTAATAATTTGTTTTCCTTAGTCACAAGTCCCCACATAAATATTTCACAGAATTCCTTCAGAATTCAGTGCAGAACTGATTTGTCATAACTGTTATGAAAAATTACATTCCTGTAGATGGATATCTATTTATTTCCATGCACTCACCTTTTTTTCTTTAATCTGTCAGATTTCTATATGCCTCAGGGGTTGAATGATAAAGTAGGTGATCTTTCTCAGTTATTTTCAATGTGTTCATATGACACATTGTTTATGATGCTTTCACTGTATTTAGAAGGTCATAAACTATCAAAAGCTACAATGAAACTTCACTGTAAAAATAATTCATGACAGAACAAAACTTTTAGAGGGTACTCAATTATAAATTAGATAAATAGGTAAGACTTTTGACATACTTGTAATTGTATTTGGCATTGATTTTGTTTTAAATTTTCATTCCCTGAGAAAATTCTTATAGCAAAAATAGCTTTCCTTGAGTTTTATGAATTCTAAGGCAAAATTAGTGAAGGGCTATGGCCATTTCAAATCAAACCATTTTAAAAATGGGAATGTTCTTGTCAAACAGGTGACATAGATGTAAACAAGAATTAAATCAGCCACTTTTTTTTACCATTAACAGATGTGATATAATGCAATAGAGGATTGTAAATATTCTTCACCAAAGGCTGGCTTCATGGCCCATATTTTTGGGCCAGAAAGTAAAGAGGTTGTCTTAGTTGTCAAATAAAGCATAAGGAAAATATTTTATGATCTTAGCACTGTCCCTTGAAGAGAAGACTTTCTTATGTCAGCTGGAGCCATTCAAAATCCAAAAACTGAGTAAAACACATCCTGGATGGATCTCATGATCAAATACTTACAGGCTGTTTTGTGTGTTTTTTTTTTTTTGCATATTTAATGAATTACAGTCCAGTGAAAACTGACATGCTTGGATGACAATGTAGGATTGGAGCATGGAAATCGTTGGTGCTTTTTGTAAGAATTAGAGGCTGAATTGAGTTTTACCGTTTTTATATACAAATTTTTAAGAAAACTTCCATGCAATTTTAGTGTTGCTTAATAAGTAAAGAAACTTTTCATTTGACTTCCGTATATAGACATGCAATCTGATGGCATTACTATTTTTTTTACTTTTATTGTTGATAAAAACCAAGGTGTTTGGTGAAAATACAATCACATATATTAAGGAATGCTGAGGTTCATGATCTGCCTTCTTAAGATTAGGAAAAATAGCTCTTTTTACTTTGGTGTGAAAAATGAGGTGTTCCTTTCAATTTTTTTTTTTTATAAGCAAGACTATATAGAGATTTTACCCTAATTTTTGACATATTTCAAAAAAATGTAAGCAGGGTAACCAAATATTTAAGCAGGGAAATGAAAATTACAATGCTAACGCTTAGTCTACTGACTTACCTTAAAAGTCATTTCACTTACAAGGTGCAGTCACTCAGTTCCTTTAAAGAATTTGTAGGAAATTTTTACTTTTTAAAGAAATTATAGTGGCCTCTTTCTCAATGCCAAGCATAAGTTCCTCCCCAAAACACAGAAGCGGGCTGGGAAATGACTGCTGTTTGTAATTTTTTTGTGTGTAAAGATTTGGCTGTGTGAATGAAGCAGGAAAGAGCAGAGGAACTGAGAAAAGATGGCAATCAACCACAAGCTGCAGCCTGGAAAAGCACTGGGACTCTAGTGACACCCATCCAAAACAGTGCAAATGGAACTGTAAGCAAAAGGACTCTACTTTGGTTTTCCAAATCCTGTGTCCAAAGAAACAAGGCATGGTACATTTTCTGTAAATAAAAGGAATGATCTAAACCTATTGGTTCCCCTGTCTGTCTGGAATAACACTCACATCTCTAACACCACCTAGCTAGATGTTTCCAGAGAGATAAGACTGGTGATGTATGTGGTGGGGAAGGAGAACATAACAATAATGTTCTGAGACATGACCCACCTCTTTAGGCTGGGATGTTTTAGAAAACAAAGTGGTTTGGAATGAACCACTGGTCTAAGTCAAACTGCAAACCACAGATACTTGAAAGAGTAAATCAACAGAGAGCAGCATATTTCATCTGTGTCCTCTCAAGGTCTACCACCATCTAAAGTACATACTTCATTGCTAGTATTCTGATTTTCCTCTTTTCTAGGTAAAGACATAGAAATTTGTTTTTCTTGGAACAGGATGTTTTTGCATGGCTTGTAGTCTTTGCTCAAACTTTACATTTCAAACAATGGGGTGTAGAGAGGAATCCATATGAGGAGCAGCTGAGGTCACTTGGTGACCAGTGGCAGGACCTGAGGTAACAGCCTGAAGCTTTCTCAGGGAAGGTTTAGGTTGGATATTAGGAAAAGGTTCTTCACCCAGAGGGTGGTTGAGCACTGGAACATCTTCCCCAGGGAAGTGGTCACATCACCAAGCCTGACAGAACTCAAGAAGCATTTGGACAATGCTGCCAGGCACATGGTGTGATTCCTGGGGCTGTCCTGTGCAGAGACAGGAGTGGAACTCAATGATTTCTGTTGGACCCTTCCAACCCAGCTTATTCTATGATCCTATGATAATAATTAATATGAAGATAATAATAATAATGGGGTTTAGATACAGGACAATCAGAAAAAACATCAGCTATGTTGGTCAGCTCCCTTCTTCCAATGCCTAATTAATTTTTTACGAGATGAGCAAACCATTTGTATGACAGAGGTATGATTTAGCCTGAAAAGCGATTTTTCAGATCAGTTAACCAGACTCTGGAGATTTTCTTCAGGGTACTTACCTGAGAAGAAGAATGGCTTTGCTTTTTAAATTTAAAAGGACTTCTCTCTACTTTCTCTACATATAAGGAACAAACAGATACTGCATGTGCAAGGCATAAAAGTGATTAACTGAATCATTAGTATATAGCTTCCAAATAATTAATTAAGCAATCTATTGAAGAAGAGGTCTAAAACTATATCAATATGCTAAAATATTAGGTGGACAGCATTAGTATCATATACAGAAGTCTTACCTCCTTTCTCAAGGCCTGTATGAAACAACTGGAAGACTACATGGAAGGACTCCATGTACAGAGATCAAGAGACAGATACATTGCCTTTGACTTATTACTCTATTCTCTTTTATTCCTTTGGATATTTTACTAATGATTTTATCTTTTTGACAATCAAGAAACTATTCTTTTGTTCCTTCAGGTGGAATTTTAACAAAGTTATCTACAATCAGCAGAAGATAATAATTTTTATTGGCTGCAGAGAAAGAACAATAATATCCACACTGTAAAACCTGAAGATATCACTCCTTCAGGACATATGGTAGCAGTTTGAGGCCTGGTGTTCAAGGTCTCCTATGCAGTTTCAGCTGAAAAATCCTTAATTTCCTAATCTGAAAGACTAAAAGTTTTTATTGTCTTATTGCTGTTAAGTTGACTTCCTTTCCCTTTTCATACTGCTTTTTAGGTAATGTTTTTGTTGCAATTTTATAGAATTATGGTGGGTTTTTTCCTAGCACAGGTCATCTTTTATAGCTCTATTGCTATTGGAATATTGTTCTGACAGTGATGGCTGCACTCCTAATATATGAATCTTGCTTCTTTCCAATTACTTGAAAGTTCAAACTAGAGACAGGTACAGAGAGGTCTACAGAATCATTATTCTCAGGTTATGGTCTTTCAAGACAAAGAAAATAATCATGCTTTGATTTAGAGTGATTTGACTTGGAGTGAAGCTCTAGAGCATGTCTGTGTTTCTCCACTATTGTATTGAAAACTGATAGGCAATAAAAAACTTCTAGCTAAAAGTATACTCACAACCATCCCACCCTCTAAGAAATTCACTAGAACAGAATGTTGAATATAGAATAGAATGTTGAAGTTCCTTGTGTGAGTTTCACTTGCAGTGTTCATTTCCATATAAAGAAATTTACTTATTAAAATGTGTTGTTCCTCACAAGACAGTGTCAAACAATCCTGTGGTTTTGATTGCATAAAATAACACTTGTCTTGATTGCTGCAGATCAGCTCCATTCCCTTAGAAGGGAAGAACTCAAGTTGATAAAAAAGAGTAACTGACACACCAGTGAGTGCTGTTATAAATTTAGACTAATGCTGGTGACAGTGGCCTTGGGAAACATATCCACATTTGCAAGATTGATGTCTTCATTACTTTCAACCTGTACAATACAACTGCAGTATAAAAAAATCTCTTCAGGTTATTTCAATTATTGGTGTCATCTGTTGGTTTTCAATTTTTAAAAAGAAGTCCATAAGTACTTGTAGTCTTCATAATAAAAATTTACATCTTTCATGACCAGCTAAAATAGTTACCTGCTTTTATTAACTCGTAGCAACTTAGGCTTACAAAGGGATAGTTTCTACATTTTAATTTTTCAGAATGTTTCCTCTTGGATTTTTGCAGCTTGCTTGATATTTTTCTGTATTCCCTGGTGGAATATATGTATATATATATATATATATATATATATATATATATATGCTTTAGTATTGACTAAAATAGTTTGAAAATTTTTAACACTATTTAGCTATTTCTGTGCTAAAACTAAAATAATGTCTCCAGAGTGCAAAGCACATTGCATTCTGAACAGTAGGCATGTTTGATGTCTTCCTTTCAAGGAAAAGCAAAAGAGCATAACCTGAAGCATTATAACTAAAATATTTGTTTGGCAGAAGCACCAGTTCATGTTGCCTTATATCAATATCACAGAACTGTATGCATTTGAAGTACAAGAAATTAATTTTTCCCCACCCAGAGTGCATTTTTAAAATGTCTGATGCTATAGAAAATAAAGCATCCGCCAAAGGAAAAAAACCATATAAATATCTTATACGCTTCCAGAATGACTGAATTGTGACGCTACAGTTTCTACAAACATTACATATTTTTGCACAATGTGGTGCATAACCTGAAATCCTTTGAAATGATGAAGATCTTTTCAGACAGATCAATATCAAGTGGATAGGCTAAAACAGAATAGAAAAGAAATAGGAAAGATCAGAAGAGAATGCAGTGTAATTTATTTTTTTAAGGCACTTTTATTCTGAGTACTTTGAATTTCTTTACAAAGTAATGAATTAACAATTTTACTAGCTGCAAAGAAACCCTTATGAAAGGAGAAGATATTATGTGCCAGCATTTCAAACAAGTCCCAGCAAGCCTCCTGAGTTTCAAGCCTAGTTGTTAGGCTGTGCTGTTTGTATCCAGGAGTAATTGTGCTTGAAAAGTTGCAGGTGCAAATAAATAATAAAAAAAAACCCCAGTAAACATATATTACTTAAATAACTGATTTTTTAAATGTTCAATTTACAAATTTTTGGAAGTGCAAGCTTATCTTTGGAACTCAGTAGTTTAATTAGCTTGGGGTTTTTTGCAGGTTGTTTTCTTTGTTTGTTTACTTGTATTTTCTTTGTTTCAGAAAAGGCAAGGGAAAACTAAAATTAAGGTAGAGGGCCATTACGACTGCTTCTCAGATGTAGAAGTGATCTATCAAACAGAGGAAGGAGCAAGTCTTAAAATTCAAGTTAAAATAATCAAAGGCTGAGAAAGTGGGGGGAAGCTCCAATATTTCAACGCCTCTTGTTTTCATTCCAAAATTATGGAATGAAAACAGAGGATGATGGACAAGTTTGAAAAACATGTATCAGTCACAGAAGATACTAAAATTCTTGTTTAGAGTTTGATTGATATGCTTATCTACATTAAGTCTGTACCAGGAATGAGTATATAAATTTCTCTTGTTTATCTGGTCAGGAAACAAGAAATGGTTCAGGCTTTGATAAAGCTTTTAAGAAAAAGAGAGATGTTATTTCCTTTTACAAGAAATCTTGAATTGGATTTTCTTAATGCCTCAGACAAACAAAAGCATGAAAGAGAAGACAAAAAAGGAAGAAGCTGATACAGTCATGCAAACCTGAAACCTGTCTTGCTCTTAGGAAAAAAAGAAAAGTAGTTTTCAATACTGCTTTATTAACAGGGACTTAAACAAACACTAAGCTTGATTTTGAGAGTCATGTTAAGAGCTATGCCATTATAGGAATAGGAAAATCTATCAAAAGAATATTTTTAGAATTAGAAAAGCATGAGAGTACAATATGCAGAGTTTAACAGACCTTAAAATACTCAATGAAAATACCTTGCCTAGTGACATTTCACTGTTATCTATGCACAGCAAGTTTTAGATGTTCACCAGAGAGATTCTTCAAAGAGATAAGACAATATAGCAGCCAACACACAAAGAGGTTCTACTTTTTAAAGCATTACCATTTGACATGCCTACTAAAGATATGTTCAGGGAGGTGTGCACATAATACACATTAGATACTCTACCTTCACCATGTAAAGGCAAATGATTACTATGTGTGGTCCAACATGTAAAATTCTTCATGTAGATTTTTTTTTTCTGCCATGGTTAATGTCATCTATGAAGTGTCTCAAAATTTTATATTTCTAGAGATTGAAGTATGCAAAGGAAAATGATGCAAATTCACATGAATACAGCCTTTTGATTGTTCAGAAGCTTAGACAGAAGCTGAGTAGTGGTTTATACATCTGATATCACTTAACTCTCTAGAATATCCATTTGTGCATAACTGCCCGATGCTTTAGAAGAAAACAAAGCAATATTTTAAAATTAATGCTTTGGACTTCCTCCAGAAAGCACAGAAATAAGACCACAGTGACACTTGTTGAGGTAGACTATAGAGGAAAAATCCTCAGATATTATGAAATTATAGCTTGGCACAAACCTCTGAAACCATCCCTTATGCCTGAATGGTGGCTTGTGTCACCAAGCCATGTTAGAGGAGGTGCCGTCTGCCTCTGTGGAAAAATCAAAGAAAAACCTCTGCTTCTCAGAGGAGAGGAGAGAGAGAAAAGGAGTAGAAAAGGGGTAAACTTCCTCCCCAGCACCCTGTACCCCTCTCAGGGCAAATGTAGGCCAAAGGGCTCTTTTTGGGTGATGTCCTAGCTGGGCATACCTAATTTTTCCCTCAGCCTGATGCATCCAGGCAATAAAAGAGCTGGAAGAAATGAACTTGGAACATGGATTGTGGACCTGGGATTCAACTTCTGCCACTGGAGCTGCAGCACTGGCAGCTCTGCTGACACCTCCAGGGAAATACCTTTTCATGTCAGCCAGGGAGAACAAGCTGGAGGGCAATAACTTAAAAACACAGATTAAGGATCTATTGAAAAGATTCAGTTGCTATTACTGTGGTGCAGTAGGACTGTTCTTTGAGTAAAATATGTTACGCCTCAAGTAAAAATTTCTTAAATATCCTGGTTGATCAAGCTTCATAACTTCCTTCAATTTTTCCCTTCAAACATCATTAATTTTAAGACATTTTATTATACAGTTTTATAAAGTCTCAGGGAAAATGGCAATAATATTTCTGAGGGTTTTTTGGCTTTTTTTTTTCTCCTGAATTAGGGATAGGAGCAATGAAAAAAAAAAGGTGGACCCCTCTGCATCGGTTACAGAGCAGCTATCAACCTTACAGATTTAAGGCTTGATTTTGCTGCTATTAAAATAAATTTTAAAATGCAGACGATTTTCAATTACACTTATAACCTAAAAAATAATGTTGAAGCAACAAGAATTTACTTTTGCAGAAAAAAATGTCTTAGTCCTGTCTTTATGGAAGATTCCTACTGAACTAGATACCTGTTGTCTGAACCAGCCTCTAGATTTTAATAGGAATTGTATGGTGGTCATGGAATTCAATGGGACAAATGAAGCCATTCTAGAAAAGAAATCATTCTTTTAGCAAGTGCCATATTTTTTGGCTGATTTGTATAGGATCAAATTCTATTTCTATAGATTGGAATTTTCTTTTACCTTTGTAAGTTACTTCCATGAGGGCTGTCTAAAGTGCAAAGGGACAAATATTAACTTCTCCAACACATTTTTCTAGTACTACTGGTATTTCTACTGCACAGTATTTCTGTAATTTTTCATTTTTTAATTTTTCTAATTAAGCTGAAAACTAATAAATAACCTTTCCCTTTCTTTTTGCTTGTCACTATTGTTCAGAAAGACATGTGAATATCTAATTGTTTTGATGTTTTTGACAAGAGAAAAATGGAATTTTTATCACTAATTGCAATGTTTCCCATTCTTTCTATTTTAACTGTTTTGAATCTCTGATTGTAGAATTATTTCATATTTGCAGCTACAGTGTGGATTCTTAACTATTGTAAAAAGCCTGAATAGTCCTGACAAATAAACAATAGAATTGTCATAACCTACCCCAACAGTAGGTTTCACACACCAGCAATTTTCCTTAAACCTGATGCTAAGCTATACCAAGAGCTTGTGAAGGAACTGCTTCATTATACTGGCTAGCTGCACTCTGATTATTGAGTAAATTGCACAGGAGATAAGAGATTTGAAGAATTCTGGGCAGGTCTAGAGCTGTATGTACAAGAGCTTTTATTTATATCAGTTATTGTATCATTTAACCAGTAATGATGACAACTGCATGCATTTCCTGAAGAATAACAAATGATGGAAACCCTTAATGACTTGAGGCACTTTAATACCAACTGGTCACTAACTCCTTAAGAAATGCGGAAATATAAGATTCTTATGACTTTCACAACATAAACACAGCAATTAGAAAGGAATTATAGATATTCTCCCTTCTTCTCTTTCATAATTTCTGCTACATGTACATGATCCTTAGCACTTTCACTTGACTGGTGATATCTATGTCCTGTATTATTGGTCATACAGAAAGGTGCTTAATTTTTTTTCCACATGTCTTTCTAGAAATAACATATATGCTTTATTATCATATTCCCACTGTCTAAGTGAAGAAGTGCTCTCCTCCTAAATTTATGACGATTTATAGAAAACATTTCACATTGATAAATAATGGCTATTGTTATTCTGGTTTACAATTGTCCTGGTAACCATGTAGATTTTTTGCACTAGTACAATTATTATTTAATGTGTTACTGTATATTTGAAAAGGAACACCATGTACTTTTATCAGTTTGAAATTACTCAAGGTTGAACTTGGTTTTTAACATAAACAGCTTGGAAAAGTCTTTTTGTTTTAATAACTGGAATATCAAATAATTTTTTTTTTACAGAAACAAAACTAACTAGCTCAAAGATTTTCTATTTTTTTACATAACTTGATAGCATTAAGTGATATTCTATGTAGTCTAGAATAATTTAATAAGATTTTAAGGAAAGGGTGCTATTATGTACTATTTTATATGTGTAACCCAACTCTATTGCTGTGCTAATGTCAAGGCTGTGGGTTTGATCCCTGTATGGGTCATTCTCATATGTGTTGGACTTCATGATCCTTGTGGGTCCTTTCAAGAATATTCTGCGATTCTGTGATTACATGCCTGTCTTTCTTCAGGGAGAAATTAAATCCTATAGTGAAATTGGTAGAGTCTCAAAATGAAGTAACTCTGCCATGTGGGAAAATATGAGAACATTAAGAATAAATTAAATGAAAGAAGAAATGTCATATTATGAAAAGTTGCCCTGTGGCTGAAAAGCAGAAATGAAAAATTTTTTTAAAAAGGATACAATGAAAAAGGGCTAAATACTTAGTGACTTTAGTAACTCTCAGAACTATATCTACTTACACATATATGAATAAATTATTCAGAGGAACTTAATTGAATTAAAGAGAGAAATTGCTGTACAGTTCTAAAAATGAAATAACAAAGATTTCCTGAAGAATTCATTAAAATGAGACATGAAATGAAGTATAATTCTGTTCTGTGTCAGAAACAGAGAAGGATGTATTCTATTCCATATCTAATACTGGGATCTTACCATTTATAAGACCGTAAGATCCATACCAAACAGGAAGCAGGAGTGTGCAAAATGTATCATCAATGAAAACAGAAGTAAAATATACAGTTTAAATTCTCTGAATCAACCTCATTTTCAGCTTCAGGTATGGATGAGTGTTCACAAATAAATTTTTCAAGGTTTTTATCACCTTCCTCATTCTCAATATAAACAGTACAGAGCAATGCAGGACACCTCCAGGTTTACATTCTTTTTCAAAAATGGAACAAACTCCCATGAGTTATTGTTTTTCCCGTATAGATGTGCAGGTAGAAAATTGAGAAGAGTTGAAAAATGCAGCATATTGTACTTCTCTGCATTGATATAAGTGGGTGCATAAGTGGAGTAATCTTCTTTGGGAACAAAGCAATAACAGACAACTTCTATTACTTATACTGCTCCTGGGAAAAGTGGAGCTGTATGCTACCCCTTATTTAAGAGTAGGAGAAAAGTGACAGTCCATACCTGTGTAATATGAATTCTACTGATATAGTCATCTATGTTCTTTTATCTTCTTGTCATTGCAAGCGATTTGGAAGAAATAATTTTAAAAATCTTGCGTTTGTAGCTTTACATATATTCCCATATTTTTCTCCAAAAGCCAAAAGAGAGTCAAAGCAGAATAAAAGTGCTGTGAGTTTAGGATAACATTCTTTCTTTAATATTTTAATATTGCTGTTTTCATATTCTGCATCTTTTTTCTTGTCGGGGCAGTACCCAGGTCACATTAACAAGAAAGTAACCTGAATCTTATTTTACAGTAGTAAAAACTTTTGTTGTTTTAAGTGAAATATGAATGAGGTGCTTTTAATTAGAAGTTCTAGAAGTTCTGTCTTATAAGGGATTATATGGTAAAATCGCTGAATGTTATACTTGAATTTATAGAATATCCATTATGCAAAGTGTTAGATTTTAATTATTTGAATGTAATATATTGGCTGTTGAGGGTCAACTCTATCTCTGATATCACAGAAGCTTAGAATGGTTTTGATTGGAAGGGTAAAGATAAAGATATCCAGTTCCAACCCCTCCCTCCCATGGACAGGGATACCATGCACCAAACAACGTTGCTTGAAACCCAATCCAACCCTTTATCTTTATCCTTTTACCATAGAAGGGCAAAGTATTTAATGCTACCCAAAATCATGGAGTTTGCCAAGTAAGTGGTCCAGAAGCCTGCCTTTTCCTTTGAAATAAATTCAGGTTTTGTCATTTTCTAGCTCTTCAAATTGTCCTTATGATGTTTTCCTTTCTGTTTAGTTCCTCTTTACTTACATATGATTCCAAAGGAGAGGTTAGGCATGTTTTTCATGCTTACTGCTCACAGAAAGAACATATGGGAGCAAGTATCAAATAGATATTCTGCAGTTTAGGATGGTTTTAATTTTAGTCAGGAGTTTTCCATAGAGCATGATTGCTGAATAAACAAAAGTATAATCTTGGAAACAAACAGAGGCTTGCAGAAAGAAGTGCAAGTTATTTTCCTACGAGTGAAAAATTGCAGTGTTAAAAACTAATTGTCCTAGTAAAAATTTTGAGATCATCAAAAAGTGCCCCCAAAAATCCCACTCCTCTTAGAAGTGATTCACCTATATGCATCAAAAAAATTAAAGCTTAAGGCTTTTATGTCCTGGATATTTTATTTGCTGAGGTGAAGTAAAGGTTGTGACTTGGGACTTTGATGTATTTGGTTTATCTCAAATAAAACAGATTCACCTGTGAGGTACATCTGTTGTATATTACACTCAGAATATGTAACAGTTTAAACGGTAAGCGAATTACAACAACCAAGATCTGGACTAAGGAAGAGAAGGATTTGCTGACTACTACTTACCACATGATGTGCTGTAAGAAACAGATATTAGAGCATATCTGCACACTTGAACACCTTAGGACAGCTCTCAGGATAAATGTACATTCAGGATCTAAAGCTTGTCACAGCTGGTTTCAGAACAAATATACGAGAGCTAACTGCAGGGTGGTCCATTCCCTGCATGTTTGGAAAGACCTGGAGTTTAACTGAGCTAGCAAGCATGTCTCTAGGCTGAATGTAAAATATCAATTGCTGTAAAAAACATAACAGTATGTGCATTTCTTAAGAAATGTAATGCAGCAGAAACACTTTGAAAACCTCTCCCCTCTGTCTGCACAGATAAGAGGAAGCACCCTGTCTGGATGATTTGTCATATCCTTATGCAGTCACTCCTTCTAAGTGTGTGACAGACTGAGACATGCACGTTGAGGGCTGTGCTAATGCATGAATTCAGCTTCTTTAGATTAGCATTTAATGCCTTCCAAAAGGCTGGGCATGTGCACTACTTTGTGTGTTACTCTGAATAAGTCCTGCCAAAGTTGGGTTTTGCAGCACCTAGTCCTGATGGTCAGGCAGATGTAGGTCTGAAGTGAAACAAGGGGAGAGGCTGCTCTGGCTGGGGGGACAGGAGTTCAGAGCCTGTGACTCCCACTGCCCTTGTTGGTTTATGGAGAGCTGGCTGGGACCACATGGAAAGAGAGGTGAACTTGACAGAGTATTCCTTGGAGAAATAGCAGTGCATAGAGACTCAGTGGCAGGTTTTCCAAGCTGAGAATTTATTATGTGAAACTCTGATTAGAAGAGTCACATGATATTGTCATAGAAGTTTGCAAAATCTGAGTAAAAAATTTCAAAATTCCTTGTAATCCACTGAGAGGAAAAGATACTTCAGTGTACACTTTATCTGTCATTTTAGACTAGGTGAAACATATGCTAGTTACAGCTTTTATTCTTTATCCTTGCATAGGCAGTAACTTGACTGCATAACAGCTTAGTAAAGGATTGTCCTTACAAGGACAGCTATAGGGAATTCTGATTCTGTCATTGATCTCTGTTGATACATAATAGCTAATATCCTGTCTCTGAGCAATTAGAACAGTGGGAAATGCTTCTGAATAGAAAATATACACTCTGGTCATCATTTGGCTACTTATTGGCTTGCAAATTTTGTGTGTGTGTGTGATGTACTGTAACTCACTAATACAGACTGTCCTAGCTAAGACACCACTAGAGGAAGAGATATTCCTGGTACCTGGTGCCCAGTTTAAAAGTCTGGAAAGAGAGTCTTTAATTCATAGGCCAGAGGGCATTCCACTGCTTGATTGTCTGGTAAGGCTGGTTGCTGCAGAAGAAAGAGGTAAACCAATTAACAAAAACAATATTCAAGAGATGCATTAAAGCCAAAAAATTGCCTTCTGCGTGATAGTAAATAAATAAATAAATACAGAAAACAAAACAGAATAATATGGAAGAATAAAAGAAAGGTTAAACATACCATGAAAAAATGAACAACTTGCTCTTTCAGCTCATTTCTCTGTTTCTGAAAGAAAATATTGCAAAAAATGGTTAATTTGCTTCTTTGTGCTTTGTGGATGTCAAATCAATGTCCTTTTTAAAACTTATTTTTTCCCCTCTTAAAAGCATAAATGTTAAGCACAGAGTATTAGTGTTCTTTCATAGGCAATTCATAATTTTCAAAGATTTTAGAAAATTCAAAAGCTATTTTAGCATGGCTTCTTGAATATATTAATTTATTTATGAAATTTAATTATGAAAATAACCTTTCAAATTTAGACCTAAAATCCAAATTGTGGAATGAATGAAACTGCTACAAGCATTCTATCTTATGCAGTATATGCTGTTTCAATGAACATGTGTTTTTCTTTTGCAGTATTTACCTATAGATTTATACAATGATAGAATAGCTCACATAAAGTAGGTGCACTGTGTATTAGCAAATTTTCCATAAACTTCTATGTCCAAAGTGTCTTAGCTGTTTGGTAGATTGTGATGAAAGATGTTTTCATTTCCAATAGATGTAAAAATGCTTGAAATGAGGCCTGTGAGTGTCCACAGAGAATAAAACTCATGATTTTTAAACAAAAATTTCACTCTTGAATGATATAATATCAGTAACAAAATTTTTCATCCATTTCTCAGCTGTAAATTCTCTGGATTATCAAAAAATTTGCTTTTTTTATGGTGAACTCCATGTACACACCAAAATGCTTGCCATTTAATACTTTATCAGGGACATTATGTAACAAATTTGTAAAAGCATATCAGTTGTAGGTCCATTCTATCCTTGATACCAGGCAGGACTGCACATTACTTACTTCTCTTTGCAGAGAATGAAGAAATAAAATCAGAAATTTCAATTCATGATTCAGCAATTCGCTACCTCTTAACACCTTTGCTACAATATTCTTCAAAGCAGATGGTGCTTTTCTCTCCCTTATGGCAACTTAGTATTGTGTGTCTTCAGAGAATAATTCCTGATCAAGTCCACTTCATGATAGGACCAGAGTAAGTTGTTTGAAAGATTCAGTTTTGCACTTGGTGTAAAAAATCCCAGTTAGATTTCCACATTCTTTATTGTTGTGCCAATAGCTTGACACTGTTCAGTGACACCAATAACACAAACATGCAAAAGAGAAATTAAAAAAAAAATTATGGAAAAAAAAAACTTGCCGTATATTTTTTAATTATTGACTAAAAATGCATTTTCTATCTTAATAATGTACTTATCTTCTATCCCATAAAATTTCAGAAGCATGCATTAATTACCTTTTTTTGGCTATGACCATGGTTAATGCCTTGGTAATAATAATAATAATAATAATAAACAAAAATACTCGCCTTATTCAGTATAAGGCACTATAATTTTTTGCCATTGAAATCCTGCACAGGGAAAAGGCTTGATACAGAGTAAAACACATCATTTTACTAATTAATGTTCTGTAGTTTTCTCCAAATATGAAACCCACACTGCCCCTAGAATCTTACAGTCTGAAAGATTATTTGCAAAGTGGCTAAAATTAGATGCAAATGGAAAGTTTAATCCATGTACATAATGATCTGATAAGTGACATTTCTACATATTTGCATATATATTATTTAAAGAGAACTACTTGGCTTGGTTTGATTAAAATGCAGCCTTAGTGAAAAAACAGAAGAATGCTTTCTCAGACACCTTCAAAATTGTAAATGTTGCAAGGTCTTATCACACCATAATTTATTTTCAATTCTATTAAGCGCAGCAGTAAGTTTTAGCCTTATTCTTTTTCCTTCCAGAAAATATTTGAAGTAATAAATAGCTCACTGATTGGAGCTATTTTAAACTTAGCAAGTTAAATACTTAACATTCTTTTTCTATGTTCTCCAGTCATCTGGGAAATAAGTGTTCCTTATAAAAAGAACCACACTGAAACAATTCAGATAGTTCAAAGCCTTATGTTGCCTGCCAGAACTTGCTTTAATGTATTTGTTTTGTGAAATTTAAACAAGGGACACAATATTTATATGTGTACCCTATCATTATGCAATTTGTCTTTTTAGAAATCATTCTTTGGGCTAGGCATTTTCAGAGCTATAAAAATGTTTATAAATCAGATTATAAAGTAATACAGTAGATCTAAGTTTGTTAGAAGCACAGGACTGGGAGTCATAAGAACACAGACTTGCTCTGACTTCACTAATGACATTATGGAAGAAACCTTTCTGCAACATTTAAGTTTAAGCATTTGTAGAAAAACAAAGGCAACATCAGCAGCAGGGAGGTGGGGACACACAAATAGATGTGTTCCCTACAGACAGCCTTATCCCTCATAAGCTACAATCAATCCTCTGCAATTTCATTCACCAAGATCCACAGATTTCTTTCTGGGAAGAAACAAGAACTGAACAGCTCATTCAGTGTGGCTAATATCACTTTTATTTTCTCTCCTTTTAATTTGTTAATGAGAAAACAAATAGGACATGATAATCTGCTGTTGAAAACACTAGGATGTTGAATCTCTCTCTTATTTCTTCTTTGTTTGGTAGACTGTGACACCAACACTGGGATGTAGCAAGGATTCAAATGATTGTAAACAGGCTGTGTCTTGGGACATCTAAGCCTGCCATCCTGCTGCCCATCTGAGACTTCCTAAAGTGGGACTGACAACTCAAAAACTAGGCTTATTTGGGATTTAGAAATATTTACTGTGTTTCTGCAGGTAACAACCCCATGACAGCAGCACTACTGTCAAAAATGAGGTGTGCTATATTGCACAAATCACTGTCTAGGCAAACTGCCTTCTAAAAGGCAGTCTGAGTGTGGCCAGCTATGTGCTCAGTTTTTCTAAGTGCATCAAGCAGCAAGTGTATCAAACATTTCTCTGCATCAATCTCCACATTCCCAGTGAAGGAGTTGTTTGACTCATCACGCCTCTACCATTGTAGACACCTCCCCATGACGGGGTATGCTCTCCTTTCTCATTTTTAATTATTTTTGACCCTCACAAAAGCAAATGATTATTTTATTTTTTTGGTAAAGCCATGAGTGTTCTTCTCCTGTCTTCTTTCATGTATGTTGCTTTTTCTAATTGAGGCTTAATTGGCTTTTTCTTCCCTGGATCTTTCCTCTTGGCTTCTTTAAGATGTAAATGACTTTTTTTTTCTTTTCCCCACAGCAATAGGGAACTTCCTGATCACTGTGACCAGTGAGAAGATAACAGGGAGTGGTTGCTCATTAAAACATCCCTCAGCAATCACAGGTGCATCCCTCCCAGTGTCAACTTCAGTATGTCAAACTGACTGAGTGGTTGCTACCTTTGATATTCCTCTGCTGCTGTTAGTACTTCCTTCCCCACATCCTGACACTCAAGGTGTGAGAGGTGTGAGGACAGAACTTGAAATTCGAGGTCAGTGTAAAGGGAACATTGGTTGTCTTTGTTTCTGGAGGGTCATGCAGTCCTGAAGGACAGGGCTCTGCCTGAAACAAAAGCTACACATATAGGTGTTAAATGGCACGATATGCCCATTGCCATCCCTTTCCCAGTGACTGGCAGGGTTGGGGAGACCACAGTCTGACTCCCTGGGATCTCTGTCTTAACCCCACAGAGCCCTGTAATCATCCTTGAATTGCTCAAGATCTCCCTGGCCAGTAGCATCAGTACTGAAATTAATGAGTAGAGTTCTTTTTTTCTGTGAAAAGAGAACAGTCTGTGGGCTGGAGAGTGTATTAAATTTGTTCCATTACTGTGGAAAGGCAGTGCAGAGCCTTAGCACCAGTCTGCACCTGCCTTGGACCAAACTGGCTGTAGCTTGGTTTAGCAGTCAGTAGCTACTGCCTGACCTGTTTTAGCTTCAGCAGTGGGAACTGTCTGTGGTAAAGCCCTAAGAATATGGAAAATTAAATTTTCATCCTTAGGATCCAGGGGCTTATCCAGAAGGCCAATATAGGTGTCAGTAGAACAGTGGTTTTGTGTAATAAATTTACCTGTATTATTAACACAGCTATTCTGTGGACTAGGAGTTTTAGTTTGGACCAGGAGCATGAGTATTACACAACTTGGACTTCTAAATTGTTAAAGCAAAAAATGGGAATAACAATTAATTCTTAGATTCCCCCTAGACCCATATTGATGATGTGTTCCCTTTACCAACAAGATGCAGAGCAGTGTGTCCTGTTCTGTTTTATCACTGTTATCACACTGGGTCTGGCAGCCCCAAGCAGTGACTGGGCCCACTGTGAGCACGCCTCTGCACCAGCTGTGGATTATCATTTCTTATCTTATTATAAGAATTATTTATGGGTAATTCTATTCTGGGTAACAAGTCTGATTAATCTGCCTAAACCAAGCAGTTTGCTTCACTGAGTGTATGAATTTTCAGTGAATAACACTTCATAGTGTGAGCTTCTGCACAATATAACAAACTGAGGGAAAAGGGTCTTTCAAAATCTTCTCCAAGGTATAATTTTTCTGCAGGAGTTTTAGCTACTTGACTGTGAGATAAATCTATCATGCTTCTAATTTCAATGGCATAGACACAATGGCAATCTAAAGACAGTTACTTGTGTTGTGCTAATGCAGCCTGACCCAGAAATAGTAAAGAAGATTGTTCATAATGACAATCTTGCTAAAGATTTCTTAACATTAGTAACAAGATTTTCTTTCAGACCTGCACAAGTAGACTATCACCTCTGAGTGAGTGTACCTATGCTGCTTCTCCAGTGGTGAAGAAACAAACTGGTTTGTGTTTTATAGGATGGAAATGCATAGACAGCCATATGCACACGCAGGTGTGTATTTGGTTCCAGTATAGAACACGAGATTTATTGAAAAAATCCTTTAAAATGAAGCACTACAGGGAAGTAAGACAATATCTGTATCATAGAGTGTGGTTCATGCTGAATGCTTACTAACGCTTGCTTCTTCTGAAAAAAAGACTTAAATAGAGTCACAAAATCATGTTCTGTTTTTCATAAAGTCAATTAACTCTCCTGTATTTTATGAGTTTAACCCCAGCTGGAATCTAAATACCACAGTTGCTCATTTACTCTCCCCTTTCCTGGTGAGATGGAAAGGAGAATCAGAAAAAAAGTTAACACCTGTGGGTTGAAACAGGAACAGCTTTATAATTTAAATAAAGATATAATAATAATATTAATGATAATAATAGTAATAATAATAGTAATGAAAAGGGGAGAGAGAGAGACAGGAATAAATCCCAAGGAAGAAAATCAATGCTCAGTACAATTGCTCACCAGCTGCTGACCAATGCCCAGCCCATCCTGAGCTGTCATTGGCAGCTCCCGGGAACTTCCGCAGATCCTAAGCATGACATTCCATGGTGTGGAATGTCCCTTTGGCCAGTCCAGGTCAGCTGTCCTGGCCATTCTCCCTCACAGCTTTTTGTGCACTTCCTCCCTGGGAGAGCCTGGGACACTGGAAAGTCCTTGACTTGGGGTAAGCACTGCTTGGCAACAACCAAACATCAGTGTGTTATCAACATCATTCTCACACTGAACCCAAAACTGTACACAGATACTGAGAAGAAAATTAACTCTTTCTGTGCTCAAACTAAGACACTGCTTTAACTCAAATAACATAAGAATCTTAAAAACAAATTTCTTAAAGTGCACTTTAGAAGAGGTGTGCAGAACACCATAAGTCATAAGAGGCATTTTAAGCCATGGAAATTCTTCTATGAATTCAAATTGATTTGTTTGTTTGTATATTTTTGATTTTCCTTTCTTACAATATGGCAGTGCAAGTCCTTGAAATTGTTCAAGTCTATTTACACTAAAACACCAGCTGGAGGAAAATTAGTTACATCTCAGCAACTTAGGTGGCATGATATTACCATCTGGACTAAAGAGACATCTGCCCATCTTAATGATTAAACGTATATAATTGCATACATAGAAGGAATGGATGAACTATCTGACATGACATAATTTCTGGATGTTTATGTATATGATGCTTCTCCCATAAAGGATAAGATGCCTGTTTATTTGTTTTTGTGTCCCTTTTTTACCTTAACACTGGGTTATAAACTGCAGAAGTCCAGGAACTTACTCATGAATCCTTTAGTGTTGCCTTTTTCTGTTAGCTGTGTCCCTGAGTAAGGAGCCAGTAAGTTCTGGAACTAGTGTTTGGGGCCCATGGAGATCCTGACTCCAACTCAGGATGTTTCCCAAGTATCTACAAAGATGAATTAAGTTTGTTAAAGTTAGATGGCCTTTTGAAAGTGTCAAGAGTAATCAAAGAGTAGCTAGTTCAACCACATGATGAATGAAAACAGATTTGTACCTGAACCTGGGCTGTCATCCTCGATGGATTCCTGATGCAGCAAAAAGGCAGCTAGGAGTGTATCAGTGCAGAGAATGACTTGTACACACCAGTGCTGGTGCACCTAGTGCAGCAACAAACTTATACACAAATAAAGCTGAAAAAAGGAAAGCTGGACTAAAACCACAACCTGAGCTGCCTCTGAGTATTGGGCTTTTGCTAACTTTGGGCTAAAAAATAGCACTTCTCATCCTATCCACACCTATGACAGCCTCACTAACTTTTAAGATGAATAAACAGTTTTCACTTCAAAATGGACTTCAATATGAGAGGGATAAGAAATGTATAATGCAAATAAAAGGGTGCCTGTGAGTCAGTCAGGTCTATGACTCTAACACAATAAATAATATTTGTTAGCCAAGATCTTTCAAAAGAGTTTTAAGCATTCACTGTATACTACAAGCTACAGATTTGGTACCCTCAGAGTGTCGGTAGAGATTTGGCTTTAAACAATACACGACATTAAGCTTGAAACATCAATATGTGTCAGAGTTACACTTTAGAAGACAGAAGATATATGATTCTTATTGCCATAATGGTTTGAGGTGTAAGAGTTCTAATATCCAAGCTGTATTATCCTCCTTCTGACAGCTACCAAGAACTTGTGTCCTACAGAGAACCAAACAGGCATCTCATTAATCAAGTTTTTCAGAGAAAGCCTGCTCTCAGCTCTTTAGCAGTCAAAGTGTACACTCAAAGAGTTTCTTCTGCTTGGGAGAGGACTAGGGTGCCAGCTACCTGAAAAATATGTGAATATTGCTCAATAGAGGGTGTGCAGTCAAGGGTGTCCCAAAACATTTTCAAATAAAATATAAGTTAAATTAGGTGTGAGAAGGAAAATTATATAAGGGGGCTAAATTAACTCATGGGAATCAACATACACAATTTCCATGGTTTAAATTACAAAGTATCTCTTCATGTTATGAGAAACAAATGAAGAACTTGTGAGAAGGAAGGGAAACAAGGCTGCAATGCAGGAACAACTAGTCAGGGAATTAGGATACATTTATATAAAAAATCCATAGGCAAATAATCGACTTTTTAAAAATCATATTTATTTCATTATTTGAAAAAATAAGGGAAGGTACCTACCTTCATTTAGGAGGGTGGTGCTGGAGCCAATTACCCACTGGCAGAAACTGCAGGAATAATATCTGCATCCCATTTTATCTGATAAAACTTCTCCCTTGTTCTTTGTTCCTGCCTAGGACAAGTTCTGCCTTTTGATGAAAGTGAAAAAGCTGTTTTTGAGTGAGAGGTGGTGCAGGAAGAAGTTGAGGAATGTGGTTTCACTGCATATTCTCCATGCAAGTAAGCAGGAAGAAGAAAGAAAAGAAAAGAAAAAAGAACATTTTATTATTTGAGAGTAAAGAGGTGTCTGATCTGGAATTCATTTTGCTTTTTCCCTTATTTTCCATTGAGATTTTATTTGATCTTCCATATTGTTACATAGAAATTAAAAATTTTAATTAATTTGGTAAAATCAGTGAAATCTAGCACAATTTCTCTAGCATTTGAAGTCTCCAATAGCTTAGTGGAACATTTTTTACTTCTGACTGAAGTGAATATATTTCCAAACTATGCCTCCCTCCTGCCCCAGCATTTCCATCTTTTCAGAATGAGAGATAGTGGAATAATTTTGGATTTTAGAATTGCTTTCAAAGTCCTTGAAAATCACAAGATGAAAAAGCAGGTGCCAATATTTTTTCCTGGAGATCTCAGATTCTTGTTGATCAATAGACCTACAAGCTACAAACCAGCATTCTGTATATTGAGACTCAGGGACAACTGATGTTCTATACATGTTTTCTTCATTTAGACCTGAAATTACAGCTTTATATTTCAGGCAGACTCCGTTGTCTGAATGGTTTTAGTAAGCACAAATCCTACTTTAGTCTTTTTGATACCTGACTTCAATAGCATATTAATTTGATGTTTCACTAGTTTGCTAAACTATCAGTCCCAGCTGTGTGAGGAAACAATCCAGACATCCACCTGTCTTTGTTAGTCTGAAGTTCCTTACCACCAGTTAAAAAAGGTGATAGGGACAGATTCCTAACTCTTAGAATTGCCACAGATTTGGATAGAAACTTTCAAATCAGGTAGTAGAGACAGAAGGTATTTGTCTTGCAAACAAAAATATTTAAGGAAAGTCTCATCATTACAAAAGATTGAGTCAGAAGAGGTATTCCAGTTGCCTGGCATAAAAATGATGACCCACATAACATGAAAATACTAATTTTTTCATTAAAGCAGCAGAAAATCCACATGAACAGCCTCAAACTGTGGCATTTTCTAC
This sequence comes from Fringilla coelebs, assembly GCF_963513975.1. NCBI lineage: Eukaryota > Metazoa > Chordata > Aves > Passeriformes > Fringillidae > Fringilla > Fringilla coelebs. The sequence continues at coordinate 31,094,292 of NC_140032.1, read as the reverse complement.
TATTAGAAGATCTATAACAAGCAACTTTCAAACCAGCATGAAACCTAATTATAGAATAACTTTGCTGTATCTGCTTCTATTCACATCTGTTCAAACCCAATCCAGGCTTTCCTATAACATCAGCATGCTCCTGACCTTTCTTGATGACACTTATGAAAGAATTTACTGCATTTTGAAGACTGATGCTTCCAGCATTGAGTTCTAGGACAAAGCTTCAGTTTACTCTGTTGCAAAAAAAACTCCAAATAGTGTCAAATACGTGACGGATTCGATAGGGTGCCTTTCCATCCTGTACTGACTACTTTCTCTCCTCTCCACAAGGATGAAGTCACTCTTTCTGTGCAGTAGTAGGGGCAGCAGCAATGGGTAAGCTGCAGGCATGTTTACCACCAGTTTATCTCCATTTGCCATTTTGCTGGATGTAGCTATCCTCCTGGAAGGTACTCTTCACACACCTTTACTCATCAGGGCGTCGTCTCTTAAGATTATCTTCGGTTATTTGAGATGAAAACATGCATTTATTTATATTAGTATTAACTCTTCACATCAAGCACTACTGGACCACAAAAATAAAATTTTTAAAAAGCAAGGGACACGGATTCATCACACTCATGAGGAACCTATCTCCACTCAGAAATTGATAATAATGGAGTTGCAGAAGACCTAGAATTTAATTAGTAGTAGCTATTAAAATGAGTTCAAATTGAAGGCTCTGATGTCCATCCTTCTGTCATTACCTGGACATTTCACTCACATACTTTGATTCTCATATATATTGTTAATATGGTTAATATAGAGTTGTGACTCATATAAAATTGTGGTATTAGTAGTGTTTTGCTTTTTCATAAAAATATATAGTGCAAGGGGCTCATACTACATAAAACTTGCATACAAATCAACCATATATAAAATTTGAGAAAAATGTGACAGTTTGTTTTCTTATTATTGCCCTTATTGCAAGAAAGGTGGATGCTTCAGGAACAAGACCTGTGGTGAAAACCACCAAGATTTCAATTCTGAGTTTCTTCTGATACTGATCCAGAAATGATGGTGAGGGGAAGAGGTTAACAAAGCTTGTTTCTGAAAAATGAATGTCATTTTACAGGCTACTTCTATCTTTCTGAACATTCAATCTCTAATGCATGTCCTCTTAAATTATCATTATGGTCTAGAATTATTCAGGCTCTCAAGAAACTAGCTGAAATTTAAGTTGCAATAGTAATTCAAGACCCTTGTTTCTAGAGCAGTGACACACCACTGTAAAATGTAAAATAACACTTTCTTGTCCAAACAGTAGTTAATTGATGTAAAATTAGAACAATTGATCCAACTTTCACTCCTCCCTAGAAGTTAATTTATTTACTTCAAGCCAAGCAGTTTTGCACCATTGGCTTAGAATTTTAACCACTTGAATTCAGGGTCAGACACATTTTTTTACATACTGGATATCTGTTGGAAATGGTTGCTTCTGACTAGTCCAGCATAAGTTTCTTTCCAGTTTCCTACACTCTGGCTTAAACAGACACTAACAATCTCCATGTACATTCTTTTTTGGAGGTTACACAGGCTTGTTAATGTGACAAGTCACCTGAAAGTTTGGTTTTTCAATGCTCAGTTTCTGTTTAAAATTTGCCTACTGTAATCGTTGATACTACAGATGATCCCTGTCTTATTGACTTAATAAACTACTTGTGTTTATTTTGTTGTTTGCACATTGATTTTACAGTTGCTTTCCAAAGTTAAGTAATTTATTTATTAGCTTGAAAGGTAAACACACTTTTCAATTTACCCTTTAGGAATAATAGTATGTATTTTTACACTACTTCCTTGCCTTCCCTGTTTTTCCCCACTTCAGTAATCACCCCTGTATTAATCTTTTCAAAATTTTGAAATTTGTTTCAGATTTTACTGTTTCAGATTTTTTCAGGTTACTGTAAATCCCTTGAGCTGAATACATAATCATTTGTGGAAGGCTATGTTTGTGACATTTCTTACTGTTGCTTGTTACATAACATTGATTTTATTTGTCTTATATTTTTCTGCACAGAATAGTAGTTGTGATGAGTTCCTGCGCCAATATCCTATGATAAGACAGCAGAATAATTAGCTGTATCAAGGCTGTGTGAGTGAGATTGTCTCTCACTTGTCAATAGTGGGTTTCTGTAGCTCAGAGTGAGATTAAAGTCTTCTGAGAACAGCTAAATTAGTATTGCAGGGATTTAAAGTGTTGGGTTTGTTTAGTCCTAATGCCTTAAGACTGTAACAAGAAGCTTTCTGTGACTATAATCAGTGTTGAACACTAACAGTATGGTCAGTGAATGAGCAGATAGTCACAGAGGAATTAGATGGCCTCTCCAGACCTTGAAAAATGTACTGATGAAGCATATACTTACCATTGTCATGGAAAATGTGTTCAAAACAAAAAAACAATAAACGAGACTAATTACCTTTCACCATCACCCTCTGATTTTGCAACTGTCACAGTGTTAAAGTCATCGGGGGAAGAAGCTCTTAAATTATGAAAATATTCTAAACATGTTTAGATTCTCTTTTTTAAGTTGTGTTGTCTTGCACAACATTATTGCTTTCTTTGGGAAAGTTCATTGAAGAGCATCATATTTGGCTTTTATGAGGTCATAATATTTTACATGGTAGAACTGAACAAATAGCAGTTTATTTGTGCAGAGTAGTGATATAGAAGGATCAAAGGTATTTGGGCAGAATGTATTTGTGTGTTTAGAAACTGGTTCCTTTTCAGGCAAAACACATGAGTTCTCAGCTGCTCTTCATTTATGAAAATTTGAAAATACTTATGAAACTGCAGATTTTCGAATACTTTTTGCAGCAGCTTGGGAAAAAAACAGAGACCACTGCTTCTCCCAGCAGGATCCATCTTTATTACACACAGTCCAGTATTTATGTTTTTACTATGGGAAAATTTAAAGAAAGTCTTGGGAGTCTTGTGCAGAAGGAAAGACAGAAGAGCAACACCATCTAACACGCCACATCCCAGTGTTCTGGTAGGCAAAGGGAGAACATTCCCTCGTGGTGTTTATGCCTGCATTCATTCCTCTGGTATGCACCTTTCCCAAGTGAACAGAGAGTTTTTATCAAAGTTAAGATAAGTGTGACAAGTTGCTCTTCTACATTGGACTCTGCTTAAGGCCAGGATGGCTGCTGCAGGCCACTGCTTCTCCATTTTTCACTGGAAAAATTACATTTCTGCGCCACATCTCCCAGATTAATTACCACAGGATAGAGTAGGTTTGATGGGGCTTCATGTTGATTTTGCCATCTTTCAGCTCACCATTTGGTAAAATGAAAATGTCCTGACGGTTCTGTCCTTTCCACAACACCAGAGGATGATATATGACACCTCAAAGCCTAGGCAAAGAAACAGATTGTGAAAAAGTTGTATTTTCCTGCATCTGCCCTTCAAATGTGGCAGACAAGCGTACTTACCTCAGCACAGCTCACTAGTCACTTCTGCCTGAAGTCTTTTTCACAAATTGGTCTCTCCGAGGGACCAAGATGAAGCAAGATCAGGGCCTTTTTGAGTATTCAAAATCTGTAACAGCAACTGTTGCATAGAAGTAAAACCTTATAAAATAAGGGCCTTGTTACCTTTGTAAAATTTTGGCTCAGGCCTGCTACTTCAACTGAGCATTAAAGGACTATGGCAAAGTGACTCAGCTGAATTGGGGGCAGAAAATCAAGTTAGATAACTATTATGGGCTCACGCCATGTCTTATGGTGGTTGGTTGAATTATATTTGTTATACTGAAATGGAATGTAACTGATAATGGGCTAACTGCTTAGAAAGCCCTGGTCTTTGCAATAAAGCAGCTCTCCTTTGCCCCTGCCTGGGGACTCTGCATCACTTTGCTTCATGCAAACAACAACAAAGTGATTCATGACCAAGGCAGCACTTTGAGTGGCTTCATATGAGTTATGTACCTACACCTGTGCAGCCAAGGGTGCTGTCATCTTCAGACGTTAGGAATTCATGATGACAAAGTTCTCCCCACTTTTCAACATTTTGAGGAAAGTTTTTCAAACACGAAATTGTAACTAAGTTTATAAACAGCAGCTTGTAAAGAGTGCATTCTTTGCTTTCCATCTACCATAAAGATGCTGGGGAATGACAGAAGAAGAGTTGGGTACAATAGGGACAAGCTGAAAAGTCACATAAATCAACACTTATTTTTGCAGCTTTATTTTTACTGTAATGGGATTTCTGATGTCACTCTCAGATCTTTCTTTCTATAATTTTTTTATCTCTTTTTTATAGAACTGATGGAGACCTTTTTCAGTTTTCCTTGTCTCTTCATTGTAAAGATAAACTACAGATTGATGAAAATAAAGTATTTTTATACTTTCTGCTGTGCTTACTGCAACAATTTGAATGTTGTCTCTTCTGAAAGGAAGAAAAACTTTGTGACTGGTTAATAGTGAAATTGTATTGAAATCTGTTGTGTTTACTAATTTTCACGCTCTAGTTACACCAGGTTTCACTTTTTTGGAATGAAAACAAATCAAATAACCATTTTGTGGAATCACTGCAATAGCTATAATAAGCAAAGCATGCAAAAAGTTAGGGAAATAATTTTAGTATTATTTATATGTTCTTCATGCTAAGCTAGTGTCTGTTCTTTGTTACTGAACTCTCTCAAAAAAGATTGATGAAATTTCTTAGCAATATGCATTACTCTGTGGTCTTTCAGTACTCTTGCAGTTCTAGCAAGTTTCTACATGCTGCCACGAAGTTATGTGATGCAATTTTACTGAATTTTCTCTAAAGTAAGCAAGACCACATTTGTATAAAACAAAGTCCACATACCCCCTGCCTCAGCAAGCTTCTTTTTGTACTGTAAACATCTGGCAGTATAGGGAGAAAGAAAGTGAAATTTATTAGTAATAGAAAAAGGCATATTTGCAGAAATTATTAAATGCAACACTGGAAAATGAACCAAATTTGTGTTTTGTTCTCTTCAGGGGACTCTGCAATAGGAGTTTCAGCTGGCATGAGCAAGCCTCACTCCCTGCTCAGTAATGCCACAATCAGTGCAGTACGAATGGCTGTCCTTGCTCAAAAATTCTTGCAGCCATTCCAAGAGCCATGATAAGCTTAGCTCTGTTTGCTTATAAATTCATAAACCTCCATTGACTTTACCACCATTTTGAGAGCTCTGCCTCAACATCAGCTTTCTAAGATATGTCTTTTTCCCTGGAGAAATTCGTATTTGCAGCTGACGGAATGGTGAGGTTTTGCTATCTCTTGATTAGAAATTTCTTCAGCTATGATGTTATTACTTTAAAGTTCACTGCAAATAACCCAGATTTGGAAACAGGAGTGAGTTAGGGCATATTTGACTTTTTTTCACTTTCTTTTGATTTTTGTTTTGCTTCAACCCATGAAATTTCAGTGAATTTCAGTGGAATTCAGCGATTCCAGGGAAGGCAAGCCCCCTTAGAAGATATAAAGCCATACTCCTCAGTCCAATGAATGTTCCAGATCTCATCACTGCAGAATTTAAAATTGTAGTTTGGTTTCTGGAGTGTCACCATACCTCTTTTGGAGTTCAGCTGTGTTATCTTAATGTCTTTTATTTCCTCACCTAATATCAAGGTATTCTATTGATTAAAATGTAGTAATTTACTGCATTTTACATATCAATGAAGTAACCATTAAGAAAAATCTCAGACATATTTCCTGTGTATAATTAGTGGCTTTATTGCTGCCATATTTTGAAATATATTTCAATATTCTGTTGAGAGAAGTTTTAAGACAGTTAACTTCTCATTTTGGTATGTCTTGCTATAATGACGAATAACCTATGATTGCTCCTTTTTAATTTTTTTAGGAAGTTTTTATATGGATATAAGCACTGCAGTTGGATTCTAATATATCCCTAACTATGAAGCACTGACTATTTGCTTAAGAGCTGTGGGGGTGTTAAATAAAGTTTATAATTATTAGTGAGTTTGGTTTTTAAAATTTATTTTATGACACAGCATAGTAACAAAGCTAAAATAATTCTTTAAAAATCAATCACTACTATACAGACTGTATATCCTTTATTACTGTTTGTGACACACATATTTCAGCTGAACAAAGCCTGAGTTTCTAATCCTTTTACATGAAGCTGAGCATAGCTTAGACTGCCTTTTGTCTAAACTTTTTTGTACTTTAAGGGAAGGTACTTTTCATAACTCAGGCACACTGTGCCACAATCACACATCACTTTACAGGTGTAGAGATGGTAGGATTAGTCTTTCTAGGAAAATCTGTACCAGGTCAGGCTAGAAGGAGAGAGAAAAGGCAATGTATACTTCTGAATATCTTTTCAGCCTCCTGGAACTAGACTCCTGAGATCTGTGTATTTAGAGATATTAATAATTTTTTTCATGTTCTTTTCCTTCCAGGGCTTTTTCCATCCCCTGGCATGATTTCCTATTTTTCCTTATACTAACTTTAGTTGTGACAGCCACAAAAATATATCAAAAGACCTTTCAGTTTTCTTAATGCTGTTCAATTGTTAAAAATCAATCAAGGAGAATGTTGATCATCCACATGGATGTAATCTGCTCTGTAAAGAAAGAAATATGAATCAGAGGAGTTAGTCTGCTGCTCATCTTGCAATATCATCAGTTTACCACCATTAGTGCTGTGATTGTTTGAACTGATGATCTTAGGTCTTTTGTCACACCCCTCTAAGGGATTATTTTGAAAAACTGGTTAGAATATTTTGCATGACTCAAATCTCACTGCCAGGAAAAAAGGTGGAACAGTACAGTTTGCTTTATGCATAGTTTATGTTTCAATTACCATCAACAAGTTGGTTTTGGTTGTTTTTTTTAACAAAACAAAGTTTAATTTAAAAATACCAGTTTAATAGAAGCTGAAGTGCTTAGTATGAAACAATCTGGGCTTGATTTCACTGGGAAAGGTCTGCTGAAGATACTAAGAAGCATGAAAACTTTTGTTAAGACAGTTAGGAAAGCTGACTATGTCAGTCATGTTTAATATTAATTCTTTCTGAGTATTTGTGTTCAATAAATTAGAGCTGTCTACTATGAAATACACCTCTCTTCAGTGTTATTCAATACTAATGAGATTATTTATTCCACTAGAGGACAAAAACCCATTCCTAATTATTCCTATTTTAAATCAAAATATCTCATGCCAGATCAATATTTAGCTGAAATATTCACTATTACTTCTTCTTCCAGTTATGCTTTAGGATACAAACTGGCAATATAATTAAACTTATTTGATCTGTGATATGGCAGGAAGTAAAAAGATCTGAAAAGAAGTCATCTACTGTCCCAAAAAACTTTTCTATCTTTGACATGAGTGAGTTAAATTAGTCAGTTTAGTGATGCTAGTCCATAAATTGTCATAAAAAATTATTGTGCAGTTAGAACTGTGCATTATTCTTTGCACAAGTACACCTAATAAGTGGGAGCACATCCACTTTCTAGATACTCAGAAGCCAAACACACTATTATTTTGGCTTAATTTTCAGGACTCCTGCTCAACTTGATGAGAAAAATCTTTTCCATTTTCCACTGGCCACAGTCTTCTCCTGGCTCACTGGTAATAACTGTGGCATTATGCCAAGGAAACTTTCAAGTTAAATGTGATTCCCATGTTCCATTGAAGGAAGTTCCATTTCACAAAGAGAAGTTTCAGAGTTTTTCTCCCTCTAGAAATTATTCAGCCCAAGATCAGGGCAACCCCCAAAATTCTGCATTGTCAAGTAATAGCTAAAATAGCATGACTTATTTTTCTACATATACTTCTAACTTTAAGGAAAGTAACTTGCAGTGATTTAAAGATCAGTCCCCTAATACCAGTCAAAATAGAGCCTTTTTCTTTTAAAATGTTTATTTCTGGCAGTTAAAATAGTGAGCTTCATGTGCTTCATTTCCAGAGTGCTGGAATAGTTCCTTCTAAGAGGCATCTGCTAAAACATTTTCTATCAAGAAGAAAGGAAAACCTCTGTTCTAGCCAATTATTTCCCATCCCTCTTATTTGATCATCTCCAGCATCGTATGGAAGCCATCACTTTTAGAAAGTTAAAATCATATTTGTACCAGACAAACTGACTCCAAATATGGATTTTATTTTTGGACACCACTACATTTGACATGATCACTATAATAAGCCATTTCTTATATTTAAATTGCAAACAATTCTGTGGTAATTATAATACAACATATTCTTCATCATATGTCTGCCTGACTTGGGTAGTTTTCAGGATAACAATTGTCCAAAAAGCTCTGGTGCAGTGTGAAAAAGTCAAACAGATGGAAAGTTTTAGTTTATTTTAGTGTATTTCTAACTTTTATTTCACTAAAGCACAGGGCAATAGAAAGTTTAAGTGTTAAATGACTAGTCACAAAGGCAAACAACTCATTTAAACTCCTGGTGTGGCAACGTACACAAAATTATGGTAACATCAATAATACAGGAAAGAAATTAGGTGTTTTTAAGAGACCTGAAATTATTTGATGGAGCATTTGCTGCTTACAGCATGAAACAATAGAAATGAAAACTTTTATGAGTCTGCCCATGTAACATACCAATAAAACAAGCACTTGAATATGAAAGTTTGGGTAATTTCACATTTATATTTGTGAAAGGTTGATTTATCCCAAGGTAATAGAATTAACATTGCAGCTATCCTAGATGGGTAAAAGCATTTCACTCTTTGCTTTTCTTTCACATGTATTCCAAGATTTATTTTTTTTCTTTTCTGCAGTAACTGATAGAAACCTGTGGTGTAGTTAGTCATCTGAAGTATTTCAGGGTTTTAACTCAGAATCTGACTGACTAATTGTCTGACTTTGGTGCACTTGAATTTAAAATTTCAGACAGTTCAAATATTACCAAACAAAATGACCATCCAAAAAAAAGGATCTTACTGAGCATCAAATGCTCAGCTGGAATGTCATTTCTCTGCTAATTGATTAAAGACAAACAGAAAAATCAGCTGGGCTTAAACTGCTCAGATCTGGATCAATAGACATCAGAAAAACTATGTTAGTATTACAACTTTCTGTAATGGGAATGTGGGTTGAGATAAAATATGATGAGAATTATTAAAATGCGAATAAATTATGTATATATACATTAATAATATTAAGCTAATTTCTTCTTAAATATTTGAATTTTTTTTCTCATTTAAAATTAAGCTACATGACTAATATGGAAATATCACAGTGAAACACTTAATGACTTTCAGCAGAAATTGAATACAGACTAAGTAAAACTGCTGTTTCTGTTTACCACGAGGCATTTCAGATCAGCAAAGTTTGAAGCATTGGGATTAAACAGGGCAATATATGTGAGAAACAGAAGATGTTAGTGAAATGCAAGAAGGCAAATGTCTCTGAGAAGGCCAGACTAAAATATCTTAATTTTTTACTAGCAAGACTGGGGAAGAGATACTAGATAAATCTTCCTGATAAAATGATGGTTAGTGTTGGTTTCTTGTTTGCTAACTGCGTTACATGAGAGGAAAAAAAACGTAATGGGCAGGTCAAGGAAACAGCTATAAACTCCTCCTGCCCATTTATTAGTTCTGAATAATTTTAATAGTGTTGATAAAAGTGATTAAAATGACTATATTTATTAAATTACTGCACTTTTTGAGTAAACTAGAGTAAGCCTAAAATGCTGCTTTACGAGTGCTTAACAAGGCCAAGGTTTTGATGATGTTTGTAGCAGCTTTGACAAACTGAAGGAAACAAAGGCAGAAAAGGCTTGTGTTTTCCCCGAAATATTGGACAGAAAGAAGGGACAGGGAGGTATATATGGAATTAAATTAGGTTGGCAGGCTCTCAGGGGATAGTCTTTTTACAGTGTATGATGTATGTTATGTCCTAGCAGCGTTCTCCATCTGTTTGTTCAATGTACATACACTTGGGTAGAGAACCTTTTAAGACATTTCTTAGATGTCTACGTAATTGAGGGAGGTTTATTTTGCAGAGGGTTTGCAGGAGAGCTTAAGGATAGTTCAACTACATTAATACTTAAGATTTATTTCCTATGGTACTCTAGTCTCCAGGCAAGAAAAATCAATAAGGTTTGGAGCCTTGTTAGGATTTTGGAGGAAAATTGTCCTGCCTACCTTTTCCCATCACAAATAACAATGCTCTGTTTTGAACTTCCTTTGCTGCCCAAGTTTCTTACTCCTACTTAGGACATGTAGTGTGTATGACAATTTCATACAGGACGAAGAAAGTGTCCATAATAGACAGGCCAGACTTTGCCTTGCTATCACTCAGCAGAAACCCAGAAGCATGCCTTTTAGACAGAAGTGGATGTCTTAGTTCTGTAACTCATACCAGCACTTCAACTGGAAAGTTAAAATGGGAATGGTGTTTCTTCTAGCTGCTGGAACTATCCTGACCACATCTGAAACCATGACATATAGAACCACAGCCAAGTTTTGAAAGTCAACTTGTTGACAATTTTGGATTTGTATTCTTTTCACACAGAACAAAATTTAAAGTTAAAAACTAGACTAAAATAATGATGGAGGAAAGGAAGGAAGCTATTTAAATGAGATATATTTCTTTTATGTCAACATCAGAAACATTAGTTTTTCTCTCATATTCTGACACTAGAATATAGGTTCAAGCTTTCCCACTTCACAGAAGAACAATGGCCAAAGAACAGGATATTTGTATCTAAGAATACATTAAGCTGAAAAGGCAATTCAGAAATATAATTCAGAGTAACATGCTACAACCACCACATAGAAAGGGGAATACATGCAAACATTTCTACAGAGAAGAGCTTCAAACAAACTTTGTTGAGAATAAAAATACAAATAAATTAGAAACAGAAACATTCAGCATTCACATGACTGAATGGGCCACATTATTGATTCTTGAGACCCTAGAGCCTCTGATTTTAGAGCACATTTGCAAAAGGCTTTTCTTAAACTTGGGTATCCATGAATATTGGCATAGTTTTGAAAGAACCCACAGGCATAAATCCAAGTACATTCAACATTACTATCTTTTCATGTTTTGTCTCTCAATTCAGTTCAAATTAAGTTTTATTGTAGCTTTTGTTAGTGCTCAGAAGTACCAGCCAAATTATGCCAAATGTTTTCCAAAGATAATTTTGCTCTTTTCTATATGTTGATCCTAACTGTAACTATTGCAGTGCCCAAGTATTATTTTGATCTCAAATTGATGAAGATTTTGCAGTCCTGAAGTACAAAAAGTCATATGATGACTGCTAATTGGAACTTTGAATTTCATCTAGTGCAAGAATGGAAATAACAAGTTTGTCATAAGACATTGAAGTAATAAGCTTATTTTACACATTTGTATATTTAACTGATTTAAACTGCTAGAATTTGTTCATGATTATCTAATTAATTTCAAATGTAAAGATAACATTGCTGTCAAACTATGCTGACTTAATTTTCAACATGCTTTTAAGACAGAAGTAGATGAACCTCAAGCTGTTCACTGTTATGCTTCAGTAACTATATACTGACACATTTCAGCAAATAGTAGAGACTTTTTCTGTTTTATGCATGTGACAAATAGATCTGTGTTCAACTCATGTACGGCTTTGTTTAAAAGGAGCAGAGGTTTTATAGAACAGAGACTGCATAAATAGAATTAGTCCTATCAAAAAAATATAGTTGAATAATTAGATTGGATTTCACCTTCCAATTTGACAATTCTGTGCACATTTAATTATTTCATTTCACAAAATACGACTTTTAATTAATTTTAACCTTCAATTTATTTACAGAAAAATATCCAGGAGAGAAATTTGTTCTGACAGACCAATATTAAATAATGTTCCAACAATGGATTTTTTTTTAATAGGGTCATTATATCAGATGGTCAAGTTCAGATTATGCGTGTCTATAACTAATTAAAATACCCTGGAAAATATATTTTGAAAATAAATGCAGTTGTGTGCCAAAGTTTCAAATATCTATCAGATTCTGAAATAAATACTAACACTTGTTGTAGTAAAACAACTTTGCATTTGCAGCTAGCCGTCAGTCCTATAGAGAGGTCCGAAATCTCATTTAAACAGACATCCTTAAATTCTGTAGGAGAGATTCAGATCACAATTATAGCACTACATGTCCAACACAACTCCATTGTCTTCTACTGGATTTTTTCCAAGGAGACTGACATCAGAGTCAGGCTGGCTGGTTTTCTGTGATAGTCTGGCAGAGTTAAGCTCCCCTGATGTTTACTGCTGGCTCCTGCAGTACTTCAGAAATTCTTACAGTGTCTTAAGGAGGGTAATAAATGCAGGGGTTTGACCTGTTCTCAAGTTTTGTAGAGGCTGGTACACTATGGAAAGCAGAGTTGTCTGGTGTCTTCTTTCTACAGAATATAGGTGTGTTTCTCAGATAAGTACTGAAGAATGATACATTTATTTTTTGTGCGCTCTGAAACTTCATTCATCTGCTGATGACAATCCATGATAACCAGTTAGCAGAATAGTGATGAGCAATGATGATAGATATTTTCCCATAAGAGTCAATCTGCTGAAAATAACATGAATTTATCTTAATTTATGTCTCTTTTCCATATCCTTTCAAAATGGGAAATATTCCTTTGAATAGGATGCACTCTTTCCTACAGAATTTTAGCAATTTCATTTAACAGCTCATCTCAGTATGTGATTTGATGCCAGTTGCAGTATTTTAAGTATATTCTGTGGCATTTTACAATCTATTTAACACTGCGTTGAAAAAAAATCTTAATCAATTAGTTTACTCAATTAATTTCTGATTAGTAGCCAGAGACCCTATCAACTGTATCAAACTGTATTCCAACTCACTAGAGAATACTCACTCTGTGAGCTAAGTTGAGACTACGTTTCACACTTCCTGACGGTTTTTCAGGCTTTTTTACAGTGGATTTCTGTGCTTGTGCAGTTTGCCTTTTTATTCATGGACAGAATCTGAAAAGGGTGATAGAAATTAATATTACTCTTCAAAATAGGAATTGAGATGTAGGATTGTCTACCATGCCATTCATGAATATGAAAAGTGTCCTAGACAGAAAAATAAAAGAAAGATGAGAAACAAATTGTGAAGGGAAAGTATTAAAACACAGTGAATGCTGATGTTACATGGAAAAGCCTAATCAATGTTATACAGGTTTGAAAATCTAAGTATGTCCACCTATTTGGAATCTTCTTAGGAATGTGACTAGAACTATGCTCTGAAAGCAACAAGACCACATTCTTTGAAAAGGTTTTGTTACAGTGAGATCAGCAGTGTGCCGGAATGCAGCCTCTCTATGCAGGGAAGAGCAGGTTCACAGGCATCTGACAAGACTGCATTGGACAGATAAGCATAAGCTGCTTAACAGGGTATGAGCAGTCTTGAATCTTGTCCTTAGAATTATTTTAACAAATTATTCTTCAATGTGAAATATGCGAGCATTCGCTGTAGCTGTCCATCCCATATGCTGCTGAGCTGTTAACTGTGTTCTTTAGGAGATGAGCTGAATCTGTTTATAAAGAAGACAACAAATGTAAATTTCTTACTCCAAAATATTTTAACCTCTACTTTTTTCTGTCTTCCCAGAAAAGGATATTAGTGTGCTCTCACATCAGAGGCTGGAATGCAAAACCACTGGAATAGTAGAAATATAGTTTTACAAAGAGGAAATAAAATATTATATTGGCAATTCTTTCCCTCCACAAAAATCTAAATCATCATTTACAAAAGCTGAAAATCACTGTTTTGACAACTAAACTACTATATAAAAAGGGATAAGGTCTCAGTCATGTTTTAGCATATAAAGAATATTGCATAAATATGGTTAAACAAATCAGAGTTACTTAGCTAACATATGATTTTTGAACATGCAGTTGTCTGTATCCATCCAAGTGGATGTTCCCAGAATGGAATGAAGCATTCTGGGTTCTGTATGCAGAAAGTAAGTTTGAATTAATTGTTCTACATTTCTGAACTTGTCAGTATGTGTTAAACCTCTCTGGATCATGCCCCACCTCACAGGGGACTTATGTTCCTATTTTTCTGGTCTTACTTGGTTAGGACTATTCTGTACAAGCATAAATACTGAATTGCCAGCACAGGGGAATTCAATGGACAGGGAGGGAATTACCTAACTCACTCAGGCATGCCTCAGAGGAGGCAATTTGCTTTGGTTAAATCTCAAAAAAAGAGATATAAAGTCTGTCCAAGTCTTCTGGTTCCAGACACCATGCTGACATTTCAGTGAGATATGTGCTGTTTCCACTGATGGAACCACATGCTGCACCTTGGAATCCTAATTTTTTACACTTCTGGAATAGAGATATGAGTATCAATCCAAGTCTACCTTTTACTATTTTTTCCTCAAATCTCTGCAGATTCAAAGGAGGAAATACTTTAGGAGTCTAATCCAAAAGTTGTAATTCCTCCTGCTTGCATAAAAATTAATCTTCCAAAGTTCTTCCAGAAAATATTTTTTCATTTAGAAGTGACTCTGAACATCTGGTTTTGGATAGGATTTTTGCTAGTGTAATCAGTGGATTTATTTATAGACATATTTTTCCAGAAGAACCCCTTGTATGCTTGAATATGGATTTATCCAAATGATCTTGCAATATTTGTAAGATCTCTTCTTTTGCCACCTTTGACTTGATTTCATCCCTAGTGTTCTTTTCAGTTTTCCTTGTGTGATTATGCAGGAGTTGTGACTGGTTTTCAAACTGACATTTCTATTCCTCCAGTAAAAAATATGCTTTAAAAAAATAACATTCTATAGCTTGCAGTTCTAGCAAACAAAAGTACAGATTATTTAATCTCTGTTGAATAATTTAATTGTAGGTATAATTATTTTAGGACAGTTTGTCAGCAGATAGGTCAAAGAGGGGACGGATCTATCTTCCATGTACAGATACTATGCATTCTGTAAGAATAGAAGGATGAAATATTAAATGTGAATTTGAATTTCTTAACTTTTTTTTTCTCATTTTGTGCCATACCCCTACTGTTTTTCTAGCTTAATTGCCTGCTGGTAATTTGTTCCAAGTAGTTTAAACAACTGTCTGTACTGCAAATAGGAGAGTTTATTGATGGTAATAAAGCTCTGTTACAGATTTCATGTAATTTTCCTTCATTTTTTTAAAAATATTTTTTAATTTACATCTTCCAAGCACCGTGACTAAGAGCTGCAGAAAAAGACTTTGCAAAACTACTGTGCTATGTATCATGAGAGATCATTCTGAGACACAATAAGGAAGATGGGAAATTCTATATAAATTAGGGATCTTACAGGCCTTTGCACTGACAGGTTCCTCTTGTTTGTTAATGCCACTTGTGCTTCAGCATAAAATACAAGTTTGGTTTTCCACAACGGAATGCAAACAGGCATAAAAAGATGTAAAAAGATATTTTTGATATAGGATGATATTAACAACTCAAAAATTTACTACCTGCATGAATTAAAAAAAAAAAACAAGAAAAGAATGTGCAACCAAAACACAAAGTCTTTGCTGCAAGAAATGCTAGAAGTAACACTACGAAGCAAAAAAACCCACAAAATAAAACTAAACAGAAAAAAAATTAATGAAAATAATTTTCTTTTGCAATCTCGCTTTCATTTATTGAGAGTCATCAAATCACAGAATATCCTGAGTTGGAAGGGACCCACAAGGATCATCAAGTCCAACTCCTGTCCCTGCACAGGACAGCCCCAAGAGTCACACCAGGCACCTGAGAACGCTGTCCATACTCCCTGAGCTCTGTCAGGCTGCTGCTGTGACCACTTCCCTGGGGAGCCTGTTCCAGTGCCCAGCCACCCTCTGGTGAAGAGAATTTTCCTAGATTTAATGTAAACCTCCCTTGACACAGCTTAATGCTGTTCCCTCAGGTCCCATCATTAGTTAATAGAGAAAAGAGATCAGGGCTTTCTCTTCTGCCTCCCGTCATGAGGAGGCTGCAGACTGTAAAAAGGATTTCTTGCTTCTTTGAGTGTAAACTACTGATTGCACTGAAAAAAATCCTCCATTTAAGCTTGCTGCTCTGACCCAACATGAAATCCCAAAATATAAGAGCATGTTATGCAATGCTTTTAGTATTTCCTTCGGTATGTCAAAAAATGGATTCTTAGCATTCAAATGCCTTCTATTATTTGTTAATCCTTGAGCTCTGGAGGGCATACTTTGTGAAGAAGGCTACAATGTACCAAGAGACATAACATTGCCCTAAAGATCATGGAGTTGAGATATAGTCAATTTTTCACCTTTTGTGAGACTCCAAAAGAACAATCTCAACAGACCTACCTTTTTAGAATAATATTTTATTGTCATCCTATCATCCAGAAGTACAAATTAGCCATATATATAATTATATTGAAAGAATTTTGTTGACATTACCTAAAGGGAAAAAAACTCGATTTTGAAACTTCAGATAGAACCTAACAAAAAGAAACTCAGGAGTACGCATGCATCTATAGATAATTAAAAATATTTATATATAAATGATTAAATTGTTTGGGTTGGAAAAGACCTTTAAGATCATAAATTTTATTTTAATTATTCTATAGTGCTGCTAATTTCAAAATTAGAGTGCAAAAATGGGTATGTTATTGCTTTTTTTTTCCTTTTTTTTTTTTTTCTTTATGGTCAAATTTTGTTCTTTACTGCTCAGCACTATTTCAAAGAGTCAATCTAAAACAATCATCTAAACGTCTTTTGAACTTATTTTCATATACTCATATAGAGCTCTGATCCATAAAACTTCTGCAGTTCTTTAACTTTATGAAACGTCTAGCTCACTTCAAATCACTGGAAAATGAACTGTTTTTAAATTAGGCATATGTCGAAATGTGCATCAGAAAGGAGCCTTACTTGGTCATCCTCATGAACTACTGCCACATTGTTGAAACCTTCCATACTGAAATACTGAAAAATGATGGCATGGATATACTCCATGCAATCTCCCATGAAATATTCTGTTGTTCTCAGCCTTTAGTTTGCTTTACTATTTTCTGGTTTCCTTGTCTTCTCAATGTTATCCTCTGTTTGATTCTTTCCAAGTTATCTTCCATCTTTTCAACAATTACCTTTATTTCCTGTGTCTGGACACTTAAAAATACAGAGGAGATTAATTTTGTTTTCTTTCCTTTATACTTTTCATATCTCCTATTACTTCCCATCATATTTCTTCAGTCATGAATTGCATTTGTAACAAATCATAGCTTGTCATAAGTGATTTAACGTGTTCATATGATTTTATAATACTCATATAGATTGCATATGAAGATTTTGTATCCACCATCTACAAAAGGCTCATCAACTATTTTTCAATATTCCCTTCTTCCGAGATTATTTTAAGAAGCAGTTTTCTTCAAGAAAAGTCTTTCCTTAAGGGATGTTTCTTAAGATTCTCCACAATCCACTTTCATGTCAAAAGGGATTAACACTGACTTCCTTGTCCAAAAGAATCGTATAACTGATGAAATCTTAAGGGCAAGACCTCAGATGAGATATATGGTAATGAAGGCAAAAGATGCTGAGGTTGTGGTCATTTCTTTTTGAGCCAGGAGGTGATAACACGCAGTGTGAACATAACAAACTGCTGTCTTCACCCAGTACCTATTGTGTCTCTCTTTGTGTCAAATAAAATGTTTTTAAACTAAACATTTAGGCTTTATTTAGCTATCTGAGTATCTGCAATCAGCTTTAATCTTGCTCTGTAGCACAAATAACACATTTATGTCCACTACTCCAGACATTTAAATAGACATAATGGTCTCTAATACTGAGGAAACGTAGTAGTTTAGTAATGGTATTATTCAATTTTAGTACTCTTGCTAAAATCAGGTGCTGCTTCTCCTCCCCTCTCCTGATGGAGGCACAAATGGAAAAGATCATGGGTTGAAATAAGAACAATTTACTTGAAATGACAATGAGATAAGAAAAAGAACTATAACAGAAACAATATGAATAATAAAAGGTATAAAAAAAGAAACTATTTACATGAAAAGCCCCCAGCAATGAATAATATCAGGCTGCTCCTTCTGCCATGTTTTCTTAACTGGAAAGACTCCCTTTTCCCCAGAGGAGAGTCCCCCATCCATCCCTGGCAATGACATGTGGTGGCATAGAATAACCTCAGGGACCTGGTCATGTCCTCTCCTGGCTAAAAATAAACCTGTCCTGCCCAGAACCAGGACAGAAACTTTAGTGTTTTGAGAACGTAGACAGAGGTAAAAATCCTGGGTTTTTTTAAAGGGAAAAAATACAGAATTTGTCAAGTAAATAATTTAACAAATATTCTTTGAATAGCTGTTATTTTCAGGTCCAGAGTGCTACTAAGTTAATTTGGTGTTGACATTCTCTGCAACAACAAGTCTTACAGGATTTATTTTTTAATATAAATTATCTCAAAACTCTATCTATTATTCATAGTAATAGCTATCTCTCTGGTTGACAGCTTGAAGAAAACGATTGCTTTATGGCACTGAGAGAACATTTATTAAATACTTGCGGCACTTGTTAATCTCAATATATTTTTCAAAGGTTATACATTTAATGTAATTCCCAAACCAAGCTTGAGTAGCAGACAGGAAGTTAAACAAATCTCTGCCAAGATAAAAGTATTTCAAAGCAAGATTGAAAATCAGAATAACAGTTGAAATGCAATTATGAACCAGGCCAGAGGTTTTATGAGCTTCATGCACACAGGAAGTCAACAGAAGTACACAGAAAAATTATCCTGCACTTCAATGAAAGCTGAATCCTAAATGAACAGTGGGTGGAGGTAGGGATGTGTATGCCTTTTGCAATAGTACAATGAGATTTACATGTGACTTTCTCTTTCTTCAGGGAGACTTTGCTAGTTTATTGGAAAAAGTCATGAAAGTAAGCTCATAAGATGGTTACACAAAAGAACATATAATTACTTACATTTTCAATGTGGCAAGATAATAGGCAATCTGAATTCAGCTACAGTTTAGAGAGAGCTCTTAACGTGAAACAAAAGTTAGAGATTTCACTTTTCTCTAAATTTATGCATTGCAAGTAGAGTTTTCCAATTTTTTTTAACAGTAAGATACAAAGAATTATTCTCTCCACAAAGCTCATCTTCCCTTCTAATAAAAATTTAACATGGATCCCAGTGAAGTGTGGAAGGTGAAGGTCAAATTCTCTGTTTTACTTACCACCACTCAATTTTACACATCTGGTCATCAGGTGTACAACGCTTCACACTTGCAAGCACACAACAAAATCCCTTCCATTGATTTTAATTTTGTTTTCTTTAGTGCAATATCAGGGGAAAAAAAAACCTGATTACTATCCATACTTTTTCACTGTGAACCAAAAACCAAGATACATTTGATCCCTTTCTTTTTTGTTTTTTTATATACAGGTTGTTATGACACTTCTATATTTGAGGGAAAGAGTATCACTCTAAGCAGAGGTGAACCTAATTATTGTCCATAAGTATGAATATATGAATGCACACAAATGCACATAAATAGCAGAGTTATAAAAGATTGCCCTGGCATAGTGTAGCCCTGCAGTCAAGTGCAGTAATTTTTTTTTATTTCTGGCCAGGAGTTTGTAATTAACTTATACACACAGCTCTTGGTAGGCTGTGGCAACCATGCCTTGTATAACTCTGTCAGAATAGATCACCTGTGATACAGGACAAATTTTTTTGGTGGTTCTTTGGGTAAGAATGACTTGAGACAATAGTTTGCTTGAATGCTGGCTTCATCTATAACAAATTTATAGATACTCTGAAATTCCCCATTCAACAAAATGCTCTTCCAACTATGGTCTAGTCTCCCATAATATGGTGACAGACATATGCTGTAATTTTAACCAGGAATTACCTGTCAATCTAGTCTGTCCATCTTATATTAAATTAAATGCTCTCCAGTTTCTTCATAATATCGCATGATTTAATTAAATTCTAACGAGCAGGCATAACACTAACTTACTTTAAAAGCTATTTATGCAATGAAACAATCCCAGTTCATTATGGCTAAAGAGTCCCTGCTATATCTTCATGTCATTTTATCTTGTCAACTTTTAATCAGTGGCAACAACATGAGAATACTTTAATTTCTGGAAAGTTAGCTGCCATTAAATGATAACTTAATTTGAATTACCTTGATGCTCAAAGATAAGTGCTATTTAGAATTTTTATTTATCAGCAATTTTTTCCTATATATTGTCTTGTGTTTAGACTTTTAATTTGGAAAAAAAGGCTTTGATGGATGCCTAATAATTTTCTATTACTTTTTTGTATTGGTAAACCATTAACAAAAAGTATATATTGAAGCAGATTGTAAGATTTATTTCAGTTCAATTTGAACATGAAGAGAAGACAGGTCTTCTGAACAGATTTTTCTTCTTGTATGCCTTGATATCTTTTTAGTGTTAGCATTAAACATAAAGTGATGCATTCTTGGGTTTATCTTACACTTACTTACTTACTGATTATGTGTTCTCACAGTCCTTCCTGAAGTCATAAAAACAAAGAAAATGGAAATAATGCTATTATTTTTGACATGCTATGATTTTGGAAGCATATAAATTTTTTTTATTTAGGGATCACTTTCTTTTGATTTGCATTAAACACCCTTTCACATCTCCCAAAGAATCAGTAAGATAGAAGTTAAAAAATGGAAAAGCACACATTTTACACCCCACTTCTCACATTACCTGCCTCACAGCCCCCAGAGCTGGCACCTGAGACATGGCCTAAACCATATGTGATTTCAATGTATGTGGTAATCCACAAGTAAAAAATTTGTTTTTAAAAAGATGATTATTGGGATGTAAAATTGACCATTTTTGTTAATCAAACTTTTTTTGATGGGGTATTCATCTTCACATCATGGGTTACAAGCCCAGCACATCACTCCAGGGTTGACATGTAAAAGTTTAGCTATTTTTTTAAATTTATTTACCTGCTTTTTAAAAATCTTAGTATTTTTGAATTCCAAGGAACTTGACTATTCTTCTTCCTCATGTATCCTAACCTGATAAGATGTTCCAGATGCAGCTGAAAAAGAAACTTAGAGAAAATATTGCTTCTTTATTCTATGTCATGATGACATTCATTTTTCTGCCAATTCAAATGAAAAACTTCTATCTGATGAGTTGCTGCATGTAGATCTTTTCCAGAATTTCCAGACACCTCTTTTTTCCATTGCATATGTACTTAAATATACTCATTTATACATATATATACACATTTCAAATTACTTTTCCCATCAACATTATTTTTTCTTTTAAATTTCTTCACCATATGGAGATACTGATTAGTCAGTACTGTTTGTCATGTCTGAAAGCTCTGCCTTCTGGAGAAACCAAGAAGCATCCATATAGCAGTAAAGGAGTTTCATAATCCATCTCTTGACCTATCAGTTTGCTGCCTAGTTCTTACTAGGCTTATCACAGGCACACCATGCAGGGCTGGCCTGTAAAATAATTCCAGATTTTTGTAAACGTGGAATGACTCTAATCTCACCGAAACAATTTTCTCTAAGCTATTCTACGCTCAGTGAAATGGTGAAAACATCCGAGTCTACATTTCTTTACTTCTTGTGCTGCAGGCTGTCTGCTTGCAGATACTTTTTTTTTCAAAAGATGGCTTTACATACACATTTAGGAGCAACTGCCTTCAGTGGTGGCTGAGGGGGTGGTGGGGAGGAGGAGGAGAGAGGGAGTAGGGGAAAATGACATAATTATACCAAACCCAGACTTTAAATAAACTGGAGAAAATGTTGATAAGCCTACTCATTCTCACCAAAACGTACACATTGACTTTTCCACTGTCTCTGAGATCCTCAGAGTATCAATTTTAGCAACCATGACTGGAAATTTTCTTCAGCTACAGCCACCAATCACCAGCACGTGGGAGAAAAACATGTTAGAATTGACAAACATTCTTAGGGCATGTCACACTGTCTAAACAAAACACCCATAAACATATGCCTTCTCTTTTGCATCTCAAAATAGCTTTTCTCAGCAACAGAGGAAAAAAAAAATACATTGAACTTTGGTGAACCAAAATTATGTGGCACATCATGTTTTGTTCTGTGCACGTATCTGTCAGCTTATGCCACATTCAGAGTCTGCCATCAATGACAGGAAACTATGTGCACACCCCTTGACTGCTCGTTCGTGCTGCTCTGAACCAAGAGTGGAAGCTTGCAGGGATGGAAAGAAGGGATGGAAAGAAGCAGCATTTGTTGTTTGAGAGAATTGTTTATTGCAACGCAGTCCTAATCCAGAACTTCTGTTTCTTCTTTGTGTGTGTGCTTGCACACATATGTGTGCAGACAGACACAGAGGGGTGTTTGAAAGAGTGGGAGAAGAGCTCTTCAGAGCCTGCCCTCCCAGGCTGAAGGCTGGCATGAAGATGGTAGGTTAGATGACCCAATGGACTTGCTGCATCCTAAGCACAGGTGAGAGACTGGACAGTCACTCAGAGCACTGGTCTGATAGGGGCTTACTCGGGACTTATTAGATAAGGAGTGCCCGGCATGGGTTATGGGTGAATGCTGAGCACAGGGGCTCCATGACAGAGAAAGCTGCTAAGATCAGGCAACAAGAAGATCTACTGAGCACCAGCAAGTGGGAATGAGGATAAAAAAGGGAAGAATAAAGAGCTGGCAAGGAAGTATTTGGATTATGGTACAGGCCATGTGGTAATCATAAAATGTGTACTTGGTATTTGAATTAAAATACGTGGTTATACAGAGTTGCTAATTACATTATATATAAACCTTTGCAAATAATTTTCAGTTAATATAGTGGTTTAAAAGAGCTTTTGCCCTCAAGGAAATTATTCTAAAATTATCAGCTTTATTTCGGAATGCAGAGGATAATATATTTGAGTAGCATCTTCCTACATTGTTATTCAAAGTCCTATGAAACAATTTCCTGTTGAATCTACTACATTTTTTTGCTTTCTCTCAATATTTTCTTTTTCTGCCTTTATATTGAGAGCCTCAGACAGCCCCTTGTCTTTTCTCAGTTGAAAGAACAATAAATTGCTTCCCTGAGAGTCATCATAGAGTCACAGAATGGTTTGGGTTGGAAGGGACTTTAAAGATCATCTAGTTCCAATCCCCTAGCATGGTCAGCAACACCTTCCAGCAGACCAGCTTTCTTGAAGCCCCACCCAACCTGGCCTTGAACACCTCCAAGAACGGAACATTCACAACTTCTCCGGACACCTGTTGCAGTGTCTCACCACCTTCACAATAAAGAGTTTCTTCCGTATATCCAATGGAAACCTGCCCTCTTTTGATTTAAAGGCATTATCTCTTGTCCTGCCACTACATGGCCTTATAAAAGGTCCCCTCCAGCTTTCCCTGGGAGGTCCTGGAAGGCTGCTGTAAGGCCTCCCTGGAGCCTCCTCTTGTCCAGGCTGAACAATCCCAGCTCTCTGAGCCTGTCTTCATAGGAGGAATTATATTTTAAGCTGGGCTTTGCAGAGGGGACCAGCGGGTTGTAGACCACATTACTTGGTTGGTTGGTAGAGTTCATTTCTACTGATAGCACCAGAACTCACTTTTTCCACAGAGAATTTTTCACCATCTGCTGCTTTTAGAGCACACAATTATTTTTTCTTACCCAAAGAGTTTACATGGATTTATTAGGGTGTAAAACATTCTTGTGGGGATCACTGAAGTGTACATGAGAAGATAATGATAAATTAGAGCAAATTTATTTGCAAAATTGAATTTTGAGAGTAATAATTTTGCACCATTAAAAATGGATTGTGTATCAGCTTCTCAGACATAAGGAATTCAGCAAAAGGTATGCCTAAGAAATCAAGCCCATGTTCTGTCAGAAGAACATACTATTTTATGTTTCATCACTGCATTGTTATTGAAATGAAGACCTTTCTTTCTCTTACATAACAGGTCTCTACAGGATCGGGAAAGTTGAAGAAATTTGGTGAAACTATAAGTTCCAGTGAATTCACGATTTGATATTTTGGAATGGAAGATATGCAGTACTTTTTAGCAGAGCTACCTAGAACCTAGAGGAGGATTCAGGAATGTGAGACAATGCATTACACTACATCCATAAAATAAGACTTTTTTATTTCCTAAAGGGAACTAGTGACCCCTGCTTGGACAGACAGGAGATTATTAGATGTTTGTGAATTTCAGTCAAGCTATATGTCAAAAAAACTTTTGGCCTCTGTGTATCATCAGACACAGCAGACACAGAACAGCTTTTAACATCTGCTCAGCTGTCCTACAACACAGGAAATCTAAGAAAGAAATACATTTCAGAGCCACTTGAAAGTTCTTCACTGTGTTGATTAGTATCTTAAAAATGTGGGAAATGAACCAGAATAAAGGTGTCACCACACCAAATCACAATGTTCACAAAATAATTATTTAGCTTTTCCATCCAAATGCTGGGATTGATTTTCCTCCCCTCTCCTTCATTTTTATAGCAGTGATGAATATAAATAAGTCACAGGAAAATTACTTCTCCACTGTTTCACAATGCTTCTCTTATCTAGCAGGCACAGCTGTCACACACTGAAATGCTTTTATTTACATTGTCTATGGATAGAAATATTAATGCTAATGTCTTTTAATGGAAAAAAAATACTTATTATCAAAGCACACAATGAATTTTAGCTACTATTTTTTTTGTCCTACAAGATGTAATGATTGATTATTTTATCCGGTTCACCAAAATTTCTCTTCTGTCCCTTTCTTATACTGATGACTACCACTGAATTAGCTTGCAGATGAACATTTTAAAATGTATGTGTACATGAAAATTTCACCTTGGTTTTTGGTATTTTTGTCACCATTTATGCACTTTAAAGAAACCTCAGAATATTTCAACATGATATAGGAAATGTATCTAGTTATGCCCTGTCAAAATTAATTGATTAAAACTTCTAAGAAAAGAGAAAAATATGTTTTTCACTAAAACCTTATCCAAGAAAAATGGAAATTTAGTACATAAATATCCTGGCAAGCTTTGTGTTTGTACATAAGTGAATGGAAACAGTAAAATAAGGTTTATTAAATCCACTTTTCCATCTTTCTATGCTTTTACTCTTATAATACTATATATTGTTTTACAGTCCTATCACATAAAATTTAGGAACTTACTGAATTTGCAGTTGTAGAAATACAAACCTCACTTTAAATTATTTAAATGGTTTTAAAGAAATTTTACACACCTAAAGTATATTATCTCCATGTTTTTTTCAGCAGTTGTCTCAACTTGTATTTGAAATGGATAGAAAAAATGCTTTCAAGGACTAATAACAATTTCTAGCTATGAATTAAAAAATTATGTGGGAAACACTTTTACCAAACAGCTTTACTGTTTACTGAAGCCTGTTTGATAGTGTGGGGGTATCAAACAGTAGTGATCTTGTACGATGCAGGAAAAAATAATTTTTACTATGGTTGTAAATTTTAAGGTTCCATTCAGATTCAGCTAACAATTCCTCTATTATTATCACATGAAAGAACAACAAATTATGACAATATTTTAAGATCTACAGAGCTCCATGAAAAGCTATTAAGAGTATATATCATCAGTATATGTGATGGGTACATCATCATTAGAGACGATACAAAATTATAATTTTGTGCCTACACATCTGGCAGCTAGGAAACTTTGTTATATAAGCCTTGTGAGAGCCTTTAAATATTTTCCTTAATAACTGATTGAAAAAAAAGACCTTACAGTTATCTACTTCATCCAAAAGAAAAGCTCTTTTGGATTAAATAATATGCAACGTCTGGTTTATGATAAAATTCAAGGGTGAAAGTTTTTCAAACTGATTACACTGTACTTTGCACAATATTGCATTAAAATCACTGGGTAGACTTCAAGCTTAAGTGTTAAAACCACATAATTTACAAAGAAAATTCATATTATCTTTGAAAAAGTAGGTCAGTAAAGATCAATAGTACACAATTTGAATACTGACTTTATAATTAAAATTATAGAATCATAGGATCTCAGAATTGTTAATGATGAAAAGAACAAGTTCAGCATCAATCTAGCACCTCCACCATCCCTGAAGTGACAAGTGAATGATTCCAGGGGGAATCCCCTGGAGTGACAAGTGAATGATTCCAGGGGGATGACTCTGCTGCTTCACTGGGCAGTCTTTTAATGTTTGACCAGCCTTTCTGAAAAGAAATTTTTCTTAAAATTGCCTCACCTGGTGCAACTTGAGGTAATTTCCTCTCATGCTGTCACTGGCTAGCCAGGGGAAGAGGCTGCACCCATTTGGCTAAAACCTCTTTTCAAGCTCTGTAGAGAGCAGTAAGCTTCCCTCTTGGCCTCCTTTTCTTCTGGTTAAACAACCCCAGTCCCCTCAGCCACTGCACATAAGACTTGTGCTCCAGACCCTGCACCAGCCTCGCTGCCTTTCTCTGGACTTCAGTGCCTCAATATCTTTCCAAGACTGGACAGAGTGCTTGAGGTGCAGCCTCATCTGTGATGATCACTGCCCCAGCCCTGCTGGCCACACCACACCATTTCTGATTCAGGCCAGGATGCCATTGGCCTTCTGGGCCACCTGGGCACACTCCTGGCTCATGTCCAGCTGTGTTGGCCAGCCCTCCCAGGTCTTTTCCTCTGAGTGTGTTCCAGATTGCAAGGCAAGATGTATTCTATTGCCATCTGTATGGCAGTTGTCTGGTGTCAAGTGGGCAATTCTCCTTATCTCTCTTCCAGAGTGATCATAATCAACAGGGGACATCTGCTGATAAGGGGCTATTGAATGTCACCCCATGACTGATAAGAACTAAAGCATCCCATTGTGAGATGCTCCGCCCAGAGGGAGGAGCCAAGCAGTGCCATGCAGATATAACCTGCGAGGTTCTGACACCAAGACAGCCTTTGCTCCACTGGACTCCCCAGAGGAACAGCAGCTGCTTCTACTTCCACGGATCTGTGGAGGAAGAAGACACCCCTTTCCTACAGGACCCCCTGCTCCAACAGAACCACGCCTGACACTCCAGGAGGACTGCAGCCACATTTCCAACTGGACTGCTACCAACACCCTGACCCACAGGGTGTCAGGTCGTGTTCTGACTCTGACAGTGTTGTTCTGGTGTATTGCAATGTTGTATTTTATCATTTTATATTTTTTTCCCTTCCCTATTAAAGAACTGTTACTTCCTGCTCCCATGTTTTTTGCCTGAGAGCCCCTTATTCATACCAATTCGGAGGGGTGGGGAGGGTTTGCATTCTCCATTTCAGGGGAGGCTCCTGTCTCCTTTAACAGGCACCTGTCTTTCCAAACCAAGACCAGTGCTTTCCAGTCACTCATCCCCCAGCCTGCAGCACTGCAGGGGGAGCACGGGATCCAGCACTTTGCCTTATTGGATACACAGTCGACCATGGATCCAGCCCGCTCTGCAGAGCCTCCCTGCCCTGCTGCAAATCAGCACTCCTAACTAACATTGCAAATCAGCACTCCTAACTAACATAGCCTCATCTGCGAACTTACTGAGGGTGTGTTCAATCCCTGATCATTGATAAAGGTATTGAACAGGACCGAGCCCTTGGGAACCACACTTGAGGCTCGCTGCCTGCTGGATGCCACTCCATTCACCCGCACCGTGAGCCTGGCCGTCCATGCAGTTATTTACCCTGTGATTTCACAACATTACACATCATGGAAAGTCAGTTTCTCTAGGAGAATGCTGTGTAAAACTGTGTCAAAGGCTTTACTAAAGCCTAGGTAGGTGACATCCAAAGCCTTTCCCACATCTACTAACCAAGTCGCTTTGTCATAAAAGATCATTTGTTTTAGGTTCTTTGCTTGGGTTTTATTTTCCAACATTTTATTATTTATATTCTGTAGCAATCTGGTAAATTTTTACATTAGAGAAAATAAGGCTGTACATTGCCCTTGGAGCCAGATGTCTCTGATGATCCTTACTTCCTTTGGGAATTCCCTGTACTTTCTTATGCTGATCACTGAGAAATTGCTTTTATCAGGAGGAATTGTAGTGTGGTTATATGTAGAACTATGATGTTCTTCCTGAAGTTTAAATTGTTTTATGTTAGGCCTGTCACTGAGAGTGAAGGAAAGAAATTATTACCAACACTGTGTATGATAAGGGCTAAGTTTCCTTTTTTAGTTTTTACTTTAAGTTAGAGTTATAATCAGATAGTTAAAAGACTATATTGTGAAAAGACAGACAAGATCAATTGTATCAAAAAGATGGCCATATTTTATCAGAAGGATTGGAAAAATTTATTTTAAAAAGAAATCAAGGAGCAACATATAGATATTTACTTTGTACATCACAGTCTATTTCTACCTTCACTGTAGGAGTATTTTTTAAGAGAAAAGCCTTTTGATGAAGAGGGTAACTGTCAAAACTACAGCTGTTACAGGCCCACATGATAATTCATAAGGTGTGTCAAACCTTCAAAGCATTCTAAAAATACAAAACAGAAATTATACACTATTGGGCTTGTTTTAAAACTAAGATGTTTGTTTCCAAAATTTATGATAAACGCAAATTCTCCCACTCTTGTTGAAAATGTTTCCTTGTTTCCTAGTTTGTAACTATAAAGTTACTGAAAGTAATTGCAGACAGTTACCCGTGACTCTGTAACATCCTAAGTAATTCTTTATAATTTCTTCAATGCACAAAATTCACATCAAGTCATATTTTACACAGAATTATCTACCACAAATCATTTTACCTTCTTTCTTTGTATTAAAAGAATTAATTTTCGGTTGGATAGGTAAACAGTATTCTGTATATAGGAACACTTTAAGATTTAGAAGAAAAAAGGAAATTGAACTGATGTCATGCTGCTTCTGTCAAAATCCCATATGGTCTCTGCATGTTAAGGAGTTTGGTAGTGGGGGCACTATGCCAGCACATTCCCAAAGATGCAATATGTAGAACCTCAGAGCTCAGTCCAGCTAATACTCAGTGCACATCTATTTTTTTCAGTGCATATCTTTTCTTTAGAATCTGTTCTCCACTCCTTCATACAGCCCAGTTTATAAAGGCAGAGCCTCTCAACCATGTCTCGAGAAAATATGTAACAGCTCATTGCAAAACAACATTTTTACTTTTACTATTTGATTGGATACTATTTTATCAATCAAAGATTTTCAACTATTATGTATGAATAAAAAAATAATGTCCTTTGTTCTTATAGGACTGTGTTTAACTCAAGACTATCTACCCACCTTTGAAAAAGAATGTTTTCTTTTAAAGACAAAGCAGTTAATAAACCAGCCTCTCCTGTATGAGGCAATGCAAAATACAGGAGAAATTTTTTCAGCACTTCAACATCTTACGTTATAAACCTTGAAAATTTGATTTGGCATTTTTTTAGAAGTAATTTCAGTGTAATTTTTCATCAATAGATATTTATCAATAAAACTATCCCTAGTTTTTTTCCAGTTTTCCAACATCCCCAAAATGGATGACTTTCCCTCAATTCCTATCCATGCAATACAAATCTGCACAAACAGTAGTACAGTAATGTAGTTCTTCCCATTAGGAATTTGAGCTGACTTGTAGTGATACTATCTATAGCACAGAGCTTTGTCCTTTAAACTAAGCTTAAACCTTGCACATTCAGCTGTGTTATGCTCAAAAAGCAATTACTAATGTAAATATTCTCTTTGGTTAAACTACTAACATTTCACCCAAATCTTTTGCCTAGGTCTTTCTTTTGTTACTTTCTTGGGTTTGGTGGAGTTTTTTATTATTTTTAGGGTTAAATTCCCCATATTTAAGTTTAATTATCATTGAAGCTGATTGAAAAATGCAAATTCAATGGGGGTAGAGGAGAAAGCTCATTTGAATTTTGTTTACATCACAACTCCCAGGGAAAAAAAAAGGTATTCCTATCTGAACCACTTCTTAAACCTTCCTCAGGTTCTGTTTCTTTCAACATAAAGGAAATTAAAGCCTTGGCTTTTTGTATGTCTATTTGAAATCATCCTTTTAACTTTATGTTTCTGTAGGCAAAAAGAGTAATTGAAAAGAACTGTACAGAGAGCAAACCATAATTCTGACTTTAACCAAGAAAAGAAGAAAAAGAGAGAAAGCATTTCATCTTAATAATTATTTTCCCTCTACAAATTCTACTTCTCTGAGGTCATACAAGATGAAATTAGCTGCCGCTCCATGCTAACCCATTCACAGGCACATGGAATAAGTTAGGCTGGAGGGGATGTCTTGAAGCCACCTAAGCAGCCTCTTGCTTTGTTCAGCAGTGTTGCTTCCCCACACGAGTCAGTCTTCAGCTTGTACCATTGCATCAGGTTATTTGATCCCATGTGCAAGGTTTTGCATTTGACAGTTTTGAAATGTCTGAAGTTCCTTATGGCCAAATGTTTCAGCTTGAGGTCCCTTTGACATGTCCTTGGTAAGGCAGGAGCAGACCATTTCACACCCACAGCACTGATGGAATTGTTCCACAGCACTGAATGCTGAGGAGAATAACACACAGCCCATACAGTTATTCATTAAACAGGGGATTCATTCTGAAATGCTTACTAAGGTCAATATTAACAATATCCTTGCCGTTCTCTTGCCCACAGAGCTTTTCATTTCTTCATAGATGGCAATGACTGCGGTCAAGAGCCATTTACCTTTGGTTAGGCCAAGGTGGCCATTCCCAATAACCTTTCTGTTCTGGTTTCCAAAACATTTCAGGAGCATTTGCTTCACAATTTTCCTGAGTACTGACATTAGGCCTACAAGTTTGTTGTTACTAAATCCTCCACCTTTCTCTTTTTGAAGATGAGTGTAGCTAATATTTTCTTTTTTTTTTTTTCAATAATTTTTTGCATAACACTTCAAAGACATTCATAAGCAGCCTCTCAACATCACCCAGCTCCTTCAGGATTCTCAGAGGATTTCCAACAGCACACACATGCTTATCTCCACTTCACTTAAGCCATATCTAACTCAACTCACCTCTGCTGTGGCTAGTGCTTCCCCAGAACCTGTTATAGGTGCAGCTGGGATTCCTGGGAGCAGACCTTGTCAGATCAAGGGCCAGGAGGAATAAATTTTCTGTCTTTGCCTTTCTTCTTTCCTATTGCCTATAATTTTCCTGAATGAGCCAAAATACATAATTTTGGAACTTCAGGACATGATTGCAGCTGTGTTTTCTCACTTTGCTCAGGGTCTCAAGCAGCACTGCTTCAATGTCAGTCAGTCAGTCAGATTAGGGTTGACAATGACTGTCACATCCTTGATTAGGTCTTCTCTATTTATGTGCAGCAGCAAAGTCTTTTTCTGATTGTTCTGTCCAGTCTCTGTGCCAAATAATTGTCCCCAATGCATTCCAGGAATCTGTGGCATTGCTTGTACCCCACTGCATTGCCCATCCAGCAGCAGGTATTAAAATTACTTTATAAACCTGCTAAATGAAAAGAAAAAAAGAAATGTAAGTCACCAATGTTCATCTTAACATTAGCATATCATTCAAAGCAAAAGACCAAGCAAATCTGGTGTGTGTCCAATGCACACTTTGAATATTCCTATCAGTGAAAAGCCCAGTGTATTTAAAAGATAACAGCTGAAATGCCCTCTGTGTACCTTCACATTCTCTCCTTTAGTGTAACATGTAGCAGCTGCAACAGCCAGAGGAGCTCCCACAGCTGTGTTTAAAATTTGGTGTGAGAGTACCATGCAGTGTACTCTGAGGTCTCAGCCCTCAAAGGCTGTAATAGGGAAATTTTAAAGCAGGCAGTGTCTGCTTTTCCCCTGCTTTCCATTTTTCATTGGAAATACTCTCTGGAAGGGAGACCTTCCTGACCTTCCTCACATTTCTGCAATTAAGCCATGACTGGGACAGAGACAAAGAAAAGGGATCTGTCAGCTTTTTAAAGTACAGCTTTCGTATTCACAGTGTACTATGAATGTGTGAAAGAAGTGGCTATCCTTGAAAAGCAGTGTAAATTCCAGGGGAAAACAAATACAGACACTGACACAAAAACATCCCTTAAAAGGAAAAAAAACCCCACAACCAAAAAATCTAAAAAAACCCCACCACCACCAAAAACCACTACCAACCAAAAAAACCCACCAACCCCCAAAAAACCCTGAAAAACCAAAAAAAAGAAGAAAATAGCTTTATTTCCCCCTTTGGAGAGAGAAAAGAGAAAAATAACTTCATTCAGTTCTACTCTGTCAATACATATGACAGAGTAGGATATAAAACTATATATGGAATATATAACTCTACATAGGAATAAATGTCTTCCAGTTTGAGGTTTTTCTTGAAATCCTGTTAACAAAAATAAGCATTTGTCAATCATTTTCAATGCAGAAGAGTAGACTAAATTAATATTAAGAAATAAATTACAGTTGTGTTTCAGTATTGACTAAAATATTTAAAATAGACATATAAAATTATATTTATCTCTTTGCAAGTATATTATAAAAAAGTTTAGCAAGAGGTTTTGTTTTTCCTAAGAGGCTTTTCAGAGCATCAACACCAAGCAAAGCTGAACTGAGGAAATATCCTTTGTTTGAAATTTGAAATCAAAATAAATTCTTCACTGGTTTGAACTGTAGTGTTAAAATTTACCATTAATTTTCCTTTTAAATTTTTCTTAGTCTCACCATTTGCATAATTTTTATGTTTCTCTTTTGCATTTTTATATAGTTTCATTATTTACAAATATTTTTTCAATAATTTAATTTTTTCCAAAAGAAGTTAAGAAATTTTTGAGAAAGAAGAATTTCCAGCAGAAGAAAATCATCAGTAGAAGTTCCATGCAGGCAACTGCCAAGATATGAATTCAAACTCCAAACTCCACATGGATGTAAAATTACCATATATTCATATGTCTCCTTTGGAATAGAATATATTTTCTTTTAATGGTGATTCTTTACTGAATATTATTAATACTTATTCCATTCTTTGGAAGGGGGAAAGAAACCCTAAACCAACTAGTTTATTTGCTTCATTAATTTTCCTCACCTGCGCTTGGATCAAGTGACATAAGTGTCAAGGAATAAATATGCATGAAAATGCTTTGATAAAGAATATTTCTCTGTGTGTTTGACTTTATTTGTATAGTGGTACTACTAAAACAGCCCTGTTGAATGGATCATCTATTGAGTCTGGTCTAATATAAAAGTTCTATATAGCAAAGTTATTCTGATTTACATCTGAATAACAAAAGTTAACAATTCACTGTCATTTCAAGCAATAAAGAACACATTTTTCTGGCAAAAATTTACAACAAAAGACTATCAGAGTTTTAAAGCAGGAATTCTTGTTGTGACAGGTAATATACACATTTATATACAATCTGGTGACACCTGGAGCTGGTATTACACTTATGATGATCTAACATACCTAATACAAAACTGTGGAAATTAAAAAATTAGGTACCCAAAGAATTGCATCATTACAGTTCAGTGAGATACAATAACAATATTCTTTTAGTTAGAAGAAGAGCAAGTAATTGACTGTGCTCCAGATCACATTGATTAGATTTTAAAGAAAAATCCCTACATTTCCTGTCTATAATAGAGCTCCAGAAGCGATAGAGTTCAGTTTGCCTAAAAAAATAAAGCTCAGATAGAAGTTGTACCATATTGAGACCATGCTTAGGGACTTGTGATGAACAAATATCTAACAAATGAGTAGGGGATATTTTTGTTTGGTTTGGTTTAAGGTGATTTTTTGTTTTTTTTTTCCCCTGTATGTTTGTTTTCTTTTGTTTTCTTTTTGTTTCCTGTTCAGCATTCCAGCTATAGCATTTTTAAAATAAATTTACTGATGTTTTTCTATATTGAAGGCAAAGATTTTTAATCAGATCTGTGCTGCTTGACAGAGATTAGCAAAGTAATTTTCTCTAACTATGAAGATCAACAAGCTATAATTTCTCTAATTTTGTACTAGAAAGCTAAACAGAACAGAAAGTTTTGAAGCAAATTTGTAAGTGAGCAGTATGAGACAAAAGGTTTACTTTGGTATTTAAGACAAAAAGTTTTTCCTGGCTCAGTATTCAAATGCAAATGGTTTGCAACATGAAAATCACAACATTATGTAGAGCTGAATCTCTATTTATTAACACCAGTTTATAAATTTCTACCTTAAAACTCCCTATTGCACCCTTCTCTGTTGAAATTATGACTGTATTACCAGTAGCATAACATTGCAAAATAGCCAGGGGTCTTACAATCAAGAAAATGAGTTCCTTTTGAATTATGAATCCCCTGCTTGAGTCTACACCTGCAGTCAGTCCCTGTGACTAGAACAGGTAGATGTTATGACTTTCTTACTTAAAAAAAACAACAAACAGCATAGATATTGCTGAAGACCTTGTTTCTTTTCTATAAATGACTGCTCCCATTCCATTTCCCACGCCTTTTGCATCCAGTGCTTTTGTGCCATTACTTTAATCCGCTTTGATTCCTCTGACACGCACAAAGGTGTTGCCAGTTGGAAATAAGCATCCCATGTGTGTGGCCAACACAAATTCATAAGTGCAAGGATTGGAGGGAGTGGTAATAATTGATTGGAATAAGTGATACAGTTAAGGAAAAAGTAAAGCCAACACAAAACAAAAACACACAGGCAAGAACACCTTTGGTCCTTCTCCCTTCACCCACATCCCTTTTAGGGGGTTCTAAAAGTTGTCATTTTTTCGATGAAAACTGGTCCCCTCTTGGCAATCTGACCTCGCTGAACTTCTTCAGCAATGATAATGTGAGCAATAGTGTAACATTGTTTTTCTGGTTTTAAAATCCTCATTATGCTGCAGTAGTTATTATTTGACGCCATACAGATGTGCACTTACTTGAAGAAATGGAGATGAGCTCCCCAGACACTGCAAATATCAGATTCATCAAGGCTCTTTATAAAAACAAATGTGGGAAGAAAGGTTTAGCAACTGTTGTTCTCAAAGGTACATGCACTTAGGAGAGTTACTCCAGGCACACGTGTGCTGTGTAGGAAGCATGAGTGAACAACCAGACAGTAAAATTGAGATAACATCAGCATGGAGAAGGCTCTAACATCATTGCTCCATTTTGCTCAGGCTCAGAGTACACACATGGGAAGATGCACTAGATTATCTAATGAGTAACTATGTATTGTGCTTCAGAGCCCAACAAATATAAGAAACCTCATAAATACTCTTCAAAATGGCTATTGAGTTTCATAAAGAAAAATAAGTCTGAGGTTTCAAAGCAGCAAAGCACGAAAATTATTCTGTATAATTTTATTACAAACAGCTTTTTTGCTTACTTTATGCCATATTTCAGTGTACCAAATAGATTTTATCATAATTTTCTTATCATAATTTTTTCATTCAGATCACAAAATAAATCACATCCTCCTTTGCACAGACTATTAATTTTATTTTTTCATTGTAGTGATCATCTGTCCCTTATTTATGACTGTCTGGTACCCCTGTAGCAAAAGGCAATATTGCTTACATGGAAAAATAATAACAGAAATGCATACAAGGTATCTAGCTAAAGTTAGCTGTTGGCCAGTATAGTCAAGCAGCTGGAAAAAAACAATAGACTCTGTCATGTTCAGTCTGAGCCAAGGCCTTTGAGTCAAACATATGGATTCTCATTAACTTTAGTTGATTTTCAGGTCTGTGTTCCAGATGTATGCCAGTTTGAAAACTAAAAGTGTTCTGTGAACTTATCTTATATTTGCTTAGTTTAACTTACATTAAAATTTTATGCCCATTTTTGAAATTTCATAATAGACATGTATGAATAATATGTTTTCATTGTAGACTGAATAAGGAATTTAGAAACAAAATAATTCATGGTACTGGCCATGAAGCGTTTGAATAGAAACATATAAAGATTATAAAAAGATATGAATGCAATTGATGAAAGCTGGGAGAGACTAGATATTAATGAAGCAGATACTGCATATGTTAGATCCAGATGTAGAATAGCTCTGGTATTTCTTTTGCCAGTGTTTGCCACTGGAGTGAAAATGTAATTTATTATGTATTTCAACCCTCATAATTAAATTATAAATAAATACAATTAAAATTTCTAGGTGAGCAAATATACATACACATACATACACACACACACACACACATATATATATTATATATATATATATATATATATATATATATATATATATATATATATATATATATATATATATACAGTCTTAAACTCATGCAGGGATGGTGACTACAGCATGTCCCTGAGCAGCCTGTTCCAGCACCAAACAATCCTTTCTGTGCAGACATTCCTCCTTATGTGCAGCCTGAACCTCCCCTGATGCATCCTGAAGCTCTGCCCTCTTTTCCTGTCACTGGGTGCATGTGAGAAGAGGCCAATCCCACCTGGCTACACCCTCCTCTCAGGGAGTTGTTGAGAGTGATAAGGTCACCCCTGAGCCTCCTCTTTTCTAGGCTAAACAACCCCATATCTTTCAGCTGCTCTTCATATGACTTAGTCTTTCAACAAACCCTTTCAATAGCTTTGCTGTCTTTCTCTAATGCTCTGATCAAAAGATTTCAGAATTCAGAGCAATTTGAGAGATTTTATATATTGTTACACTACCATTAACGACCAAACTCTTTCATTTCAAGACATACCAAAACCATCCTCGCCACAGTTGTCTTAAATTATAGTTGATTTAGGAGAGTTGTTCCCATCCTTCCATGCAACCTTGTTTTTTCAAGATAAGAACACTGTATGTAGAAATGGAAAGATAGACCAGATAAAAATAACTCTGTTCAATCAACTTTAAAAATATGATTTATATTGACAATAGGAAAGAAATTTCTTTATTTGTGATTTTATGCATAGTTATCTAGAGGACTAGGTGGCTTGTTGGATTGATACACTATTTTCGCTTTCTCATTTGCTTTCTACCATATATCTGGAGATCAGAGACTTTCAGATGTGAAGTTTTTCAAATAAAAAGTGGTTTAAAAAAAAAATTTGCTCAATATTGTTATGTAAGTTCCCAGTAAATATTTTTTGGTACTTCTAGTCATCTGCACTCTATGTAGTTTAGTCAAACTACAATCACAAAGCTATATGTATATATGTGTGTGAGGATATATGCAGTCCTTATATATATACACATATATATACAAATGCATATTTATACACACACACACACATATCTGTACATACACATACATATATTTATATATACATGTATATACACACACAGCCAGGACAATCAAGGGATCAGGCTGAGCCAGCAGGATGTTAAGAAAGGCAGGTCCTTCTGGACCACATTGATCTCCCTTTATGACCTGCCTAGCGGATGGATGATCAAAAGGTTGTGGATGTTGTCCATGTGGACTTCAGCAAAGCCTTTGATACCATGTCCTGTGGCATTCTCCTGGAGAAGCTGGCAGCCCATGTCTTAGACAGAACTGGCTGGATGGCCATGTTCAGAGAGTGAAAGTGAGCAATGCTGTATCCAGTTGGTGTCTGTCCTCCAGGCTAAATATTTGGCCCAGTCCTGTTCAATATCTGTATTGATGATCTGGATGAGGGGATTGAGAGTGCCCTCAGTATATTCAAAAACACCAAGTCAGGTGGGAGTATTGATCTGCTGGAGGATAAGAAGACTCTAGAGTGATCAGGGAAGATAGATGGGCTGAGACATCACTCAGAGTCTGAAACTCCAGCATGAGTTTCAACAGCATCAAATTCTGGGTCCTACACTTCTGGCACAACAACCCTGTAGCACTACAGGCTGGGGGCAGAGTGGCTGGAAAGCAGCCCATTGGGAAAGGGCCTGGGAGTGTTGGTTGACAGCTGCCTGAGGGTAAACCAGCTGCATGTCCACATGTCCAAGAGCCTAATAACAACCTGGGCTGCACAAAAAAATGGTGTGGACTGCAGGATTAGGAAATTATTTTCCCCCTGTACTTGAAATACTTTTGAGCCCATCACTGTGAGAAGGACATTGAATGCTGGAACTGGTCCAGGGAAAGGCAATGGAGGCAGTGAGGGGACTGGAGCAGAATTCTTCCAAGAAGTGGCTGAGGGGATGGGGAGTGTCTAGCCTGGAGAGAAGGAGGCTCAAGGGAGACTTTACAACTCTGCAATATCTAGAAAGAGGTTGTAGTGAGGCGGGGGTGAGTCTCTTCTCCCAGGCTACAAGACAAAAGGAGAAATCCTCAAATTGTGCCAGAGGAGATTTGGATTGTACATTAGGAAAATATTTCCTCACAGAAAGAACAAGCATTGGAACAGGCTGCCCAGGGAAGAGGTCAAGCCAACAACCCTGGTGGTGTTTAAAAGACCTATAGGAGCGACACTTGAGGTATGGTTTAGTCGTGGACTTGGCAGTGCTGTGTTAACATTTGGTTAACAGTGGGACTTGCTGATTCTAATGTTTTTTTCCAACATAAATTATTCTATATTATTATTATTATTATTATTATTATTATTATTATTATTATTATTATTATTATTATTATTATTAGTGTTGTTTTTGTTGTTGCAATTATTATTAATAATAATTATTATAATTATAATAATGAATGCTATGGATAAAATAATATATATTGGTCCTTTAAAAATATTAATATTTTAATGCATGTTTTTAGTATTTTAATTCACTTTAAAATTATTAAAAAAAAACAAAGAGAAATTTATATTATTTGATGAAGAAGATTAAAGACACCATATGGGTAAAGGAAGAGAGGCAAAAGACTTTTTAAAGGTCTTAAGTCCAACCACCTCACAAATCTGCCACCTCATACAGGAATTTTTTAAGGGTTTCACGATTTACATAGTCTCCCTGAATACATTTTAGCTGTTACTGAGTATGGAGAAGCTATATCCTCAGTGTAATTGAAGATTTATCTGGTATCTTGTTTCATAACCAAATCAGTATTTTTAGTCAAAAAACTTCAATCCGCTCTTGTAGCTATTTTTCATCCCCAATTAATTTGCTCAGTGCAGGTATGGAGAAAATGTCATGCTGACAAACACAGCTCTTTACAGCTGTGTGGTATCATCAAGGCAGTTCTATAGTTTTGGAGATTTGCACAACTGGTAGAATTATAACATCCTGAGTACTAGATGTAGAAGTAGAAACATCAAGGAGTGTAAATTCTCTCAAGCAATGTGAAAACCAAGAATCTTTGAAAAGAAATAATGGGGGTAAACCCTTGTACCAGTTGATTGGAAGGTACTTTCTTTGTGATTCAAATTAATTAGTAAGCATGACTTCAGTTTCATAGCCTAACCAACTCCCAGTGTTATAACCAGCCACTTTACAATCTCCAGACTGGAAGTTAACTTTATGGCAAAATGCATCAGAAAATGGGCTGCCATTGAGTAACTTCATGAGCAGCTTTCCCTGCACTGTTAATCAAAGTGATTGGCGCCTGGATTTGAGCCCTCCAGGTTAATCCAGCTCACTAAGCCACTATGTTATCAATATTTCTCCACAGTCCTGTATATTTATTGTATTTTTAATAGAAGTGCCCCACATCGAACATCTGTTACAGTCTCTGTAATTTAAAGGTAAAGAAGAGAGCATGGTTGTTCCTGCAAGATCAGTGTTAGATATTCCTCAAATATTTGTGTTCAAATAAAAGAGCTGACTTCAGACACAAGAAAAGTAGTTCTCTAGCGTGTCACATTGATGAGAGACTTGAAGTCATGGCTGAATCTGGAGGGAAAAGAAGAATCCTTCCAGTTTCATGTCAGCAGCTCCTGAATTCTGCTGAGCTTTTGGTGGTTAATTTAAGTGGCAAAGCAGGTTTTCTAGACATTAGTCATAGAGTGATGAGGACAGACAAACTGTTTTCTGTCAGGAGGAAAGCCATGGCTCTGCTACTGACAGCTACTTCCCTTTGGTATCTGTTTCTTCTCTTGGACTGCAAATAGACCTAGCACAAGCAGTGAACTGCACAAGTACAGGGAAAGGGGTTATAGGGAAGAGGAAAGTGCTTGGAAGCTGGCTAGTCTTCACTGTTTTCTCTGATGGTTAATAGAAACATTTGGTAGGGAGGGATAAGTTTTTTTCCAATACTTGAGGGGGGTATCAAGTCAAGAGATGGTGGAGCCTGGTCAGCTGTGCAGTCAGGAAGGCTCTGCCACCAGGTCAAACCAAGAACACCAGGATTTGCTCTCTGTTTTTCTGGCTCTTGCACAAGATTTATTCCCTCATGAGATGTTCAGTCACATATCTTGTTGACAAAACAACCTGAAGTAATTTTCAGTATTTTATCTGAGGTATGAGAGGCCTGGTTTTACCATTCTTTCTCCAATGTACTACTGAATTTTCATCTCTTCAATTTTGGCATGTCCAAACATGAAATCTAGAAAACTTCATATGAAAGTTTTTAGACTTTTCAGTGGGGTTTTATCTGACATGCAGCCTACTCACAGCAAATAATTTGCTTTGTTAATATTGCATTTTTTAATTGTGGAGATAACCTTAAAACTGTAAACTCATGTAATTATTTCTAGTGACATTTCCTCATCAAAACAAATTTCTGTGTTCATTAAGTAGTTTTGGTTGAAAATATTCTAATATATATTTCTTTTAACACAAGTACAGATAAATTATCTGTTTTTCTTTGTTAGACTTTAAAATCATTATGAAATAGTATAAACTTTATTAAGTAAATATATTTTCCTATTTTCCTTGGTGAATTAAGATTATCAGTTACATGAATTTATATCCTCTGTATCCACTCCCTTTTATTTACTGTGTTTTGAAAATATATCCTAAAACAAAATTAAGATTTTCCATTTTTTATGCAATAACTGAAACTCAGTAGAAATATTTAAAGATGAGAAAATTTTGTATTATGTATAGCAAACATTAGGTATACCTCAGTTTATTTAGAACTACAATTTCTGATTTATGGGGGAAAAAAAAAAAGCAACCCAGCAGCTCTTTCTGATGTATTTTGACAGAATCTTTAAATTCCTTTTTATTTCTTTCCTTTTATGTAAGAAGATTAATTTCTTTCTATTCTTTACTTCTTTTTTTTCTTCCAGGACAGAGTCTTAATGAAAAGCAGAATGTTGCCCTAAGCCTGTATGACAACTTTTCATTTATTTCTTCCTATCAATAAAAGGAAAAAAAAGGCTTAATTGGTCTAACAATAGGTAGTGTTGTCCTCTTACATTACGAAAATGTTTTCTGCAGTAGTGTCATGCATAACTGAATCCCATGGAAATAGGTGTGAAAGCCCTTAATGAATTAACTGTCATTTCAACTGCAGGTATTAGCAGTTCAAAAATGCATGTTTTTCTGCAGGAACAACAAGCATTCTTCTATGTAAATTAATCAAAAAAGGAAAGAATACTAAAAGGCAATTCAGACATCAAAGGCACAAAGCTTCAGTGAGGATGTTGCACTGGTCAGAGATAAAATGTATTAACACAACTGATAATTTCACTTGAAACAGCAGGTAACTTTACTCCTCTGTAACAAGTCATTTATTCTAGAATTGAGGCTTTACCTCTTTGATTCAACTCTGAAATCTTTTATGGTATGATTATTTCAAGATACCAAATTTTTATTCTGCTGAGGACATTTGGAGAACAGTTACCTAGCTCTGTTATCCAAGGCCAACTCATGCTGAAATTCCATATTTGGATATTACTTTCATCTATTTGCAATGAAAATAAAATTATATAAGGAAAATGGATATTCTTCTTAGTACTCTGAAATAAGCATCATATTATCTTTTTTTTTCAAAAA
Organism: Fringilla coelebs; assembly: GCF_963513975.1. Classification (NCBI taxonomy): domain Eukaryota; kingdom Metazoa; phylum Chordata; class Aves; order Passeriformes; family Fringillidae; genus Fringilla; species Fringilla coelebs. The sequence goes on along the minus strand of NC_140032.1, from coordinate 31,052,600 downwards.
TAGTATTGAAAGCAATTTTGTTCAAGGGGCAAAAAAGCCATTGTTGGAATGAATGGTCAATTTTACAAGACTGAAAACTCTTGTAATACTGATTTGCTTTGAATTAAAGATATTTTTTGTATCACTGCCAGCTGTGATGAAGTGAAATGAACACTGTTCAACATGCCTTGAAAACGAAAAGCTTGCAATTTACAAAAATACTATCTGTCATCTATTTTACTTTTTAGACCTTTCAGCTATCCACATTTCTTCTAAATGTGACCTTCCTTTTACCCCAGTTCTCTGCAACTGTTTGGAAAATCAATGGCAAGTTTACAATAACCAGCATGAAGCTTTACACACTGGGGAGAAGAAAACATTTTGATAAGCAAATGGATTTCAATGTCAGCCTTCTAAGCAGTTGCTACAGACAAATGATTTGAAAGATTATTGATAATATACTGTCTTTTTAGAAAGTTGCTTTTCTTCCCATGCAAGGCACAGGAAATTGAATCAGCTGCAGTACTGAATAGACTGTACTGTCATTGAAATGTGTGATCCTGTAGTAAAATAAAATCAGTGTCCAACTGTCCAACGTTTCTAGACCTTTCTGAACTTTTCAACCAAAACAATTATATTTCTCCTTTTCTATTATATTCTTTATTTTTCAGCATAAAACTTCCTGACCTTTTCTGTCAGAGCAATACATTGGAAATGGCAGTATGAAAAGTGCTTAGGCAATACAGAACCTTCAGACCAAAACTCTAATAAATCTTGTTCTTTTCTTCTTGTTTCCAAAATTAAATCACTACTTTATTTCTTTTTTTGCCTGTGAAACAAAGATTCATCAATGATCAAGAGATCTGCATTGAGAAAAATTTCTAGACTGCATAAATATCATATTCTTGCTCTATTAGCTTATTGATTTTGGATTCTGTTTGAATGGTGCATGACAATTTAGAAGCTGTCTTTGTAAGTTACACCATTTTCAGATACTCCTGGTGGCACAGGATCTATCAGATGGAAGCAGCTGCAAAGAGTGAAGTCAGTAATTGACCATATATATTTCAAAGCAGAAGTCTCACTGCATCTATTTCAGAAACTGTAGTGGCTGCTGAAGTGGGTTTCACAAGAAGCAGCAAATACATAGGTGAAAGCTCTGTGATTAGGTGTTGTGATCTAACTATTAAACATACAGTCACAAACCTGTCCAGACTGGATGTAACAGAGGATGCAAATGCAAAATCTATGAGTCTGTTGTTTGCTTACTGGAGAAGGAAACATGAGAGAGGTAGATGAAGTTCTTGTGAAGTCTTTCTAGCCATTTGGTAAATTTGTGGAATATCAGTCCCACTTATAATGCAAGGGACCTTTTCTTACAAGACAGTTTTGATGGAGATCTACAGTAACACAAAACAAAATTCTCAGGCTCCTTCTTTTTCTCTTGTGCTCTTCCATCAGGCTTGAGCCTCACTAGCTTCTCCAACCTTCTCTAGCTACACCAGTTCTTTAAATAACATGAATTTCCCCTCTGCCTTGGCATTCAGGGATATTTTCACGTAACATTGTCATAAGAGAATGTGTCAGGGAAGAGAAGAACACTGACTTGGCCAAGAAATACATTGGTCATGGAGAGCTCCTTAATGAGAGACTGCAGTGTTTAGAAAATCCTTCTGTGAGTCTGCTTCATTCATTCAAAATCCTCAGGGAAGAGTTTTCAAGCACTTTTCAATTTCCACAGATTATTGTTTTATGTGTTCATCTTTTTGCTGAAGAAATCCCCTTAGTTAATTCACCTGTGAAGGTGAAAGACTGAAAGATAGTTTTGTTGGTTCATTATCTTCCGATTTCTAACACTGAAGAAGACTCCTTTGATCATTGTCAAAGAGGTTCTCCTATTGTTCATATTTACATTTACATTATAAATTTTTAATTACCTAATTTGCATACAGGAGGCAAGGAGCAATCAGCCTAAAAACACTATGCTGTATAAAAGTTTGATAGCAGCCCTGTTTTCCAATACCTTGTTTTCCTTCCCAGTAAGAATGTGAGCATTGCAAACAAACAAAAGCTAAGTTGAAGCTGAAATGACTGCAAGGCAAATTTGACAGAAGCTTTTCATCTGAGCTAGAAAACTGTGAAATTTGGATGTGAGAAGTCATTGTCAGTTGTAGCAAACAACATTACTAAATAACCCATGAATTTTTGTGTAATTCCTAGTTGCAGTAGAACACATCAAGCCTTTCACAAATAATTTGTTGATATTGGATGGAAATAGTTTCATAATAAAAACTTTGGGATTTTTAGCAGGCAAAAATGATTTGTTGATAAAATGTCAGATGACACTTTGGAAAATAATTAAAATTATTACATAATCTAAAAATGGATTTTGCACAGTCCTGAGTAAAAAGAGAAAAAGAAAAAGGAATGTGACTCTTCTGAGCACTACATTTAAGTTTTAGTGGGATCAATGGAACCGTAGAAATGTTTTCTCTGAGAATGTGTTTTTCATAAGTCTATGCTTTTGACTTATGCTTAACTTCATGGGGATGATTTTGAACCATGAAGTGGTTGAACACAATTTAAACTATATTTGTATCAGAGTTAACAACTGTTTTCAAAAAGGCACATCAAACTGGTCATCTCACATCTCCTGACTAGAAGCAGATATATACACAGTGTTTGAGTTATAGTTTCATTTTGCTTCCTTCTAGAAAATATTTACGCATGTGTTTTGCATGTCATTTTTCCATTTAGTAATGAAAATGTTTTATCAAGATCATTTAAAAAGCTAAACAGCTGGTGAATGATAAAAGTCTAAATAAAAGGTAACATTTTTCCTGGGTATTTAAGACATTTTAAATATTTTTCGAGTTTTATTGGTTCTATTGAGATTTGGGTCAGGTGGCATCACAATTGAATCCCTAAATTCATTTGAGGTTAACATCAACAGCAATGCCAATTGCTTCCAGATGAGGATCTGTTTCAAAATCGGATTCCAAGTAATATGAGTTTTGGAAAAGGTGCATAAAGAATGACACAGATAGATCTAAGCTCAGCAAAACTTTAATTTTCTTCTGCTTGTTATGCCTGCTTCTTCTATATTAGCAATATTGCATTGAGTTTTGGTGGGGATCATGAGTGAAGTGCTCAAGATAGAAATTTGACAATTACAGCATAGTACCTGTTTTCAGAACTGTAATTGATACACAAGATCTCTAGGAGACAAGCACACTCCATCAACAGATCTGAGCATGAGGTTTACAACACCCTAGGCTAAATAGGCAACAGAAATCTCTGAAGAGAGGCACTCAGGAAATTTTCCCTCTCTCTTGGACTTAAGCACCTAAAACTAGGTCTGAATGAGGTGCTTTGTGAAACTGGAATGCATAACTCTCAACTGCTTTTGAAGCAGAGCAGAAAGCAAAAAAAATCTTATTTGCCTAATCCTTACAGGCCTGGGGCTTATAAACATTCCATGTTGATAGTTTCACATATGCTCAAGAAAGTTAAACAAAGGTTATATTAGTTGGAGAAACAGTTCTTCAGACCTGCTAAACTCTATATGAATAAAAAGAAAGACCATTGGAACAGAGTCCTTTGCCTAGGGCCTGGAGCAATGAACTTGCAAGTTTCATTACTGAAAATGTAGGGGGTTTCCAAAACTCCAGAGTACTGGAGTTATTTGGCTGATTTTTCTTATTCTGAAGAAAATAAGAAAAATTAAATATATATTTAAAAAGTCACAAATTATGAACAACAAATTCAATGTAAAATATAAACTTCCCCTAGTCAAAAATTTTGATGTCTAAAAGTTCATATTTATGTTTGCAACATTTCAGAAAAGTTGCAGTAACTTACATTCATTTTTCCTTGTTTAATTGTCGGCAGTAATTTTTATTCCTTTTCAGTTTTTGGCTTACCACGGATATAGGAGTATTTTCCACAAGTTCTATCCAAAAATTTTGAGCACAAGGTAGACATAATAAAGATGTAGAAAAACTGGAAGAGAAAAGCACAAGAAATAAGATGTTACACTGAAGAGGATTGTGTTATATCTCAAACATGTATATGTTGTCTCTTTCTGTACTGATCATTGCATCAAGACTGGCAGTAGATTTGGAACTAGTCTTATCTAAATTCCAAATTTTATTATTACTGTCTGAAAAAACAACCCTTAGACTGCTAAAAATTGGTCAAGGAAAGTGAACTTGAGACCTGAATTTTCAAGGAGAGTTGTGATCCCTGATAAGAAAAGAGAAGGCATTGTCAGTAAATCTGGTTGGGTTTTTTTTCATAAATTATGTGTTTACCTTGAGATATTAATACATAGGTTCATAGCACTTAAAAATATTCATAAGCATACTTTTATAATATAAACACAGATTAATTAGCAGATTCTATGATGAATATAGTAACATAGGTACATATATAAAATCTACATTCTATTTTATTATGTCATCACAAGAACCTGCTTGACTAAACCATGGATGTAATATCTATCACATTTAGGCATAGATATTTGTGCCTTGGTGCAAAGAAAATCTGTGTGAAACAGCTGCAGTTTTCTGTTCTCAAAGGGCATAGCATGTTATGCTACTTTTATTGCATGGATGTTTTCTCTCAGGTGAAACTTTGACATTTGTACCTTCATAAAATCACCAGGACAGGTGATAACTGCTTGTTCTGAAATAGCTCAGAGAAGCTGTTTGGAAGGTTCTCAAGAAGAAAGACATCATGTGGTGGCCAAATGAGTATTTTGACATCAGTTATTATTTCTCCTTGGAAATGGCTGAGAAGAAGCCAAAGTCTTGGCTACATTGTGATCCTTTCAGTATGAGCTGAAGGACGATGCAAAGCAAATGCTGACCTTCTTTTGGAAACCAATCCTGTTTTCTTAAAGGAAACCATGTTTTTCTACACAGCTTAATATAGCAGTTTATTGACGTTTATTTTTGTTCTGTAAAATCTGATTTTAAAAGACTGTTACACACAGTACATAATATAAAACACTTAATATTAAGGACAATTAAAGAGAATTTAGAGAGAGAAACTTGAAAGACATCCAGTATGAACTGAAGTTTGCTTGTGCCTAAACAAGTTCTAAGACTGCCAGGTCTTCGTTGAAAGTGGCACTGCCTCCTTTAGTGCAGCACTGAAAATATTGCAGCAATTCTTGACTTGATGACTTCATACCATCAAGGTACCCTCCACTGCAGTGTAGCAACATGCATTCCCCTCTTAATAAAACACTACCCCTTTTTTTGTTTTAATTGTGCCAAATTAAAACAAAAGGATAGAAGATGAGCTGCTTTAAAGACTGAAGGATGAAGTTCAAATCTTTGTCTTTTTAAATGACTGATTTCCATACTTTTAAGAACAACTAAGATAAAAGTTTTAATAATGGCAATATTTAAAGAAAATTTAGAGATAAAAGAAAAGTAATGAAACTAAGGAAAACTGGATTTTTTTGGGGTTTCACTCTCCTTTTTGGCTGAAAGCACTTTTAAAAGTTGATGTTGCAAAGAGTCTAAAAGACTATTTTTAATGTGTCTCCTATGGCATCCAAGCAGGTCACACTAAAATTAATCTTTAGTGAGGGAAATTTTAGATTTTTTTAAATTATTGGAATATTCTTCATAATTAAATTAATGTGAAAAGTAGAGCAAATAGAAAATAATGCACAGGACAGAGTAATGGAAAATATCTTGTTATATTCATAGTCCCATTAAATTGTTTGGTTTGGTTTGGTTTGGTTTGGTTTGGACCATAAAGATCATCTATCTCCAACCCCACCTGCCAAGGGCTGGGGCACCTCCTGCTAGACCATTCCCTGATCTCTAGTGAAAAGAAATACAGCACATAAATCCTATGTGGTGAAAGAGAATATAAAAAGAATATTATTATCTTTATTTTTTGAAAATTGCTTTTAATCCTCTGAACTATCAACTAATTTGGGAAATCGTGGAATCTTAAAGACTATATAGAATTTTTTGGAAGTATTTTGGGGAAAATAATAAAACCAAGTTCAATATTTATAAAATGTTAGGCCTAAAAAAAAAGAAGTAATCTAATTTTAAAAGAGAACAGTTTTGATTTTGACGGCACTCTGGACAATGACATGGACAAATTATATTTTCATCCTGATACTTTGCCTGGCAACTGTTACTTTCCTAAACAGACACTAATAAGTAGCTTTCAAGATGAACCTTGATTGTTTATACATCAATGTATATGATTGGTTTTTTGGTTTTTTAAGCTGTAAAATCACACTGAATCATGGGTGTTCACAAAATGCCTTTCCAATATGGAATTTTTGCACAGATAATTGCATCCAAAGTATTCATAACAAAGAGCAATATTACAGACATATTTCTCACAAATTTGGTTTTAAAACTCCTCTTTCTATTACCTGTTATAGTAAAGATGTTTTCACATTTTTGATTGTGGCTTCTTAATGTTCTTAAAGGAAATAATTTAGAACTGGCTGAATCTTATAATGTGACTTTCATAAAAATTCTTTTAAATTGGAAGTTAGATCCATCACATATTATGCATCTCCTATTTGTTATCACTAGTTTTTTCCAGCCTGTGTGGTGAAATCTATTTGTTTTTCACAGCACTTGAGTCAGAAATGTTGCTGGGTAAAAGCTAAACAGAGAGACAATCTGCAACAAAAGCCAACAGAAATTGCAGCAGCTAGAAATCAAATGGATCTGAATAAGATAAGAAAAATGCGTATTTTTCTGAGTTTAAACAACAATCTTCCCTCTTCATCTTCCACAAGGGGGTTCAAACTCTTATCTTTGACTTAGAGGTGAACCAGATATGGTGCAATTCAGAATTTCAAACTCTGGGGTCAAGATACTTAACCTTGAGCTCACTGAGAGGATAATCAGGTACTTCTGATGAGGCTGGCAAAGCTGACACATGGCCTGTGTGAAGTAGATGAAAGTTGGGAAGAGCTGTGTCTCAGACGGAGTTATAAAACAACAGGAGAATAAATGGTGCTGCAAGTGAGATGTTAAAGCAGCATTATAGCAGAAAATGTACTGAGATAAAAATAAAGAGCAGCTTAACCAATCAGCGGCTTCGGAGGAGGTCAGGGGGAAAAAAATAAATACCAATCAAACCACAAAGCAAAAGAGAGAGAGATGTATTTATTCTTGGGTAGGAAAAGGTGACAGACATTCCCAGTATGTGTGGTAGGCAATTAATCTTAGATTTCTGTTAAGTACCACCATTGCTGGCAGCCTATGAAGCACAAAACCAGAGAAGGTCACAACTCCCCTTGAGAAGGATTTCTGCCTAGGTTTAATCACACTGGTACCTCCAGAGCTGCACATGATTGCAGGAAAGTAACAGGTAAAGAAAAGGGAGCATAGGGCAAATTAGTAATTGCAAAAAATATTTGCTATGAGTTAGGCCCTTTCTTTCTGTTCTCTTCTTGGCTTATGTGTGTTTGTTACTTTGACTCTTTAGTGGGTACTGCATATAAAAAAGCCAGAATTTCTCTCAAGAAAATTTCTGGACAACCTGAATAGGATTCTTTTCAGAAACAAGGTTCAACCTATAAGAAATGAAGAGTGATAAGGATCAGGGAATTAAAGAACATCATCTCCAGAAACAGAAATGCATTTAGTGTCAGCTACTCTATACCCAGTTAGAGACAGTTCTGAGAGTCTGAGGGTTTTTTAGACCTGCACTTGATGGAAAAAAAAAAAAAAAGACACACTTCTCATTCTTATTATTCCCCCATTTCCCAGATGAAGAACTAAATTACCACCAGTGACGTGGTTCCATACGTGCAGCAAATGCAAAATTCCTACAATGTGTTCATAGTACAGCAAAATTCATCAGCGCATCGGCACGGCATATGCGAGGATATTGTTGCTTATGTTGTGTTTGGAGAACATTTGTCATAAAGTAGAAGAAAAGATTTTTTGTTTTCCTGAGCATTTTAATTCAATGTCTCATTAAACTTATAGTTTTCTGCAAAATTGAGTAATCAGTTTGAATACTGAAAGTCTATTCATCACATAAGAAGTTACATTACGTTTTGTGGAAACAAACTCTATTCCTCTTGGAAGTAAGCTTTCTTATCCAAGGCATAAATATATTTCAGGTTTTTGACATCTGAAAAGGTAAAATTTTCCAAGCACACTGGATTGCAGTAATAATCTTAGATATCAGAATACAAAATTAAGTCTTAAATTCACTTTTGTTTCGAATAAATAAATGAAAATATTTTTTTTATCGAAACCTGCACATTTAGTAATGGGAAATGAAGAGTTATTTTCAGGACACAATACTAATTTCTTATTTAGAACATATTTTCCTTAATTGAAAAGCTTGCAGACTAGAATGGGGTCAGGTGACTAGCACATGATTTAAAGGGACATTGCCTTATTTTATGAAAATACATATATGCTTAAATGCTTTAAAATGCTTTTAAAAGATAGGAAAAATACTGAATATAAACCTTTACACACTGCAAATTTTTCTTATATATATATATTTTTTTTTTAAATAAATATTTATCCCTAGTGGTATACTTTTTTTCTGTTCAAATCTCTAACAGAACCACAGACTTAGTCAATACTTAATTCAGTCCTAGCTATGTACTGAATTGATTGATGCAACTCAATTAGTCTTGCTTAAGAAAGAACCAGGCAGGATTGTGTTATGGAAGATTAGGAAGAGAATATAATCACATGCTGTGAAGACATTGTCAGTGTTTTATATGGGCAGTTTATAATGACCATAGACAGCTTTAATGGATATAAAATACACATGTGAAAACAGAGCACTTCCTGTACAGTAATAAACTTAGTATGACAAACTAGAATTAAACTAAACATTATAAGGAATAGGAAAAGGACTCTTTCACATGAGCAAAAAAAAGTATTTCCATTTAATCAGATGCTGACTACTGTGGAAAAAATTTGTAATCCAGAGAAAATGGATTTTTACACAAGGGCCAGTCTGGCATAAACACATTCCACTGATATTAATACATTTGTATAGAATGCATTCTATAAAAATAGAACTTTGATATATTGTATAACAAACTGTCTCTCTGCAAGTATTAGCTAAGTTTTAAAACAAATTGTTCGTCCACATGTCTGTGTCCTTTTTATGATTGCTTTCTACTGTCATCCCAGTAGCAGGTTTTCTTCCAAGAGAATAATCACAGAAAATGAGTCAGCTTTTACATAGCCCTCTTCACAAGAAAATACCAAAGCTCTACATGATTTCATTACCTGTCAGAAAAGTATTTAATCACTATTTTATAGTAGCAAAAATGGAATCTAAGGAGTCAAATTACTTGGTGGTGTACTTAACAAGTTTGTAATTACACCTATAATAAAAAAGCAGCTCTTACAAAAAACTGTTTCTCAACTCCACAGCAGAAAATCTAGCTTCCTTTCCTTCCATCTTCTGAAATGGATAAGGTCTGCAAGAATATATGGTGAAACACCAGAGTGAAAGGTTCTTTCACTGTGCAGTCCATGGAGATGCATCTGCAAGACTGCACTCCTGAATGAGAATGCTGCAGGAGACTCATGGCTAAAATAATCACTGAAAAAGTTTCAGTGTACAAAAAACTAACAACTTCTTAAAGGCTGAATAATGCCATATGAGATAGGACTAAAATAGATGTTAATAAAAATACCAGCAATGTACCCTCAATATTGGTTGAGTCAGGCTGTTATTTGGAAGCAAAACACAATTTTCTCATGTTGTTTTTCTCATGTACCAGGCATTTTTGTTGGTATTCTTTCACAAAATCTAGATGCTGTGAGTCACATACATTCTGTGACTGTAGATAGCAAAATAAAAAGTCACGTTTCTCTGAAACTCATGCAAATATTTGTGTAGATAATTTGCTGTCTATCCTAAGGCTTATACGTGCTGCTTGAATATATACACATATGCAGCTCTCTTAAAAACTGGTTGAAGACTAGAAATGTAAAAGGAAGCAGTACATGAATAATAGTAGGGAGTTCAAATGCTTTATGGAGTTGCAAAGGATGTTAGTTCTTCATCACACTGCAAAAATGGAACACTCTCCTTTTTCCCTAAGAAGGTGGGCTTTGAAGCTCCTAGCTTGAATGTAATATGGCAACCTGTGAAAAAAAATTATGTTTTGAATGATTAAAAACTGCTAACCAATTACTGAATATAAACCAACTGCTATTTTAAAAAGAAAAGCTTCCAACACTGGGACTTGGATAAGAAGGGAGAGCTCAGGGCCCTGGCACATACCTAAGACTATAATGGAAAATTCACTTACTGCTAAATATTATATATCCTTATCTCTGCCAGTGAATGTGCACTTGGGTATGTCCTTGGCAAACTCCACTATTACCATTTGTCCACTGGCCTGTAGTACCAATAAAAAAGGAGGGAAGGTTTTTGCTGTTGAAATCATGAATCTCCAGGCCATGTGTTCAAATAGAAAATGGCAAAAGGAAGCTGGTGACAATAATCAGGAATATATTTAGAAAAATGTAATAAATTAGGAAAGAAAATAAGGGCAGAAAAGAAGGACTGATCTTGCAGAGCATATGTCTGGTTCACATGTCAGTAAGTACTACACCAATGGTTCTTCCTGGGCTTCACAGTGTAGGTGATATTTGTTATCAACACCTCTGTTCAATTATGTACTTTTAGAACACTGTGATTCATTCCTTGAGCCAATCTCACTCCTTGATGGAGCTATACTATCTATTGTTTATTTACTGTAAGTATCTTTTCCAGCTTGCAAACTGGTACTAGTCCTTAAAACCAACATTTTCTACACTGACATTTTCTTACACTTTCTCATATTTGGAAAATGCATAATGATGGTTGCAGTTTAATGCAGATCTAATCACAGACATTATCAAACAAAGGAACTAAGTGCGCTCAAGACTGTGGTTAATGATCACAGCAGCTGATTAAAAAAGCAAAAAGCAAATCCTTTCTGAAAGAAAGAAAAGACAAGGAAAAATAGCTCAGAACAGATGAACTTCAGAAAAGGAGAAACTCCTTTGTCTTAAAATGAAAAGTTATGGAAGGAGATATTTTAATTTCATTTCATCTAATTAAATTTTAAATGATGTTAAATACTCTTAAAACTTCAGATAATGCACTCATATATTTGAGTCTACCTTAAAAGACATTTATTTTAAAATATTAAGATTTATTAATATTTTTTACATTTACAGTCACACATTTGTGAGCACTGCTTGGGACGCCTTCTGAGCCATTTATATTAATAATATTCCTCTACAGGTGATTGTGAGTTTGTTGGCAGATCAGGACATAGGACTTTCCTTTTTAGTTTCACTATTGGAGATACTCACCTTTTCTCTCCCATCTTTCTAAATGGCTCTTTGATGTTTTATGATGTGGATAGCTTTTTTCTCCTCACTGACACCTCATTCCTACAGAATGCCATTCTCTACTGTTTCCAGTTCTGACAAAATGAGCGTATAGCTGGCAATACATAGAGTTTTATTGGTTCAAACAAACTTTGTCACTGCCAGACCATAATTTTTATATTCCAAATTTTCAATTTGGTAAAGCCAACTTTTTTTTTCTTTTCTGTTTTAAGGATCTCTAGCTTCAAGAAGTCAGGTATTATGATAAAAAGAAAACATGGAAAATTATCCCTGAAAAGTATGACTTGAATATGTAACATAACTTATGTGTTTAATTCTTTAATATTAGGTTTCCTCCATCAGCCCAAAGTCATTATCAGTATCCTTGTGCAATGACCTTTATGATGTCATCAGCAAACAGGAGCAAGAACAAAGTTTAGGATTCCTTTCCTTCACACCATGTAGCATAAATGGGACAGGGAAGGCCTGAGGCTTATTCTGAGATTTCAGTATGAGAACAGGTGACACATTTGATACTAAACCTGCTGTCTTTTCAGAATTTGCCTAAGAACTGGGCTACAATATAAACCGATTGCTGGGGATTGCTTCATATTTCAATTAATCTCCTTTTCTTTCTTTTTTGTTCAGAAAACCTGATGCTATCATCTTAGCAAACAGAATTTCTTTTTTTGTTCTTATTGCTAAAAGCTATGAGAATAAATCCTTAGTTACAGTCACAGGTAATGGTTTTTCCTTGAGGTTTTTACTACAATTCTTCATACTATTCATTAATATTCTCCTTAGCTCGGATATATTTTTGGCCAGAACTAACTGCTTTTTTTGTTTTATTTTCGCGCGGGTTTTTTGTTTATTTATGTACAGCAATTAAACAAATTAACACAGCTAACCAATTCAACACAGAACACTGTCAAATTCAAGGAATTTACTGCTATTCACTAGATGTTTACAGAACTAACACAAATTCCATTTACTACTTCTATAAAGAAGCAAACAAGTACAGAATTTGAAAACAATACTTACCTATTTCTTGATCCTCAAAGTTAATTGATCATGAACTAAAACTAGTTATAGATAAGGAAATTAATACAAAACAAGAAAATTTCAGCAGCAAGACCAATTATAAGCGGACAAAATACACAAAACTCACACAACAGAGTGAGAAATGACAACATCAGCAGACATGAATTTTCCTGTTTAGAATGATTCCTGAGGTGAAGTGCTACTCAACAAGAGGAAGCATTTCAGACTTAGTGCTTTGGTGTTTGTAGAAGGAGTGACATTAATAACCCCGTCTTCACGGGCTGCCTGACTTCATTCACAAAGCCTCACAGAAAGCAGTTAGGAACTGAGCTGGAAACAGGCAGACTTTTTCTCCTCTGAGGCTTCCTCAAGCATCTGGACAGACACACAAGACAAGTTACTGCTAGCCAAGAGAAAGTCCAGAGTAACTTACATCTCCCATGGGGGAGGAGGAGAAAACGGTGATGTTCTGAGTCATTCTCCGCTCCTCAGGTGGCACAGCTATGTGTCACTCCTCATGACAGGCACACCACATATTTAAAATTTAGCTCATACAAATGCATCATTTCAAAAGCCTTCAAGCTTTTCTGTGTGGTCTTCTTCTAAAGGAATCAAACTCTGCTAAAAATGGTTTATCTTGTCACGATAAATCCATCTTTGGCTTCCCTGCTGAGACTGCTATAATTATTATCTGCTGTGATTTCAGTGGCTGTTATGTAGCCATTTCTTACCAAAGACTAAACCAATACTATCAGCCCCTTTTACACAAGGCTTAGAGTAGATAGAAGATAATATCTCACCTACAGGATATATTCAAAACAAATATACTTATTTTAATCAATACATCTTTTTTAATCAATATGTTTAAAATTGAGTTTGGTAGTTAACCTCCTTCTGGACTCTAAAAACCTTTCCTAGCAGTGGTAAGAGATTACATAATTTTGAAAATTAGTCCTTCCCATGTCTTTAAAGAATTTTACTGTTTGAGGCAATGATTTTCAGGAGCTTTGGTCAACCACTTCATTTAACCAGTTCTGTAATTGTCTGAGGTTATAAAAAACACATTAATCTTACAATCATCTGGTACAGAGGCAGAGTAAAGAACAGCAAAAAGAAAGAAGGTATATTGAAAAGCATAAACTGCATTTTATTGGACAGATTTTAATAGCAATACAGTTAGAGGGTCAGAGAATCAGTATTGTTAGAAAGAATGCATATGAAATCATAAAATATTTAATCAAGAGAAATCTTAGGTGGCAAATAGAATTAATCTGCTGGGATGCATTTGGATTATTAATAACTGGATGATTCTATTTTTAATGGTGGTATTACACTGAAAGTTTTCTAAGACCTTTGCCCATTTTGTGTGCATGTGGAAATCCAGTTCTGGGCCCCTCACTAAAAGGAAGATGCTGAGGCACTGGCACATTTTCAGGGAAAGACAAAAATCCTGGTGAATTGTCCTATGAGGAACAGCTGATGAAACTGGGGTGGTTTAGCCTGGAGAAGAGGCACATGTGGGCTTTTATCATTCTACAACTGCCTGAAAGGAGGTTGTGGTGAGGTGGGGGTTGGCCTTTTCCCCCAGGTAGTGACAGAACAAATGAAAAGGGCCTCTAGAGTCACCGGGTGGGGTTTAGGTTGGATATGGAAAAATTTCTCCATGGAAAGAGTTGTCAAGCATTGGAACAAGTTGCATGGGGAAGTGGTTGAGTCAGCAGTTCTAGAAGGATTTAAAACACATGTAGATGTGGTACATAGCTTCATGGTGGGCTTTAATGTACAGTGCTGGGGTAATGGTTCACAGGATCACAGCATATGCTGAGTTGGAAGGGACATACAAGGATAACTGAATCCAAATCCTGGTCCTGGCCCAAGAACCATCCATACAATGTGCCTGAGAGCATTGTCCAAACACTTCTTGAGCTGTGTCAGGCTTGGTGCTGTGACCGCTTCCCTGGGGAGCCTGTTCCAGTGCCCAACCACCCTCTGCATGAAGAACACTTTCCTGAATTCAACGTAAACCTCCCCTGACACAACCTCAGGCCATTCCCTTTGTCCTGTCACTGGGCACCATAGGGATCAGTGCCTGTCCCTCCTCTTCCCCTTGGGAGGAAATTGTAGGCTGCACTGAGGTCTCCTCTCAGTCTCCTCCAGGCTGAACAGATCAAGTGACCTCATCTGCTCATCACACATCTTCCCCTCAAGGCCCTTCCCCATCCTCCTTGTCCTCTTTGGACACTCTCCAACTGTTCAATGTCTTGGTTATATTGCATTGCCCAAAGCTGTCCCCAGCACTCGAGGTGAGGCCGCCCCAGCTCAGAGCAGAGCAGGACAATCCCCTCCCTTGCCTGGCTGGTGATGCTGCGCCTGATGCACCCCAGGACAGGGTTGACCCTCCTGGCTGCCAGGGCACTGCTGGCTCAAACTATATCTGCCAACATATATATGTTGGACTCTGTCATCTTAAAAGTATTTTCCATCTGATATGATTCTTGTTTCTATGATTATTTATTTTCTCTACCTTTCTCTTTCGCTGTGTAATGCTATCAAGTTAGGAATAAAATGTTTTAAATCTCTTAATTTTTTCTAGTTTTTGTTTCTTACACTGTGGACATGAAGCACTCAGAGAATACTGCATTCAAACAATATTTTCCCTTTATATTTTTCCCTGAGTCTGGAAATCTTTGTGAGTGTATTCATCTCTTTGGGGTAATATCCAAATCTGTAAGGGGCAGTTGAGGAGCTGTGGACATGTTTTCTCATTTTTATATTCATAACAATAAACAATGGCTGGCTTTTATGTATACAAGTAGATAATATTTATAAATTAAAGAGATACTCTAGAAGTCTGACCTAAGAGACTTCATAAAATAGCATTTAAATTAAGTTCTGTGGGAATGAGGTTATTTAATGCGATTTCTCTCATTTATGAGGAAAGCATAAAATAGAACAATGCCTATTTCAAGTTTTAATGTGGACAGATAGCAGATATTGTAACTCTTTTTAAAGCAAAATGATAGATGTCAAGCAGATTAGAGTGAGGGTCATGGCAGAAAATTAGAAAAAAAAATTAAACACTGTATAAGGCAATATTAATTTCTGAAATTGCAGTTTTTGAAGATGCCTTGATGAAATTAAGAACTTTGCTTTGACAAACATCAGATTTTCCCAAAACCCATTTTAGGCCACTAATTTCAAAGGAAGTTTGGACTAGCTCTGTAATTCAAGTAGTTATGTAGTACTGTGACATACTGGATTGTTCATTTAAAGTCTCCATGTATATCATTCTTTTTTTACCATGTCTCAATGTCTCCAAGCAGTATTCTTACATTACTAATGAATGAGGAAAATGAAGCAGATTTAGGCTCTGCATTGGAATATTTCATCCTATACTGGCCTTTTAAATGACCATATGCAAGTCCTTCATATTCCCCAAACCAATTTTTTTGTAATCACCTATATGGAATAAATGTATTTTTTCCTAAGTATTTGGAAGATTTTAGGTATAGTTTATAAAGATCCTTTTGTTCCATTAATGAATGCTTACACATGTATCTTGGCCCATAAAGTGAAGCCTGGTTTTTCACTCATTTCAGAGAGAGAGTTTAACTGCACCAATAAAACTGAACCCTTTTTTAATGGTCACACATATAAAAGTCCTTTCATTTAACTAGACTGTCGTGAGCAGCTTTTTACCTGAGACAATGCAAATCACCTCTTGAACAACTTATTTTAGGCACTGCATTGTCTTTACTGTTTGAAATTTCTTGATTATAGAGAAACTCATTATTTTTTAAATGTTACATGGAAATAAGATAGTATTAAGTATCCCTGTAGGAAACTAGAACATGGTCTTCAGAGCCTTTTAAAGGTCTTTGTCAATGTCTGAAGTTTTGCACCTCAGTGGTGTCAGCATAAGCTGCTGTACAGCACAGTAATGGTTGCAAGGGGTCTGTCAGATACAGCTCACTTCGTTATCCTTGCCATAATTAAAAAAAGACCTTGGATAGCAATGTTTAAAATCTCATGTTCTGTGTCATATCACACAGATATTGAGATCTCAAAGGCCTGTAGTTGGATACCAATATATAATAAAGGATTGTTTTCCTTATAATTGGGCAGAAAGAAACAAGAGTGTGTAAAATTCTAAAAATTGATGCCAAAGAGTAAGAATAATTTCATTATGATGAAACTTTAGAAGGTGACAAATACTTTGAAACAAATCTGTCATTTTTGCAATGTACATTATTTTAAGACATGAAATTTTGTGAAGTGCTGAACTTTAAAATCTATCTATCTCCAAATTTTCAGTTTCTTTGATTTCAGACCATGATGCTAAAATATCATAACAGGTAGAAGCATAGTGTGAGTTCTCAAAAATAGTATCAGACAAACAAAGACTGCAAAAACTTCTTTAATGGATTTTGCTAGAGTGTGGGATTAAGTCATCAGGTGAAGATACTCTCCTGATACATGCTAAAGCATCACAAAAAATAAATATTTTCCACTATATACAGAAGACATATATAGAGGACGGTCTTAGAAGTAGAGGGATATAGATACATCAAGGAATATATTTCTAATATTTTTCTTTAACTTCATATAGCACCTCCAGGAGTTTTGCCTCAAAAAAATCACACTTCCTTAACCCTTGCTGGTGCTGTGCCAGTACTTCTATGATGAACACCTTTTTCAGTTTATAAATCCTACTCATAATTTAATTCCAGCTCTACACCAGACCCATAGTCTAACCTTATGTGTTAATGATTTCTTTATAATTCCAGAAAAAGTTTTCCTCACAGAAATCTACTTTTTCTCTGATTTCTCTGTCTGTGTAAATACTGAAAAGTTTCTTTTGATCACTTGAATATAAAAGGTGGTTAACTGAACCTGCTTCATAGCGTATTCAGATAAAATAATGAAACAATTTTGAAAGGCATCAATATCCTTTCTTCTTGAGAGAAGAAACTACACCACAGCTGCTGGGGTATCTTCAGTTCATGTAGACTTATCTGAGCTATTTAAAACTCCCCAGGGTAGTTTCTCTGCTAACAGCAAAATCATGTCAGTGCTGAACACAGTATAGGCTGCAAAAGTTACTGATGTCCTAAATACTGTTCTGTTCCAGAGTGTTTATTGTCCTAACAGCCCTTGATTTGGGAGGTTAACATCTCCTAGGGGATACCTGCAGGCACTGCAGAAGAGGTATTCTGTACAACACATACTCAAAAACCTTAGCCACCTGTCTGAAGTTTAAGGGATTTGTTTCCTTCACTAAGGGCTAAAATAAAGAAATAAACAGCAACATGAGGAAGTAATGTCAAAATTCATTCGAATAATATTAATTAATAAAGTCAAGGCTACTGCTACTTAATGCACATTTCTTAAAGGAAAATCACCATATATAGTGGAAACACTGAAAATTGTTTTGTGCATTGACTCTATTGGACTCTGGACTTAGCTTGAACATAATGATTGCTATGTGGTTTTCTTTGAACAAATCTTTCAAACATTATATACAGCTAACTAAGCCTGCTTAGGGCAAGGAGTTAAAACGTGAACACTCTACCACCAAAAACCTTAGAAGTGGTTGTGCTGAAAAATGCTGAGTGATGAGACAATTTACTGTACAAGTATTTGACTATTCATGAACAAATGCAAATAAATAAAAGCCATTTTATAAAAGCATTATTTAAGTAGTTTTATTGAAAGCTGAGGTACCCACAAGAGAGCAATGAAATATGTTTAAAATTATCTGAAATTTGTTAACTCATAAGTTTTTTATATATATATATATATATATATATATATATAAATATATAACACACATATATATATATAAAAATTTATATTTCCTATAACTATGAGCCTCTACAGATAAAATCTGGAAGCTAAACATTAGGGAAAACCACTAGTCTTCTGAAATAAGAACCAGCTGTATGAATTTTGACAACAAAACTTAGTTCTCAGAGTGATGAATAAACCATGAAAAATTCTGGCTTACTTTGTGCAAATGTTGTCTTTGCAATAATAGAAGCAGTAGAAAGTAATATTTTGATTGTGTTTATGGAATTTGTCTACCTTTTGAATAGAAAGGGATAAGTTTGGCCACTTTTTTCATGATTAGTAAAATCACTAAATTATTAATATTAATAAACTGTAATTTGCAGTGTTGGAATAATGTACTGCAACAAATGCAAGCTTGAGCAGCAGAAAAAACTAGCAATATGGAACTCAGCATGATCTACTTTGTCTTACAGAAAATCTGTAAGCTTTATCAGTCTTTCAAACTTTTAGGATGACACACACATGATGGTTTTGAAACCTAAGCTAACATGCTTAATGAAAATCTGTGTAAATTTGCAATGCACAGGTGCTCTCTAAAATCAATCTTTATTTCAATTCTGTTTTCTTTAAAATATTATTAACTTTTAATCAGTCTTACTCATATTAACATATTAATTTGGATATACACATTCCTGCTTCACCAGTCCCAGATTCACACTTGGGCCAATATATGATAGTGAGTTCTATTCCTTGAAATCTGAAAGCATTTTCATATTTCTATTTCCTGGTTGAAATAATTGACAGCTCACAGACGGACCAGTTATTTTTTGCATGCTTTCTATTCATTAGCTGAAAGTTAGACCAGCTCTTTTTGGAACTGTGCTTTAATTAATGAAGCCACAAAATCATGTGTGAGACAGGATGCAGTTGCTTCCCCTCACTGAGAGTAAACATAGAGGCAAGTACTGTAATTATTTTCCTGCTGCAACCATAGGAAACATACAAATATCACAGATTTGCTTGTCTTCATGCATAGTCAGAGGAGAAATATTCCAGGACTGTGTTTAGTTAATGCTCTATTTATAGCTAGTCCTGCCCACGTTTTGGCTCCTTAAGAAATTGTATAGTAGACAGATTGGCATTAACTAGGTCCCTGATGATGCAGCAATATATGGGTAAATGAAGTCCTAATACTCATGGGATTGTATTGATATTAGGGCCAGAGTATTGCCCTTTTCTCCCCTTGTTTTCTTACACACAGCCAGTACAGGATCAGCTATCAGCCATCACAGTGATTTGTGGGCACGCTAGGCTGGTACGCTCAAACAAATAACTCCAAAGGGAGTGCATATGCTTTACCTAATTATAGGTGTGAGAATCTTTTGTTAGGATATTATTAAATAGGAAGAAAACAGGTGAAAGGGTTTTTATAAAAGTGCCATGTCACAGAACTATCCCAAGTCTCAAAAAACAGAAGGGCAGGCTGGCCCCCTGTGTTTCTGAGCTACTGAAGTGAAAACTAGCACTCCCACTGCTGCTGGCCTTAGTTCTTTACTCCTAACAGTAGCTGCTCAATAAAATCTCTCTACATGCAAACTTATTAAAGGCATAATATTTAATGAGTGAACAATTCTTAACAAGGATACTCTTAAGAAGGGTGGTTCTTCCCACCCGTAGAGCGAGAGAACTTCATGTCACACTTTGAGAATGTTCCCTCCTTTTTCTCTCTACCAGTGCCATGCAAAAGTTTTGCAAAAACTTTTCACTCACTGAAAGTCACGCTCCACATCAACCTAAAAGGCCTGGAGTGGGCAATGACTTGGCATCCAAATTGCTGCATGATGGAAATTGTGGATTACTGTAAATACCAATCTAGCAACATAACCAGGGGAAGGAAGAAAACTTTCATACTGTTAGACTTCTCTCCACAGCAAATATAAAGGGTATAGTTAGAAATACTTTGAAATAACTGTCTGATGTTCTGGGTTTGAGAAAATTCTATCTTTACCCTAATCAGCCTGGAACTTGGATAAAGAGGAGGATGAAATAGGCACAGATTTGAAATCAAATTACTAAATAAAAAGATAATCTTCTCAGTTTGGGCAGGCACCTCTCCCGTTGTCACTTTGTTGATCTTTCTTCAAAAGAGGGTTGATTTCTGTTAGGAGCAATTTCTTAATTTTTTTTCAAGGACAGGGAAGTATTTTTAGGGCACGCAGCAACACCAAAATCTTGTCTTTATGTGGCCTACCTTCTGTGAGTAGCACTTTTTGTTTTGTGTTGCAGTTTTCTTGCCACAATTCTTTGGAAAACAAATGGCTGCTTTTGAACATCTCTGGTTTTATACACAAAACTCAGTGGTAATAATTAAAGTTTAACTTTGGTACTATAGTTTATATTCTTACTGTGCAGAGCTGTACACTGAACTGTTGAGGAAGTACTTTATGAAGGTACAAATTATGAGGCGTCATTGAATCCATGTGTTCATTGTCCCTATACATACTAGCTTCAAGAATGGGTAAATGAACTCCAAAGAACTCAGCAAGGATGTAGTTTCAAAAGTGTCTCAATCAGAAATGCATAATTTTTTTAAGGTGCAGGTTTGCAGTTGTATTATGTGGGTAAAAGAATTTAATCCAAAAAAAATACAGGAAGGAGATCTAAGAAATATGTTAGCATGTTTTTAAAATTACAAAGGCATTCTGTCTAAAATGATATTTTAGATTCTGAAAAATAAGTCAACTGAGGGGCAAATAAATGTAGCATAAGTGATTTAAAATTGAACTTTATAAAGAAACTAAATCCAGAAGTCATGGAAAATTTGGACATTTTGACTGGCGAACGCAAGCAGACAACGATCTTAGCTAAACAAAGAATTTTACAGATCAGGAGCGCTGATTTTCTGTTAATCTTGGAAGACTAGAGAACAGGGGTAAAGGTAATGTTTGACAGTACTAAAAACATATGTGATTCTGACAGCAGTAAGCTATATATTCTCAGCTGCATTCATTGCACTGCTGATTAAGCAAAATTACAGGGATCTATCACATACTCTTCATGCCTTCATCTTTTCCCTGTTAAGGAAATTAAGGAAATTATGCTGTTTAGAATATCTGCCTTTGGCGCACTCAAACATGGTTTGGTTTATTCTTTTTAATTTCTTTTTAATAAATATAAATGTGGGAGAGGGTAATACATAGAAAATTCTCACCTTTTGGATTCTAAGCAAATTGTAGTGATGAGATAGCTCTGGTTTCTAGAGGCATTCTGGGAAGGGAACATTATCGTAGATTACACATCTGCTCATGTGATACCCATTCTAAGCACTATAACAAATTGGTGGGAATAGGCTTGAGGCCACAGAATCAAAGCCAATTGGCAGTAGTTGAGGAAAATAGAACTTCTTAAAATCAACTTGAAATAAGAGGTTTTGTTGATAAAGATAATAGTGTTTTAATGTACTTGGATTTTCATGCAGCTTCATATCACATATTATTTTAATTAAATATTAAAAATATTCAAAATTATGAGTTAGATCTGGAATATTTATCATAGTTTAACCCCAGCTGGCAAAAACGTACCACATACCTATTTTCTCTCTCCCGCCCCATCCCAGTGCGGATGAGAATCAGAAAAAAAGAAACACTAAATCTTGAAATAATAACAGCTTAATTATTTAAACAAAATATCATAAAATACTGCTATTACTAATGACAGTAAAGAGCATTAGGGAGAAAGGGGAGTAAAACACAAGAAAAAGAAGTGATGCACAATGCTGTTGCTCACTAGTCGCTGATCAATGTCCAGTTCAACCTTGAGCAGCCACCAGCGGCTCCTGGCAGCTGCCCTCCCTTTATGTACTGGGTCTTTATGTACTATGTCTTTCTATGATATGGAATGTGGCACTGACTATGGCTTTGGCCAGTTCAGGTCAGCTGTTCTGGCCATGCTCCCTCACAGCTTCTCATGCACCTCATCACTGGCAAAGCCTGGGACACTGGAAAGTCCTTGACTTGGGGTAAGCACTGCTTGGCAACAACCAAACATCAGCGTGTTATCAACATGATTCTCACACTGAACCCAAAACACAGCACCGCTCCAGCTACCAGGAAACAACTCCATCCCAGCTGAAACCAGGACAAACATAAATGGGAAATTTTCATGAAATGAAATATGGTGTTTCTAGTATGTCTCTGAGATCAGATCTTCACTGTGTGTTATTCAACATTTCTATCAAAAAAAGGTCTGAAGACAAAAAAAAAAAAAAGAAATAAAACCACAAAATCATTATTGAACGTATCTAGAAATGACAAAAAGAATGCAGGCAATAAGGAAGCAGATAACCTCTAATAAAAAATTATTAGAATATTTTGGGATGCAAGAAGCATTCATCCTTTTAAAGGGAGATGTGAAGTCTTGCACATAATATGTTGATAAACTAATTGCTGGGTGAATTCAAATGATAATATCATATAGCAGATGGTATGCATTTGGCACTGCTTTTTATTGCTGGATTTTGGTGTTCAGATTTCTGCAACTAAGAAGGGTATAGAAATAATCTTCTAACTCAAACAAGAACCATGAAAGTGATCAAAGGATTGCAAATTATGCTTAATTAAATATGCCTTTAGTGAACAATACAGGTTTCTCAGAGGAATAAATGGGGGTTGGGTAATATTGTCACAGATTGGGAATACTGGCATAGAGAACAGAAACAGGTCTTTGCCTGTGTAACAAATTTTAATAAGGTTGACAGGATCAAAAAGTTTGTTTCAAATAAGGCATTCTTTTTTTCTTCGTTTTTTTTTTTTCCCTTTTCTTCTTTTTCAAAGTAAAAGAAGAAAAAAAATTAGAAACTACTTCCAGTGCTTCTTCAAATCTTTGCTTCAAGGCAAAGTGTTTTTTTTCCAAAAGCTGTATTATTTCTGACTGGATTCGTTTCAGGACAGTATCCTGACTTTTTTAATTTAAGCAACTCTTTATCGTCATTTATGTAGACATCAATGTATTCTATCCCATGGCCAGTACTGTTTTACTTAAGGACAGATAAATCTTGAATATATAAATGTATCTGTATCAAGAATTATTATAATAATCTCATACAACTGCACTGAAGAAATGTGCATGAATCAGCTAAATAAAATAATAATTAAATCAATGTAATATTAGGCAAAAAAAACCCCAAACCCAACATCAAAGACTTAATTAAAAGTCTTCATTTTAAGAAATAGAGTACAATCTTTTTAATTTCCTTTCTACTTTTTTTTCCTTAAAACTCATAGGATCAAGTTCCTTTATAAATTGAAGTTTAGAATTTTGCTCTCACTAAGGGGAAATATTAAAATTTTTATATACTGGTATGATTTAATATATTAGTTTTTCCTCTGATGCAAGGACCAAAAGGCAAAATAGTCTGTGTTTAAGGAATATGGGCTACAGAAGACTGAGATCCAGTGTCACATTGTAAGAATTCCATGCCCAGATAATTCCTACAACAATTTAAACAGACAAAATGGACTATGACAAAGAAAATGCAATTATCTGGATTTACACTCCTGAGTGAATTCACTACATTATCCCATACTGCTGGATGAACCGGGTCCTCTGACATACACATTCAAAGTACATATATGTGATTTTTTTGTGTGTACTAATGCTAAATAACTACCACAAATGTCTTGTACTCCACTTTGCAAATTCCAATTTAATTCTAAAATTCATCCTTTGAAAAATATGTGTTCTTCTCAATCTTTCTCTCCTTTCAATGTTTGCAGTTTCTCCATGAATTGTTACAACTTTTTGTAGTATTGAACTATTAAAAAGTTTTGAACTATTAAAAATATTTAAATATTTATTCTTTGTCATCTTCAGTCACAAAGTCGAATGTTCTCAGGGAAGCTAACTACTTATAGATCCACATGCACATACTTCTGTAATTTGATTTTATTTGTTTCTACTTTTTAGTGGTTTTGGTTTTGTTTGGCTTGAATTTTTTTACATATATTACATTGTTATGTGCATGCACTATATATTTAGCACTTATACCACTAACCTGAGGAAATTTGGTTCTCGAGTGTCACTGAATTGTGAATGAAGCATCCCACACAAATGAAATTTGTTCTTTAGTCTGTTTTAACATCCCCTCTTGTTTCCAAAATGTTTTATCTAAAATAGAGGTTCAGAAAGACTAATATGGAAAGGTTCAAATAAATACTGACTTAAAAAAACAGCTAGCTTCAAGAACTGAAGTTATTTATGCCCTAAGATAGGAATTTTTTACATGCAGCCTGTAACTTGTGAAATTTATTTTTAAATTTTATAAAATTAAAAAGAAATATTGCAAATCAGCTTTGTACACATGTGACTACTAGTTCAGGTGAGAAAAGGAGTGAGATGTGATCCACACGTTTTCTATATGAACAATGTTTCTGAGGACCAAGGAAATGCTCTGCAGAATACTTGGACCATGGCAACAATTCCAGCTATTTATTTTAATGGGAAGTATTTTCCTGCTTCACTGGCAGAAAGGGTGAACATTTTACTCTGCATGTTAAGTAGGATGCTGTGCATGAAAAAGGTGTTAATAAAGGACAATGGAAAGATGTTTTTAGGGAAAAAGTTCCTTTCCTAGTTCTTTCAAGAATTTTTGCTCTGCTACTATACACCAGTGGAGTTGATAAATTTGGTCTTTGTCAGCATTTGGGACATTATATTTCTCTATAGTGATGGATTTAAGGGAGGATTTTGTGTGGTTTCTTGGCTTTTTGCATTTTTGGGGTGGTTTTTTTTTGTTCGTTTGGTTGGTTTTTTTTGGTTGGTTGGTTAGTTGGTTTTTTGGGATTTTGTGGTGTTGAGAATATAATTGTATTGTTTTTCTTTATTGCCTGTTTGGTCTTGCTATCAGAATGTGAAGAAATGACAGAAACAAAATAGCAGTTCTACGACATATTAAATACTTAAACCACTTATTTTAAGTTGCAAGAAAAGCTATTAAATCCGACTGCAGCTTTATAGTTGAAGGGCTTGGAGGGAGGAAAGGATGAGAACACTTCCAAGAAAAGTATATTTTATCTGCTCCTCACAGGACAGACACAAACTCTTACTGAGACTTATCCTTTATACTTCACTGCACTGTCTGGGAATGTAATTTTTGCTATCAAATAATGTTCAGCATACGCACATTTTAAATTACGTAATAAAATGTCAAACCAAAAACTAGTTTTCAGTTAAGGACACTGACTCGAACCTTTTTACTTAAGACAAAACCAAGAATTAACATGAGGACCACAAGATTTTTAAGGCCTCTGCCCCACCACCTGCCCAGCTGCTTTCTGCAGTATGTAAAATTCAGTGATTTAGGTACAAATCCTGCTCCATTTTGTAAGGATCAAAAATATATTTTTCAGTCAAAGAAGCCCAGGCACTGTTCAAATGTGATGTCTCCTACAGCATTAGGCACAGGTAGAGGAGATAAAAACACAGACTGCATGTAGGAGTTCTGAACAAAATACCTGTATTTAAAGTCTTCTGCTGAATGTAGATTTTCATCTTTAGTCATCTTTACATGTTTCCATGGACAGAACCACAGAGAAGGGGCTCAGGCATGCAGTACAAGATCTAGCTCCTTCAAAATGAGTTACGTTCTTTGGCAGTTTTTAAGCAGGATTGAGGCCTATATGATCAAAAATTCAAGCTTTAAAACAGCACCAGGCACTTAGCTCATAAATAAAAGCTTCATTAATCATGGCAGTACACAAGTAAAAGACAATAGACTGAGCTGTCCTGAAGCAGAAGAAGGAACTAAATATAAAACTTTACATCCCAAGCAGGAGCCTGCACTAAATGATTTGCTGCATAATTTTAAGAACACTTCCACTCTGAAAGAAAATGTCAAGATACTTTTCTATAAAATACATTATTTGCTTAAAATTTTGCAGGGAAAGAAGTGAGAACCACATTATGAAATTTTTCTTAAAGCATGTGGAGACACTTTTTTGTATGATAAGATCATGACCTGCAATTCTTGATAATGTATGAAAACGTTTGTAATATTGAGGTGGAGGATAAGAAATTTTGCCATCTTTTACATTTTCTTACTGGATGAATAATGTCCATCTAAAAAGTCTGTCCGGCTGTATGGTGTCTGTCAAACTAGTGCATCGCAATTCCAGACATTCAACTTAGGTTTTTAATTCAAAGCCAGGAAACAGATGATCTAATCCTCCTTCGTAGTTTAGACCTTAATGGTGTTGCAGGGCCACAGAGTAATGACAAAACAAAAAAAAATTGTCTTGGAGCTTCAGCCTGAGAAGCTATTTTCATTTTCTACTGCAGAACAGATTTATGTAGCATTACTACAGTCATGCAGCTAAGACATGCCACTCAAGATATGAGTGGATTTTTATTTTCTTGAATTCACAGAGGTTTTCTCATTTTCATGGTCTTTGCCACCCAAACATTTAGGCTAATATCAGTTAATGATTGGCTTGCCTTCAAGTGCATTGCAGGTACCTCACTGGGTAAATCTGCCTGTTTGTACGGCACCTCTCTCAGAAATAACTGAGAAACAGGATTTCCATTTGACCTTTTTTTTCCTTGAAAATAAAGATCAATTATTATTTTAAATAGATTTTAAAATAGCTAGGGTGCTGTAGAAAAGATGGAAGTTTTGAGAAAAGTTCAGGATGTGATTTTGTAAAGTTATTCAGTGATTTATACCTAAAAAATGCCAGCATGTGGAAAAGTATAAAATAACCAGAAAATCCAAAATGAATATTTTCTAATTTTGCTTTTAAATATTAAACTTTGAATTATTAAACATATTATTAATTATTAAGATTCCTCATTCTGCACATTCATGCTTTGCTGCTCACTTTGTGTCATATAAGGGATGTAGCTGGTAATGTCTTTGTTTCATTTTGTGCCTAGCATGTCATTTTGTTTTGATACATATTACACTGACACAGCCTGACATATCAGCTGAATATACAGACACGTTAGATGCAATGTGGATATCAAATTCCAGAACAAGAAATACACAAATACAAAATTTTGTGTTTTGCTGCTTTTTCTTTTTATTAAGAAGTCTATTGCATAATGTAAAAATCTACAGTCTTAGAAATTATACTGATATTTGATTGATTCTGATCAATTAAGAAACTTTGATCAGTTAGGGTACAATCATAACTATCTATGTGTCCAGAGGAGGAAGATCAAGGAAAACACTTTTGTCTTTAAGATTTATACAGTAAAAAAATAAAGAATGCCAGCACAGACAGCAATGTGTGTGAATGTGTGAACACACCTGTTAGTTCAAAAGACAGGAGAAAAGGGGTATGGACACCATGTGCAGTCAAGGTATGAACATGGAGCTGGAATTTTGGAAGTGCTCCCACATCTCAGAGTTTCATAGCCTCTAAGGATTTTTGTCCATCAGAAATGATGAGTAAACCTAAAGTAACAAAGATATTATCCGAAGAATAATAGTAATAAATAGACTAATAGAAATAAATAGTTCTCAACAACTGAGACATACAACAAGCAGTTGCCAAATATTGTTTCTGCATTCTGCCTATTTAAATTTTTTTCTTTTTTTCCACACTTTCTTCCTACCCCTCTGGAAAAAGAAGAAATCATAAATAGTGGTTCTAAGAAAGCTGCCCTAGGAGTCCTGGTCAGGACATCATGGAAGAAAGTTAGAAGAGATGAATCAAAGGAGCGTCAGAAACCATTCCATATTCACTTCCTTGAGAATATTTAACATTTTGGCATAGGTACACTGCATTCAATGAATTGACATGTTTCTTAGTTCATATGATCTGGTCATGGCAATCACCTTGCAATTTTCTTTCTTCCTGAAAAAATAAAAAATACTTTCTTTGTGTTTCTCGGGGTGAATGTGTCATTATTTTGTGTTCAGAATTACTTTGAAAACTAATGGAAAACCTAAGAGAATAATAACGCAATCCTATATTTGTCTGATTCTTTGTCATATGTAGTTTACACTTACTTCTCTGGCTTTTTGCACAGTATAAAGTGAACAAAACTATGAGGGGCTGAATAATATTTTTCACTTTTAAAAAATAATAACTTAATAATTTATTATTATTTTTAGAAAAAAATTAAAGAATTTAAAAACATTTAGATGCTTTGCCTTGCATACAGAAATAGCAAATACAATAGCATTGTATTCTTGTGTATTTCTATAAAATTCCTATTTACTCTTAATAAAAGAACTGTGTAACATCTCTCTGCAGCAGAGGGCTATTTTCATATCTGAAGATATGCAGAAACTATTTGTTCTCTTCAGAATCCTTTTTTCTATTTTTCTAGTTTCCACATTTTCTTATGTTCAAACCATCACTCAACCAAGTATCAGCCTGAACCATCTCAAGCTAGCTTACCACAGCTTGTCACACAATGCAAAAAATTGACTCTTTTCCCTTGTAGAATCACAGAATGGCCAAGTTTCATTCACAATAGTTGAATAAAAATAGAAGAACCAAAATTATATGTTCTAAGAAAAAAGCCCCAAAATTATATTTGTTGCTGTTTACAGACCTATAAATAGTTCTGTAAGAAGTTCACTTGTGTTGATAAATTGTTGATCTTCTTAGCTTATCTTGTTTGACTGTATACATTATTAATGGATATCAGTAAACAATTTTCATAGAAAAATAATTTACTTGAATCTGTTACCTCAATACTTCATCTATGATAATCACCTCAGTAACAGTACTGCTTGTTCTTTCTAGATGACTGGAATATTGACAACAAAATGATGTAGAGTATTTTAGCTATATTTATACACTCTGAGATTGTTGACATTTACATAAATATCCAATGTAAAATAATTTTTTTCCTCCAGCCTTGACAGAGAAACACATAGCCAAAATTTAGTCACACTTTTCTGTCTCTAATCAACAAAAGATATGTATGTCAATTTAAATTTAAAAAAATAGGTTTTAAAGTGTTACTCATTAGTAACACTTAAAATCACTTTTTGTTTAAGCTTTTGTTTAAGTTATGTGCTTCACTTGAGCACGGTCTTTACACTAAACTGATAATTCCTATTTCAGTCCCCAGACTGAAAGGCCAGAAGATTTGATATAATGTTTTTCAATGCTGACACTTCTCTTGCCACTATGAATTGAACCGTGACTTCAGTTCCCCAGAACTACAAGTATCTATCAGTGTTCTCTGGTTTCCTTTTTGATTGTTTGGGATTTGTTGGGTTGATTTTTTTTGTTGTTGTCTTGCGTTGGGGTTTGTTGGATTTTTTGTTTGATTTGGGTATTTTTTTTGTTTTGTTATTTTAAGGGAGTGGCTAGATTTTATTTAAATACAATGCAATAAATAATGATGAATGGGAGACAGAAATGGTGGAAAACCTTATTGGCATTCTAATGTGCTGAACATAGTACTCAAACACTCTAACAGCTTTCCTGGTTTGCTTTGCACAGGTAGCTAATTCAGAATGTTCAAATTCAAACAGCAGGCAATTAGAAAATGTAAGTTTCTTATGTCACAGTGTGAGAATACTGCCTTTTATTCCAACATTTTTTAAAGGTTGGGAAAATTATATATTACGTTTTGTGTTCTTGTGAATCATAATTTAAATGAAGTCACGTCAACAGGCTAGATAATGACAGTCCATATTTTTTTTCTGATAACTGGATCAAATATAAGCACAGCATTGAGTTCTATATTTAAATGTAAATTTCTTACATTCTCCACTCTTCTTGCCGTGCTTGTCGAGTGGCATAACAAGTTGCATACATAAAATCAAGTACTCTCTCCTTGTTTCTCTTGGTGGAGTTTGGTGCTCAGATATTCATGTAGGGAAGATTTGATAGTAAGAATGATGACTTCTAATGTACTCCTTTGGCAATGAATTAAGGAAGATTTAATGAAAGTCTCTGTTTCATTTGTCTACTTGTCATGTTGAAATACTATTTTCTCTTGATGCCTACAAACTTGAGAATTTTGGAGCATGCTCTTCAGCTTAGCAATTTTTAGCAAACAACTAAACAAAAATCTAATCTCTTATTTCTTGGATGAAATTTGTAAAAGTAATGGTGCAGGTTACAAATTCTAAAGGGTGGAGTTCTATCTTTCCTACATCAGATATTTTAGAATTTTGACTCTTTTTTCCTGCTAGAATGACTTCACTGAAATTGAAAATGTGAAAAATTTACATCAAAAATATGGGGGGTTTTGTGTAACAAATAAAACTGGAAGGAAACAAATATCAATAGTTATTTGCAATAGAACAATCAGGTAACATTCTTTTCCCATATTTAATGTATATGGGTTAGTCAAAACATTCCCTTCAATAACACTTAGTACTGTAATGCTTTAGAATGCTGTGGCTTTCAACACATTAATGAGAAATAGAAGTATACAATGTGCAAAAACTGCAGGTCTAATTCTAAATCAAGTTACAATGATCAAGTTACAATGAAATCAAGAGAACCTACGTAATTGGAAAACAAGTAAAATTTTACACCGCAGAAATAGCAAAAAAGACCCGGATATATAATTACTAAACTTTTGGAAGATTAGCATGGTGTATGTCTCTGTCACATTCTATTATTAACACCATCCTCATATAATAGGATGTAATATGTATCATAGTGAAATTACTTTTGCACTGGTTAGTAACCCAAGAAATGCAATCTCTGGCAACGGCAGTCTATGTATCGTCTATGTACATTGCTTCTATCAAATTAAAAAGTTTATTAGTATCATTAATATATATTGATTTCAACTGTAACAGTAGACCAGTGGTGAGCTCTTCTGAAAATGTCATGTATTTTCATCACTACCTTACCCATTTCATGGTGGATTAGAGTGTATTCATTCAGCATGAATGAATTTTACAAGTCTGATTTGCAAACTTCTAAATATATTGGGTGACAAGAAATGTGTAGAGAAAGCTTTTTGTCATCTAAATTAAAACCATTTTTCTATCAAATAGTAAATTAACACCCTAATAGATTGTGCTAGCTTGTATTTATAAGCAAGGTGTAGACATGTATGATTATTATACTTGTAGATGCATGACTGATGATGAAAATCTCTCCTAGTCTGTCACGATGATCAAAGGGATTGGTTAAATGTGTATCTGCTCTATAAAATCTAAAATATTTGTAGCCATCATATGTATAAATGTGAAGACTAATCTGTGTGTAAATGGGAAAAACTAGAATTACTTATTACAATTTCAATCTGCTTCTACAGAAATTGTATTTCCTATCTATTCCATAAAGCAGATATTAATAGGTGGTTGGAAAAAATAGATTCCAAGGTATTCTACTTTGATTTATTATCTTTAGTGCTTGTTTATATAGCACATATATTTTCCAGAAGATTAAAATTGATAAAACCTGTAGTCAGGAAGCTATGAAGTTTACGTATTAAATAGATTCTTAGATTAGCAGAAATATACAGAAATATATATGTCTATGCCCTAAACAAATATTTCACATATTGAAGAAAATTTAAAAATCTAAACCAACAAGAATTTGATGAAGGTTCTTGAAATTAATTAAATTTGTCATTAGTGAGGTGTCATTACTTTTGTTAGCATAAGTTCCCCAACTTTTTATGCATGATTCTTTCCCTAAGAAAAAGGGCAAAATGCATAATGAATTCTCATATGGAGATGTTTGTCTCTGTGCTCAACCAAATTAAAAAGAAAAGAAAAGAATCTGGGTTTTTAGATGGTTTTATCAGACCAGTTGTAGATGGAACATTTTGCGATAACAAAGTGTGCTTAAATCTAAGGAAATGCACAGATACTCTTGATTATTCATGTTGCTCTGCCCTGTTATGTAAAGCCTTTGCTTTGCCTGTTGTCACTTTCAATAGGCAAAACCTAATGCTCAAAAAGGCAACATGAATTTTAGGAGAAAATTAATAGCTGAGTAAACTGAATTTAGTTTCATGACAGTATACTATAAGAGCAATTTTGGCTTTATTCAAAAGTTCCACCTTCTGAAATAGATCTATTTGTCTTTACGGGGAAAATAGAAAACTTTCAAGTGGCCTTTATACTGTGTAGAAAATCATTCCAGCAGCAGTTCAGTGTGCAGACTTAGAAGCATTTCCATTATAAACTTCTGCTCTCCGGGATTTATAACCAAGCTGTAAAATTCACTCCAGGCTGGCACCCAGCATGAAAATTCTCACAATCAAGTATTGTATTTTTAGCATACTTACATAGGAAATATACTTCAAAGATAAATTGCAAGGTACTAAAAGAATATTGAGGCTTCTTCATAAAGTTAAGTCAAGGCCAGTTTAACAGACTAAAAACCCCACCCCAAAACCTTAAAAATACTTGAAAATTAAATAAAAAGCAGTATTTACAAAAGGGAAGATATGAAAGCTCTAAACCTTCTGTTTGTGCAGGAATTCTATAATACTGCAAGAAGGAGCAAAATTTTTAAGGCATTCTGTTGATATCCTGTAACTCAAAAACGTCAGCGTCTGGCATTCACTTTAGAGCAACGTAGTGGTTAGGAATGCAAAGATGAGAAAGAGGATTGAAAAGTGAAAGAAGGGAAGACAGAAAAGAAGAAGCCTGGTTTGAAAAGGTTCCTTCAGGATTTGTTGAAAGAACATCTTCCCTGCAATAATCAGTCCTTACGAAACTTGTACCTAAAACAACAGGGTAAAAGAATGCTGGAAGGAAGACTTCCTCTTGGTCAAGGAGGATTGTGTTAGAGAACACCCAGAGAGACTTGACATCCACGAGTCTAAGGGCCCCGACAGAATGCATCCAAGAGCACTGAGAGACCTGGTGGACACCATAATGAGGTGGTTCACAGGCCTTTTTGGAAAGTCATGAAGATAGGACAGTGCCTGAGGACTGGAAGACAGAAAATGTCCCCTGAAGGCAAGAAGGAGGATCCAGGTAACTACCAGCCAGTTGTTCTTGCTTCAGTCCCTGAATAGGTGATAGAACATCTCATTCTGGAGGCCATCTTTATCAATATAGATGACAAGAAGGTGATCAGGACTAGTCAGCATGGATAAACTAAAGGTAAATCATGCATGACCCATATGTTGGCCTTCTATGATGAAACAAGTACCTGAGTGGAGAAAAGTGGATACTGTCTACCTTGACTTCAGCAAGGCTTTCAACACTGTCTCTCAAATCATGTGATAAAGTCAGGATGTGTGAACTGGATGAGTGGGCAGTTAGGTGGAATGAAAATTGGCTGAACGACAGCTCCCAAAGCGTTAAAATCACTAGCACAAGGTCTGGTTGAAGGCCTGTCACTAAAGATGTGCCCCAAGGCTCAATACTGGGTCCATTGTTCACCAATGACCTGAATGAAGGGGTAGATGCTTCCTCAGCACATTCAGTGATGACACAAAACTGGGAGGAGCAGCCAATACTCCAGAGGTGCAGCCCTTCAGAAGGACCTCAGCAAGCTGGAGTTGAGCAGAGAAGAATCATCTGATATTCAGCAAAGGCAGTAGCAGGGTCCTGCAGCTGGGGAGGAATAGCTCTCTGCACCAGCACAGGCTGGGGACTGACCTGCTGGAAAGCAGCTCTGCAGAGAAGGACCTGGGGGTCCTGGTGGACAACAAACTGTCCTTGAGCCAGCAGCATGTCCTTGTGGCCAAGGTCATTGGTGTCCTGAGGTGCATTAGGAAGGGCATTGCCTTCAATGGTCAAGGGAGGTGATCCCCCCACTCTCCTCAGCCCTGGTGAGGCCTCACCTGGAGTGCTGTGTACTGTTCTGAGCTCATCAGGACAAGAGAGACACGGAGATCCTGGAGCAGGGAGGAGGGGAGTGGGGGAGAGACGTAGCAACAAAAATAATTGTCCTTATGATGGAGGGCTGAGGGAACAGGACCTGTTCAGCCTTGAGAAGAGATGACGGAGAGGTAACCTCATGAATATCTGAAAGGTAGGGATCAAGAGGATGGAGTCAAGCAACAAGACAAGAGGCAACAGGCAGAAACTGATTCACAGGAAGTACCATCTAAACATGAGGAACCACTTCTTTACTGTGTGGATATCAAAGCATTGGAACAAATTCCCCAGAGATGTGGGGTCTCTCCCACTGGAGATGTTCAAGAACCATCTGGACACAATCCTGTGCCCTGTGCTCTAGGATGACCCTGCTTTATTGAGAAGGCTGGACCAGAGGACTCAATGTGGTCCCTTCCAACCTGAGCCATTCTGTGATTCTGTCATTCTGGATTTCTTCTAAAAACAAATAAAACAAATAAAATGTTTTCTTATCTTTCTAGCAATATCTGGTAGACTAATTCTCATGTCATGCCACCTGGATGAGTGATTTCATTACAAAATTGCACTGATATGATGTTAATGTCTATCATAGTTTAAAATCAAATGCTAATGAAGAAATTAGAATCAGTTGCACAAACTTTCCTATCAAATAATTAGAGGAGTGAGTAGTGAAAGCGTCACTGAAGTTAAAGGAAAAGTAAGACTTTACTATGAAAGATTACCATTATTTAGGGAGAAAAAAAAGGAAAAGTAACAATGAAGAAAAACAACATAAATCACATCTAGTACTTTATTCACCTAAAACTGAGCAGATGTTAGCTCATTTTGGAGTTAAGCTAGCATTGAGTATTTATTCATATACTATGAACTATTCATATTTCACAAATTACAGGAAATTAAATTATTTTTATATGGCAGCATTAATTGCACCACCATTACTTTGATTGTTGGTGAACTCCTCAAAGGTTTTAAGTTTAAAAAGATTCAATGTAGTGTTTAAATTCAATAGTATCATGTTTCTAATCATGCCAAATAATGTGTACTGCAGCACAGTCATGGTGTGGAAAAACAGCAAGATGTAGTTATATTATGATTTTTTTGTCATGTGTTTTGAAGACTGCAGAAACAGAAGAAATTGCTATTAAAAATAAATTCCATTGAACTGGTTTATATGAAGATATTGCTTCTTTTTCACTAATTTCAAATCATGAGAAGAACCAGGCAACGCAAACCAACCATCACATTAAATCTGTTAGAATGTTATCTATGGTTCTGAAATATGTATTATTAAATGTAAGATCTTCAAGGTAAGCAAAATTCTCAAACAAGCAAACATGTATCTTGCAGTTCTGAAGAACACATTTGTTGTCTTTGTCTAAATGTCTTTTCATCCCATGATGATAACTGATACTTGTGAAGAAAAAAGGGTTCTGATAGCTCATATTTGCAGCACAAAATGGTTATCTAGATCTAATAAGACATCCACACAAACCTTGGAGAATTAATAGGAAGGAACCTGAATGTTTTCAATTCTCAAAAGTGTTTTCCTCCATAACAGAAATGTATGAAAAAAAATTTTGTCTTTTAATATATCATTTTCCAGTCCATGTACTTCACTAATATAAGGTTTTCCTCATAGACAGAAATTAGCTAAAACATTAGATATAAATTTAGTGTAAAAGTGGATGGTACAGCAAAATAGGAAGTTCCAACTTCAGTAAGTTAAAGGCAAAATTTCAAGTTTCTGGCATTGTGTGACTAAATATCAGTTTTTAAACTACTGTAACAGTCTAAGGAGTAGTATGGGTTATAATTTATTTGATTTAGAGGTGCATTTAATTCATGCTGCAAATGAACCTTAATGAATCTTGAATGCGCTGCCAGATATTCATGGTCAGTGG
The DNA here is from genome assembly GCF_963513975.1 of Fringilla coelebs. Classification (NCBI taxonomy): domain Eukaryota; kingdom Metazoa; phylum Chordata; class Aves; order Passeriformes; family Fringillidae; genus Fringilla; species Fringilla coelebs. The sequence goes on along the minus strand of NC_140032.1, from coordinate 31,016,748 downwards.
CATTTTCACCCTTGTATTCAACTTTGCATTGTATTTTCTGAAGCAAGTAGCTGATGCTACTCATGGAAGATTTAAAAAATGTCATAAAAAGAGACACTGATCAATTACTACATCATTAATGCAAAAAAGATGTCTACATAAAAAGAAAAGCAAAAAGCGAGGCCTTTTTAAAAAGAAGTAAGAAGCTGAAATTCATTTTAGGATCTTAAGCCATCTCTGAACAAAAAGAGGGAAGTATTGATACCATGATGGCACAGATAAATTTTCTGCTTTGCATATTCATTTTTAGGTGGTGTGAATCAAATACACACTGAGAAAACAACTTTGAAAAACAGAGGAAAATTTGGCGATGAGAGTTTTTCACCAACTTGGCAGAAGTAAACCTATCCACAATGCTTCTGGCTGTGTAACTGACTGTATAACTTCGAAATTTTTTCAAACTGTAAGTCTCCTTAGCTTTTCCAAAAGGGGATTGCAAACTGCAGCTAGGGTTGCAGGAAATGTCACCTCCCTTTCTGAAAGACTAGTAATCAATCAAATAGAGCATTTTGTTCAGCTAAAAAACCCCAAAACATGACTTTACTCATTCTTCATTTATGCAGAGTAAATAATGCGTAATTTTAATGCAACTAATTTATTTTCATTTCTGCTCATTTACCTTGTAAGAAAAGGGAATGTAATGAAATACCTTTCTGTTTGTGCTCACAAAGGGGCATGAATTCTAGCTAGAGGAAACTAAGTGATGAGATTGTGTGCAGTTTACTGTAGCAGGATTGTAGCTCATATAGGAGTTTTTAAAAGATCTTAAGGTTTCAGATATTTCTCTAGCCATTTTTCTCCAAAACAATAATAAAAACCCAGTAAGAAAGCAGAAGGAGGAAAAATTATCATTCTCAGATCCCATATTATTTCCCTGTATTTTAAACAAGTAGAAGCAAGCCTATGAAATGAGCATAGTGGGGATGCTTTGTGTCTGCTTACTTGCTCTTCTTCTGTTTTAATCATCTCTCAAGAGACACAGGCAATAAATACCATCTGTGATGAGAACATTTTATCACACCATTGAAAGAAAGTTATCTCCCCTGGGACAGTCCTTGCCTTGTGGGTATTTATGAGTATGGTGATAATGTCACTTCCAGCAAAATTACAATTAATTATGTATCATTGTTTGTTATTCTAAAAAGACCAGGGAGACTAAGATTTACACGATTATATATTTGCAAAGGCAGTTTTCTCTGCCTCCTCTAACATTAACATTCAGGGAATGCTATGATGTCACAAACCATAAACGCAATAAAATATACAGGTCAGAAAAAATACACTTTATGCTTTGCTACTAATGTAAAACGTGCACCTGAAATTTTCCATTCAGAAAAACATCCTTATTTAGAAAAGCTAGCCCAGCAAGTGCCTTAGTTTTGCAGAACACCGTGAGGCTAATGCTCATGCTAACAAGGTTGCCTGAGCTGGAGACAGCGCTCAGCTTCAGTGTAACAGGCCAGGTGCATTCCATACGACTTGCCCTTTCTTTTAATAGATTTACTACAAAGACTAGCAGAATTGGAGAGCAGTATTTGTTGGAAATTCTTCTGCTTTTTTCTTCCTTTCAATGTTTTAAAGATTTGAGTAAAACTTGTGAAAGTCAATGGGAACATACAGTGGATAAGTTATCAAGCAAGGTTTGTAGACGTTAAATACCTTGGACTCCTACAGGGTTTGGTCATCATCAGTTTCTCTGAAAAGTACTAAGATTGATCTAGGCACGATCTCTGAGTAGTGTCAGACCCACTGTTTGTTTGTAAGTATAAATGCAAGCACCCAACACTCCCTGGTTTATGTACAAACACTCCAGAGTACATGAAGTGCACCCCTGGTAGTTTGCACACACGCAGGGATAGCTGCCCTAATCCCTGAGCTGGAACTCCCCGACTTGGGGAAAGGCCAAGTCGGGAGCCCTGCTCGGAGGCCGGGAGCATTCCCAGCGTGCCTCACAAGCCTCTGCGCTCCCCAGCGCGCTTTCATCTTCCTCCGCCTCGGGCTCCAGATGTGGGAGGCAGCAAGGTGATGGGAGTTCAAAGCAGCAGCCCATGAAACAAGCTCATCCGGCCTCTTCCAACGGGGAGGCTCCTCCTGGCAGCGAGGCCCGTTCCCCTGAGCGCGGCGCGGCGCCGGCCCAGGTGCAGCCGGAGCGGAGCGCAGGCCCTGCCCACAGGCCCGGCTGGCCCCGAGCCGCGCACGCACCGCGCCATCAAAGCGGGCCAGGGCCGGCGGCCGCTCCCGGCTCCCGCCCCGCCTGCTGCAGCTGCCTGCCGCCGCAAGGCAACACGGCTGTGCGGGTCGGAGCTGTGCTTGCTTCGGGGAAAACAGGAGTCTTCAGTGCCCCTGCGCTCGGCATCCCGTGCGCACCGCGGGGAGAGGCCTGGGGATGGAAAGGAGGCGACATAAGGACAGGAGCCATAGGGCTGGGAGGTGGACAGTGTCAGAGGAGCTGCGGCCCTGCGTCTTTGCTTGCATGGTGGGGTGAGATGCACGCTGCAAGGTGGCGTGAAACTCACTGGATTTGGATATCCAGCCAGTCTAGGTATTAGCGATGGGAAATGCTCAAAAGAGTTTTGGAAATCTGAGCCTGATCTCTGCTCAAATGACGCTTTACCATCCTTAGTGGAGCACAAATCACTCCTGCTGTTTCCTTGCCGCAACATATTGCATTACTTTATTTAGCCTCTTCTGTTTTGGTAAACATAAGCTACTCTTGTGTAAAAAGTAAGGTAAATCTCAGGAAGTTTTTTTTTTTTTTTAGGTGAGAAAATTCAATATTTGCCGTCAACAGAAGAAATGGATTTTGCAATCTTTCGAAACTCCAGTTTCTCCAAAACACACAGCTTGCAAAGACCAACAGCGAATATTCTAGAACTTTAAAAATGTGGAATTAAAGGGTTTTTTCTAACGAAGGTGGCATGAGTGGAAATTTATTTCTTTACTTTTTCAGTTGGTCCAATTGTAGAAATCCTGTGTACATCATAGCAACATTACATTAATAACAACAGTGAGCATTTGAAAGAGAAATGAGATTTTGGTCAAAGAAATAAAAAAGATAACACTGAACCACGGGAAAATTAATTAAGCATTTCAGAAATTTCCATTAAAAGCAACATCATTAAAAACAACATCAAATGTACACAACATGTGTCTTCTCTGGATGTAAAAACTCTAAGCAATTTTAGAAAAAGGAACCTAAAACCAGTCCCATACAGCTTTTAAAAGCACAAAAAACACCCCACGTCTCATAAACAAATAAATAAATAAATATAACTTTTGCAGTGTTAAAGGAGACTGAAGGCTTATGTATCAGAGTGAAAAGGTGAAGACATTTAAAATTGGGCCTATTCTCAGGCAATATTTTTTTTTCTTATTTTTTCTCTTTCTCTCTCAGTGTCTGTTTTTTTTTTTTTTTAATGAATGCTACTACTTTGAAGCTCTCCAGGCATTTTGCAAGCAATTAAAAAGGCAAACAGTGTTTTTTCTATAAATTGCTCCTGTCTAGCCCTCTGTGTTCTTGCTTAAATGGAGTATGTAACTACTTCTATTCTGCTTTTTTGAGTTTGATAATTGTTACATTTACAGGCAAATAAAGTCACCAAAATTTCCACAAAGGCAAAGGACTGGTGTTGCACAAAGAATGCTTCAGACATTTTCCTTTCATTTCATATTTCACCCTTTTACCTTTTGGAAGACATTAAACTCCCAGACAGAGCAAAAAGCTATATGGACCTTCCTCTGATTTTGATAAGTAATATGGTTTTCTTTAATTAATCACAGCAATCACTTAATATTGAGGCTACTGATATTTTCTTTAGCTAGTATCCTGACCTATTTTACAAATCAATATCTAAGTTATGAACCAATCCCTTCTGTCTTTTAACAACAAAAAGTAGACTGATGTAAAGATAGCCAAACTCATTATTTTTCAAGAAAAATGTTTGAAAGGGTTCTTTGTGATTTGAACTAGGTAGTGTAAATGCTTGCTTTTTTTGGGCAATGTGGTAATGATAGTTTTCCTGTTGCCCTGATTTTTTGAGATTTTCTAAGCCTTCTGATGTTTACATTTCTTGTAACGAACTTTCTAACACACTTTATGTAAATAACTTATTGTTTTGAATTCTTTTATGGAGGAGGAGAAATTTGATGGACTCTTGGTTTGTCCAATGTCATTGGAGAGGTGGCACAGTCACCCTCCAATCCTCTGTCACTTTTGGAAATCTAAAAATGTGGAGTCAGAAAAATAAAGGTCCCTTTTTTACCTTGGAGAGCTTTGTGTCCTAGAATGACATTTTTAAAAGGAGACCTTTTAAGTTCCAGGACAACTTGTCTCAGGAGAAAACATTCAGTTCTCTGACATCACAAGTTTCTTAGTTAGATAACTCCAAAGAATGTATCTTACTCTCTCTCCACCAAATGGACTCTTAAGCAAGCAAATATCTAGGCTGACCACTTGCCCCTTGTACCCGGTTGCTTTTCACCAGCTCCGTGATTCTGGTGGTAACACACCTAGCCAGCTCCTTGGCTCCCCTCCTAGAAAAGTAAACAATTTTCCATTTTATTCCCTTGAAACAAAACTTAATTAAAAAATGTGCATGCAGTTGTACTTTCTGCATTTTCATCTTTTGTCTTTCTGCAAACACCAGTTACAAGTAAAAGTAAGAAATAGGAATTTTGTGTAGTGTTCCCATGTTTGCAGAGCTCCAGTAAATATGCTGCTGTCACTTAACAATTTTATTTTTTCCACTTTTTGTATTAGAATGTCAATAAGTGAAAAACAGTATACTCTAGCTATTCTTGAAATAAATCTTCAAGAAATCCCTCATGAAACTGACTTAATTATGTCTCCACAAAAAAACTCAAAAAAAGAATTCTGCTGCAATAAGGTACTGATTTTCAAGTGGGCTTGCAGGTCTGAACTCTACTCCTGAAGGGATTTTCCAGAGCAGAGGGTTCCTTTGGGCTCAGCTTCAAAAAAGCATTTAAGGGGTGCTGAAGCACATCAGCAAGTGACATATGCCTAAACACAGAAGTAAATGTGAAAACATTTAATATATAATTAAAATTAAATTTGTTATACTTAACTGTAAGGGGTTTACAGCTAAAACTGTAAGGATCTTAGAGGATTCAGTCATTCACTGTCTGGCTAGCTTCTGAGTTTGATCAGTTGCTGAATCAAAAACTCCACCCTTTGTCAAATCAAATGAATCTGTGGCTACGTCTGTACTTTATCAAAGAAACAAATTAGAAATTTAATATTTAAGGGAATTTCTGAACAACTGTCATTGCTTACTTTGGTAACCTCTTTCAAGAACAGGGAATGTTCTTTTTGTACCAAAAAATCATTCTATAAAAATAGTTTATCGTACTGTTTTTATGTTTGTTTGTTTTTATTTTTTAAGCCCATGGAAAAAAAAATAAACTGGACAAAAATAAAGAATAAAACCTTTATCTTTCTACTTTAGCATAGAGATGCAACTGTTCAACATCTGACCAACTGTAGTATCCATTTACGATAAAATAATATACACCTGTACTTTGCAGCTGGATGCAACACATACAAGCAAGGATGCAGTCTGAAGGGATGTAGAACCAGGTGGAAAGAGAGAAGGAGAAAAATGGTCTAGATGAGATGAAGTTGGTATCTATCCTCAGCTGGTTGAAAATATATAAATTAGATTATTTTAAACTCTTTTAATTATACAATGTGTACTTACACTTGCAAGTCTCAATAATTCTATAATCTAAATTAAGATACATGTATGTATATGGACCTAAAATACAATTAAAAATATAATTTAAATTTGTCTTGTAATTCACAATATTTTCTAAATTAAGATCTCTGCTCTTGCTCTTCCTTTCAGGTACTTGTAGTCTGTCAGGATCTGGTTTTGTGAGCAACTCCCCATCATTACAGAACAATTGCTTGATTACTTTAAATGCTTCATTACTTTCTAAGTATTTTAGACCTTATTATCTTTCTACTAATTTTGAAGGTAAGACCTAATTCAAATGACATTGACATTAAATTCCCGTGAGTGGGTATTTCAACAGAATTTGAATTTTAGCTCCTATAAAATACTTTTTATATTTTAATATCTTTTGGGGGCTTTTTAATGTCAATGATTCTGAAAGAGTTGACCTCTAAAATGACAGGGTATTTATAACCCTTTAGAAACAGAAATAATTACAAGAAATTTTCCTTGTCTTACATTCCCTTCCACCAACCTCTCTTACAGCCTAACTCCATAGTAGCAAAGGTTTAATTTGTTAATTCTTCAGCATTTACTAATGCTAAAGACAGCCCAAAAATGTACAAACACGGGAAAATACGACATTTCCTGCCTAAACCAGTGTATGGTTTGAACACAAGATTTTATGAGGGCAGACTATCAAGAACAAGGGAAATAATTTAAGAATATTGTTTACATTATTAGCTGGAGGTTGGATTTATTAAATGTGTCATGATTTTAAGAAGGAATTTGGGAAAAGGGAGGTAGATAAAAGTAGGCATGTATTTATATACTGTATCTCTAGGGGGATCAGCGTAACAAAGCAAAAAATTTCTTTGAAAATCTGTGAAATGTTTAAGAGTGATTGAAACCTAAAGTCAGTCAAAAACAAGTCAGTCTTTACAAGTTGGATGAGAAGAAATATTTAAAATAGCTGTAAGTATCACCGAGAATGGTTTTGAGTAGTTTTATGTTCAAAGTGCCAAAAGAGCAGGAGTCAGTGGAGAGATGTTCACACACTAATAAAGTGGTCAGAACAATATATTATGAAAATAATTGCAGCAGCTTCCTGCAAAGCCTACAGAGCTCTCCCTTTCATGGAGGAGCATCAGCACAGGCCTGGGAGACTGTGTTATATCATAGCCATTTGAATTAATCTATCCTTAAGAATTGATTAATACATCAGACCTCAGAGAGTGACAAATCTTTGGTGAGTGTATGATATCTAATTAAAGAGTGTGTATGGTAACACCACTTCTGTCATCCCAGTGTTGAAAGTTAATTTCTGTGCATGCTGTTTCTTTCAGGTATCATTTAGTAAGATATGACCTGCTTGGCACAGAGTGGATCTGTTTTATGAATGTGTTAAGGTGAATAGGTCTTAACCACATTATTGTACAATGCTGTCCAGAAAGAGTACCTTACAACTCCCAACTTCAGCTGTTTCATCCTTACCAGAAGTGTATGATCAGGATTTATCTTCAATTGTGGGTTAATACAGAAAAAAAAAAATCTTACCTACATATTTCTTACTCCCAGGCATTTTAGCAGGGCTCCTTGTTGGTTGATAAGTGAAGATTAACTTCCAAAATAGGGAATAAAAAATGTTGAATTCTTTTATAAAAAAAATGTACTTGCTCTAGACATAATATTTGCTGTTTTCACTTCAAGTCTTATGAATCTGGAAAATATCCTTGACACACAGAAAACAATTCATATGGACCTTTGTATTTGGAAATATCTAACCAACCTCTTCTGTCATGTAGAATCTGCTGGGAGCATGTTCTTGGAGTTCAGCATCTCATTTTTGTGAAAGAGGCAGTTCACATTGCTCAGGAGTATTATTTTGAGCTGCTTGGGTGCTCTGAGTCTAATTCTGTCAGGCATATTTGCAATACAGGAACACAGACCTGATAAAATGAGTGCAGACTTTTCTGAGCTACACATATACAGCTTCCTTAATCTCAGCTTCTACAAACTTTTTAAAAAGTTTAAAAACTTTAGGGAGAGAAGGTGACTTTAAACTGGAAAATGAAGGCCTGAAATGTGTTCCTATGTTCTATATCAATTTGGTCCTGCAAAATAAATGTCCTAACATTATATGCTGAATATTTCCTGGGGCTGATGGTGAAGTATGGATCTGAAAACACTTTTGGCCTCCACAACTTCCTTCTCTGAGACTCCTTGTGTATCTATAGACATGTGACATTTAGTCCGGTTCTGAATGGGGGTATATGTTTGGAGTTTTTTAGTTTGAATTTCAAGGAACAGTCAGATCTTGAACATACTTGTCTCAATACATGTTTTTCTTTTAAATTTTAATTATGACAATTAATCAGTGGGCTTAATAAACTTGCTTTCTTTCTCCTCCAGTAAGAAAAGATGTACTGCAAATTATCTGTGACTGATGCAGTTTTTCAAGTCTGTTGTTTTTTCTTCTGTTCTCTTCAAACCAATGGGATAAGAAAGAGGCATCATCATTTCCTTTTATCTCCATGCAGTTTTCTTTATTGTCAAGATATTTTCCCAGTTGCTTTTCTTTTTTGTGGGATGTTAATTGATTTTTCAAGTCTCAAAGCTTTAGAATATAAACAGAGACCTCATTTTTTTCCCTGGATTTTCCTAATAAATGACAAATCTGGTGAATATGTTTAAGTGTAGCATGTAGTTCATCATGCAAGGCTATAAAATGATAAAAAGAGAGTTGGAACAATTCACCTAACCATTTATGTTATATGGGCTTTCCAAGCTTTTCAAACATGTTCTCTGTTCTCTATACAGGAGTGGCCCAAAAGGCCCAGTAGACCTTTCACTGTAATTAACACAAAGTGTGCAGGCATGTCAGACAGCAGTCAGGGGAATTCTCTGAAAAGCTGAAGCATCCTCCAGGAGACAAATGTGCCTTGGGAAAATGAAGACACTAAGGATGCCACAGTAGGTGTGGTACGTGACCCTTGCAGCTTCTGTAGTTAAGTATGGCAGTAAAATATAGCATACACATAGTATTACAGGCAGTAATAGAGAAATAGATATATTTCCAGATAAACTGGAATATATGGCCTGTCTTTAGAGCAGGACTGCTATTAGCAAGCTCCTTCATGACCAAAAGATAAACAGACAGCTGCTTCTATATTTTGCATATCTGGTAAGGAAGCTAAGAGTGATTGACTTGCATTTCAGTCAGCTAGCTACAGCTGAGAGATTATTTCAAAAGATTGTGAGATATTTCTAGGGACTTTTAGTACTGATATTGCATATTGAAATTGTGAGATTTTGAAACTCCCTTGGGAGCATATTCACTAAAACAGTTTGGGCAGATTTAGAGTAAACTAGAAACAAGAGAGATAAGCACCCATATGTGGAAAAATAATTAAATTTCTATTTCTATACTAATCTCCTAAGTAAACAAGAAAATATATATCATCCACAAGGAAAAAAAAAAGCTTGAAATAAAGCTAAAGTAAAACCACCTGAATTTGATATTATTATTTGCAGAGAATTTTTTAGAAATCTAGAATTGTGGCCTGAAAGTAATGGAGATTTGGAAGTATCAAAGCCCATGGAAAAAATTAAAATAAACTTGGGTAAGGATTTATTTTTCACAATCAGTTAAAGATTGAATATATTACTATACAGGTTGTATAAATGCCCAAGATGATTTTATCACAATTATCACAATTAAATATTCCTGTACACAAAATCCAAGAAGACCTGTCTCTCACCAACTTGAAACTTAAGAAAGTTTCAGTCTCAAGAAAAAATACCAGCTGAATAATACCAGAACTCTTCAACAGAGCTCCTATTGGACTTAGTGAAATAAACAAACAAAACCCAACCAAATAAAAACTAACAAAACTAGAGACCAAACCAACCAACAACATTAACAAAAAATTTCACAAACAAACAAACAAAACAAAAAACAAACAAACAAACCAAACCAAAACCACCAAAAAAACCCACCCAAACCCAAATTACTAAGAAGAACTTCAGAGATTTATTTATAGACCGTTGTGGCATCAGACATCAAATACTCCCATTCAGCAGCTTCAACAACATAAGAGCATAAAAAATGTTGTTGCATGTGTTCAAGTATTTATTATTAATATTACCAAGATGTAGTATGTACAGTTAAGTACTATTTCTAGAGATGGCCACATATTGCCAGCATCCATCTCTGCAGAGAGAAAAATGAGATGTTTAATCACTGTGTTTTGGGCTGTCATTTCATAATTTTGGTAGTTCCTGAAAGAAACTGAGATACTGGAAAAAAGGAAACTTATTCTGCTTCCCTTAGTTAAAATACTTTGCAAGAGAAAAAAATATTGAGTTTTATTAATCCCACTAGGATAGAAAACAAGTTGCAAAAGCAACACATTTTATTGGTCCTAAGTTAGAATTTCATTCATTATCCTAAGAGTATGGATCAGCAAATCACAATGGCTTCTATTCAAAAGCAAAATTATAATTTACTTTTTAGCATGAAAGATTACTCAAGATATCAGAATGGAGAAAGAATATGATTTAAATTCGTAGTTTGGAATGTCTTCATTCCAGCATAAGTCCGTATTGGTCTCCTAAGGCTAAGATCTTAGGTGCTTTGATGTGAGCAATTTCATAATGCAAATTCTTCTGATCTCCCTGTCTTGCACTGACCAAGCTTCCCTGACTTGTCCTTTCTTTCCCCAATGTCCTGCAATCTCTTCATCTTGCCAATATTCTTACTCCTAAATATAACTCCTTATCTTTACCTGTGCTTCCTTCAAGAGTACGATGAGTGCATCTATTCATGCTTAAGATTTTCCCCTCAGTATCTGACTCACTAATGCACTTCCCCTGTTACTTTCCCTTCTCTGTTCTCTTCATGGTAATTGCTATAGCTTTTGTTTTTCTGAACATTTTTTTCTTTTCTTTTTGTACATCTACTGCTTGTTCTGTCTGTCACTCTCGAGAATGTAAGAATAGCTGTACTGGATGATGATAAAGATCCACTTAAATTAGTGCTGAACAGAGGACGCTTTAAATATACAGTGTTTGTTCCCATGATAATCTTCCAAATTCAATATATCTTACAGCTCGAGATGATGTGTGATTCTCTGTAAACCAGGTTCTCTGGTGGATGATTCTCTATAAACCAGAAGCTGTGTCTTTTTGCAGAAAGACTGCAGCAGAAATGAAAAATTGTCCAAAATCAATTGGTTTTGGCTTTTTTTGGGGGGAGGGGGGATGGGTGGGTTGGGGGGGAAGTGCTTGGAGAATACTATATTTTTCAACCAGTTTTGACACTCAGTACTGTAAACATACTCTAACCCATGTATTAATGCTATGGTACTATCGTGTCCTAACCCAGCTGACATGACATTTCTACTTAAAATAAGTGAAAAGTTCTTAGAATGGAATAAAGAAAAGTGAAGGTAGAAAATCTGATGCATTTTCTCTACAATTGCTTAGGTATAATCATTTAAACCTGCCAAGTGGTTTGAAATGCAAGTCCATGAATATGAAAAGTTGCTTTATTATCTCTGCTGTTCAATGAAAATGGTATTTTTCAAAGTTCTATCACAGAGTTTTTCAGGTTAGATTCACTTATAATTTTGGCAACCTTGCCCCAAATGGTGATGTTAAATTAAAACACACACACTACAAGCAGAAAAAAGCCAAGTAATAAAAATACCTTTCAGTACAGAAACATGCTTTCTTATCATTACATTCAGGAAGTTATGAAGAATTCCTAAATTTCTGGCTGAAAAATTTTATATTTGGCTTAATTTTATAGTGTTCTTTTGGCAAAAGTTTTCAGACTTGTATCATAACCACTATTAATAAGCTATGTATACTTAGTAAAGCCAGCTAAACAGTGGTGAATACACCTATTGAAATGCCAAATGGTGCTGCTGGTATGATTATTATTATGATTGTCCTGATTTCACCTGGGATACAGTTGATTTCCTTCCTAGTAGCTGGCATAGTTCTGTGGTTTGGATTTAGTATGAGGTTGTTGTTAATAACATGGTGATGTCTTTCTTGTTGTTGCATAGTGTTTGCTCTAAGTAAAGGATTTTTCTGTGTCCCGTGCTCTGCCAGCCAGGAAGTGCAAACGAAGCTGGAGGGAGCAGGACCAGGACAGATGACCAAAGGATTCCACACGACAGAACATCAGGCCCAGTATATAAATGGTTTCTCAGCAAATGGTGAGCAGTTACACTGTGCATACCTGGTTTTTTAACTTGCCATTTATGTCTCTCTTTTTTGTTTCCTTCCTTTTTGCAACTACTACTAGTAGTAGTAGTAGTAGTAGTAGTAGTAATAGTAGAAGTATTTTACTTTATTTCAGTTATTAAACTGAAATGCTATTAAACCCATGGATTTGACCTTTTTCTGATTCTCTTTCCCATCCCAGATTTTGGGGGGATGGAGGGGCTGGGAGGGAGCAGCCATGTCTTACCTTGTTGCTAGCTGGGTTAAGCTATGACAGATGTTTTCAACAGCTGAGATTGCAGTTAGTGTAATTTCTTAAAACTTATATTAAAAATAAAATCAGAAACAGTTAATCTCTGCTCAAAACAGATCCAGGGCCCCAATTTATCAGTCAAATTTCAAACTCATATAGCCTTTAGGCATTCGTATTTTGCTTTCCACAAACAGATTGAAGGCATTCACAGATCTCAAAAAAAAAAAAAAAATCAAGGGGCATAAGCAGATGAATGAGAAGAGTTTCAGTGCCAGCTTCTTTTCCTCAGCCTGTATGAAAAATATGAGGACTCTTAGTTCTCTGTTATTACCTGTTTTGTTACCTGGGATCATTTTATATTTATGCATGGACAGGAGTGCATACATAGAAATGAGAGCAGCTGGCATGAGTTAATATCCACAGTCCTGGACCTGAGGGTAATTTGCTAGTCTACCTATTTCTTACTCATATCAGAAAAATGTCCTTGAGTTCCTGAAGACACAGAACCAATACTTCTTTCAATATTTCTCCCAATAATTTATTTTAGGACTACATACCAAACTGCTGAAGACACAGAATTTTAAAAAACGGAAAAAGTAATTAGTGCTTTTCATCAAGACCACTCAGATTCAACACTCTGCTCAGGATTTTAAGCCTACTTGAGAAAGTAGGCTAACTGCCACAGACAACACAGGATGTAACAAGTAGCACTGTGATTGAAAATACAAAATTACCATCATGACCATATAATTCTTTATGTATTGGCATCTGCTAGTGTAGTTAGATGAGCTCATCTCAAACTGATAGCTGTACTTGGTCATGAATCTTCTCAGAAATATGATTGATGGAAAGGTAATATAAACATAGCTATGCCTGTGAGTACATTGCCAAACACACGTGCAGAGTCACAAATATGCCATGCTGTTGGGAGTGAGACTGCTTTTGCTTGACAGAATGGTGATGGATACATAGAAGAAATTCCTCATAATCTGGAATAAAATTCAAAGCATCTCAGAGCTATCTCTGCTGATTTGGAGGTTTACTCAAAACTTACTTTTCACCCAATTATGGGCTCACTGACAGTGAGGTGAGCAGGCTCTTGCTCAGACCATTGCCCCAGTAGGAGCTTTTATGGCATTTCTGGAAAAGCATGTATTCTCAGCATATTTTTATTGTCAACAGAAGTGGGAAAGAAAAAGCAAAATTGATTCCCTTTGTTATTAGATGGTGGTTAGTGGTTTATTTGCAGAAGTTTTCAGCTTCTAAAAGTAAGAGCATTTCATGCTCCAGTGTAGACAGTTGCTGACTTACAATGAAGGTTTGTGTCTCTGAATGCAAAGCAAGCTGCACAGGGGTGCTCTAGACATAAAGAACTGACAGCAGAAGCAGTACTCAGGGCCCTCATTAAAGAACTGGGTATCTACCCAATTAAGCTGGGGTAAACAAAGCCTTCACAAAGCCCTTTCTGCTCAGAAAGCATAAAAGGAGTATAAATTGTACAGCTATGATATTAGGATGATAAAATTGAATAAACTGAATCAAACAGATATTTTCCAATTTAAGTGTTTGTTTCCCTTCTTTTCACTTAATGTTAAGTGTTTTCAGATCTTAATCAATATCACAGTAAAATATTTCCTTTAAAAAATTGATAAAGTATTAATAGTGAACCTATTTGAATCTTAGGTGTATCTTGTATGTGTCTTTGATATAGAATAATATAGAAGTAAGCTCCAGAGAAAGAGCTGAGAAGGAAATTGCTTACTATTTCTACTTTCTCCCAAAACAGTTAGATACGTCTTCAGGCTGAAAGAGCAGTATGGACCACTAACAAAAAATAAATGTTATGTTCCTCTCCATCTCTTTGTGCACAGTAGCCTATTCTCAGATTATTGGTGCCAGCAGTCAGCTTGAGGTTGGAGAACTGGAAGCATGTCAGGGAGCATACTCAATTCAGAGGCTCTGCCAGCTCAGCCCGGCCCAGTGCCACCCTCAAGCTGGTGACAAGCATTTCTAAATCCAGACATTGGCTTCAGTTTACCCTGAGCAAGTAATGCTATTACCACAAAAGGGAGCAAACATGTATCTCCCTGTTTCCTATAGCAAAGAAAAGGGTGAAGAGGCAGAAATATTAGCTTTGATACAAATATTCTAAATGGGAGGTTTTTTTTCAGGCTTAAGGAACATTGAAGTGTACCTTTTTTGTGTGCCTGCTTTGTTTTTAAAATGGGACTTCTGAAGTATTTGTTTATGTAGCCTTATCTCTTTTCTCTGTTGCAGCAGTTTCCTGGTGTGTTAAGGAAAAGAATCAGTTCAGCTTCTAACCAAATCATTGCACTTATCTGGGGATTTTTTTGCTGCCTAAGGGCAGCTGTATTGGTTACCTGCAGTTCAAAAATCCTTCCAGTATATGTGCTGATCTCAAACACCGAATTAAACAGCAGTACTGCCCTTTAAAGAACATTCACTATTTCAACAGTCTGAATGCACAGATGAATACATATACTTTTCAATAAAATTCTTCTACTGGCAGCAGAAACCCTTTCTTACACTTAAACTTGATTTGTTTTACTGCTTGTTAGCTTAGTTTATAGAAGATTCTACAGCATTTTTATTGCCTCATGGGTTTATTGCATTTTTTAATTGTGATATAATGTGCCAAATCCCTTGGCAAGGAGGAACTATATTTTAGTTTTATAATGCTTTTTTTTTTTTTTTGAGGAGAAAAGGCTAGGAGGAAAGAAAGTCTATGCCCCAGGGTAGAAACTGGTGACCTATTTGGTTCAGCAACATGAGTCTGAGGAATCTGAGCTCTATATTTTTGTCTGAACATATATTGTTTTATTCTGAATTGGGAAATTTTACAATTAAAGTTTTATTTTTATAAACAACAGTCCTCTAAGCTGTACATGGAAGAGAGTCTTTGTTGTGAATCAGAAAACACTCTCACTTAAAGGCCTGTAGGAATAAATAGATACTTTGCAGTTTCATTTGTAATTGCTCCTTATAGCTCTGATATGCTCCTCTGATTTTCCATGCTACACTTTTAAAGTTAGGTGACACCATACAAAGACGTTGTGACTAAGATCTAGATAAAATCTTGGATTTCTAGAGTAAGACTAGCCTCTCTCTATGGATCACAGAATCATAGAATGTGCTGGGTTGGATGGGAGCCATCAGGACCATTGAGGCCAACTCCTTGCCCTGCAGAGGGCTGTCCCAAGAATCACCTCATGTGACAGAGGGTGTTGATCAAATGCTTCTTTTGAACTCTCTCAGGTTTGGTGCTGTGACCACTTGCCTGGGGAGCCTGTTGCAAAGTCCAACCTCCGCAGGTGAAAAGCTTTCCAGACATCCAATATAAACCTATCCCAACTCAGCTTCATACCATTTTTTCCAGTCCTGTCACTGGTCAACAGAGTGAAGACATCTAAACCTGCCTCTCTTCTTGCCCTCAAGTGGATGTTGAAGCCTGCAATGAGTTCTCCCCTCAGTCTCCTCTTCTGCAGGCTGAACAGGCCCAGAGACCTCAGCTGTTCCTCAACATCTTCCCCTCAAGGGCCTTCACCATCCTTGTGGCCCTCCTTTGGACACTCTAATAGCTTTACATAATTCTCACATTGTGGTGCCCAAAACTGCCCCCAGCACTCGAGGTGAGGCCGCCCCAGCTCAGAGCAGAGCAGGACAATCCCTCCCTTGCCCGGCTGGTGATGCTGCACCTGATGCACCCCAGGACACAGTTGGCCCTCCTGGCTGCCAGGACACTGCTGGCTCATGCTCAACTTGCCATTGACCAGGACCTTTCCACAGCACTGCTATCCAGCATTCTCATACCCCAGTCTATACACACAACCAGGGTGCTCTGCCCAGGTACAGAATGTGTCACATGCCCTTGTTAAACTTCATGTGGTTGGTGATTGCCCAGACATCTAATTTGTGAAGGTGTCTCTGAACGGCCTCTCTACCTTCGAGAAAATTTACAGCTCCTCCCAATTTAGTGCTGTCACCAACATTTAGTATTCCTTTGAGTCCTGTGTCCAAGTCATTAATGAAGATGCTGAAGACAACTGGGCCAAGGATGAAGCCTTGTGGGACCCCATTAGTGGCTGGACACCAGCCTGATGTCCTGTGCCTGACCTGTGAGCCAGTTGTTCACCCACCATGTAGCACAGTTATCCAGCTGTATGCTGGATATTTTGTTCCAGAAGGACACTGTGTGCAGGCATATCAAGAGCTTTGCTGAAGTCCAAAAATATTACATCAGCTGTCTTCCCTTGATCAACTGGTGCGTTACCTTGCCATGAAAGGAAATCAGGTTTGATAAGCAGAACTTTCCCCTTATGAAGCCATGCTGGCTGTGACTGATGACTGTGCTGTCCTTCAGGTGTTTTTCAATATTTCCCAGAATAATCTTTTCCATTATTTAACTGGGCACTAAAGTAACACTCACATGACTCTAGTTTCCTTGTTTCTCCTTCTTGCCCTTCTTGAAAACTGGGAAAACCTTCCCCAGCTTCCAGTCAGCTGGGATGTCTACAGATTCCCAAGATTGTTCAAAAATCTTTGGGAGAGACTTTGCAATGACATCAGCTAGATCCTTGAGGATTCTTGGATGAATCCCATCAGGCCCCATAGTTTTGCTGGGATTTAGCTGGAGCAGCAGATCATGCGCAATTTCAGGGTTGACCATATATTGTTCATTCCCTCAGCCCTGATTCTCCAGCTCATGACACTGAAACTCCCTTGGACCCTCATCTGTGTTGAGGAGAAAGGCAAAGAATGTGTTAAACACCTCTGCCTGGTCCCTGTCCCTGTTTGGGGGTTGACCATCCTCATCCTGTAACAAGCCAATGTTATTTTTACACTGCCTTTTGACATTAATATAATTGAAAAAAATCTCTTTTTATCTTCAGCAGAGTCAGAAAAGGTAGGTCAAAAGTCATTGCCGCATCTATAGTATTCTACAGTTTAATTTTTATTGGTAGTTTTGGGGGGTTTGTTTGTTTGTTTGTTTTAAACTTTGGGGACATTGGTTTTTGTCCAAAGCTGTACATGTGATAAGTCATTATGTCCTGAATAAAATAGTGCTGTTGTTATTTTTATTGTATTCTTATTTCTTTTTTTCCAGCTTCTCTTCTCTTCTCTTCTGTGTTTTGATTTTGTTTCACACTACAACTCATTGTGTTCTGAAGACAGTAAGGTATCCAGAGGAATAAACTGTCTTTCTCTAAAATTTTACCAGCTCATTGTTGGATTATCTGAGGAATACTACTGCTGTAATTATTAAGCAATATGGAATATTAGAAAATGGAAATGAAAATATGATTTCCAGTTGAGCTTTTTCTGTTTTGGACTAGAAGTTGAAATTAAATCTGACATGGCAAGGCTTGTAGAAGTTCATCTGCAGTCAATCAGTATGTCAGCTTATCCCACCCCACTGAGCTTCCCAGAGAGACCCTGAGCTTTGAGTAGCATCATCTCCATCAACAAGCATCGTGACATGTCAGAGATCTTTAAATAAGAATCTTGAAAGTTTTATACTTTTTATTGATGCTTGAATGGATCATGCAGGAAAAGACATTTAAATTATATTCTGCTCTTAAAAATATAAACTGTTTTTTGTGCTATGCCAGTA
The DNA here is from genome assembly GCF_963513975.1 of Fringilla coelebs. NCBI lineage: Eukaryota > Metazoa > Chordata > Aves > Passeriformes > Fringillidae > Fringilla > Fringilla coelebs. The sequence goes on along the minus strand of NC_140032.1, from coordinate 30,998,897 downwards.
CTACGGTACCATGACAGTAGAAAAGAAGAAAAGTATCATGAGTAAAAGAAATACATATAGAGTATGTAAAGGGTAATTAAGACAATTAAAAATAGCTGTAGTGGCTGAGTCATACATCAAGTATTTTCCAACTGAACTCCTTTTTGAGGCTACCTGCCATATACACAGGATACTCCCAGCACTCACTGCCAGTCATAACCGCATTCTAACTAAAACAAGATGTCATAAAATGCTCAACAGGCAGTTTCTATGAAGTTTTACAAATATGTTCTTATAATTGTTAAATATGTGTCTTAGAGACAATATTAGTTGTTCTTATTTCTCATGCTCACCTTGTGCCACATGGTGGCTAAGTAATTTGTGCCTTTTCCTAATGAGTGGTCAGTGGATAACCCATCATTTCCTTAGGATGATTCTAATTCAGCCTTCATCCAGGACAGATTTGATACAGCTATTTTTAGAAGGAAGAAAAAATCACTTGATTACTGCTATTTTGGAAGTGCAACAGCTGTCAGCAGACAGAAACCTCTATTTTTCATCCAGAAAATAAAAGTAGGTCAAGCAGCCTTTTTCATGCAGACAACATTCAGTAGTTCAGACTGGGGTGAGAGTTTGGCTGACACTTGCCACTCTCAAGGCTTTAAGAAAAAGCCAGTTGAGTTTTGTTGACACTGTTTTCCTCACAGTCCTGTAATGCCTTCTTATTAATGAATGCACTTGTTCTTCCTGCAGCAAAATGTATAATCTAGAAAAACTCTCTGCTGACATATCTATCTCTATGATAAGGTTCCAAGGGATTTGCATACTGGAGGTATATAACAGTTTGGCAGTTCATTCCAGCCTGTCTCACAGCTAAACAGAGTACTCAAGTTTTGTCACTGAGGTCAGGGTCAATCTACTACCAACTGCTTGCTGATCATTTCAAGGGCTCCATTGCATCTGACTCCCTGAATGGCTGCTTTTGGCCAGGCACAGCTTTAGAAGACTCCAGTCCTGCATTCAGCAGTTAGTAGGGCTACACTCAAAAGGATCCAGGAGAAATGGCTTTTTCCTTTCTTCTTTTTGTCCAATTGCTCAGAAAAGAAAAAAAAAAAAAATAAAGGCAGAATCTGAGAGTCATAGAATGGTTTGGGGTAGAAGGGAACTTGCCTTACTCCAATCCTCCTTCACTGAGTAGGATACCTTCAAGTAGACCAGGTTGGTCAGAACCCTGTCCAGCCTAACCCTGAATGTTTCCAGGGATGATGCATCTACCACCTCTCTGGGCAACACCTTCAGTGTTTCACCATCCTTATCATAAAAGCTTTCTTCCTTATATGTAATGTAAGCAACCCTCTCTTAGTCTGAAACCATTGCCCCTTGTCCTATCACAAAAATCCCTGCTAAAAGACCTGTACCCACCTTTCTTATATGGCCTCTAGGTACTGAAGGACAGAAATAAAAGCGTGTGCTTCCTAGTGTTGGCAAAACCAGAAATCATTTATCTCTTTCTAGCTCTTTTGGTTTGTTTGGTTCTTGTAATTTCCTTTTTAAAGTAGCAGTTAAAAGTCTGGCAATTTCATTTATTTTTCTGTGCAAAGATTTGGACGTTGTTAAATTTTACCCCAAATAAATTTATTCTAAGGAGAATCTGTTTTCATTTAAAAAGCTTGATTGTGGGGGAAAAGTTATAAAAGTCTGCTCAATTGTCAAGGTCTCAATCTCACATCACAAATGTGAGATCACAGTTTTGCAGCATCCAAAATAAGCAACTAGTTCAGGCTAATGAATTCCAAAACAAACTAATACTGGTCTTTATTGCTATAACTTATTTTCTCTCTTTTTTTTTTTTTTTAATGAGATATAATAGGGAATGGATGGATTACATTACCTTGCCAATATTGTCTACTGTAATATATAGCTACTCAAAGAACTCCTATATGACACTGTTGTATAAACAAACCAAACTTTTTTTTTTGTTCTTTGAAAGTTTTCTTTGAAAAAGAAGAAAGAGCAGCACAAAAGATTCCCCCCCCTTATATTTATTTGTATGTAGCAAAATATCCAAAAGAAAAAAAGGAGGTTTTTTTCACTTGCTTATTTGATACACAAAACATTTTTTTAAAAAGTCTTACATCCATTTGTTGTTGGGACATTTCCAGTCTTCTGTGATGTTGTTGGAAATGGGGAAGTGTAAAATGGAAGCTTCTGTTCTACCAACTCTATAACTCGACACAGAAATAAAAGCCTTTTACAGGGAATCCATTTGTATTCACTCTGGATTTCAAAATTATTTCCATCCACTGACAGCTCTGGAATAAGTGTACTTGTAAATGCAAGATGTGCAGATGTCAGAAGAGGCTGCCAAGAGTCTGGAAAAGCAGCAGAAGCTGGTGTTGTCTGGTTTGATCAGGAAGGGGTTGACAGTCAGACAGTGAAAAGATCCATTTTGTGTGACAAGAAATATTTCCATATATAGAGCATCAATATGTGTGATCCTTATTTTTTCTGAAACTTGAACTCAAGTGTGCCCGTGAGGATTTGTCTGCATATTTAGAATGGAAAAAGACACTGCGGCCTGGAAGATCAGCAAAGAGGATGTCAGGGAGCTGAAATAACAAACACATTGATGCTGGAATTTTTGCTTTGTTTCTTCATTCATATTCCACTTGGTATAAATACAGAGAATTTTTACCCATGGAAAGTAAGGAACAGTTTGGAAAGTATTTTACATAGTGGGAAGACATCACTTCATTTCAGCTTGAGGGATGCGCTGCAGCCATTAGTTTTGTACTTGTTTCAGTTCAAATACATAAGTACAAGAAGTACTTGCCAATAAATATTTTCGTGAACATTTGTTAAAAAGTTAGTCTGAAAGTATATTACTTAAGATACTCAATACCTAGGGGGTTTTCTCTAGTCTAATGGTGGAAACAAGTGATTTGGAAATTTTACAAGAATTTTTAGTTTCATTAGTGGTTTACTTTCCAAATTTTGTGATTTGTAGCTTTAGGTATTATTTTAGTTGTTTCTGTGTGCAAATTGAGGTGCCTAGAAAACTTGAGGGCTTAAAAAGAAGCCCCTTATTTTTTTTTTCCCTCTTAGTTTTTTTCAATGTCATTTAAATTACAAAATTCAGAAAGTAATTAGAACTATATGGTCTACTGGCCTATTACCTAACATGAGTTAACCTTGCACAATGATTCTCATTAGTCAGTAAGGGATGGCAGCATGGTCACTGGGGTGCAAAATATCTGAGGAGACCTGTGTATGGTAAAAGCTTGTGTAGTTGGTGCCACACTGTTCTTTCCATTAGCTCAGATATGTAATCTGTCCCTAGAAGAATGGCAAGAGGAAACTGAAAGGAGGAAGGTAGGTGAAGGCTGGAAGGTGAAGGTGCTGGGAAGAAGTCTCCTGCTACACCTGAACATCTGCAGCTGCTGAAGAGGTTCACTGCCCTCTGGTTGGGGAGAAGCTGTCTGTGCTTTCCTGCAGTGCATATGAGCCCTGGACCACAAAGGAGCAGCAGGAGAAAGCAGCAGCTGATGGCAGTGAATGACTCCCTGCAGCAGAGGCCAGAGGTCCCCAGCCTGTTTTACAGAAAAGTTTGCTGCTTTCCAGGGGCTCGAGTTTGGGTTGTTCTATAACAACTGATGAAGCTTAACTAACTCAAAAATCTTCCTTCAGTAAGAGTCTTACGGTAGTTTTTGTGAGGTTAACTAATAATAGAGCTTATTTTTCTTGCACTTTGACACAAGCTTTCTTACCTTGTGACCAAGGCTCTTGCAGTTTGTGCTACTGAGTCATAATTACTTTGAACTGTAGTTCAGAACAACATTACTTATAAATATAGGCAGCTTAAGTGGTTGAGCCCTGAGGTAAACTAGAGTGACATGAACTTTTCTCACATCTGGCAGATAACTTATGATATTATTGATTACAGGCTCAGACTGTACTACTACTATCTTCCCTTATTTTAGGTATTCATATATTTTTAATTCTTGCTCTTCCTCAATATGCCTGAATTGAAATTTCAGTCACCAGAAAAGAAATAGAAATATTGAGATATACATTCCTTGTGCACAAACTGGAAAGAAGAAATTGTGGTAGGCTGAGAAAGAATGCATGTGTATATAGTTTTAGGACTTCCATGGTTTTATATTGTCAGTGAACTCTTACAGAATTGCCAGTGTACAGCTATAGTATATCATTACCCTGATAGGTACACTGTTCTTTTTTTTAACATTGTTGAAAAGATTAACTATGTAATATGTAGGATTTTAACACAAAGGAATGCATAGCATGATCATATTTAAATGACTCTTTCCTTTGTTGTTTTGAGGATGTGTGTATTTACCAAGTAAAGGAAATAAACATTCATATTTAATATTTTTTGTGTATGTGTGTAAAAGTGGTGTTAATTTATACATGTAACATTAATAATACAACTTTACAGAAGAATAAATATTTTCATTTGAAAACACTCCTGCACCCTGTTTAATATCCAAATGGGGATTAATAAAAAGTTCCAGATTTTTGCCAGCAGCTTATGGAATGACCCACTTATTTGAAACATATCTTCCTTTAGTTCTTGCTTGTAGCATCTAAAAAACCAAACATTTTTTACTGGGTATCTAGGTTCATTTCAGTCATAAGACGAGAAAGTGAATAGTTCATCCTTTCTGAAGACTGATTCATTCCTTCTTTGGTAGCAGAAGAGTGAGAAGTGGGAGACAGAGGCATGGAAAAGACTACCCACCAAGCTGAAGCCTTCTTTCTCTTGTTCTCTAAGGGTGAGACTTATAAAACTCATATTTGAAACAGCAGTTGGTCTAATGGCAGAGTATTACTGTTTAAGTGGTTATAAAGAAAGCCAATAATGTTGAATTTGAACTTTCTAATGGATTAATTGTAAGATTAAAAAAAAAACAAATAAAAAACCAGTCATACTAAATTTTAAACAACATAAAGCTAGAAGAGTAAAAGCATTGTATGGAAGATGCACCTTTTGAAATTGTTTATTCATTTTATACATTCAACAACCCCCTTTCTGGAGTGTCTGAACTGTATATAATTTTGCTCTACTGAAACTATAGCTTGTTGTTCATTTTCCTGGTACAGGAAAGACATTTCAGTATATTCAAGGCTGTTACAAGTAGGTTTTATTATTTTTAATGGAAAACCTCTTCCTAAGGCTTTTATATATGTGCATATAAATATATACAGATTTATATTTGAATATGCATATACAAGTCAATTGCTATGTGTACAATTATTTATATTTATACATTATGTTAAAGGTACATAAAAGGTCATAGGGTGGTTTAATTGTACTTCTTTGCTGCTTAAAAACTTTAGATTGAGGGACTTTTCTCTTGGCAGCTGAAAAATAGAGAGAGATAAAAGAAGTAGCTGTACTGCTGGCAAGCCACTCACATTTATCATCATCCTGGGCTGACATTGTGGAGGAAAGTCTCAATACATATTTAATTAAACTTCGTGTTCTTCCTCAAATGAGGGCTTAGGACATAGGGAAACATAAGATGAAATGTGTGCTGCAGCTGAATTTAGCATAATGCATCTATGACTCTCAGTTTTGGAAGGACTCCAGATCTAAATAACTGGCAGCTAAAAAAAATGCGGGGTGGGGGGCAGGGAGGATTATCCTGTTTACAAAAAAGCACTTTTCTTTTAGTGATATCTGGAGTTATCTTTTATTGCTTTTAATTTGGTAGAATTAGAATCAGGAATGAAGCTTTAATTTACCTTAACATAAAACAAATGAATGAAACTAAATTAGAAGAATCATAAAATTATAGTAGCAACCAAAAAAGTAAAAGAGAATTATCACTCTGTGAATGGAAGCGCTCTTTTATGAACATCAGAAGTAGCACCATGCCTCACATTAGAACAAAGAATATTATAAAAGAGGGGAAATTATGGCTGCTTCAGTGTAAATACAAATATAAATAAAAATAAAGGAACAGTAATTATCTAACATGATAAAAAATACCATGTTATGTTCAACATAGAGAGTTGTTCCAATATTTTTTCCCTTCAACACCTTGGATTCAAGGCTTACAAAAGCCTGCAGAGGTAAATAAATTGTTTACATATTTCTTGACACATATTTTCAACACATAATTTCAAAATTATTTTCCAAGAAATTAGAGTTCTGCACATGGTCTTCATCAACCGACATCCCAAATAAAAAGTTAAGCCTATTCTCAAATTGTTTGCACCTGCTCCAGTACAAACTGTGGAACCTTCACTTTCCCTTTCCTTGTTGAAGATATATTTCCATTTTCAATAACCCAAAATGCATGATATAACACAGTTAATGAACACTTTGACATTTCCTGCCCATCCCCCAGATGGTAAGAGAGGCCAGGCTTGTTTTCTGTCAAGCATTTAGAGGCTTCTGTATGGGAGTGGATGCTTATTGTTAGGTCTATTTCTAAACAATTTTTTCTCATCCTTGAGACTAGCAGAGAGCTCAGAGCCCTGTCAGCTCATCACTATATCCTTCACCATCCCTGTTCTTCTCAAGGAAGGATTAAGCGTTGACTTTCGGAATTTTAGAGATATTTTTTTAGGCGTGACTGCCACACCAGGGGACAGGGAGAGCTACTAGGAGTGACTAAGTGCTTTTTTTTAAATAAAAATTTTAGTTGCACTGTTAATGAGGCTTTTCTGTGTTACTAATCTGGACTATTGAATTGAAACATGAATGGGACTAACAACAAATTCTTATCACTCTGTAAGAGTTGTATTTACTTTTGCTCTTTAGAAGATTTTGAAGTGTAAGAATATTTCTGCCTACTTTACTAAGTACACAGTAGCTTTCCTTCCTTACAGTATAACCCAGCAAAAAGAAATTCTCCATGGTAAATGTTATATGCTTTGTGATTATGTGATTATATACACCATAGATAATTTTGGTTAAGTATTTCTGAGCTGAGTGAAGCATGCAAGCCTTCCAAGTTAATAATTTGCTCATATTGCTTTCTTTTTTTTGCTTTTGAATCCTCTGGTACTAAGAAGAATTATGATTTTGGGCCTCAGATTTGATCTTCCCCAGGAAGTTTTTGAATGAGACCAATGCAACTGCTGTGATTCAAAGAAAGCTCAAAGCTTATTCATGGTCTGAGCGTGACTACTGGATTGTAGTTACCATGAATTCAGGTATCATTTAGTTCTTTTCCAGTTGATTTGTGAGTTGTGATGGAGCTTAGTCAATTGCTAAGTGCCAGGTGCTCAGATGGAGTGCATGTGTGTGTACTTGTCTGTAGGTAGCTGTGGCACTTGCACTCAGGAGCCAGTTCAAGTATTTATGTGTAGATACAAGATTTAATAGCTGAGAAGCAGAGCTACTGTTTAATTTATGCTCTGTCAGGCTCAGTTTTGGAGAACAGCCTTCCTAACTCACTCAATGATCAACACAACATACAAAATCATAACTTTAAAACTTAAAACACATAAATGAACATTAAACAGAATCTTAATATAAAATTTTGATTTTTACCTGCAAGGAGAAGATAGCATTAGATAACATTACAATTTTGAGATAGCTTTTGAGTAACTAAAATCATATTTGTTGTATGTGCAGGCATGCACAAGCGTGTGTCCATACACATATTATTTGGTTTCTCAAAATAGCTGCTTTGATACATGCCACCCCTCAGGATATATCTAGTAAGTAGTTTAATGGTAATGTGGCAAAAAGTGTTCCTCATACAGCCTTCGAGAGGTTCACTGAAGAGCACATACCACTGCAAAAACAAATCAAATTTAATGTTGTTGTAACTGTTTTGGAAATTAATTTTTTTGAGAAAATGATATTTTGTTTGGAAAAGGTTTCCTATGTGTCTGCAGACAGACACAGAAAAGGAGACTGCAGAGCCTACAGTTGATGGATGGCAAGTGTCTTTGCTCTGCATTGTAATCTACTCTCTGATGCCTGAACTTAACTCAGAACCTGTAAATAATGGGGGCAGCACAGAAGGCCTACGGAATTAAACGTATTTTTCTTAACAACAAAAGCTTTATTACTTTATAAATTTTCCACGAACTAAAACAAGGAATGTCCACCATTTTGATAAGTGTCCTTCTGACTCTTGGTCAGGCAAAAATCTCATTGAAACAGTTCGTTTCTCTATGAAGTTTAAAGGCAGAGTTGCTATTCTTAAAATGTATTTATAGTCTCTATGGTGGCAATGGATCAACACAGAGGAGATGAGGGCGAGAGGAAAATCATAAAAGAGAAGAAGTGCATCAAAACATGGTCAGCCAATATTCTAGTTGCAGCTTCACTACTGTGTGACAACCTGAAAAGCATGCTGTCAGCTCCTCAGCTCTTATGTAATAACCTTTCTGCTTTACCACTGTGAAAGGTACTCAGTGACATTGTCATGGTAATTGCCAGAGTACAGCACCATCATTTCCCACCTCATCAGTGGAAATCTACTTGATAATTTGGGAAATTGCAAATTCTAAGGTGTATAAAGGAACTTGTTGAGAGGAGAGAAAGCAATGACACATCAGCAAGAAACACTACTTGGATTTTCATAGCCCTGAAAATGCTTTTTGTAACAGGCATTTTTTGTTAATAATTTTTTGTTAATTTTGTTTCCTTCCTGATTTGTCTCAAACTGGGACAATATACTCTAGTTCAAGTAATAGAACTCTAATGGATCTTAAGGCCATCATAAAGGGTTCTTATATTTTGGGATTTTTTTGAACAATGCTTTTTGTTCAAGGAACCTGCAGTATTTTATATGCCTGCCACTTCTGCTGTTGTGCATTATATCATGATATAATGAACAGAACAGTAAGTTTTGTCAGTGAAAATTCCATTTATCATTATCTCACACACATTAATTTCTTACATGGCTGTGGAATTCTTCATCTGTTAATCTGACTCCAGACAGCTGGGAGATGAGCATACCCATAGAAGTACAATGTGTCCACAGGCAGAAAGCTGCAGTAAATATCAACAACTGGGAATAAATTTTAAATTTATTTTAGCAGAGATTGTGCTATCCCACATGTATTTACCAGTTTTTCACTGATGTCATCATCTCAACCTCTTGAGCTATAATAATAGCACAGTTTGCAAATGGTGAAAACAGGAAATTTTATTTTTAAACTTCTAGTGCTTTTTGAACTGGCAGTTGGATTTTAATTTTCTGCAAGATTTAGTAACTTCTGAATTATGTTATTTTTCTCCATAATATGCTCATTTCCTGATATGTGTTGGCACCAGCTTAAGATCTGATGCTGCACACTCTGGGAAAATCAGATATATAATGAAATATGTTTAGCTATTTTGTTGTAGTCACAAAATTTTACACTGTGTGACATATTTTTTCTTTTTGCTATTTCATATTTTTATACAAGCTTAGACAAATTGAGCTAACTAATTTAAAATCAAATCAGAAGTTTTACCTCTGAAATAGAATGTATTAAATTCCCTAAATAATTTCTTTTTAACAGAAAATTTTGATGATATAATATTGATTGTCAACAGGAGACACAGTCACGTATTATATCTTTTTTATCCGAGATTAATGCACACTAAGTTCAACTACACTTAAACATGTGCTAAGTAGACGTTCATAAAGCATTGCTGATCTGTGCACTTACTGAGTATATAAAGTAAAAAAAAATGTTTTGTAAACTAGGAAGAGAGAAGAAATAATATCCTTTACTGTATACCTAGTGCATTTGTATATATCAGAATAATATTTCTGTAATAAAGTTTTTTAAAAAGGCACCTAGGGTGAGAAATGAGACATATTAAAGGAAACTGAAAGTTATGCCATGATACTGATTTACATTAAAGTGTCTTATCTTAGTTCATGTATATACTTCACTTTGCATTTATACCTTATACATGTGAATCTCTCTGCATAGGCAATAGAAACAGGAAAACCTTAGATGAGACTCGTCCCATCTTAAAAGGAATTTTTTAGGTGTTTCAGATGAACTACTTATAGCATGATGACCTTGAGGATAAGTGGAGCACAGCTCTCAGGTGAGTTTCTATGGGATGGCAATATTTAGGTAGTGTATTTCTAGAACAAAAATTCTCAGTTCAGTGTGATTGAGAAAAGGAGAAGGCACATCTTAGAAGAGCAGAGATCTGAATATCCAATCTGTCTTTGGGTGTCTGTAAAAAGTAAGATGACACTATATTCAAAAATGAAGCCAGGCAAAGATCTTTTTCCAGAAGGATGTAATAAACCTTTGTTCATTTGTGCTAGTTTTACTCATTTCTAGGCTGTAAATATGAAATATTTTTGACATGATATACTTTTTGGACTAAAAATGTGCTACCTCTGTCTATAAATATGGCAACTAATAAATAATGGTCTGATCCAAAAATGAGATTTTTAAGGGTAAATTTTATGAGGTTAAGAATAAATATTAAAAAAAAAAAAACAACAAAAACTAACCAATCAACCAACACAAAAAACAAAAACCAAAACAGAAAAAAAAGCCCCCCAGAAAACAAAAACAAAACCAAAAGAAAACAATCAAACAAACAAAAAACAAACAAAACCCACACAAACAACCCCAAGACACATTATCAGAACAGTTTGTACAAAATATCCCCTCAGAACTGCCATGCTTTTCTCTGCTTTTGTACATAAGTTGGGGAATGGCCAACATCTTTCTTCTTTTTGTCCTTTTTAATTTTGGAAAACAACTTGTTTAGAATTAAAGTGACAAGCAAACAAAGTAATCTGTCTGGACTAAAAATTAACAATAGTGTTGGTATTCTTCTAGAATGAAATAAAGTAATGTCCAGAGTAAAGGTAAGAATGTATATTTTTCTCTTCCAAAATGAGGAATTAAATTGGTCAAAGACTTTATATTTTTTGTAGAGCCTCGTTTTTCTTTAAATAGAATTCCTCAGTAGGTTTTACGGATTTTAGATCAGTTATAAAGAACCAAAAAGCAAAACATTATCATCAGCCAGAAGGCCCCAGAACTGCTGACCAATGTTGTCTTTTCTCATTCCTTCAATAATCAGGCTTCCCATTTGCTTCCATTTGGAGGTTTATGTCAATCTCTGTGATTTTATGCACCATTGACTGAGTTGATACATTTTAATGAAAACCACACAAACACCATAAATTTTGATCTTTTCCCTATCAAGATATTTATGCATTTATTTTTTAATTAGTTGAGTGCTTAAATTATTAATTTTAGATTTCTAGAATTTTAATTTTGCATCTTTGCTTTTACCATTTTCTGAAACTCTATTAAATATACATTCAATCTTTCCCTCTAAATTAAACTGTTTTCCTACTAAGAATATAATAAAAATATTTTTCAATTTTGTACACAATTATGTCACTACATTTTCATTTTTTACAATTGGAGAATATATTATTCTTAATTATCCGTAACTTGCACAGCAATCCCTGACTTGGCAAGAGGTTTCTTTTCAGAAAACTGGTTCAGAGTTGTCCCATTTTTCCGAAACCCTCCTCCCTAGGGCTCTGGTGTCTGTAATTTATGCCCTAGTTTGGTGCCACGTTGCTCCGTGACCTTGACCCAGTCTTACTAGCAGTTAAGTTGTGAGAAAGTCCGTGAAAGGAAGAGATATAAAACAAGTAAAAGCACAGACAAAAGTACAATTGCTGAGACAGTATTAGCAATGCAACGATTCGCAAGCAGAAATACTGACGTGAAAGTTTATAAAAATCCCAAGGATAAGGTCAGTCAGAAGGCAAGAGGTGAGATCCCTTGGCAATTTCTCCTGACTCTGCCTAGCATGCAGACACTCATCAAGGATGGTGAATGTAATAATGCTTAACTGAGGAGTTTGCTAGTCCTTGTGGTTTAATGTACTCTTGGTCAATAAATGCGTTTGAACATTCAGTTGTGTATATTCTGTTTACAGAATGTCCTTCAGAATAGCCAAAACTGTCAGAAGACCATTTGGTAAAGAAACATTACCATTAGCACCTAATTGCAATTTGTGTCTTTCAATGTAAGACAAGGATTGTAGATATCACAGAAGCAGATGTCTGTGTTACATTGAGGCAGCACTTTTGGTAGCAGTATTATCACAAAACACGTGGATGTAGAAACCAGTTCTCTCCCAAAAATTTCCTCCAAGTCCAAGTTGAGCCATGCTAAGGTATTATGTTTATACACAAGAAAGATTTGATATTTAAGTCTAATTACTGAAGCCTTATTTCCTAATGAATGCTGAAGTCATTCAAGTCTTCCATTGACATCCAATACTTGAGATTTAATTTTCAAATTATTCTAAAAAGAAGGGAGAAAATCTGGAATCAGAGAGAAACAAAACCATTGTAATAACAGGTTTGTAATTTAAAAGTGTCTCTAATTGCAGTTTAGGTCTAGATATGGTTAATAGTCTAGACCTTACAATTTAGATGTTGAGGAAGAAAACCAAATTTCTTTTTTAAAGCTATTTGTAACAATAAAATAAAAATAAAACCCCTGTATCATAATGAACAATCAGACTATGGAAAGCCAAAGTAAAACTTGTTTAAATTTTTATTGCTTTACTAAATTATATAAACAACAATCTTATTTACTTTGTACAGCAAATTATAGATTCCCTACTAAAAGTTTTAGAGTGTGCTTAACTTAAAAAAATGAAAAATGTCTTCAAAAATTAAATGAAAAAAAATGGAGCTAAAAAGGTTTTGATAACTATATGCATTTCCAAGGGCATTCCATTAAATTTTGCATGTCATTTATTCTGTCTGAGCACAGGCACCAGGTAACTCACAGCTCCTCCAGGTTAGATAATTGGTTAGAAGCCCTAATTAATTTCTTGATTTTATGGTAACAAATTTCTACATTCCTTGTAGAAATGTTACCGTCATGTCCATTTCTCTCGTCTTGCACTTGCATACAATACACAACCATCCTTGAAACACCTGAAAACTGGCAAAGTCTGCAATTGGTAGGAACAGAATCTCTTAACTGAACTGCTATTATTATTATTATTATTATTATTATTATTATTATTATTATTATTATTAATAATAATAATAATAATAATAATAATAATAATGTTGTAAAGTAATCCAAATATTTTAGATCAAGGGGTAAGTAATTACCCTGAACATGCAATCAAGCCTTCTAGACCTTCCTGATCAGGGGCAATTACTCCTAAGTTTACAAAATAACAGCAGGTATTTACAGGTTAAAAAAAAGGTAGAAAAATCACAGTTTTCATCGTACCACTATAATTATCAAAATGCATTTTCTTTTCTGTTTGATTTTCCTAGAAGAAAGAATTTCTTTCTTTTGAAAGGCAAAAAAAAAAAAACAAACCTGTTTACTTTTTTGTATATACATATATTAAAAAAAATGTTTCTCATCCTCATCAGAAATTCAGATTCTGTATTTACAAAGTGCCATGTAGTTTCTGCCCAGGAACTGCAGCAAGGAGATAACTTTTTACACCAATAATTTTTTAAATTATTTTCAGCAGATGCTTTACATTTCTACATCTGTCTGAGGAGCCTAGCAGCTCACATGAAGACAAGACAGCTCTGTCGTCTTTCAAGACTCTCTGCAGGTAAGAGTATAATCTTTCCTCTAATTACTACTGATGTAAGATAAAACATAGTGTAGTTTTACAGGGTTTTGACACACTGAAACATAAAAGGTTCTTAAATGGCTCTGTGCTCCCTTTTCTGTAAGGTCAGGTAGTTTTCTTAATCACTTTAGTCAGTTGTATTAACCTTCAAAAACTACTTCTGTTTAGTGTAGTTAGGATACTTAAACCTCTAAAGGGTAATTTATTCTCTGCTTCTAGGCAATCAGAATCTTGCCTTGTTTTTCTAGGCTACATCAATTTAACCTGAGTGTGAGTTTGACCTATTTAATATTACTGGATTGTTGATTGACCTCTCAGAATGAAAAGTTTTCTTCTTCCAGTACTGAGTGGCAGGTAGAAATTAAATTAAGAATAAAACAAAACAAAGGACAAGTTAAGGAAAAAAGCAGGTTTTAAAGTGTAAACAGGAACTGGAACTAGCATTCAAATACGTTTAGAAAAATTCTGATATTTTATAAGAGTTTGAGGAGTCATTGGATACTATCTGTGTCACCTTAACTACCTTTGCCTGGATGCATGAGATATCAATGGATAAAATCAGGCTTTATAGTCAGTAGAATCATATGACAGAGCTCCCTTCTTCTGGGGTGACACCAACAGAAAGCTGATTTTATGAATTTGTAGGATAAAGTGCAAAAGAAAAGACCTAAGTGGGGAGGGAGTGAAATTTCAAAGGAAAGCTCTGTAAATGAAAGCAAGCTTGTATGTGCCTGCAGTGAAAGTGGGCATACAAAAAAGTCTGCTTTTTGTGGCATCAGGAGACTATGGGAAGCATGTGAACACAGTCATGACTCCAAAACCAAAGTAGTAAAATAACTAAAGAATAAAATAGATATAATAGAATTTTTCACTTAAAATGCACATAGTCACCTACAATCACCTCTAGTCTAACTACCTGGCCTCTTCAGGTCTTACCAAAAGTTTAAACATGTTATTCAAGGGCATAGTCCAAATGCCTCCTAAACACTGATAGGCTTGGAGCATTGGCTACCTCTCTAAGAACCCTGTTTCAGTGCTTGCCCACCTCCTCAGTAAAGAAATGCATCCTAATTTCCAGTCTAAATCTCCCTATGTGCAACTTTGAACCATTCCCACACACTTCCTAACACTGGAGAGATACCAGGGAAAAGGGAAAAGCATCTCCCTTTTCACATCCCTTCTTCAGGAATCTGTAGGAACCAACAAAGTTGTCCCTCTGCCCTCTCTTCTCCAAACTACCCAAGCCCAAAGTGCTCAGCCTTTCCTCACAGCACAGCCTCTCCAGCCCTTTCACCAACTTTGTTGCTCTCCTCTGGATGAATTCAAGGACCATCACATCCTTCTTAAATTGTTCTGAGAAGTTAAATTCTTAAATTGTATGGCTGAGAATTTCACAAAGTATTCAAGATGAAGCTGTATTAACACTAAATACAGCAGAGAAATCATCTCTTTTGACCAACTGTGTTCCTTGCACCCCAAAATGCAGTTTGTCCTCCCGGCTTCAAGCCCACTGATGACTCAACACCAAGTCTGCTGACAATCAGCACAATCAACACCACCAGATCCCTTTCTGCCAGACTGCTCTTCAGCCACTTCTCTTCCAATTTATAATATTTGTGGGGCATTAAATTATCCCATTAAATTATCCCATATGCAAAATCCAGCATTTTGACTCGTTAATTTTCATCCCATAAATCATTGCCTTAAACTCCACTCTACCTATATCAATCTGCAAGGCCTCCTGTTCCTCAATACGGTCAGCACTTCCCAGTTTGGTATCATCACCAAACTTACCAATGGTTCTTTCAACTCTTGCATTCAGATAATTGATAAAAGTATTGAGCAGAATTGGTCCCAGAACTGAATACTGAAGAACACCAGCCAGATGTACCCCCACAACACTTTGAGCTCTGTCCTTCATCCAGTTCATCACCCCGGGCACCCAGCATCCCTGTTCCCAGCTTTTCCTGGTAGGAGAAATGCTCTAGGCCCATAAAATCTGCATAGCCTCTTTTGAAGTCTCTTCAGTATGCCAATATTTCCTATACTGGGGAACCTGGAGCTGGACATAGTACCCCAATATGCAGTACAGGGATACTCTTGGCCACAGGGGCACTTAGCTGGCTCATGCTTGACTTGGAGCCATGGGAGGCAGGACTGCCAGGTCCTTTTTTACCAAGGCACTTGGTCAGCAGGGGATAGGCAGCCCCTGTGTATGCTGGTGCAGTGGTTTGCTCCTCTCCAGGTGCAGGAGTCTAAATCTGTCTGTGGTTGAACTTCATGAGGTTCCTGTCAGCCCCATTCTTCATCTTGCTGAGGTTCTTCTGGATAGCAGCATGATCCTCTGGGATATCCCTCTTTCCAGGTTTGTGTCATCTGATGAGATTATGTTCTGCTCTGTCATCCACCTATGTAAATTAATGTAAATTAATTAATGTAAATGTAAATTACATTAATGTAAATGTTGATCAGTATTGGACTCTGGGAAACCAGGATCCCTGGCTACCCTGCTAGGCAGTTACTGGCCTCCAGCTGGACTTCATGCTTCCAGTTCTGTAATTGAAAAAAGAATGTCTGTCTTCCCTCTGTTTTTGAAAAAAAAACAAACCCACAAACTGAATTATTTATTTTGTAAAGCGGCACACTGTTAGGAAAATGTGGAACATCCCGAATGCCTAAAGATGTGTCAAATTAAACAGATTTAGGTTAAAAAAATAGTATTGTATTAACAATAAGCAAAAGAAAGCACAGACTGTTGCAAAAAAATGAAGTAATTCCAGCAGGCAAATAAGAAAATACGTCAAATAAAAGTAATGAAAACTCTTCTCAGAAAAATAATTCACATGGACGAATGCACTCTTTTTTTACAACAGTATATAGAAATATAAAAGAAACAATGAATGAAGCAAAAATGTTCATGGATATAGAATCAGACAGTGTATTCTCCTCGTCCCCATAACCATATGAAATGTAGTTTGAAGAACTGTCAGTCTCAGGGTAATATGTCAAACCAGATTTTGTCACAGGTCAAAAAATGTGTATGGCTGAGAAAAAAGGCTGGCAGTGATCTATGAGGAAAAAAGGGCAATGTTACTATTGAATAAATTGAGGATCAAGAGATAGGAAGCTCCTCAGCAGATGTTTGTTGTTTTGGGTTTTTTTAAATTGAGAAATGTTTAAAACTGTTCAGGCTGTAAGCAAAATGCCCTTTAAAAACTTTTAGCAAGAGCACTCAATCAGAATTGGGAGGAAGGGTGTGATGAGAGAAGGGGAAGGTGTATCTGTGTAAACAGCACATGAGATTCACTGGTATCACATGGGTAGATGCAACAGGCACTATTTATGGGAACCTAGAACTATCATTTCTTACAAAGGCAGGACCATTTTAATCTATGTTATCATAGGCAAATTGCTTGTTAGGTGACTAGTAATTGCCCTTTTTTATGCTAGTTCTTAGATCATCGAGAGGGGTGCTGGGTTTTGCATTTTTTCATCATTAACATCTTATATGAATATGAAAGGATCATGGATACTATGCAAAACTAATCTCAAAATTGGTTTGAAAGAACTTCTATAGAAACTTTCCTATGAGCTAACAGTCACTCCAAAGCTATCAGAGAAATTGTTTTCTTAGTTTTTGAGGCATTTCAGTTCTTTCCATTTGAATGAATCCATATTTCCTGACATATAATTAATAACTAACTGTGGGCACTAAATATCTTATTGAAACCTAAAGAAATAATTTTTTTCACTTAAACTAGTGCACCTTTAGAACTCTTAGCAGTTGGATCACCCATGCTTCTTACACTTTCTCTCTACAGCCATGTCAAGTAAAGAATTTTGATAAATCCAGTGTCAGATTAGTTTGTATAGGTAAGATTGAATTAGTCTGGTACCTTAAAAGGTGTAAAAGAAACACATTTTCCAGCAGCTATTTATGACCAGAGATTGAGCAGTTATATCTTCAACAACTTGGAGTGTCAGGAGCAGTCATTAGGACCTTGTTATCAGCACAGTCTCAGGACAGAAAACCTGTTCAGTAATTATCAATATTCAATATGCTTGAGTTAGTGACCCTATGTAATCTTTGTCATAGCAGAAATACTTCATAACTTCTTGAAGTGATAGAATATCTTACAGAAGATGATATATTTAATATATATAATACAACAGCACTTATATTTTGTGTTTTGGCAACTAAAGATTCTTCAATATTTTTGAATATCTTTATGAAAATGTAAAAGTGGAATATATTATAAGTGTTATGTGAGGCTGACTTGTTAAATTACTTGTTTACTTTTCTTGTTGGAATAGATAAACAAGACAAACATACAAACATTTTTCCATCTAAAAGTAGATTTATTATCTTTTCATGCTAATAAAATCATCATCTGGACCTAGTATACCAGCATTACAGACATTTTTTTCCCCATGCTTCTTTCCAGAGTTTTATTTGTATTAGTTTTTTGAAGGATGGAAGGAGAAGCACGTGAAGGAAAACCAATACCTTTCATATAAATATATAGGATTTTAAGAAAGCCTGTGCTGAAGATATGTCTTGTCTTCTTTCTGAAAAAGCCAATAACAGGCTTGCAAAGTCTGCTACTTTCCACATCAGCATCACTGGACTCTGTTTCTTTTCTGACTGAGGCCCTTGTCTCAGTAACTAGAAATTCACAGTAACAAAATTTTAGCAGTTTGTGGTACAGACAAAACACTGTGTCACCAAGTACACAGTGGCAAAACTTTGTAAAGATACAGTCACTGAATTGTGCCCTCTGGTTCTTGTTAACAGTGGCGAGTGTCACCTTGCAGTATGTGTAACAGGTACACGCAGAGATGAAAATTTTTGAAATGCAAGAAATTCATTAATTTTTATTTGGGTTGCTGGTTCACAAGTGCTTAAAAGAAAACCTTCATGTTGCCACAAGCTGAGTGTCCTGGTTTAGGAATGGTACTCCCCAGTTTAGTGCTCCCACTGAGACTCTCCAAAACAGGGGTAGCTTGTGCATTCCCCCCAAAAATAGAAATAATCAAACATTAGTTCACCAGTTGGTTTCAGATTGTGCTAAAATATGATTAAAATTTAAATGAAATTTTCTGTTTTCTAAGTCTAAGGGAGAGGATTTATCCCTTTAGCTGAGAACAAAGAAAGGACCTTCAGCTGGTGGTGAGTTTTGGGAAAAGAAATATGTGTGTAGTCATAGGAATTTTGAGCTAGAATGATGTTTCATATCTCACGAGGAGCATGCACAGACGCTGCCTGCAGGCACCATTCCTGCTCAGGGTGGTTCCACCATTCAAGTTGCACAGACCAGGTAAGTACTAGTGACTGTTCAGACAAATATGTTTAAAAGATTCTCTTCCCAAAATATAGACATGTGAGAATCAGAAAGAAAGTGAATGTGTTATCGGTATTTTTGCAAACAGTCTATATTTAAAATAATTTCAGTATAAAGTTAAACCTGTTTGCAATGAACAGAGTACAGTTAAGGCTTTGTGGATACATTATTTAAGTCAGTTTGCAGGATTTACTTCAGTTTTAAATCACAATGACAGTAAGCTCTGGGAACATGCCAAACTCAGGCTGGCAATTTCCAACTCCTGCAATCACGTCCATCAAAAAGTTATACAGGAGAAAAAGAATTTAATAAAGTATCATTATCAAATCACAAGTTTGTCCAATGTTTTATGAACATAGAGAAGCTAGAAAATAATTTTCATATGCACAACAAAATAATAAGGCTTCCAAGTGAAATGTTAGCAGAGTACTGTAAATTGTACAGTGTCCAATTAGACTCTGGTCCCTAACACCATGTCTTTCACACTGAGTGTGTTCACAGTGTGTTCATATAGCAAACATATGAATTTTGTTAACTTGGCCACATTATTTCTGAGGTTTTCATAGTAACTTTGAAACTAGTAAATAACCAGCAAACTGATCCTCACATTTAAGCAATCTTAGTTTCGTTTTGAACAAGCACTATTTCGAAATAACTGATCTACAGAGTTTGAATACTGCTATTTTTACTGTTCTAGGAAATAATTACTTAATTTCAGGACATAATGCATAGATAATTGTGGGGGTTTTTTGCTGTTTTTCTAGAAAAAATCTGATGAACCAAGTAATAAGGGATAAAAATCAGGATTATGGTGTGTTACTTCAAATTTTGGGTTTATTATGACTAGGCAAATACCTGTGTGATTTCATCTACTCCCAAATAATAATAATAACTATTAAAACATTGTCACAGTAACTTCTTTCTGCAATCATCCTATATATATTATATTAAAAATAGAGAAAATCAATTATATAAGAGGATACATGAAGGAATTATTTTCTTCTCAGTTGAAAACCAGGTTTGTAATAAATGATTTAATGGTTGACTACATAATTTAGATCTTACGTTCTTTGTTTCCAATTAAAAGTGTATGCAGGAAGAGGACAACTCAGGCAAAAATGTTTAAAAAATATACAACAGCCTTCTTTGAGGAAAAAAATATTGACATTATCATTCAACATGTATGCAAAGGAATTACTTTATTCTTTGAAAAAATGCAACACTTACCCAGTTCAAGAAAAAAGCAAGGATTTGTGTATATTTTAAAATCTACCAATTATTTTAATATACATACATGTATACTGCCTTTGTATGCACAGCTGGGGTATTAAATTTTACTTGGACCAAATAGAAAAATGTTCTTTGTGGATTGAGCACAAGAGTAGGTTACTGGCATTTTAAAACAGTTGAAGACCGAGAGAGAGCGCTTGAATATTTCACTTGAGAGCCTGCCAAAGTTTCCTTTAGTTTCCCATGCCAGACCTACATTAAAAAACAAAAAATCAAATATGTGTATATAGATGTGCATACCATAGACACCTTATTGTTTGCCTTTAAGTCCAGCTTCTGCTGTATGTAAAATAAAATTGTTTCTTGGTATTCTCTCAGACAGTATCGCTCAAACAGTGAAAGATGTTTCTGGCAGATTTTTTGTGGTTGACCCTTCACAAGGAATGAAAGTGGAGCTTCTAAATCAATAACTCTTCCCTACTGCTGCTGCTTGTTGCTTTTATGATGGAAATTGATAACATGAATGTTGCATGCATTTTACCCATCTGAAATGTGCCCAACGGTTTCCTGGTGATAGCAATTCTACTGAGAAAAAAAGCATGACTACTAACATGAGAGCACTTCACAAGAATACCCCAAATTTCCAAAACTCTAGAAGTCTGGGATGATTTTCTTTCTTGCCAGTCTGATGCCCAAAAGGTTTCCATGGAAATAAGCCATCATTTTTATTTGTGAAAAACAGGCAAAACAGCAACTTTGAGAAAGAACACTATCACACCTCTGATTTTAAGAAAAAACAAATATTTCTGAATGGATACCTTCTTGAAGTGCCTTTTGCTCTGTTTTTCACAGAGCAATCTTAAAAAAATAAATTGCAATAAATAATAAGCATGCATTTGCAAATTTCTGTTTTTATTTTAGCCTCTGTGGTTTTATTTTTGGTTATTCTTTATTGCCCTCATACACTAATAAAAGCATACCTTTGGAAAGGCTGTCTCAGGATTGGTTTATAATGATAAATGTTTTAGGCAGTGCTTTTTGTCATCATTTCATGACAGGCTCCTGAGTACTGAAAATAGCAAGTCACCTCTAAAGATGTGCCAAGTGACCGTAGCTGATTTGAGAACCCTGTGTCATTTTCAGGTCTGCAAACACAACAAATTTCAGCTCCCATGGACGTTTTAAATGACAGTAATGACACAAAATTATACTCAGAGTCCTCATAATTAGACAGCATTAGGGTTAATATATTTATGGTACATATTTTTATTAATAAATTATTACAGAAATGTCATAAATAGATGTAATCTTCTGAGGAAGAACAGTATTTAGATGCACTGCAAATTCTCTCTCAGACACAGTTTGCACTCTTCTGAGGTAGAAAGGCACTTGAAAAATGGTTTCTTAGAGAGTTTGAAGTCATGTATTCTAGAGACTTTGGGTATCTACTTTCAGCATTCTAGGATTGAGCTACCATTTATGTGTGTTATACTCTAGCAAAATATTGTATAAAACCCACATTTGCTTGATATTTGAATAAAAAAAAAGAATGAAGATAAAATTGATATTTAGAAGTGCTGAAAACTATAAACTTATGACATCTCAGGAAACAAGTGGTTCAATAATTGTTTTGTTCCTTTTAGTCTTGGATTATAGTTTTTCCTCTGCTTCTTACTGATTTTCTCCTTAACTTGAGGAGTAGGCAGAAATAATTTAAATCTTATCTTAAACGGGGATTTTTTTTTCCCACAGCAATCATTTCTCAGACAAACTGGTACTTCCATGTTCCAGATTAAGCAACTACTTATTTCATTGCTAGTGCATTTGCAGAAAAATATTTTTTTAAGCCAGAGAATGTAGGAGGAGTTTATATCTTTCTTGTGGTTCATATTTGCTATCGAGATTCAAAGTATCACTTAATACATGCTTATTTTAAACAAGAAGTTATTTATACTGCACAGTGACTTAAAACATGGATTTAACATTATGGAGTTCCTGTATTTGAAAGTCTACTAAAACCCAAGCATACTTTTAAATCCACAAGATTGTTACCTTTTTTAAGAACAAAAAATTATATTTCTGTATTTCAAACACTGGCACAATATTTTTATTACATTTCACTTACTAAATTCTCCAATAAGTTTTAGGATACAGCAAGATTACAGAAAAATTTCTTAAGACTGAGGATTTAACTGCTATTGATTTCAACTGGTGACAACAAACCGAATTTGATCTCTCACACATGTCAGAAGAACCCTTGGGCCCTCTCAGGTCTGATGCTCCTATGCCACTTCAACAGTGTTGAGTAACCTCTTTGACCTGCAGAAACCCAGTTAACACAAGGGGTAAAGGAGGACCCCAGATTTCTTGTGCTCTTTCTGAGTTACTCAAGTGAGCCCAAGGAATGAGCTCTCAGGCTTCATCCTGTAAGTGGGACAATTGCAACTCTGCTTGGGCCTGACTACAAGCACTCCATTTTCTTTAACTATTAATGCAAAGGCATACTCTTTCTTGGTGTAAATAAGAATTTAAAATGTCTAGTTCTAGTTCTACAAATTGCTCTTTTGATTTTCCATTTCTGTAGAGGTTTTTTGTTAATCAAACCCTGGACACCAGAGGAAGAGTAACTATTTTGTCATCTGAAAAAAATGGGAGTTACTCATCACAGAAAAGAGCCCCAAGGGTATAAGGGAAGGCATGCAATCTCTTCCACCCCTGCATGAAGTCATCTGATAGTTCATTACTGACTAACTGAACCAATCCCATGAACAGTTGATGCAAAAAAATATCCTTTGGAGTCACATTTTTCTGAGCTTTCTCAATAAATGTCTTACCTTTAGCAGTCTGAACAGTTTGCTGCTATTGCAGAGGACTCAAGAAAATCTGACCTGATTGTTAAGTGAGTTAGTCTTTTTTAATGGGCTTTCATTTCACTTAGAGTCCAAAATTTCCAATCTTGAGTTAAAAAGCAAAATCAAACATATAAACAAACCACAGAAGATATGCTTAATTTGTCCAGAAAAAAAAAAAAAAGAAAAGTGGAAGTTCATTTTGTGGTTTGTTTTCTTTTCTTTTTTTCTTGATGTGTCATACACCATAAAAAGGAACACTTCTCTGCTATGAGATGAAATATTTACAGTGTATTCAGGATGAGATATTAGTGAAAATCTTTTATTTCTTCAGTGGAATTTGATTTTTTGTTTTGAAGACCTCAGTTCATGATGAATGGTATCTCAGCAAAATAAAAGTTTATTTTGTCCATATTTATCTCCTTTGTCAATTCGAGTCTGAAATAAATATATATTTGTCCCATGTTGTAATAAATAACTTATGGTACACATGGTTGAATTGTAATCCCTAGTTATGTGTATAATAAGCCTTCAGATAAGTTTTGGATTATTTATTTATCTGTCATGTGTTTAAAGAAACACTGTGCATTGTGTGTCTTTGTGGTGCTTGATTTGATTCTGCTATTTAAAATAAGAGGTTACATACTGAAGCCACTATTCAGGCAACTTTTCTTTAATATTTTGTTCACAAAGGCTACTTCTATAAAGAAGTATAGCTATTTTTGATAGTTATCTCGATGGACATTAACTACCAGAATGACTGAGCTCATATCTATTTGTAGTAACGACTTAAAACACTGTACATACTTCTCTATTCAGTAAGGGATTTCTGTGGTTTCTTCTTCATTCATGCTTATCTAACTTATAAAAGAGCTAGTTCTTTGTACCTCTTAAAGAAATCAAACTATTCTACTGAGAGAAGATCTGAACTGACCTCTGCCAAACAAGTGACCCTACAGCACATCCTTGAAAGAAGAAATACTTTAGCAAAGGAAAAAATAAGAAACCCACATGCTGTGTCCTGGATTCAGCAGACTAAGTGCTACCATGAGCTCAGCTTCATTTAAAGTGGATGAAGTAGATTATGGTTATATCCTTTCCTTAAACCTCTATAACAAAGGGAATTGGGAGAAAGTGCCTCTTGAAACATCAGGGCTTAGTGGCTCCTTCAGACCCGCAATACCAATCCTGCTATTCTGCAAAAAGGATGTATTCCTATTACTTTATGAACTGCATCAACAAACCCATCATTTTCTTAGGAAATAGACTGAGTTCAAATTTTTTATTTCATTTCTTGAGATTGTTGCTGCACTCATGAGAAACATTTCTCCCACCTACACTGCAACACGAAAGCCACTCAAAAGCCACTCCCAAAGCATGCATTGTTTTTCAGTCACAGTGCAGCCCTTGTGCTGTGGGAACTGTGTCCCTTCTTGGAGTTTTTTGCATGTTTGTTGTCTCCTATCTGCCAGGGAGTAGCAGGGAGGAAGATAAGGGAGGACCTGTGGCCCTGGACAATGTCACCAGAGAGCTGCCTGTGCTTGAGTCATGCAAGCCTGGGGATATTCTCAAACATAAAGCATCCTTGGGACCTTGCTGCCTGAAGGGTCAATTTGGCCACCTCACTGCTCTCTAGGGATGGTGCAGATTGCTGGCAGGTTGCAAAAGCAGGCACTGCAGCAGAGAAATGGCATTTACAGACTTGAGGCCAAGTTCAAAGAGAGCTTAAATATCATCATGAATTCAGCTGCTTGTGTGTGCCTCAGGAAAGAGCTAGAGAGAGAACTGTATCACAAGCAGGCAAATATTTTTCTTTAACTCTTCCCTTCTGAAAATGAAATTTGGGCAGATGTTTTGAATCCAAGCTTGCTTTTTGCTTGTGTTTTCTTAGCCCTATCCATCTGAATTATTGGAGGGCTTGATGGTTTTAGCTCACCGGTAAGCTAGAGAAAAGTTATTAAGAAATATAGATAAAAAGGCGCTGAGTGCTGCTGTAAGACGGTTTATGTTAATGAACATCACTAAACCTACCATTTGTCATCTAGGTTACTATTATCATATAAAGCTTATCTCTAGACTCATCTTTGATTGGTAGTGTTGGAGCCATTAAGTAATTCCTGAAAAAAACCATGGAATGAGTTACTGAAACTAATAGTGGGAGGAAAACAGTGAGGACTACAGCTGTGGTATATATTTTCATGAGTCAGAGTCACTGTGCATGACTTTGGTTGCTAAGCATTTATTGTTTATTTTCCTACTTTTGAAAGTGAATGAGTCAACAGGCACACTGCTGATAAATTCCCATCTCTACTTTGCCTGGTGAGAAAAATAGTACCCCTGAGTAAGACACCCTCCTTCTCTACTGTCATCTCACAGTCTGAAGAAGATTAGCTGTAGAATTTGAAAGAGTGTATATCCTTTTGTTGTCACAATGATATGTGCAAGGTAAATACTGATTAACTGTTATTTTCTGAACAAAAACCCTTGGTCTCCAAGCCCTGTCCTGGAGAGTGTTGATTTTAGGGGTTAGGGTTTGTGAATCTTAATTCTGTGACAGAGTGCTCTAATGAGATATTACTTGGAGTTATAATAACCTCCCTGGCAGACCATAAAAATGCTCTTCAACTTGAAATACCACATCAGGCTTCTAATGGTCAATGGGAAGATAAGAACTTATTTCAATGTGAGCTCCATACATTTATTGGGACTTTTTCTTTATGTGGCAATAGCTGTGTCCTCTTACAGTCAAATAAATAACCATCATCAACTGAAAATTAATCTTCCTGAAGCTTGTTCAAATAACTGATAGCCCTCTTTAGTGTGTAGTCCCACTAATCCCTAGTTTTCAGCTTCACTTATAGTTAGCAAGTGATTTTTTTCACTTTCTGATAGATTTCTGGGGCCTTTTTACATAGATGTGCATATGAGTAATGTATATCCAGGAAAATAAATCAGACACTTGCAAAATCAATATCACTTATCTGACTCTGATTCCTGTTCTCTTTGCAGACATTTAGAATTTAGTCTAAAAATGCCAGGTTTCAATTAACTAGAAACAGTTTGTCTTAATTAGAGTGAGTTACAATTCTAACAAGAAATAAATAATCTCAGCACAGAGAGTAAGTTTCATGAAATGCTAATGGCCATCTAAAACCATTTTGTAAAACAAAGGGCAACTGGTAATTTGAGTTTTGGAGCAATAATTTTTGCCACTTCTTTATTCTAAGTATTCCTTAAATTGGTAAATTGGTAAATTGGTAAAATTGGTAAAATTGGTAAAAATGAAAAGACCTTAACACTAACATATATACAATATATTAGATAGATGTTTATTGATTTGCACAGAAGAAACATATGTATGATAATAATTTTCCTGAAATCATTAACATATATTCCCTCCTCTTTATGGATATGTTCTTCTGTCCTGAGGGTCTCTTTGGTGGTCCCTGGGAGTGGTCAACCCCAAAGTCACTCCTGACCACATGGTGAACTGGTAAAAGTTGGCACAACTGGGCTGATGGCTTTCCAGTTCTTCCTACTGAATAGGCATTGTGCAGTTCCATCCATAGGCCAGCGGGTTTTTAAAGAATAAGCATGGTATTAACCCACCAGGTTCAAATGATTTTTCATGT
The DNA here is from genome assembly GCF_963513975.1 of Fringilla coelebs. Lineage (NCBI taxonomy): Eukaryota > Metazoa > Chordata > Aves > Passeriformes > Fringillidae > Fringilla > Fringilla coelebs. The sequence goes on along the minus strand of NC_140032.1, from coordinate 30,972,268 downwards.
GTCAACATTGGCATTGTGGAAAATGAAAAGCTAGATCATATCCCTGAATTATCTTGAGCCCTACAAAAATAATTTTAATTCACATCAACATTCAGAAAATACTTAATTAAGGTCAAATCTTCCTTTGCTTCAGCTGCATTCAGCCAAGTGTGCATGTTATTGTAAGTAACCCATCTGGCAACCCAAAAGCTTCTGGCCTGCTCTCTTTGTCCACTCCAATATTCACAAAGAAAAGAGGGCATAACTGACAAGACTAAAACAAATTTTCTACCTTCCAGGCTTTCAATAAGATAGATTTCTTTTTTTTCTGATCTTTTCTCTCAAGTTCCTCTCCCAAAACAATGTTTGAAGAGATTTTTGTAAGATTAAGAAAAGGGGAAAAGTCGCATTTAATGTCAGCCAAAGCCATTGAACCTGTACCTTTACATTTGTATGAAAAGAGACATTAATCAGCTTCATTTTAATAAAGTCTGTGGATAAAAACCCTAGCTTATTCATCATATTTCTCTCTTTTTAAGCTCCTAGAATAGTTCACAAAGATCCTGGTCGTGTGCTGCCTGTTCCAGGAATGAAATGTAGTGAAAAGTATACCTTGCAGGTGAAGGTCATATATAGGCTTACACTTAGTAAATACACTCCAGCATGTCATTCTGAGCTTATTTAAAAACCTGTGGTGCTATAATTCAGAGAAAAAGAAAAATTTTACAACATTTTTCACTCCAAGGAAGGCCCAACTCACCTTGTAAAGTGCCGCTCATAGAAATCAAAGAAAAGATGGAGATGGAAAACCTGACTCTGCTGAATCAAAAGTGCCACTAATCCAACTGGAAGAGAGTACAGCACCTACCTTCCTGAAGAAATGGAAATTATGGGAGAAATGATTCACATACCACACCAGAGGACTATGGTGCCATTTTAGAGCTATCTGGTAGTTCCATCTTTCATGATTTGATGCAGGACCTGTAGAAAATCCATGCCATTCTTGAGAATCATCTGGATACATGTAAATGTTACCATGGCATCATATGTGTCCTGCATTCTGTTTATATAGCCACTAGGAGCTGAGTATTACACTTGGCTGACTGGTAAAATAATGGAAGAGATCTCACATCTTGGGGTACAGAATGTGATATTGGTACTGAAGGTTCAAATTAATTGAAACAATAAGTTCCTTCTTATAGATGTCATGCCCTTAATCACATGGGGCACTAATATCCATCTGGATGTAGCTGGGCATTTGTCATTCCCTTTCTGCAGGTATTCTGCATGGAATGAATTAGAAATTCTTCATCTTTTCTGAGAAACAATTTTGGGCACTGACACACATTTGCTTCTGCTTGCATCCTTATTCTTAATTTCCGTTTTACTTTCGCTTCCTCACTTTTCATTTTTTTCCAATCTTTTCATTCCTTGCCTTCTGCTAGAAATAACTTGCTTGCATAGCTCACAATTAATTTTCACAGCATCTCTGGGAGATTAAGAGTGAAAAGATAGCTAAAAAAGTGGTTAAGGAACTCTAATATTGGTACAAATGTGACAGGACTTTGAGAGCTTGACGACATCTAAATTGTGTTTTTCCTCACTAGCAAGGCTGTATGCTAAGTCAGAAAAACCCCAAAAACAAACCAAAAAAATCCAATTTCACACAAAAAAACCCAAATCAAAACAACATAGCTACATTTAGTTCTCTCTGTGTGTATGTAATTCTACCAGGTTTTGTCTTCAAGAAAATGACATGAGCCTCAAACAATAGTAAAGACAATATCTTCAAATACACTTTAAATACCTGTTCCTCCATTCTAAGTAAAATACCTTATTAATACCATTGAAAAATTCATCAAATAAATCATTTTCATTTGAAAAGAAATTCTCAATTTAAGGAAAAAAAATAAAGGAATTAAATATGTACTTACTGGTTTTTAATTACCTTTTTACACATCATACACATATGTAGCTTTTAAAACACACACAGCATGTTCAGTGTCAGTTTCTTGCACTGGAATGAAGCACAGTAATCATACATATTCAAAACCTGAAAATTATTTATGGTCACAGTCATATGTCCCTTTGAATCCCACTTACTTTACCTAAATATGATACTTATATTTGCAGCACCTTAATTAGCTACCTATACTGCTTTATTAATTGGTCTGCAAAGGTACTGTAGCTCACTGTTTCTGCACCTGTGAATAGAGTGTGCTTACATACATATGAAAAAATCTTTCATGGCCTTTACTCTGCAGTGTGTAACCAACCAATTCTTGTCCTTGCAATAAATCACTTCAACAACTGACATTTGTTATAATTAACACAATTTGTCACCTCTCTTTGACAAAGCAGCTCTGCAGTCATCACAGTGTCATGGGCTCTAAACTCCTTAGCAAAAGTCAAAAGAGAGAAGTGTTTCATTGTTTTGCAGAACTTACACATTTAAAAATGAAATGGAAAGTACAGTTTGAAGTGCTTAGGTAACACTGGGAAACTCAAAATATTAACTTTACAAGAGATGAAACTGAAATCAATTCTAATTTTCCAGTCCTGGATATAATAACTTCTGTCGATCTAGACTGAAACTAAGAAAAATATGTGCTAATAATAAATCCTTTCATCTTAAGAACTGCAAATATTTTGGGTACTATTCTGAGGTTTAAACTAACAGTTATAAAATCTTAATCCAGAAACTTTAATTATTCTGCTGTAAAAACAGAAATAGAATCAGACTAAAATAAGACATAAAATGAAAGCACGTACACTTAGAAAAAGCATCCTAAATGTCATGTCTGTCACATTTACTAATTAATATGGTATGCTTTTTTTTTCCAGTTCCCATGGCAAAGTGAAAAACAAGAAAGAAGATATGTTGCTTTAGATGTCCATCTTACAACATATGATTTATAAAATAGTATAACAGAAAATAAAATTTTGAGAAAGAGCAGGAATCAATCCATATTTTAAAACAAAATAAAACCACAAAAACCCTATTCAAAGAAGATGCAGAGAATCTAAGGAAAAAGGAGAATCATCTCTGCTATATTTGGATAAATCTTGATTTGCTTTCTTCTTTTGGGAAACAAACAAACAAAGAAACAAACAAAATAAAGGTCTCAGAAAGCCACCCAGGAGAAACCATTTCTGGAAGGGAAAACTAGCAGGGAAGTCCCACAAATTCCTTTCCACATTTTCCCCAAGCCAATGGCGCAACTAAAAAATTATATTAGTGCTACGAATAATTTACTATCTTCTTTGGGAACTGGAATCCCCCTTTTAAACCCATTATCTCATCTTGAAAGAGAAAAGAAATATTAAACTGATCATAAAATAATTATCTCTTCATATCCAGGCCTTTGTACACTCCTCCTAAGAGATCTAAAAGGAGCCTTAAGTACAAATGACAATTAGATCCATGTGGCTTGAATATGTGGAAAAAATACCAACTTCAGCCAACATAAAATCTGTTTAGAGGAATTCTCTGTGGTATCATACTATTTTTATTGGAAAAAAAAGTGATGCAAATGTTCCAACTTTTGTGACAGCTATGTGTTTGGGGTTATTTAATTTAAAATCTGTGCTGCTACAACCTTGGGATTAGGCATAAATCCCAGTCTTCATTAAATAGGCCAAGTTGACCAAAAGGCCAAGTTTGTACTTTTTTTGTTATAAAAAATCAAGGTTTGAAAATTCATCCCATGAATGACAACAAAAACGAAATCACAAAATCAACATGAAAATAATTTATGTAATACAAATCAAACTAATGATTTATGAAGATCAAATTCATTATTTTCAGTGGCTTATGATTCTCAATACTGTTACTACCCTAGGATAGGAAAAGTGTCATTATTTATTGTAGGAACCAAAATAACAAGACTGGCTTAATAACACCATAGGGAAGATTTAGCCAAATATCTGTACAGAGATGACAGTGTGCCTATGTATGGCAACCTCTCTGTTATCCCAGAGTGTTCATTAAAACTAGAAGGAAAATATCATTAAAACTAGAAGGAAAATATTTCTGATTTATCAGTCATTTAGTTTCATTTAGGTTGGATTGATTATTCTTAGGCTTCATTGATTATTGAGAGTGAACTAGTTGGAATAATTTTACTAACACCACCATATGGCTAATGAATGTTATACTACAAGGGAGACAATATTTCTTATATGCTTTAGCCAACCACCAGTACCAAGAAACAAGACCCTCATTTTAAAGCTGAAAGAATGGTTCTACTGAGGCTTACAAAAAAAAGAAACTAATGAAATAAAACAAAATAAAACAAACAACAAAACAAAAAAGCCCAAAAAAGACCCCAACCAACCACTGCCCCAAAAAAACAACAAACACCAAAACAAAAACCAAAAAACTAAACAAACAAAAAACAAAACAAAAAACCCCCAAACACATTTCTAGGAGAAGGATGAGATCCAGACAGGGCATAGCAAGAAATAAGGAAATGCTTTTGCCATTAGAAGGAAAAAAACCCAAGAGACTGAGAGGAGTCCCCTGACCAGTCATCACCTGAGAACTCTTCAGTCATGAGACATGAAAATGCAAGCACTTCTCACCTGTTGAGAAGCTAGCAAAGGCCCTAAGTACCTTACACATTTAGCTGGATTTTGAACATGCTCTTATAAGTACCAATGCAAATTCTGCAATAACAGTGCTGGCAGGGAGCAGAGTGGAAGTAAGGCCAGAGGTCATTCAGTTGATCTGCCTGTGGAGAGCAATTGCTCTCTGCTTCCTGACAGATTCCTGTCTTCTTGAGGCTTTTTCAAACTTAGTAATACTGACTCTGCAATTCTCTCAGACAATGAAATTGAGTTTCCATCACCTTTCTGTTGAAAAAGTTCTGCAAAGACCATCCCCAAGTTGGGGCTTAAAGCTGTTCTTGCCCCCCATGACAGACAGGTAAATAAGATGGTTGATCAGCAGTAGTCTTTTAAGTATTCAAAGTTTGCTACACCCTTTGTCCCCTTGGACCAATTAAGACCCTTTTAAAAAGATTGTTGCTCATGTATGTCATGTTTTCCAAGCATTTTCTGTCCTCCTGCCTCTTTGCATCACCGCAAGGTACACATCTATCTGTCCTCCCCCTGTTGAGAAAGAGGAATAGTTTAAGTTTTAGGTTTATATAAATCAGTAAGATTGTATTATTCACATATGAGGGCAGTTTTGATACAATCCCACCCCAAGACAGACAGTATGTTTTCTTCATTTTCTAGTCTGCCTCTGCAATATTGTTACTTAACAATTGTTGCCTATTGCTACTTAACCTAGCTGTTGCCCACTTTAAATTCATGGACTCTTTATCTAGTTTATTAAGTAAAAGGCATTGACAGAATGACAGGCTAAAAAGAGACAATGGAAATGAGATAGAGAAACGAAGGAATGTTAAAACTGGGTCTCATTTACAGCTGTGAACTGTTATAAGAGGTACAAATGAAGATAGTGACTTCCAATTGACCTTTCCTATTCTCAGAATTACTATTAGTCAGAGGATGTTGGACTACAAATTGCAGAAGTCCCTTCTTCTATGCTAACAGATGATGACACAGATTTTTTTTTCTCTATCCTGTGCATACGCTGGATTTTTATTAAAATTTTAAAAATCATACAGTAAAACAAGTATTTAAACTATTAAAATGAATGTCACTGTTTCATAGAGACACATATGTCCTTTAAAATAATGAACTCAGACAATGAGATGACTGTCACAGGAGGAGAAAGAGAGTAATCTGAAAGGTATTTCAACAGACCATTGTCAGTCATGTATTCAGTAGATCGGGGTTGCCCTTGTATGGCAATGGAAAGTTTGTCATGGATAAGATGATAAAATGTTCCAGTGTGATAAAATGTTCTGACTTGATAAAAATTTGGCAGCACTCACTGCTTCCCTTCCTCCAAGCATAACGATCAGCAATCTCTAGCCTCTCTTCTGCCTTGCAACAAGCAAGCCAACACCCCAACAAGCTAAACATTTGCTATTGGCTCCATGAGAATGTGTTAAAGCAGGTACAAAAACGTCTGAGCAGGGAGCTAAAGGAGTTAAATTTTTCCCAGGAGGAAATAGGTAACCTAAAGGAACACAGCACACAGTTGTTGCTGGGACTGGCTGACAGAAATCACTGACACAGAGAATCTAGTTCAGTGTCTGCACACGGAGCAGTAGTTGTATGCAGAGTTGGATCAATCAGATTCCTCTGTGCTCTCTGGTAAGCTTGAATCCCAGATGGTGTTCACTGAAGATAAAGTTTCAAAATCACCAGACATTCACAGCTTTGCAAGTGTTCAATATAGAGAGCAGGTGAGAGACAGTCACTTCAATTTTGTGTTTTATGTCACTAAAACCAGCTCACTCCAAGGGAAAGTCCCTCCATGACTGGAGTCTGCAGAACAGGTTCATGGTTTAGCAGGGAAGTGGAAGTCAGCAGAATATGAAGAATTTTCTGGAATTCACAAAATCATTTGTACTCACTTTACCAACTTCACCACTTTTCTACTAATAGCTGGGTAGCTGCTTAAAAGCACCTGGAAAATCACAGAAATATGTCACTCATGATTTTGTAACAACTCATAATATGGAGACAAGCAAACAAAAAAATGCACCTGGCCTTCAGTTCCCAGACAGGAGAAGTCAGGAATCCCAATCTGATCCCACATTGGAATTTTCTAATGCTATACTTGGCAGTGCTAAAGGATTTTAAAGTAGTGGAGGTAATCTACACACCAGCCAAATCCTTCAATGTATCAGCAACTGACACAGTTCATTCCTCTGGAGTTTCATTTTAAAATACTATCAATTAAAAACAGGGAGGGGGGACTTAATTGCTCGCAAGTTTTGCTTGCTTCTGAGGCACAGAATAAGATTTTTATGAACTGCAGAAGGGGGCACAACACTGCTTTTTAATGACCTTTCAGAAGAAAATCAGTTTGCAAAGCAAAGAAACTAATTTTTGAGAGGTGTGTGAGCCTCAGGGAGTTTGAAACAAGAAGAGAGATCTAATTCATTGAAAAAGTATTTTGGGGTCAGCATTTTCAGGAGATACTGCAGTGCACTCAGCATCTCTCAGTATGTGTGGTGTGACAGTCCAGCTTGCTGCTGTTTTGTGACTCATAGAGAAAGAAGCTAATTACATCAGGCATCTCATACTAATTTCAAGTAAAACTCCTGTGGTAAATAAGCTAAACTTTTTCTCTACCATTCTGCTCTGTCCAATGCTATGAATAGATGCTAACGACCATTTACTTCTACCTGGGATATTTGTAAAGATGAAATTTATTTTAATGTTAACATTTCTATGAAAGAGTGCACAAAGTATTCTCCTGTAGTATCAAATGATACTGAGTGCTTCCACAATTTAAATAACTTTAGCTAGATTGTCTTTGCTTAAATAGATCGTGTTTGTGTGCAATTTTACTTCATTGACTGAAAAATCCCACACTAATTTCTGAGCTTCTGGGAACTAATTAAGTATAAATCTGTTTAACTACTAGACAAGTTAAAGTAATAATCTGTTGAAAGTAATTGCAGTGGAAAAATTTTAATTTAAAGTTCCAGAAAGCAATACCTACACTTTTAACATCATCAGATATGCGGCCCATTAATGCACATAATCTCAATTTCCATTAGCTGACATAACTATGAAAATAGAAAAAAAGCATATAAGGCCAAAATAGAGGAAGAAGTCACTAGAAATGGGATAGGTACTGCAGAGAATTTAAGTGACAATACTATAATGTAGGACTCAACTGTCACAGGAGCTAGAGCAAGATAAAGCAATAGTCCACTAGGCTGCTATGCTGACAGAACATTTTTAAGACTACTCTTTACCCTGATGCATGCTTTTTGTCAGTGTTCTGTTATGCTGTGAACTTGCAGACTGTATTATGTCTGCTTTTCAGCAAAGCAATGGGAAATAGAACATATGCATAAATCTCCCTCAGTTTAAAAGCAAGCTACCTGCTGTTGTCCATGGACCACACAGTTACCTGGGAGATGTTAAAACTGTGTGTAATGTTTCTTTAAACATGTGTGACAAACTCAAATTTCAAAATTGTCTGGGGAAGATTTTAGAAAAAAAGCTGTAGAATGAAAAGTGCAATATAAATCTAGGAATAGTATCTGTCAATTTTTCTAGATGTGCAGAATTCTGAATTACTCTAGGTCCACAAAGACAGTAAAAGAAAAAAGAAGTGTTAGGTGCTTTAAAAGTTAACATGTGGGATAAAATTTCAACCTCCACTACCAAAATCTAATATCTTTTAGATAGAGTGGCATGGAAGACAGAACAAAATATACTGCAAGTTTTGCAAGTATAATTTTGATTATTAACCTCAGGAAACTACAGGCTATTACAAAAAAATTAACTCAGACGCTTTATGAATTGTTAGAAGCAGATGCTGAGTGGCCACACACATCACAGAGGTAAAAGATCATTGTAAGCTGCTTGCAAGAAGCTAAGCTTGTGTGGCAAAGGAGGAAAAGTGGAAAGCAGGGTAGAGATTAATTCAACTGCAGCTTTCTGCTTCTAAGATTTCTTTGCTTGAAAAAATAAAGCCACTGGGAAACCCAGTAAGGAAAAACTTGTGTCAGCTAAAACAAGTTTAAAAAAATGAGTGAAGGAAACTTCCTAGATGTTGCAAAGTGCTATCTTAAAAATGGATTTCTTTTAACGAGAAAATGAGAGAAACAGTTGCACATAAGTCTGTGATATTTTTTGGTGCACAGGGAAAGACCTTTAAGGAAATGTTTCAGGCCTGAAAAAATTATTGCAGTCAGGCTTTGGACCTCTTAGAAGTGGATTTAATGAAACTGCTGACACTACCTGAGCTGCAGTTGAATAAATTGCTTCTGTCCTGGTGTAATGAATAACCTCAGCATCAGGGAGCTTTCCTTTCATACAAAAAGGGGAAAAAAAGTCAGATTTCCTATTTTTAAGCTTCCTTTCACCTATTCATCTTTCTTTCTTTTTCTTTATGCAAGGTATCTGCATACCTTAATGTCCTGTTATTCAGAAGTTGTTCACAAGTCCTGTGACATTATACCTCCATAGCAGTACAATGTATAAGACCTGTCTGGTTTTTATCTATGCCACCCAAGAGCCTAAAGTGTTGCTCTCTTTCCAGTCTTCCAGCACACAGCCATTATCTCTGCTCATGTGTCCTACCTATCTCACATTCACTAAATGTATGGGGTTCCAGTAGCATGAGAATAGTCTAAACAAGAACAGATTGGTCTTATTTTCTTCTTAATCACTTGAACATCATTCTGTAAAGATCTGAAAAGATCATATCACCTAATGGCTGGGTTGAGTTGATTGTGTATAATATAAATAAACTCTGGAGAGAAAACATCAACATTTCTATCATTTCAGATGAGAGGTTTTTTTTATTTTGGTTTTATAACATGGTCATAAGCACCCTTACAGAAGGAAACTGCCATATGGTAACTTCTTTACAGGGCCTCTGAGTTTAACTAGTGGCTGTCTCTTTAAAAAAAAAATTACTAAAAGCCTTACAGGAGCTATTAAAATTAGCAGAATAACAAGGTTAACTTAAAGAAAAATAAGAAGTTAGCATGTAGTAAACACTGATAGAAAAAATTGCAATATCTCCTCCATTTTTAGAAGCAATACGAAAGCAAGTATTACATTAGCAATCAGCAACATTCCAGGCATCCATGTCAGTGAATAGTTCCCACTGTCATTGGTAAAACTTCAATTGTGTCTGTGGGAAAATGACTTTTTAAGGGTCAAAATATTATTCTGTAATGCCATTTGAAGTGTTTGTAATACCTTACCATCTGTTTTTAGATGTGCTGGATCTGGCTTGGGTAGAGTTAATTTACTTCACAGTGTCTGGTATGGGGGCTGTAATTTTTATTTGTACTTGTCAGGAAAATTAATCCATGATGTCAGAGATTTTTGTCCAAAAATGAGACAGAGGAGTCCTGTAAATTTAATTCTAATAAAGGGAGAGACCATGTGGGATCTGAAAACAATGTTGATAGTACAGGGATGTTTTTGTTATTGCTGAGCAGCACTTGCACAGAGCCAAGGACTTCTCTGCTCCTCACCCCTCCCCACCTGCCAGGAGATTGAGGGTGCACAAGGAATTGGGAGGGAACACAGCTGGAAGAGCAGACCCCCACTGGATCAAAGAGATGTATGGCATCGTGCTCAACATAAAAAGCTGGGGATGAAGGAGGAGGGGAGGGAGGAACATTCAGAGTGATGTGTTTGTCTTCCCAAGACACCCTTATGTGTGATAGAGCCCTGTTCTGCTGGCTGAACACCTGCCTGCCCATGGGAAGAGGTAAATAGATTCCTTTTTTTTTGCTTGGCTTGCACAACTTTTTCTTTATCTCTTAAACTGTCTTTATTTCCCACTTTTATTCTTCCAGTTTTGTCCCTGATCCCACTGGAGGCGAGTGAGTGTGTGGTGGGGCTTAACCACCACAATGGGTCCAGCAAGACATGTGGTGTTTAGCAGGCCTTCCTGGCACAATAGGTGAAAAAATAGAATTTACTTACAAAACATTCTCAATTCAAAGGCTTTCTGTGATGTCTTCTTATCTGACCTACACAGAGAGGGTTATGTAGATCAAAGTATATATAGTACATACAGGCAGAATATTAATTGAAGATTAATTGGCTTAATTGGAGATCAATCAAACCGGTTCCAAAGTTAGCTTACAATCTGTCCCAAGAGACATAAGGGATATGGTTTTACATTGTATTTGGGAGTATCAGAGGCTCACAAAAATTCTTTATGAAGTTATGGCTAAAACTGGATATACTCAATGAATAAATTTCTATGACATCTCAGCTGTCCAGGATCAAGTTCAGTGGGAACAGTTATATTTTTTTTACCCACAGATGGTTGATTTGGAGGAATATAAAGTGAGAGAAAATAAGAAAACAACTTCTTTTTCCTTTTTGGTATAAATATGGTTGGAGAGGTTTTTTTAGGTCCAACTAAAGAAACTTACCTCAATATAGTCTTTGTATCATTGATCTTGTCAAAGGCTTGAACTGAAAAAGCCAAAGGGGTTTTTTCATGACTGAGATTTTAACCTAAAATATACATTTTGGGGCTCTTATGACTGAAATGTGACTGGCATAAACACCATTATGGTCTTTCACATTCAACTGATGTGGTGTGCTTTGCTTCCATGTTTTTCCCACTGAGAGTTTTAATTTTGTCTCTGTAATGCAGAACCCTTCCTGAAGTGTGACTTCACTTCAAAAAAAAATAGAAAAAAAAAAAGAAAAAAAAAGAAAAGAAAATAATATAGGCACAATTTAATTCAATTTTATTTTAGAAATTGACAACTTTGTATTTTAGTTCAGTAAGTCTTGCTCATCTCTTTCTAATGTGCTACACTTGTATGATTGACTAATACTGCTGAACTAAGACAGCAGCAGCAACTTGTGCAATGCCAGATCTCCCTTGCATCATTAGGGATGGTCTGTGAAGCAAATGTCATTAACTTGTGAGGAAAGGAAGCAAAACTGACAAATCCTCATTGACAAACTTCCCTCCATTTGTTCATCAGTCTTTATTAAATAGCAAATTTAATACCAACATCCATGCATAAGACAAGGCACTGAAGTTTTTCACCGTGTAAATTAATGCTGTGTAAAATTAAACTTGCCTTTGGGTTTCATTTAAAAATTAGCATTGTAGTGCTTGTATGCTATGTTGTGCAGCCTAAATTAATGCTAGATAATGGAAATAATGAGAGGGCTGCATGTGTGCAGATGCACTGTAGTTCACACAGTGAAATGTTAATTAAATGTTACCAGTGCTGAGAAATCACAAAATTTATTTCTGCTCTTCTCCTGTCTGCTGCACAATATGGAAGAACATAGTGATGTAACAGCAGAAGTCAGGGGCTTTCCATGCAGATTGCTCACTTAGATACACTGGAACAAAATATTAAGTTTCCTGAAGCAAATGTGTAATTCATTTCCACAGCTGAGTGCATTAAAGCAAGGCAAATAGCAAGTCCAGTGAAATCTCAGGCAGGTATATTTAAGCAACTGCTTCAGAAATGCAAAGCACAACATGGATTTTCCTAGTAAGAGAGTATGCCTGCTGGAGGAGTGGTACTCTAAGCTCTGCAGTGTCATCTTGTTTCTGTGAGAGCACACCAAAAAAAAAAAAAAAAAAGAGGTCAAGTAATACTTTAAAAGTCAAGAGTTATACTAATTTGCTATTATCTGTTATGGTTCTAATTTGAAGTTTCTAAATGCAGCATTTTACAAACAGGTATTAACTAACTAATTTAACATTTTATTTCAAAAATAGATACTGGTATGGAATGAACAGGAAAAACCCCCCTCATTATTTCAAAATAGACAAAATGCATTGTCATTCATTTAAATTCTGTTCTTGAGGATATTTTCTTGAAAGCTTTTTTTTTTTTTTTCATTTTTATATCTATGATTGTTAAGAGAAATATTCCCTGCTCTATGTTACAGTCTCTATGCTGGGAAATATGGGTTGAAAGTGGCTGAGCAGGGAACAGCTAAGTTAAAGGAATCCAGGAAAAAAATGCAGACAAGAACCAAAGAGGTGTTCTACGTGGTTACAGAATGATTAAAAATGCAAAAAGAGTATTAATGTAGAAAAACTGACAGCATAATTATTTTTTATCAGGACAGTACCTTCTCCACAAGTGCAGATGAGTTTTTCAGCTTTTTATATGCAAGCAATTCTCTTCCCCTGGAATGAGACCTATGTGCACAAGGAAATCTGCCTTTCTGGAATATCTATGTGAGCCATATGATTTGATGTCACCATCCATGCTAGTTCTTAAACAGACTGTCTGGAGCTTCTGAGGAAATGAGTAGCTCACACTTTCTAACTATGGGGACAAAAGTTTGTGCTGCAATTCTCAACAGTCTTTGTTTAAGAAGTCTGTCTAATTGACTAGTCAAAACAGACAGGAATTGGATGATACACTGAAAATGCACATAAAATACCTGCCTTTCTACTAAAACCTCCCAGCAACCACAAGTATGTGCAGGAAAAGGTGTTTTTCTTCCAAAAGGCTTTGAAACATGAGTAGAAGAGGAGCCACCTACAAGTCCCAGGACTTCAATATTGATATTTCATACTTAAGTTTGCCGGAGTTACCTGAGTCTATTTTTAGGATCTAACTCCACAGAGTATTAGTGTTTCCAAAAGTAAAAACATTAGCCTGATCATAATGCTGTGCTGGGAAAAAAGCAGCCAAACAGCATTCTTTCTCCCTTATTTGTTTTTCATGTGAAGACAAATCCACTCTGCAGAACTAAGAAAATTAACAAGAAAAAGGTCTTCTCTAATCTGGTTGATGATAGTATGGGAAGTCTGAAAGGATGTGGTCATAATGAGCACATCATTGACACATCTGAAGAGGGTTATTCAGCCAGTTGTACATGAATGGAGAAGAGAAATACCAGCCCAAGTAAACTGATGAACATCTGTACCTTATCCCCCATTTTTACTGAGTTGGAACCTGAGGGGATGTCTGGAGACTACACTTTTGATTGTGTGCTAGGAATTCTTTGCATAAAACAATTATAAGCTTTGAATGATCACAAAATGACACACAGTGAGAAGAACAAGGTTCAGAAAGAGCTCTGTACATTTCCAGAAAGCAGATTTATTCAGAAGTTGTAAATGAAAATGAACATTATCGTCATTTTTAAGCCCAGTAATATGTGGACATAAACCCAAGAAATTTATTATTCTGCATACAATCAAGAAACCAAATCAGCAAATGCATAGTTTATAGCTTTGTGTATGGGACATTACTATTTTAAAAAGTGTACAATGGAATTAGTGGTTCCTCACAGTGTTTCATATTTTGAGAAGAAATATTGAAAACAGTGAGCTAAGTACCAGAATGAACTATAAAACTCTATGTTACTGTGTGTTTTAGTACCAGGAAGGAATAAAAACTTGTGAATGCAATACATGTCTCTTAATCTTAATGTAACAAGAGGAAATGTAATTTTCTCAGCCACATGTAAATCTGGCTTCCCTCTCTGTCCTTTCCAGAATGAAGATATTTCTAATTTATGTTAAACCCGAATAGAGTGTGGAAAAATTGGACAGGAAATGTTTAAAATCTCCTAATTTCATTCCTTTTTCCAGTTTATCTCTTGAAGTTGTCTCCATTCACATTCTGAGAGAGTGCTATGTCCAGAGACCTACAGGCACTCCCATCAAGGTGAATGTATCCCATCGGGGATAGAGTCCTGTGTGAAACAGTTGCCTTATCCACAGTTCCTCATGAGAATTGCATTTCACTTCTTTAAAGTAATTCTTCTTATTCCCTGTTTATTTTTTGATCCCAACCCAATGTTCTGTTCGATTTTCTTCTTCATGCCTCTTCAACTCAAATATCTTTGGTCATTTAATGGACCTGGTCCTGATGCACAATGAGAGCAATCCACTTTTGGAAAAAACCTTTACTAGAGCTTATGCAACGCAGCTTCTATTGGTTTTAAACAAACTTGCTGGAGTCAGTAGGAGGGGAGCTATTGCAAAGCATTAGCAAAGTGCTGCCTGGTAAGTGGCCACTGTTAGCCTCCCTGAGCTCTATTTTACTGCGGGTGGTTGCAGGGTTACTCAGGTACAACTACGGGAACAGCAGTCATCAAACCTTTGTCTGCAATAAAGCTCTTTTATGCTGCTTTGACACCACTGGATTGTCATACTATAGTTATAACTGTAATTTACACCTGCTTTATGTTTTTGTGCTGCTGGTGTTCTGAGAAGCCTTGGTATGAATAAGAATCAGTGAGAATTAGATTCCAATTCTAAAATTATTTCTTTTCAGCCCAGCCTCCCCCTGGTAAGCCCTCATCTTTCTCTTCGGCTGACCTTCCTTAAAGAAGGCATGTGACCATTGCACTGCTCAGCACCCAGGAGACATTTTATGTGATGGATTTGTTTCTGAAAAGCTTGCAATCAACATCCAAGCAATTAGAGGCCACTTTATTTCCTGGCAGTATTAAGGGCTCCTGCTGTTTGGTTTAGTACTGGCAGATGCAAATAAGGCCTTTAAAAGAATCACTGTAAGTCATTCAGACTTATGTAGTCCTTTCATTCCCCACAATGCAGTCAAATCCACAGGAAAATCTGTCTCACATGATATCGGTAGTCAGCCAAAGCTCTGTCCTTGGGTTTCTTCATTTACGGTAGAAATCACATACTATTTAAATGGAAGAAAAGGAAAGAAAATACAAAGCAGTATCCTTGGAGCCCAAATGACAGGAGAGTTGTGTTAACATGATGCAGGAGTTTTAATTATTCTGAGCTTGCACCTTTAGAGCTAGCCATTTCTCAGCCTAATTAACCTGTCCTATTGTACAGCCCGTGTAAGGCGCAAGGCAATTAACATTTGTATAATAAATAAACAATTAAGAAATGTTTTGATTTCTGGTTATGCTTTTTGTTATTCAAGCTGCACTGTAGTTTCTGCCTACAAGGAATTTGCTTTTTTAAACACTTCACATTTCATTACCAAGTGTCTCTTGCCTCTCTTACACCCAGGAGTGCATCATATATAAAAAAGAAACTATAAAAGGGTGCCATTTCACCAATGCAACAAGAAAATAACAAAAAATCACAGGCAAACATAATCCTTTATAAACTCTTGTCACAAAGTATTGTTCAATTATATCAAAACTTTAAAGAAATAGTGAGAATGTTTACTAGTTTTATTCTAGAATTTATTGTAACTGAGAACAAGCACTTGCCCAGATTTGCAACATAAGTTTACCCCATTCTTTTATTAGCTAATATATGCCAGGTCTCTGAAGCACTGTCATTCTAGACTATTGACATATCTTCTCCTTATTAATTTTTCTGATAGCACTAATAGTTTTATGTCCTTCCATTCATGAATGAATTTTTTAGATATAGGTACAAATCTTAAGGGCAAGCAGTAGAATTCTTTACCAGTGATGGTCTTGGATAATTTTTTTGTAGGTCTGATAATGACCATCACTTTGATTAGCACCATAATTCCTTAATGGATAACTATAAAATAATTCTAATTTATAGGTCCCATAGGTTGTCATTATTACACAAGAATGTCATAGTAGAATGTGCCTCATGGAATCATTCAAGCTGTTAATGGAACTAGTTAATCACATCTATTAATGTCATTTGCTTGTTAATGAGTAGTTAATAATCAGTTAGTAATATCTATTCAGGAAGTTTATGGTACTAGTTTCATAATGAGGTCCCAGCAGGTAAGTTCTTATGCAAGTAGGACCATTGAGGTCAATGGTGTCCTTCACAGGCAGGAGGGTTACTGCATTATATTATTGCACATCATTGTAGCATTACACTGCTTTCATCTATGGTATTTCATCATCCCATAGATGAAATAAAAGGAAAGAAAGATTTTAACATTCATAGATATTAAAAATATGCAACTGTCCAAGGTTAAAATTGACTTAGAACTACCTTTAGGTATATGATTCCATTCTATATGTAACAACCAAAAATAAAGTAAGTATGAAATATGTGCCTTGTAATAATAGCAGTACAACCAAGCTGATGTATTACATTTAAGCTTCTAGTATTCTTTGGTTATGAAGAAATCATGCGTGCCTGTAATATCAAGTCATCTTTACCCAACCATAGATTAAAAAACCTTCACAAATCTTGTAAATTCTATAATTCTCTATTAAAAGTGTATATTAAAATTCTCTACTCTCTCTAATAATAAATGCAGTTTCCACAATTTCTGCAGCATGAAAAGTTCAAGGATTATGCTAGCAAAAAATCAGAACACAAAAATTTCCAGGAAAGATGTTCATTCCGGTAAAAAATGGCTTAGGTGCAAATAATCAGTGTGAAGGAAAAACCAAAAGTTGTCAGCAGATGTAACATGCTTCCTAGTTTAACACCATCTTGTGAAAAAAAAAGGCCTGACAGTTTCCTATTGACAAAATGTACACATACACTGTCAATAAAATAAAATAAGGGAACATCTTAGCATATCTGTCCCCCAGAGAAAATCTTATTTATTTTTGCAGAAGTTATATGATATGAGAATAGTCTGAGCAATAAAATGGCAAAAGTCCCAGTGGACAGATGATATTTTCTGTGAGAAGCTGCCAGTGTAAATCATACCCGTTACAAATTGCTGTGTGTTTGTGTTTATTCTCCATGAGCTGTATACATCCTGGAAAAGGCTTTTATTTACAATTTAAATTGTCAATGTGTGAATTTCATCTCATGCAAATTTGAAAACCTATATCATAACCATTATTCAAATCCCTATTAACATAGTAGTTTTCATTGCTTTCTAAGTGCTTTCCCACACTTCTTTGTAAGTAAGAAAACAATAAGAATGGTGCCCATCTGTTCGTGTATGATTTTTATTTCCAGACCATTTTACTTCACTCACTGTTTCTCACAAAAGGAATGGAGCATATTCACAAACATCTGAAAATTCCCTGTAGGGTACATATCCTGGGGTCTGAAGCCCATTTTGTAAAAATGAGTGTTTGTGGGAAAGCACATGGAAACAGGGCAATACCACTGGTCTCTACAGCAATTCATCAGGTGCCACACAATAGTATGATTGTGAGAACAACAAAGTCATGTTCAGCAGGTTGAGGAAGTAGTCTTCAATAAATGCTAATGATATTTAATCCAGTAGATAACAGGCTATTGGACCTTAGATAACAAAATGATTCATTCATAAAATGAAGACTGCAACCACATAGCAGGACTGAGAACTCCAAAGATTGGTATGTTGGAAATTTTCCCCCTGTTTAGTACATTTATGTCAAAAAATTGTCTAGTTTTTCCCCAACTATGAAACAGAAATAAGCAAGATTTTTAAAAAAAGTGACCCCTGTCCTGTCATATATAACAGTAAGTACCATGCTGTGAGCACACAAATACAGAGTTCAGTTTGTTCAGCCACATTATGTTCTTTTGCTTCTGACTGATCCTGCAAGAAATGATGAAATGGTATTCCGTGTGGCTAAGCAGTTACTCTCTATCTTCCTTTCCTTTATTGTCAGATATTTCAGGTCTAAGCCCCTGTATCAGTTTCCAAAACAAAGAGTAAAGAATGGTTGCATTAACCTTAGCAACCAATACATTTGTCTCAGAAAATTCTAACTCCATGCTACAAGCCTACTCTAATTTTCTACCTGTCTTCTTGTGTTCTGAAACACTGACAGGCTTGGGGCCATGACCACTTCCTCTGGGTACCTTGTTCCAGAACTAAACCACACTCTCAGTGACGAGGTACCTAATTTTGCTCATATCCAGTTACCCAGTTCAAAATGTAGGCGACCAGGTGACGTGGAGATTTGACTTTCAACTGACATTCACACATGCTACATTACCTTTCACTTGACCAACACAATACTTGTTGACATAAGTGGATCTTGGTTCAAAATCTATTTTACCTCAGTGAAAAGGATCCAGTTGCTTTGAATGACTTTTGGCCCAGACTGAAGCCAAGGAAGACACTTGGGCGCATGCTTTGTTCATGGGATTATTCCCATCAAAGTCAAATGGAAAATAAAGATGAAGTTATGTTTTTGTAATGAACTGGTGCCTAGATATACCAGTAGGCATTTCCTAACTGATAATTT